>NW_027555514.1:291286123-291936123 GCF_003287225.1 Phascolarctos cinereus
TTGAAGGGGTCAAAATAGCTTAATTGAGAACTGGAATTTTTAATGTGAAAGAGTTCTAGAGGGAGAGAGAGGGAGAGACAAAGAAAGAAAGAGAGAGAGAGAGAGAGAGAGAGAGAGAGAGAGAGAGAGAGAGAGAGAGAGAGAGAGAGACAGAGGGAGAGGGAAAGGGAGAAGACTATTTCCATGAGGCTGGAAAGGACAGTTTGAGGACAGGTCATAAAGGGCTTTAAAACCTAAATAGAGAAGTTCATATTTTATGCTTGAGACAATAGGAAGCACTTGAATTTATGAGTAAGGGAGTGATGCAATCATATCTGTACTTCACAAAACCCTACTCTCCTGTGCATCATAACTTCCAATCTGTTGACTCCTCAGTTCTCTCCTAGGCCATCTCCCCAGCACTGGCCACTCTCTTTTCTTTTCCCCATCTTGCATAAACTCCACCCTGTCGTCTTCTCTTGAATCTCTAGCTCCCTTCTATTGCTGACTGTGCCCTGCTATGCCTAATCTTTGGACGACTCCCACCATCCATCCTCTTCACCATTACATACATGCTGCTAAACAAAGGTGAAGAAAATCAGGCAAGTGTCTGACGATTCACTATGAATTTATGCTACACAACCTCAACTGGGCCCTCACTGCTGCTAGGCAATCCTATTTAACAGGAAAAATACAAAGTCATTCACTGACAGCCCTCTCTTTTTCCCTTTTCCTCAATTGCTATCACTTAGGTACCTTCTAGCACTGTCTCCTCCTTCACCTCTCTCATATGAAGAGGTGGCCTCACTTCTCATCAAGGCCAATGCCTCTACATGCCCAAGGGATGCCATTCCACCCCCCCGTCCAACACACTGCCCCCCTCTGTCATCCCCACTGTCTACAAATATGCCCATGCTTCCCTCATCCTAAAGAAAATCTTCACTTGTTATTTCCTCCATTTTCCAATCCCTGCTAACTCTCATTCTATATCTTTTCTGCTATTTGTAGCTAAACTCCTTGAAAAGACCATCTACAGTAGGTGTCTACACTTCCTCTCCTTTACTCTCTTCTTAACTCCTTAAAATCCAGTGTCTACATTATCAGCATTCCACCAAAACTGCTCTCTCCAAAGTCCTCAATGATTTCTTAGTTGCCAAAGCCAATGAACCCTTTCTCAGTCCTCATTCTCCTGGACTTCTCGCTAGCCTTTCACCCTCTTCTCCTTGATAGTCTCTTTTCTCTAGGTTTTCAGGACTCCACTCTGTCCTGGTACTCCCCCCTACCTAGCTCAACTCTCCTTTTCTCTGCCCTCATGTGTGGGATCCTCATCCAGGTCACACCCTCTAACCATAGGTATCCCTCAGGCTTCTGTCCTTTGCCCCCTTCCTTTTTCTCCCTCTGTACTACTTCACTTCAAGATCTCATCAGCTGCCATGGATTCAATTACCATCTTTATGCTGATGATTCTCAAATCTATCTACCCCTGCATCAATCTCTCCATTGGCCTCCAATCTTGCATCTGCAATTCCTTTCACACATCTCAAAATGGATGTCCAGTAGACTTATTAAACTAAACATCTCTGAAATTGAAATCATTATCTCCCTTCCCATCCTACCTTCCTTAGTACCATAGAGGGCAACACCAGTCTCCAAGTCCCTTGGGCTCCCAACCTAGAAGTCATCCTATATTCCTCACCCTACCCCCCAAGAATATCCAATCTGCTGCCCAGCCCTGTAGATTTTCCCTCTGTAACATTTCTTTAGCATACCACTTTCTCTCTTCTGACACTGTCATGACTCTAGTTCAGGTCTTCATCACCTTACATCTGGACTACTAAAACAGTCTGGTAGTGTTTCAATCTGTTTCAAGTCTCTTTCCACTCCAACCCTTTCTCCATTCAGGCAGGAAAATGATTTTCCTAAAGCTTAGATTCAACTATGTCACTCCCTTACTCAATAAATTCCAGGCTCCCTACTGTCTCCAGGAGCAAATACAAAATGCTCTATTTGGCATTCAAAATGCCTCAAAACCTAGCCCCTTCTCATCTTTCCAGTCTTTTAATAAGCCCAGTTTTGGCCAGTTCAGTTTGGTATGTTGACAGTATATATAATTTGAAATGTCCAAAAAGCAGCCAGTAATACAGGAGTGACAGTGAGAAGACCAAATGTGGCAGGACATAGGGATCTGTGAGTCATCTACATTGAGATGCTAATTAAACTCATGACAACTGATGAGGTCACAATGAGAGAAAGCACAGAAAGAGAAAGGGTTCTAAGGCTAAATCATGGGTAACATACAGTTAGCAGGTGTGATAGGGATGATAACAGCTGTTTCCAAAACATGCTGCCTGTATTTCAACCATGTCCCTCATTCCCTTCCCTTGGCATCCTGGGCTCTGCCCTTTGGACCCTAAGCTCTGATTGGCAAGCTTTCTCCTCAGTTTGCCTGGAATCACTCCACCACGTCACTTTCAAACTGAGACCCATTATGTCTACTCTCTCCTCCTACACAATCTCCTTTCTGGATCTCCTTTATTTATTGTTTTCCCTCATTGGAAGATAAACTCCCCCATGTGAAGGATTATCTTTGCTTGCTTGTGTTTGTATCCTTGGAATTCAGCACAGTGTATTTAACATAGAATGAGCACTAAATAATTTATTTTTCATTTATTGATTCTTTCATCCCTCCATCCCTCCCTTCTTTTATTTCTTCTTTCCTCTCTTCTTCCCTCCCTCCCTCCTTCCTGGTGACACAGCAAAGAAGACTAACAGAGAGGTAAGAGGAGAACCAAGAGAGAATAGTGTTATAAAAACAAGAGAAGAAATGGCATTCAGGAGAAGAGAGTGATCAACTTTAACAAGTGCAGCAGTGAGGTCAAGAAGAACTGAGAGAAGGTTAACAACAGGAACTGTCATAAACCTAGGCTGGGCTCTGGAGCTGGGGTATCAGTCTGTATGAATGGGAGCTAGATAAATGTTAATGAAATCTCAGATTCCTGGATAATTGAAATATTTTGGATTAACCACCTTCTTTGTTCTCCTGCTAACTGTGAACTCCCTGAGGACAGGGGCCATACTGTACTCTGAACTGGCTCTAGTCCCAGAAGAATGCCCTGCTCATGCCAGATGCCTATTAGTCTGTCTCTTGAAGGAACAAAAAGATAACAATGCTATTTTTTTCCTTTGAAGTAGAGGTGGGTGGGGTTACCATTAAGGGCTGTGGGTATTTGGTGTATTACAAAGGGGGATTGGAAAACTGGTCTTAGAGATTATCAAACCTGTGTTTCTTTGTTAGGGCACTTTTGGCTTTCCTACACTGTCGAAGGAATTCCCAGTATTGGGACTTCAGGCTGACAGCTGGCCCTGTGTGGTGGGATTCTCACTCAATGGGAAAAGCTTGGTTCTTCTGCATATTAGAGAAAAGATGATGTAGGACAAGTGTCCCCTAATTCCTTTTACTGAGTCACCACTTAAAAGTTTTCCACCCAATTGAGATATTCAGGCTGCCAAAGTTGTTTGTCATTACCAAACTGCTGTACAAATTGTTCTGATTCTTCTCACTTCATTCTATGTCAGTTCATTCAAGTCTTCCCAGTTTGTTTGCTTGTTTTTTTCTGAATCCACCCCTTTCCATATTACTTATGGTATAGTATTATTCCATTAGTGTATGTACAACCTTTTGTTTAGTCACTTCCCAATTGATGGGCACCCTCCTGTTTTTCTTTTCTTTGTTACAACAAATAAAGTGTGCTATTATCCATCTTTTTGCACACGTGTACTTCACGTGTTTTTAAATAGAATCTCTTCAAAGCAGAGGCCACTGAGTCAAATGACATGCATGGCTTATTAAGTTTGGGGCCCAGTTCCAAACTGATCTGCAGAATTCATGGACAAAGTCACATCTCTATCAGCAGTGCAGAAGTGTGCCCACTTCCCACATCTCCTCCATTATCTGCCATTTCCTTGTGATTTCTTTGTCACTCTGAGGTCTGTGGCCAAACCCCAGAGGTGCCTTGATTAGCATCTTTCTTAGGTTCAGAGCCTTGGAGTGTTTTGGATGCTTGGGGATGGTTTCTTTTTCCTCTTCTGAGAGCTGATTGTTCATATCCTTTGGCCACTGGTCACCTGGGGAATGGCTCCTGTTGTCGAATTTTTCTATCAGTTCCCTATACATCTTGCACATTGGAATTTTATCTGAGAAATTTGCTGCAGATATTTTTCTGCTTCTGAATCCATTTCTAAGGAGGACTCACTGCTGCTTTATGATTTCCAGGTTTGACATCATACTCCCAACAATGCCCAAATTACCCACACCAAGCTCTATAAGCCTGAAATCAGACTTACATGAGTCAGCAATCTTGTTAAGGTTGCCCAAACAAGAAAACTGATCTGCTCAAAAGTCACACTGTTTTCTTGTGGTAATCTGAACTTTCAGGTGGTACTGGATTAGCCAGGATGGCAATGAGTTCTGTACCTAATATCTCCATAGAACATTCTCAAGGCCATTTAAGGATAAGACAAAGTGCTTCAATGAGATTGAGTGATCATACAATGAGACATCGCCAGAGGAATCACTCTCACTAAAAGTACTCTAAAATTTTCAGTCTTATCCACCTCAATTGTTTTATACCAGGTCTTAACATATATAAGACTGGATCCTAATTGTAGGTACACACTTTACAAACACACACACACACACACACACACATTTATATGCAAACACATATGAACACATGAAAACTACATAAATATATGTATAGAGAAATATATGCATACCCCCCCCACAAGAATAACTCTCATGACTATAGTGCTTTAGGTTTTACAAAGTGCTTTAGAAAGAAAGAGGGCAAAACTTATTGTTCTAGGAGAACATAAGCTCCTTGTGATCAGGACCTTGTTTGTTGTTTATTTCAACTCTATATGCCCTGGTGTGAAGAGTGGGGGAGAGACCCAATAGACGCTTGTTGAACTGGACTTATTCCCATTTTACAGATTAGGAAATGGAGGGTTAAATGACTTGCCAATACGCATGTAGCTGATGTGTTGAGGTTCAAACCAAGTCTTCTGATGACAGGTCTATAGCTCTGACCATGCATCATGTTGTCTTTCATGTGAAATGAGAATGAAAGGAAGAAAATGGGGAGATGGAAATAGGAAGACAGGAAAGAAGAGAAATGAAAGAGATGGTAAACAGAATGAGGGAATCGGAAAGAAAAGGGGATTGAAAAAAGAAAATGAGAAGGAAAAAGAAAAGTGCTCACAGCCTCTGAGGGCACACTAACTTAATTTTGTTTTGTTTTACTTATCTTAGGAATTCTGTTCCAGTTCAGGGAATAATCCAAAGAAGGGGCACTGAGACCGCTGGATCCCTCCTCTGATTACTGAGAGGCTCTAGAACCTTCCAAAAGTGATGATGACTGTGTGGCCAACAAGCTTTACAAAATATGAATGCTTTGGCCTTGAACAAATTCTTTTTGGGGAAAAAAACAACTGGCATGGAAAATGGTACAAAACCCACTTTAGTCTCCCACTCTTCCCATTCCATTGCTGATGGACAAAATCCTGATATCTGGATCCTGACACTTTTTGAGTCCAATTTAATAAGAAAGGGAATAGCTAGTTAGTCAAACTTTATCAATTACTGGTGCCCAAACCAATGTATTTGACTCCCACAGGAAAGACTTCTTTAGGCTTGAGAATCTGATACCTGACATTATCATGAGGAGTAGGAGGAATTCTGATTTAAATGATTCCATCTGAAAACCTCCCTGGCATGGAGGGGTAATGGCAGACAATCCACATCAATAATCCATCCCTGTTCTCCTCACCCATGACCCTTCTTGGACTTTCCCATTGGCCTGAGGTTGGGCTACAGAGGATCTGCAGGCCCTAGTTGCTTTCCTTAGCACTGAACCCGGACATGAGTGGTGTGAGAATGGTTAGGGCAGAGGCCAGGAAAGTGAAGGAGTGGAAAGAAAGACTCTTTCATGTCATCTCCCTCCCTCAGGTATGTGTTAACCGATCAAATGTTTTGGTAAAACAAATTTATGCTTCCCAGCTGAGGGGAGGGGGGGATGTTTCAGCTCAAGAAAAGTTAATCAAGTAGCCTTATGAAAATTTTGAATACACACACACACACACACGTGTGTGTGTGTGTGTGTGTGTGTGTGTGTGTGTGTGTGTATACTACTGCTCTGAAGGTATTGCTCCTTGGTTTTTAGGATCTTCTTCCCAGGAAGGCTACCACCAAATATTGAGTGAACATTAATTCCAAACAGGTACTTAATATATGAAGTGGGGGTCTGATAATGGCTCTAACTCCTTTTTGTCAGATGAACTAAGAAGGCAGCAAGTAGAGTCAAGGGTCTGAGGAATGGACACTGAGAACTGAACCTTTGGCTTTGTGAAAAGAATGAAGAGGATGCAAACTAGGTTGTCATAGAAAAAAATCTTTAAATTTTCCTTATTACCAATATCTAATTTAAAACCCACATGAGAAACTGCCTCTTTGGACACAGAAGATGGGAAGAAGGCCCCATTGGGTCTCTTCCAGATGGGCAGCAGGGATGGGCCAGAAGGCAGCCAAGACACATGCAAGGTCAACTTACTGTAGTTGTCTTTATCCGTCCTCCAGGCTGGGTGCAGGTCCAGCCAGATCTATTGATTAACAAGTCGCAGCCTTCTCCTTCTAAACAGGGAAGCATGTCACACCACTGCTTGGTTTTTATGATTCGTGCTGTGGAAAAGAAAAAAGAGATGTTGATCAGTGAGCTTTTGCACGTTAACCTGTGGCTATTTTTTTCCCACATAGACTCCTCAAACAAATTAGCAAAGTAACACTGGAGGCCTCTCCTGAAACAAGGAATCAGTGTTCAGAGAATGTTTTCTCAGGGGTTGTGCTCTGGGACATACGAAGGAAAGTGGAAAGAAGATTGGATGATAAGTGGTAGGCCCTCAATTTAAATTATTGCTGCCACTAAGCTGTGTACCCATGGGCAGGTCAACTAATCTCTGGGCCGCACCTTCCTCAGCTGCGACATAGAGGGGGTGGGCTCTGACCTTGGGGCTTTAGATCTCTGATGCTAAACCCCTTAAAATCTCTGGCCTTCAGAGATCTTTTTAGTTCATTCAATTCAAGAAATGTTTATTGAGCACCTTTCATATGCAAGTCACTGGAGATAAAAAGACAAAACCAAAATAGTCCTTCACTGTAAGGAAGTACTAAGAGATGATTTGCAAGATCCCCCGACCTTTGAATGGGTGATTCCAGTCTGCTTTCCTAACTGGTATTCCTGTATCCAATCAGCCACAACTCAAAATTTTCCTTCACACTGCTGCCCAAAGGTAAAAGGGATTAGACCTGTGACCTGTTAGTATAGAGAACTCCTGGAATAAGGAATCCCCCTTGCAAATTCAGATTACCATCTTCTCTGCCATTTCTAATCTTAGAGAGGAAAGAAAAACATGTTCAAATGGCCCAGAATATTCATTTGTTTATTACTATTTTCATAAAACCCTGAAAGGTTTCATAATATGTGAGGGACAAGATTGGAATCCAGGTATTCCCATCTTTGAAATCAGCTTTCTATCCATTCGATGCTGTTATTGTTGTTTGACTAAAAATGTCATTTTCAGTCATGTCTGCCTTTTCATGACTTCATTTGGGGTATCCTTGGCAAAGATACTGGAGTGGTTTGCCATTTCCTTCTACAGCTTATTTTATGGATAAGAAAACTGAGGTAAACAGGGTTAAGTGACTTGCCAATGCTCACACAGCTAGTAAGTGTCTGAGGCCAGATTTGAACTCAGGAAGAGGAGTCCTCCTGACTTCAGGCCTTATATTCTACCTACTGTGCCACCTATACCTTGTGTTTTTTTTTTCTACCCAGATATTCCCTTAGTAAATTCTGCCTCTCACCAGTCATCTGTCTTCTCCCTGCCTCTATACACACTAGATTTTCTCTCTCCCACTAGCCTGGAAGGGTAAGGGCTGTGTGTTGTAGATATGTCAGAGGAATGGAAGAAAAAGGCAGAAGAATAGAGAGTGCTGGCATGGGCTAGGGCCACTTCTGAGATTCAAAAGAGAACCATGTACATGTAGCAAAGACTGAAACATCCTGGGCCACTTTCATTGCCTGGGGAGACTGGGCAGTGTTTGAGCTGAGGGAAAAGAAGAGGGATTAAGGGGGGGGTGGAGCCAAGGTGGTGGAGTAAAAGCAGTGACTTGCTTGAGCTCTCCCAAAAATCCCTCCAAATACCTGTAAAAAATGCTTCTAAACAAATTCAAGAGTAGCAGAACCCACAAAAAGAGAGAGTGAAACAAATTTCCAGCCCAAGACAACCTGGATGGTTGATTGGAAAATCTGTTATGCCAAGCTGGGAGAGGAGCGCAGTTCAGCGTGGGCACACAGGCAAAGACGGGACCTGGAGCAGGCTTCAGGGGACTGAATCAAGGGGAGCTGTGGTAGTTTTCAGACTTCTCAACCCACAAATGCCAAAGATGACTTAGAAGGTCAGTAGGAAAGTTCTGTCAGACCTGTGTGAGAGAGGAGTGAGGTCTAGCCCCAGTCCTGGTACAGCCTAGGAATGGCAGCTGCTTCCAGAGCTCTTGGCCCACAGATGGAGGGGATATCGAGTGGCTGATCAGAAGGGGATTACTGGTGCTGAGGCAGGATTATCTTGCTTTGCCTGTGCTTGAATCTGGGTTGCAGTCCTGGTCGGCAGTCCTGGGGCTAGGAGGAGTGTTGGCATGGTGGAACTTATGGCATTGGTGGACAGGGAATGTTCCTCATGGTTCCAAGTCATAAAAGAGTACTTGTGGTCACTCATGGACCAGAGCACAGACCAGGAAAGGAGTAAACACCTTGCCTTTGATCATACCACCTTGGAAGAACTGAAAATGTATAGGTCCCTAAAAGTAACTCTGAAAGCAGCTGCATAAAACCCCTGAAGCTTCAGATAGTACACCCTCCACACTGGAAACAGACCCCTGCCTTAACAAAGAGTTAAGTAATTGGCTGGGAACATGAGTAAACTGTGCAAAAAAGTCAGACCATAGCATCTTTCTTTGGTGACAAATAGGATCAAAACATACAACCAGAAGAAGACAACAAAGTCAAAGCTCCTACATCCAAAGCCTCTAAGAAACATATGAATCAGTCCTAGGCCATGGAAGAGCTAAAACAGGATTTTGAAAAGCAAGTAAGAAAAGTAGAGGGGGAAAAAAACTGGGAAGAGAAATGAGAGTGATGCAAGAAAATGATGAAAAACAAGTCAACAGCTTGTTAAAGAAGACCAAAAAAATACTGAAGAAAATAACACCTTAAAAAATAGACTAACCCAAATGGCAAAAGAGACACAAAAATCCAATGAGGAGAAAAATGCCTTAAACGTGGAATTGGCCAAATGGAAAAAGAAGTTCAAAAACTCACTGAAGAAAACAATTCCTTAAAAATTAGAATGGAGAAAATAGATGGTAATGACTTTATGAGAAATCAAGAAATTATAAAACAAAACCAAAAAAACAAACAAACAAAAAAGAAGACAATGTGAAATATCTCCTTGGAAAAATAAGTGACCTGGAAAATAGATCCAGGAGAGATCATTTAAAAATTGTAAAAACCCATGATTAAAAAATTAAAAAAAAGAGCATAGACATCATCTTTCAAGAAATTATCAGGGGAAACTGCCCTGATATTTCAGAACCAGAGGGTAAAATAGAAATTGAAAGAATCCACCACTCACCTCCTGAAAGAGATCCCCAAAGGAAAACTCCTAGGAATATTATAGCCAAATTCCAGAGTTCCCAGGTCAAGGAGAAAATATTGCAAGCAACCAGAAAGAAATCAAATATTGTGGAAACACAATCAGGATAACACAAGATTTAGCAGCTTCTACATTAAGGGATCAGAGGGCTTGGAATACGATATTTCAGAGGTCAAAGAACTAGGATTAAAACCAAGAATCATCTACCCAGCAAAACTGGGTATAATCCTTTGAGGGAAAAATTAATTTTCAATGAGATAGAAGACTTTCAAGAATTCTTGATGAAAAGACTAGAGCTGAATAGAAAATTTGACTTTCAATACAAGATCCTAGAAAAGCATGAAAAGGCAAACAGGAAAGAGAAATCATAAGAGACTTATTGAAGTTGAACTGTTTACATTTCTACATGGAAAGATAATATTTGTAACTAATGAGACCTTTCTCAGTATTAGAGTAGTTGGAGGGAATATTTATATATAGACAGAGGGCACAGGGTGAGTTGAATATGAAGGGATGATATCTAAAAAAAATAAAATTAAGGGGTGAGAGAGGATTGTACAGGGAGAACGGGAAAGGTAGAATGGGGTAAATTATCTTACATAAAAGAGGGAAGAAAAAGCTTTTACTATAGAGGGGAAGAAAGGGGAGGTGAGAGGGAATGAATGAATCCCATTCTCATCAGATTTGGCTTAAGAAGGGAATAACATACACAGTCAATTGGGTATGGATGGAAATCTATCTTACTCTACAGGAAAATGGGGGGAGGGGATAAGACAGGGGAGGATGATAGAAGGGAAGGGAAGATTGGGGGAGGGTGTAATCAGTAGCAAACATTTCTAAGGAGGGACAGGGTCAAAAAAGAGAATAGAATAAATGGGGGTGGGATAGGATGAAAGGAAATATAGTTAGTTTTTCACAACATGGCTATTATGGAAATGTTTTGCATGACTGTACATGTATAACCTGTATCAAGTTGCTTGCCCTCTTGAGGGTGGGTGGGCAGGTTAGAAGGGAGAGAATTTGGAACCCAAAGTTTTAAAAACAAAAGTTAAAAATTGTTTTTACATGCACCTGGGAAATAAAATATACAGGCAATGGGGTATAGAAATCTATCCTGCCCTATAGGAAAATAGAAGGGGAAGGGGATAAAAGAAGGGAGGGGTGACAGAAGGGAGGGAAGTTCAGGGGAAGGGATATTCATTGTGTTGGCGTGAGGGGAAGGGAGAGATGGGGAGACAATTTGGAACTCAAAATCTCGTGGAAGTGAATGTTGAAAACAAAAAAAATAAATATATTAATTTACAAAAACAAATGAGGAGAGAGAAGGTTGGTGAGAACACAGCCTTTTTATTTTACTTCAGTTTTCCAAACACCATGTTTTCCAAAGTCAGTCACATATTTCACTCTTCCTTTCTACACATCTTTTTTATTTTGGCATCTCATGAAACATAGTACTGAGGAGCTGGAATGGACATTCAATTTCATCCTTCTCATATTATAAGTGGGAAGGCTGAAGCTCAGAATGGCCAAAAGTATGTCCAGGGTCCCAGGGTGAGTCAGTCCTAGGGGGAGTCCCAGGTTCTTTCTACTCAATAAGACATGTCCTATAGTAAGTATTTCAATGCCCAGGAATCCTGTAGTAGAGATATTCTTAAATATGGAACTTCCTTCTGAGGCAGTGTGATGAAACACAAAGAACTTGTGTTTGGATCATCGGTTTAGACCGAGATGGAACTTAGAGGAAACAAGTTAACTTCTCTCCTTATTTACAAATAAGGAAACTAAGGCAAAGAGTGACTTGGTCCACAATATCAAAGCTAGTAAGGCAAGATTTGAACTCAGGTATAGCAGATTCCACCATTCACTGCACCATTTCAGAAGAACTGGAACCAGATGAACTTAAAATGCTGAATGAAATAGAAATAAATATGCACATATTAATATACACAGAGATACAGATACAAATGGAGATATAGCCAGGGAAGGAATTGGTTTCATTTGACTGGATACATTACTAGGATGATTTTCTTTCTCTTTTTTATTTTCAGTTGTTCAGTTGGGGGTGGAGGTGTTTGGGAGGGAGGGGAAAATGCTTATTTATTGCAAAAAAAAAAGAAAAATGGGGACCACAATTTTTGAAACCTCCCAGGATTATGAGGAAGCACTTTGTGAAACCTTCTAGCTCTTCAAAATTGGAAATTTCTGTAGTTACTCATGATTTTTTTTCTTGAAAAACAAAACCAAATGAGGCAACAGGAAGACTTTTTTTAAAGGCAATAAGGTCTGGACAAGAGGGAAAACTGATGTACTTCATCTCCATGTTATTTTAGTAGCAGAATAAAGCTAAATAAGAGTTTGAATAACTTTGCCTGCTCTATGAGAAGACTGAAGTACCCACAGACCAAAGATGGCAGCTTTAAGAAGAATGAGGACAATGAGCCCTCCATCCCAGGATCAAGTAGGGTCTGAAGAGAAGGGGAACAGAAGGGCTATGAGATCAGGTTGGAGGGCTTCACTCTAAGGTCACGGAGAAGGACCAAATTCCAGAAAAAGCTAGAATTACTTATAGCTCTCAGTCCCTTTGCTGCTGCCAGTGTGAACTTGAGGCTGTCTAACCTAGGCTATGCCTGCATTCAAGCTTTCACTGTTAGCCCCCTCTGACTGGCTCCTGGCTGCTGCTTGCAATATCACTTCCCTGTGAAAGAAATGGTCCTCTCTAAGCAGTGGCAGTTACTCAAGAGCCAAGTTTGACTGGGACACAGGGGGGTGCAAGGGAGTCCTGCTAAAGAAGGTTGGAAAGGAATGAGGGATGAGGTGGCAAGCTGGATTGTGCTGGGACTGAAATGGCAGCCTGTGGAGTTTACATTGTGAGGCAATGGTGAGCACCTGAAGGACATTGAATGAGGGTAGGAGTGATGGTGACAAACCTGTGCATTCAGAAGGTTAAGGTGACATGGAGCATGGATTTGAAATGGAAATAGACTAGGGGAAGACAGACCCTTCAAACACCCATCCATTCAACAAACACAATTATTAAGCATCTGCAATGTGCAAGGCCTTATCCTCAGTATTAGGTATAAAGATGTATATATGAAGGGAAGGAAGGACACGGATACTTTGTAAGCATTTATTATGTGCCAGATACTATGCTAAGTGATTTACACATGGCTCATTTAATCCTCACAGCAGCCCTGTGGGAGGTAGGTGCTATTATTATCCTCATTTTGTAGTTGAAGAAACCAAGGCAGACAGAGGTTAAGTGACTTGCCCAGGGTAACGCATCTAGAATGTATCTGAGGTATTAGAACTCGTGAATTCCTGGCTGCAGACCCAATGCTATACCCCCCCATGCCACCTAAAAGTGGCAGAGACCATTAACTCAATGCACTTAGCATTTATGAAATATCTCTAATGTGCCAGTTGATGTTGAAGAGACAAAAGACAGAGAGGGAGTAGCAGAAGTGCTCCAGACAAAGGGCTATGGGAAATCTGGGCATATGGAAATCCAGTGGTCTAGGTTCAATGGGGATGACAGCAGGAGGGAATAACATGGGGCATAGCTGGGTCCTTTTCATGGAAATCTTCTTGCCTGTGTGCTCTAGGGCAATGAACAATGATTGAACATTCATTTCTTCTGATGCATACAAAGGGAAAACACAAGGTCCTTCGAATGGAAAATAAATTCCCTCCTCAATTCTTGCTCCACTTTTGGAGCTATTCATTGGTCAAAGGCAGTTTGTCAATGGTAGAGTTGGCCAAGCTTCTTGAGGCCAGGGCAGAGGCTGCATCTTCCTCATCTGTGTCCCCACCCCACCCAAAAGCACTGAAAAAAAGCCCTCTACAATAAAGTACTCTACAGAAAGCCCTTACAATAAATATTTGTTGATACAATTGGGAAATGGAATTATAAATATCAACCCCCACACCCATCAATTTCATCTGTTTCTGAAGATTGTTTCCTTTGACCTCTGACTTGGTTACTCATTGGCTGATCTCTCTTGTAGTTCCTTTGCTTGGACATTCATTATTCATTCAGAAAGATGCCAGCAGATGTTTCCCTCAGTCCAAATGTATCATTTTGGGTGGCAGTAAAAAAAAAAAAGGAAAGAAAGCCTTGCTCAACATTAATAAATATAAAAAATTTAAACCCATGAAAAAGATTCAGAATTAAAATAGATAAACTCACAAATCCCTGGAAATCCTATTTGCAGTGGCTGAGAAAGGAATTTTATAAATAAGCAAAAAGGATTTGACTGTAGCATCCACCTCCTCAGGATCCAGAAAAGAGGAAATGAAGAGGTAGGAGCTTGCTTTACAGAGTCGTGTGATGGATGCCCATTCTAGGGAAGAATTCAGGACACAAATGGATGGGCTGGCTAACACAAATGGATGGGCTGGCCAAGCACAGACTCTATTGGTTAAAAGGCGGTGGTGCTGACAGGATGCCACCTGGGTCACAGGGATTTCATAACCAGCCATAGTGTGTCTTCAGAGAAGTGATTTGTTGGGCTGGCCCAGTGGCCTCAGGCATTAATCTCCTTTACTGCTCAATGAGGTACAATCACAGTCTGGGACTGTCTTTTAGGGCAGATACAAGTACTTGGACAAAGCCCAAAGAGAAAATCGGAAATAGGGCTAATTCACAGAGGGCTGGATGAACTTAATTACAGGCAAATGCATCATTGCACAGAAGGCAACAAAGGGATTCTAGGGCAGGAGCTCCAGAGGAAATCCTCAGAATAAATGACTACATACCAGAAAGAATACTGGAAATGAAGCTGAAGGACATGGGTTTGAATTCCACATCTGCAACATACTTCTTGGGTCACCTTGAGTAAGAAACTTATACTCTCTGAACCTCAGTTTTTTTATCTGCAAAATGGGAGGGATGGATTGGAGAGTCCCTAAAAGTACCTTCTAGCTCCAAGTCTGTTAGGTGGACCATCCTTTTAGATCTTTCTTATTCATTCTGCAGAATCCAGTAGAATGTAAGCTCCTTGAGAACAGGGACACTTTTTAAAAACATGTCCTTTTATTTTGAGTGCTTAGAACAATACTACATACCTAGTAGGTACATAATAAATGCTAGTTGAATTGAGCCATGAGATTTTTTTTTAACCAGTAAGATACATCAGAAGCTACATAGTCCAAATCTGTCATTTTATAGATGAGTATCCATTCATTCAACAACAACAAAAATCTAGAACACTGACTATGGGCAAAGTTCCTACTCTCTTGAAGCTCGGAGGCTATTTATAGTGGAAGGAAATCAATCACCAAACATTTAATTTAAGCACCCTACAATGTATCAGTTTCTGTTGTAGGATGTAGACAAAAGTGGCCTTCCCTGTGTTCAGGGAATCTAGCTGGAAGAGAAACTTTTGGACTCTTTTCGCTCACGGTACATTTATCAGTACCTCTCATGTGCTAAGCACCACACTACAGAGAGACATAAGTATGTTGAAGGCATCTTTGCCCTTTGTAGATACTAGTCTAGTTGCAGAGATAAACCATGCATTAGTTAATCAATTAATTCAACATTTATTAGGCACTATCTGTATATGAAACATCGGGCTTTCTAAGGTGGAATAAAATGACAGGAATAATTAGTTTTTAACCTTGACCAAAAAAGTTACTTTCTTTGGGGGTTGAGGGGAAGTGAGGCATGAACACAGATGAGGAAATGGACACTGAAGTGATGAGGGACATGACTTTCAAAATGGAGGGAGTAGAAAGGTTTCACAGAGAGACTGGTATGTGAGCTGGACTCTGAGAAGCTGAGAAGATTGGAGATTGTTCTAGGCACAGCAAGCAGCTAGGTTAAGCAAATTCATAGGACACGGCAGATGGCTTTCTTTCACTCACTCACTAAACATTTACCAAGAATGTATCAGGTGTAAGTTCTTACGATGGGCACTCTTGGGGAGTGTGGAAGAGCTTAAGACATTGGATTTTAATTGGGGAGGCACTATTTTCATTCATCTGTCCATCTACTCATCAGTATTGGTAGCCCACATAACAACTTGGCTTGGGTCACTGGTGCTGGGAAATACACATATCAATCAGACACAGTCTCTGCCCTGCAAGGGTTTCCAACCTTGGGAGGGTAGGCAGTGTCAAGAACACAAATACACGTAATCTAAGTTAAGTAATAATAATTAGTAATAAAGAAATGCTAAGCCAAGCAAAAAAAAAAAAGGGCTAATGACCATGAGAAGGAATTAGGGAGTTTCTTCACTTGATCCTTATACAGCAGCTCTGTGTCCTGGAAATTCCACATGAGTCTATGGTATGACATGGCTGTGCCCAAAAGGAATGGGATCTTAGATCGCACTAGGAGCGGCTGAGCTGCCCAGTGGAGGTGCTGGTTCCTCCAGATAACAATGACTTTGCACACAAGACTTCACACAGAAAAGGCCTGGGATTCCCTAAGTCACTTACTATTTAGATAGTACTCTACATACACACAAGTGATATATTAACATTGTTGTTGTTGTTGTTGTAGTTGTTGTCACTAATACATGTTTGTGGGGCTCTATTTCACCCTCCGAGAGCCTGAGACATATGAGGACACCAGCCATTTCTCACCTTTGTACAGCATCTTGCTTATAACAATCAGTACCTCAGCCCATAGCAGGTGTGGAGAGCAGAGGACCTGAGGTCCGGAACACCTGAATTTAAATCCTTCTTCCAATACGTACTTAACCTTTTTGTCTCAGTTTCCTTATCTGTAAGATGGAGATAAGAATAGTACTCACCTCCCAGGGATGAGGATAAAACGCTATAATATTTGTATATTGCTTTGTAAACATTAAAGTTCTATATCAAATGCTAGCAATTTTCACTGTTATTATTAGGAATAACAATACCAACTATTGAATTAATAATAACAATCCATACAGTAGTATAGCTGTATGACTATTGACAAGCCCCTCATTTTTTTTTTTGGCTAGGCAGTGGGGTTCAGTGACTTGCCCAGGGTCACATGGCTAGTAAGTGTTTTGTGTCTGAGGCTGGATTTGAACTCGGGTCCTCCAGAATCCAGGGCTGGTGTTCTTTCCACTGTGCCACCTAGCTGCCCCCCCCCCCGATTTTTTCTAAACTTGTTTCCTCATTTATCAAATAGGGTCCATAATCCCTGCCTTCCCTTGCTCATGGGGCATGCAGATGGGCCAATGGGAAGGATAAATGAGAATGCTGCTTTGTAACCGCAAAGAGCTTTGCATTTGGGAGGGGCTGGCCATCAAAGGGACCAGGGCTGCCCTCTGTGCCTTGGGGCTGGGGTTGGATCAGTGGACACACAATGCTTTTCTGTTCACTCCTCTCCTGGCTTCCATCTCTCACCAGCTGTGCCCTCCCACCCAGAGGCCATGCCCCCTTCCTGCTTAATCCACCCGAGTCTCAGCCTGGAGCCACACAATGCCTATCGACAAAAGGGCCTTGTCAGCCCCAGAGTTATAGCTTTAGTTCCCATCCGCTCTCTGGGGAAATGCCTTTCTCCTCCATTCCAGTTTTCAGGAAAGAGGCCATTAGGGTGAGGAAATGCCTCTAGTGACCACAAGAAGGAGCAAATGAGAGCAGCCTGGGAGCTCCTTGATAAGCACCTGACTTCCAGGGCCTATTGGCAATGCTTGGTACCTCTTTGGCACAGAATCTTAGTGCAGCAATCTTGCAGAGTCCTTGCTAACAATAGGCAGAAAGCACAGCACCAGATATTTGGAGGTAAAGGTGAGCTTAGGTAAGTGCCCTAGTGCAAACCTCTCCTCTTACTGATGAGGAAACTGAGTCTCAGAGTGGGGAAGTGGCTCACCCCAGGGAACTGTACAGTAAGCTGCAAAGCCAAGACTTCAAACTCAGTCCCTGGACTGAAATAAGCCCCCTGTCCCTGCTATGGACCAGGGCAATTAAAGTGCTAGGCTGGCCTACTGAGCTCTAGGCTTTTTACGTAGCTTGCTGGGCCTTGCCCAGGGTCACACGAGGAGTAAGCATTGGAGGCTGGATCTGAATTCAGGATTTCCTGACTTCAGGCTCAGACCTCTCTCCCTGTGCCACCAGCTGCTTCACATAAAGACAATATTAAGATGGGGATTAGACATACAGACATCATTAGGTGATTTTTTTAAAAAATAAGTTTATTTTGATTTATTAACAATCACTTCCATAAGCTTTTCAGTTTTAATTTTTTCTCCCCTTCCCTGCACACCTCCCTCCCCAAGACAGCACACAATCTGACAGAGGCTGCACATATACATTCCTGGAACCACCAGAAAGAGGAAACAAAACACAACAGAAGAAAAAATAGCAAACAGTCTGCTTTGATCTGCATTCAAGCTCCACAGTTCTTTCTCTGGGTGTGGGCAGCATTTTCCATCATGAGGCCTTTGGGGATGTCTTAGATCCTTGCGTTGCTGAGAAGGGCTGAGCCTATCACTGTTAGTCATCACACAACGTGGCTCTTAAATTCAGTGACGTTCTTACAACACTTTGAGTAGACGAAGCCCTGTATAAACATTTGTTTCATTTCATCCCTGCAAATACCTGATGAGTTATCCAGTACTGCTATCTCCATTTTACAGAGGTGAAAGTTGAGGCCCAGAGAGGGAAAGTGACTTGCCTAGGGTCACATGGTAAATGGGTAAAAAAGCCAAAGCCTGAATTCAAGTCTCCTGACACCAAGACGATGAGGTCTTTCTTAGTGCTACGTGATGATGAGGTCTCCAGCCTTCCGAGATGCCTCTATCTCACTTCCTAAGAAGGGAAATGTATGTGTGTGTGTGTGTGCGTGTACACACGTGTTTGAACATAGTGCCTATGTATATATACACATGTGTGCATGTAAACACACACATGTATATGCAATCATCATGTCACATGCATTAATAAAATAGAAAAGGATAGAGTTAATAACCTCTGTTTGCCTTAATCCACTGGAGCAGGGAATGGCAAACCACTCCAGTATCTTTGCCAAGAAAACCCTATGGACAGTAAGGTTCACGGAGTCATAAAGAGTTAGACATGACTGAAAAGCTGAACAACAAGAAGCATTAATAAAGTGAATATACACTATAAAAATTATAAACCCAACAAACAAACCCAACAGAAAAGAGAAAATCTTGAAAATTATAAGATAAAGAACTTAGAAACAAACAACAAAAAAACTATAGAAAAGATAAAAAACAAAAGCTGGTTCTTTGAAAAGATTAATAAAATGGGCATACCTCTGACCCACGTGATTTAAAGAAATGGGTAGAAGATGCAGTCCGCTAGATTATGTTGCCTTTAGAATGGAAAGCCATTAGAATATTACAATAGAGAGGTACACTCGTTTAAAGTATCTGTGAACCCACAGATTAATTATGGACAGACAGTGGAAAGAGACCTGGCTTCAACTCCAAGGCCCTGAGTTCAAATTTTACCCTGGGAGTTTATGGCCTATATGAAACTTGATAAGCTATTGGATTTCCCAGAGCCACTTTCTTCATCTGAAGAAGTGGCTGGACTGGACAGCTGTTGAGGTTCCTTTGGGCTTTAGAGCTGGAATCCCTGTGTGTGTGTGTGTGTGTGTGTGTGTGTGTGTGTGAGAGAGAGAGAGAGAGAGAGAGAGAGAGAGAGAGAGAGAGAGAGAGAGAGATCTTCAGAATAATGAAGGAGCAGCCCATTATTGGAGTCCTCCACCCATGACACTGCCAGCTCCTAGCTCCTCCCCTCTGATCTTTCATCAGATTGGTCACCCTTGGAGTGGAGAAAAGAGAGCCTGGGTGCCAGTGCCCAGAGCTTAGCAATTGCCAACATGATGGAAGAGCTTTCCTCCCTCTGGGCATTTCCAAGTACTCAGAGAGCCTCCAACATCAGCACAAGAGGGGAAACCGCTTGGAAGTCATGGGGAATTGTCCCATGCTCCTCTTATCCCCAACCTGGAACCTCCTGACTCCTGAACACCATGGCCCTGACCCCAAGAAACTAGGGAAGGACTCTTATCTCACCTAGGACAGAGTTGTGCCGGGACAGTAACCAATAACCCGCCTAGAGCTCTTGGCAGTCGGTACAACCTTCCTGTCCAAGAGATCCTGGACCCTGCCTTCATGACCCAAGCAGCAATTCTCTTTACAGGCCAGTCAGAGGCCTGCACAGATAAAAGAGGTGCTACCTAGACAATGAGACCTAAGGCTGTCTCTTCTTCCTTCCCAGAAGGAATCAGTCAGCATGATGTAGGGAAAATGGGAAAAATGAATTCCTTTCTGCCAGCAGCCCAGACTTCAATACCATACGGGAATACTTTAAGAAAAAGGTACAGAGGGACCATTTTAGTTCATTTACCTTGATAAGGGAATGATTCAAAAATCATGTTGGAAGGGCTCCTCTAGCCCTAACCCTTCAGACTCTGACCTCAACACTGCACACAAAGTGCCTTAGCTCACCTCAGGTAACTGGAGTACTGCAGGAGGTCTGAAGGAGAAAAGGCTGGCCTCCCTTTCAGCAATATCAGTTGAAAAATTCTTATGTATGAAACAGATGAAGTCTAGGGATATTTCTTGTACTTGGCTTTCTGAAGTCCTGCCTCACAATCTATTGAATAGCACCTTCACCTGGAGATTTCATTCATTGATCTACTGATTGATTGATTGATAGATTCATTCACCAATCACTTCATAAGTTTGGCTTCCAGTATTTGAACATCATGGCCACCATCCCCAAATGTGCTCTGGTTTCTCAATGTGTCCTAAAATGACAGAAACCACATCCTACTTTGCTTGAACTTCATTCTGTGGTTTAGCAAAGTGAAGCACAGGATCCTAAGATTTAGGGCAGGAAAACCCCTTACAGATCATTTACTCCAACCCACTCAGGTTACAGAGGAGGAAACCAAATCCCAGAATGGTTCAGTGACTTACTCAAAAACATCTAAGTCCAAAGGGGCAGGGATCTGACGTTGGGTTTTCCAACTCCAAATTCAGGGAACTTGCCACCAGATTACCCTGCTTTTCCTAATAGTGAAAGACTCCAAGGAGTGTGTGACTGTCAAAGCCCCTGCTATTGTGTTTATTAGTGGGGGCATGGCCATGTTCCCAGGTCCTGAGGCCTAATCTCTGATTCATCTCGGACTCTTCTCTCTACCTCATCACCATTTCCAACCAACCCCAAGTCCTTTTAGGTGTACCTACATGCAGGGCTGTCATCCCCATGTCCTCCTCTCTGTCCACACAGGCCAGCTGAGGCCCCTTCCTCTCTGGCGTAAAACCCTTTAATACCCTGCTACCTGGATCATAGCATTGGATTTAGAATCCTTAGGGATCAGAGAACCATAGATTTAGAATGGGAGGGGCTCAGAAGCAATTTAGCCAGCCCTCTCATTTTACAGATGAGGAAACTGAGGCACAGGATGGTTAAGCAATTTGTGATGAGAGGCAGAATCTGAACACAACTCATTTGACTCCAAAGCCAGTGGGCGGTACCACATTGCCTCAGTGATCTAGTCCAATTCACTGCTTTTCATATGAAGAAACTGAGCTCCAGATAAGTGAATTAAAAGGAGAAGGGGGAAGGTGAAGGAAATATGCATTTATAGAAAGCTGACCATGAGCCAGGCACTGAGCCAAGTGGTCACAATTATCTTATTTGATCCTCACAACAACCTTGGGGTGTAGGTACTATTATGACTCTTATTCTACATTTGAGGAAACTGAGACAAACAGAGATCAGATGAATTGCCCAGAGTCATGTAGCTAGTAAGTATCTGAGACTGGATTTGAAGGGATTTTTCTCCAAGGTCCAAAGAATAGTAAGTAGAGACATGATTTGATCCCAGAGCATCAGACTCCAAATGGAGTGACCTTCCCATTGGACCACACTACCTCTCTGGTCTCTTTGCCTCCAGTGTCTCCTCCTTCAAATAGGTCTACACACTTACAACCCTAATGGGCAATTCTGATGATGTCACTCTCTAGCTCCAAAAGCCTTTATAGCAGCTCACTTTTCCTTAAGAGAGCAAATCAAATATCTCTTTCAGAACAGCATTCCAGTGACTTGCCAAGCTGGTTCCCACTATATTCTCCTTTGAGTCACAATCAGTGCCATTCTCCTCAGGTTTTCTGTTCCCTCCCAGCATCAGAACAACTATTTGCCTTTCCCTAAAACCCTCTTGCTCTTTCCATGCTCCGGGACCTGCTCTTCCCATTCTCCACCATAAACATCCCTGCCTATTGAAATGCTTCCCTTCCTTCTAAGCCTCACTCAGGTACCATACTTTCCTCCAAGCCTTCCTCAATCTCCCTCCTTTCTTTAAATGAAATACTGGATTTCTCATCCCTCTGTTTAGATCTCTTCAGTGTACTTCAATTAAAATCATAAACCTGTTGAAATCCCCCGTTAGATTGCAAGCCCATTGAAGGCCAGGGCCCAGGTCTCACAATATCATTATTTCCACAGTGCTGATCCCAGGGCCTTACACAGACAAAAGAGATATTCTATGAATGCTGACCAGACTGAACTTAACAAATAGGCTTTAGAGCTGGAAGAGACTTCAGAAGTCCCCTAGTCTGGGCCCATCATTTCCCAGGACAAGGAGTGAGAAGCTAAGCTCCAGAAGGATGAAGAAGCCTGCAGAGCTAGTGGGTGGCAGAGCTGAGATGCAACTGCAGGTCCTCTAATGCCACTGAAACACCTGATGGAAAGGAATAAAGGAATCCATCAGACCGGCTCCCTGCCCTCCTGGAGCTTATGGCCTATGGAGGCTCAGGAAAAGGGAAGGCACACCAGAGCTGTTGGCATCTCTACCATGCAAGGGCTTCCAATTTGCTGTTTGTTTGTTTGTTTTTTCCCACGACATTTGGATTCTACCAAATGAGTAAGCAGTGAGTGCTTAGACAGCCACAGAGCTTCTATAAAGGGGTAAGTTTCACTTGACAGGAATGAACTCTGATGGTCATTTTTCTCCAGTGGTATTTGTAGGAGATTCTCAAAGCATAGACCATTTCCTGTGACTTCAACAAAAAACCAGAGAAAAGAGTCTCATCCCATGTATCAGAAACCAGACAGGTTCAACATGGAGTCCTTCATTTGTTACCAATGGCAGCTATAATTGACAAAGAAATGGAGGTCACTTGGCACCATGAATTCAGAGTTTTCAGTCTAAGTTCATTTTGATTTTGCCTCATTTTAACATCCAATTCTGCTGATGACATTTGCTGATGAATTAATCAAGCAAGTATAGGCTACAGGTGAGCTGGCTGAGCATAGGTTGAAAAAACATCATAGGGCAGAGGGCTGTAGTGGACCCTATACTCAGTATGGGTCAATAGTGTGACATGGGAGCCGAAAGAGTGCATGAAATAGTATGCTACTTAAAGAAAAGCAAAGTGTCCAGAACGAAGCAGGAATGATGGATAGGAGAGGATTGATTGTCCCCTTGTACTTAATAATGTATTTGTTAAGTTCCTACTGGAGTAGCAATCAGCAGTGAGTTAGACTAGATACCCTCTAAGGGTCCTTTCTGCCCTGGGACTTTATGATCCTAGGAACCAAGTCATTTCTCACACCTCTTGGAGGGCAGTGAGGGCTGTTTGTTTGTCTTTTAGTTTTTGTTTTATCATGAACACTTTGTATACAATATAGTTCCTGTTACATATTTAATAAGTACTGGTTGGATTGCCTTGGACAGATGCATGGACCTGCTCACAGCTGTTGTTCCAAACGGAGATGTGTACTCCCTGTCTCCCTTTTACGCTGACAGAGACTTCTCCATCTTCCCTGACACCTCTTGGAGACCAGTTGAGCACACACACAATCTGTACTCTGAAAGGAGGGGCCTGGCTCCTCCTCTGTTCTCAACATCTCAATGATGAGGCTCATGTTGATAAAAATCACTTAAGCCATAAAATTTCTCTCTGAAGAAAACAGACATTATTACTCAGGGAAGCCATTAACTCATGGCTTTGTTAAGGAATGTTCAAAACAGAGTCCCTTACCTCCCTTCATGAATATAAATTCTCAACATAAAACCCATCCCCAGGCTTGATCCCATCTCCCTTACAGGCAGATAGGGAGCCTGCATTGTCAGCAGCACTGAGTTCCTTGGGTGTGGGGGCAGCAAACATAACATGGGGGCAATTAGGCAGAAGTAATGGAGTGTAACTTGCAGGGGCCCCGTGTGTGTGTGTGTGTGTGTGTGTGTGTGTGTGTGTGTGTGTGTGTGTGTGTGTGAGAGAGAGAGAGAGAGAGAGAGAGAGAGAGAGAGAGAGAGAGAGAGAGGGAGGGGGGAGGGGAGGAGAGAGAGCTTTTAAAAAAAAAAAACAAGCATCCCTAGCATCAGCCAAAATGCCTGGAAGGAGAGGCAAGCCAGATAATGGCATAGAAAGCCCCATGAGCCAGGAATCAGAAGACCTGAGTGAAGTCCCAGCTATGCTCTTCAAAAATCTTATGACCTTATATGAGCTAATTTTACCCTTTGGGCCTGAGTTTCCTACTCTGTAAACTGAGGGAAGTTGGACTGGCTGATTTCTAAGGTCCCTTCTCCTCTGAATTTACAACCCTATGACTGAATGCCAATCACATTTAAACTGGGCGTGGGCTCAGTGGGGACTGTATAGAATTAGAGTTTTTGAAGTGAATGACCAAAGAAGCCATCAGGTAGAATCCCCTCACTTTATAAATCAGTGAATCAATGAACAAGCAGGCACACGAAGATCAGGAAACTGAGGCCCAGCAAGGTGCCATTACTAAGATTACACTGCCACTAAGTGGCAGGAACAGGACTGAAACCTCAGGCTTTTTTTTCCCTTGCAATACAGTCAATCATGACCTGAACAGCTGAGCCCAGGCAGGGGGAAGCAGGTGGGGGACTGAGGAGTCTTTTCTTGAGGCACAGGGGTCACAAGACCCTCCCCCCCAGCCTTATCTTCAGTATGAAAAATACACCACAATCCTTACTAGTGGTATCAGGATTATGATGAAATGTGAGATCACGTCCTCTGAGAAGCTCAGACTGATGTTATAGTGCAGAGAGAAAATTCATTTCATCTCAGTCAGAAGGAAAGAGATGTCGATATTCAGTTCACTTGTCACGATTTTTGGGGTCTAATTGAATTTACAGTTTAGGGGAGGTATGACACCAATGACTTCTAATTCTTATGCTTCACTGACTTGGTCACTAGGCTGAAAAAGCTTTGACTAACATGGGTCTTGGAAGGATGAGCTACTTTATTGATTATCTTTAGAAATTCCTGGTTTGGGGCAGCTAGATGGTGCAGTGGATACAGCACCGGCCCTGGATTCAGGAGGACCTGAGTTCAAATCTGACCTCAGACACATAACACATAAGAGCTGTGTGACCCTGGGCAAGTCACTTAACCCCATTGCCTAGCCAAAAGAAAAACAAACAAACAAACAAACAAACAAACAAACAAAAAAGAAATTCCTGGTTTAAAAGTCTGCACGCTTTATACAACTACAGTGATGGTGGAGTTGAGGATTGGTATAACCATTTGCGGAAGCAACTTGGAATTACACTAAAGAAACTGACTAAAATGTCCATTCCCTTTGGCTTCCAAATTTCACCATTAAGCACTGATCCCAAGAAAACCACAGACAGAAAAAGGGTCCATATACACCAAAATATTCATGGTTACTCAACATGTATTTCTGAAGTGCTTGCTATGTGCTGGCCACTGTGCTCTACAGAAAGAGACAGAAAGGCAGAAACAGTTTCTGTCTCGGATACAAAGTAGATGCCCATCCATTGGGCAATCACTAAATCAGTCAGGTTACATGCGTTTGTTTGTCTCAAGAACATCAATAACTTGGAAGACTGTATTGTTATAGTGGCTGAGCTCAGGCTTATAGGAAAGATGAGGAAAAGTATCTCCCTCCCTTTTCTGTAGAGATGAATGACTATGGGCAGGGAACAATGAAGCCACTGCATGAGACAGTTGATTGATGGATTAACTTGGGAAACTACTTTTTTTCCTTCTTTCTTTCTTATTCTTTGTTATAAAAGGTGGATGGATGGGGGTGGGGAAAGTTTTGGAAATGTGATGATGTAAAACAAAAAAGAAATACCAATACATTTTAATGGGGAAAATATTCCGTGTTTTATAGTCACCAGAAACAGCAAAATGGACAAGAGAAATTTTGGAGTCCTGGGCATAATGCAATTTAATTCTTTTTTTCAGACAAGTTCTGGTATTTTAAGATTCTCAGATTGCTTATAAAGAAGCTTACTGAGGGCTAGAACTGGTCCTTATTTGCATGGAAATATAGTAGGTGCTTTGAAAAGGGTTATTTCAGATATTGTGACTTAAGAGAATAGCACTGTACTTGTAGGAAGGAGACCCGGGTTACAAGAATGACTCAGCCACCTAATGATCATGTGACCCATTCCTGGATCTGACCTTGGCAAAGCCCACAATGTTCTAGGACCTCAGGTTATTCCTTTATTAAAGAAGAGGGTTAGACAAGATGATGGGTGAAGTCTCACCCAACCTCCCAGTTGTGACATTCCACCATTCATGCCCGCTATGTTCTCCAGATCTGCATAAGATCTGGTTGGCTCTAGGTTTTGTCCTCTAGGAGTGTGTCTTTGATAAATGAATCCATGCAGGAGGAAAAGGACTGGGTTTAGAGGCAGAAGAGACCTGGGTTTGAATACTGGCCCTCTTATTTGCTAGCTATGTGACCCTGGATGAGTCACTTTAACTTGTCCATCAGCCTCACTTTGTTTTCTCTAAAATGGGGGTGATGCAATAACAGCCACATGGTGTGATCACTAATATTAATAAGCTTAACCCTTCCCAGCATTACAAGGATCTAAGACATCTCCAAAGGCCTCGTGATGGAAAATGCTGTCCACATCCAAAGAAAGAATCACGGAAGTTGAATTGCTATTTTTTTATCTTCTGTTGAGTTTTGTTTCCTCTTTCTGATGGTTCCTCCTATTGGTTTTAATTTTTACTTACAACACCAATAACATGAAAATATGTTTAATAGGAATGTAAATGTATAGCCCATATCAGATTGTGCTCCATCTTGTGTAGTGTGGTGGAGGAAGGGGGAAAAATTTTCAACTCAAAACCATATGGAAGTGATTGTTGATAAATTAAAACAAATTAATAAAACAAATAACATGGGTGTGATGATACTTGTTCCATTTACCTTAGCAGGCTGTTGCAGGGAACACACTTTATAAAAATCACAGAAATCTGGGTTGATAATACCATTGTCGTTAGTAGCACTATGAGCTCTTGAAATGCACTGTTTTATTTCTTTTGATCCTAAATTAAGTCCTCTGAGTTAGAGGCAAAAATCTGCTGTTTGAGATGAGGAAACAGAGGCCCACAAACTATCTTGCCAACACGCGTCTTAAAGCAAGCCTCCAACCCAGGTCTTTTGACTTCTCATAATTTCCCTCTAACTGACTCTGACTTCAACACCAGATGAAAAGGGATAAATATTCCCAAAGGCCAAACCCAAAGGCATTGTTCAGAGAACAGCTTCCATGAAGGTACACAGACCATATTTTACATTTTAATACTAATGACATCTCCTCATTTGTTAGCCGAAGGTAATTAGCAGAGAGAAAAGCTTCCCGAAACAAAACCTTTCCTATCTTGGTTTATGACTTGAGGCGATATGAAGCTTTATGCTTACATCAGAACTGCAAAAAGTAAATAGAAATCTAGCATTTTGGAAGCAAAGGCTTGTTGCTGAGCAAACTAAACAAATTAAGGGTCATATTTAATAAGTGTGAGTACCTAGTTGAGTTCCAGCTTCTTGGCAAAGACACAAAGACACTCCAGAAGGAAGAGCAGCAGCCCTTATGTGAGAAGAAGTTGGGAAGGGGAAGATAACACACTAAGCTTTGGAATCCAGAAAGGTTTTAACAGGCTAACATGCTGGACTGAATCCAATACAATGACATATACCGGGGATCAATGTAAAGTCGTATAGTTTGGTTCAAAAAGTGAACTGCAGAAGAATAGAATGAGGGATGTGTGGTTAAGCTGGGAACCATGCTGTAAGGATTAATTGAGGGAATTGGGAATTTTAGCCTGGAGAAGAGTGGGTGGAAATTCCCTCTCTGAGGGAATATTATGTGGAAGAGACTTGATCTGTTTGGCCCCAGGGGTCATAGAGTGTGTGTGTGTGTGTGTGTGTGTGTGTGTGTGTGTGTGTGTGTGTGTAAGGGAACAAGATTAGAGCTCAAAGGAGGGGAAACTTTCTGACAAGTAAAGGTGGCTAAAGTAGGGCAGGTGACCTCAAACTCATCACTGCAGACATCTCTTTAAGTGGCAGCTGGATATTGCTGGCGGGGGGATGTCATAGAGAGAATTTCGAGATAGCATCGGACTTGGACCAGATTTGTTGCCATCACAAGATTCTTTAAAGCTGTGTAGACATCTCCCCGTTTTAGGCAAGGGTCTTTGCTGTTGTCGAGCTCTTTTGGTCATGTCTGACCCTTCATGATCCCATTTGGGATTTGCTTGGCAAAGACACTGGAGTGGTTTGCCATTTCTTTCTGCAGCTCATTTTACAGATGAGGAAACTGAGGCAAACAGGGTTATGTGACTTTCTCAGGGTCACACAGCTAGTAAGTGTCTCAGGCCAGATTTGAATTCAGGAAGATGAGTCTTCCTGATTCCAGGACTGGCATCTATCCACTGTACCACCTAGCCACCTTCATGCAGGATCATACCATGTTATGAAGTATCTTGAATGTCTGAAACTGAGTCTGAATTATACTTAGGAAACAAAAGGAAGTCACCGAAAATTTTAGAACAAAGGAGAGATGAGATCACATTCTCAAATAAAGACTATTGGCTTGACAAGTATATGCAGGATGGGTTGGAAGTGGGGGATAGGGGAGATGGGAGGCAGAACACCTACTGCATGGCTACTGTGATAGTGCCAGTAGATAGAGAATATCTGCTACCTCTTCTCTGTCCTGCTCAATGCTAGGAGTAAAACAAGTAGCTGGCTCTGCTTCTCCCATACAAATCTCCAGAGCTCACTCTTGCACTGTTAACGAGCTTTTCAGTCAATTAATAAGCATTTATTAAACCCCACAAAACATCAGGCACTATGCTAAGTGTTGGGAGTACAAAGAAAGGCAAAAGACAACCCTCGCCCTTGGGAAGCTCAATGGAGAGAATATGCAAACAACGATATACAAAAAATGACAGGGCAAATTGGAGAAATTCAGCAGATTTTCCTTTTCCTCAATTAGAGGAGAAGCTGACACTTGCCTATTAGCCTTCTTTCCAAGGGTCCTGCCACCTAAGGTGGAATTGCTGGGGCTCAACCTTCTGCCCCCAGATGGAGCACACAATGATAACCTGCTAATTACTTTATTGTGCCAGGAGCTGGGTCTAGATGTGAGAGTCATCAGCCCCAGATACCTCCCACAGCCAGCACCCCATGTCTTATGGCATGCAAGCAATTGCTCTAGGCTGGGAAGGTCCATGCAGTTTTCCCAAGGGCTTCGGGGAAGGTCCCTGTTCCCTGAAGTATGTCCCCTGAGTTCCCATTCAAGAGCTTTCTGCTGTCTAATTAGTATGGAGGTTCCATGACAGATGTGGCCATATATATATATATATATACATATATATATATATATATATATATTGGAGAGGATCACTAATTCATCCCATTACCTACTAGAGTGAAGCTCCACCTGCTGGAAGGCCCTGCCCAAGACTCTAGAAGTTCTCCAGAGGAAGGCAGAGGCGAGTGCAGAGAAGATAATGTCTCATATGTCCCAGGGGATCCCTAGAGATGAGTGAGGAAGGCAAGTGGATGGGGGAGGAATGTCTATTCAGGAGGAATGAGGGGAGGGGAATGTCTTTGTAGGGAACACCTTCGACTAAGCCTCCTCCTCCAGGTAACCCATAGGGACATGGAGGGAGGCACTGCGTATGGAGGAAATGGCATGAAAGGACATGTGTGATCTGAAAGATGGGCAGGTCAATCCCATGTGCAGAATGATGGGCAAGATAGGAACAGGCAGAACTGGTTTTGACAAAATTTGAAAGAAAGTAGAGGAAAGTCCTCCCTTCCCATTGGCCAGGTGCTCCATGGGGAACTGATGAATAGAGTATGAGTTTCAAAGAATGAGGAGGAAAGGGGGTGCAAGATCTACTAGAGGAGAGAGCGAAGCTATCAAATACATAACAGGGACATCGAATTAATGACATATTAACTTGTGAGGAAGCACTAAATTGTTAGACTGAGCTGCAAACTGTCTCCTTGCAACACTGGGACCTCCTTTCACTGCCTTCCTCCATGGCTCAATCTGCCCTGTGGGGTCAAGTCAAAAGAGTCTAGCCCCAGTCAGCCCCAGGGGCAGCTGGAATTTCCCTTCCTCTTATTCTGGAGTGTTCACAGGAATCGGTTGTTTAGCTCTGAAGACTGCACTGAAGATATGGCTCCTTTCTTTTTTTTACCTTTCAGTCTCTACCCTCTCCAATCCATCGACTACAATATGTCAATGAATCTCAATACCCAAATACTGGACCTGACCATGTCACTGTCCTGCTCAAAAGCACCCCAGGGCTCCCAAATGCCTTGGAAATCCAAAGTGAAATTCTCAGCTTGGCCTGTAAGCTCCTGCACAGGCCAAAGCAGACCCACACCAACAGCTTTAGTTACAATATTCCCCTTCATGCCCTCTACATGGCAGGCAAGTGAAAGTTAGTTGAGCTGCTCTCCAAGCTCAGCTTTTCATTCTGTACCTCTGGGAGTGTGCATGAGCCACCCCCATGCCTAGGTTTATCACTTGTGCTTCTAACTCCTCTTTCTTCAAGGTGCAGATGACATATGGCTTCTGCCATGAAGCTCTATACTATCCCCCTCTACAGAATAGACCCCTTCATCATATTTAAGAAAGCAACTGAGATGAGAACCTTCTCTTTCATTTGTGGCCAAGGAAAAATTCATGGCACCCAATTTGTTACTGTTTATCTACATTTCAGTTCCTAGCTCTCCCTATTGTTGCATCCTCACCTTCTGCTGGAGTCTCACTACCACCCCCAGAATAGAGAGGGACCTCAAACAGCTTAAGTATACAATGTCTGCTATTACACACCCATCCAATGAAAACTGCCATGTTAAATACACATACACACACACATACTCCACCGATGTCTAGACAGATGGACAAAGGCAAAAAAAAAGTGTGATTTCCTTGATTTAAAAAAAGATTTATATAGTCCTTCTCAACCACAAACACTGAGGCTGTTCATCCACTTAACAGGCCCTCTCAGAAGCCACATGGCCTCCATTTCCATTCACACATGGGCCCATAAGATTTGCCCACCAGCTTGGAAAGATGAGTCATTGATCGCAAACCTGGGGGCCTCAATGAGAAATCTCTGAACAGATTTCCACTCCTTGTCCATTGAGCCAGTGCGAGGCCATTCAGCCCTTCCCAACAGTGAATGTTGGCCCCAAATAGCCAATATCCCTCAAAACATATACTCCAGCACAGCTGTGAATCCCAACGGCCAGCCCCATTGGGACTGGTGAGCAGATTTAATACCCTACAAAGGAGGAAGGTGAGGCAAAGAGAAGACAGCATTCCTTTAAAGTGAGGATCAGCAAGACTGAATTCTGGCTCTAGAGTCAGAGTGAAGCAGAAGACATACAGTCCCCTAAAAGCTTTTTAAAGAAACAAATTTTAATTAAGGGTTGTTTTTCCTGCACCTTGTGAGGCCCCTCTTGAACTTAAGGTCATCCTAGAGTCTGTTTCCCTTATCTGAGATACCATAAAACTTCCCCCTATCCTGGAGCATAAAAATTCCTTGTCTCCCTTCTCCTGAGTCATGAAATTTCCCAAATTCCTTATCCTGGGTCCCCTATGCTGCCATCCAACTTCCTCATCCTGTGTCTTGACAACCCCTCCCCTTATCTTGTAAGATAAAACAGACCCCTATCCCTTTGTAAGTTGCTAGTCCTCTTTCCAGAGCTAGCCCACTGCTTTTGCATCAATAAACTCCCAATGGCTACAAAGAAGGGCTAAGTGAATTCTTTCACACCTGAACCAGCTCTCCCAACTCTAAACCTCAACAAAAGGACTTGGGTTCAAGTCCTGCCATTGACATCTGACTGTCTATGTGACTTTGGGCAGGTAACTCCCCTCCGCAGGCCTCAGTTTTCTCATCAGTAAATTGAGGCATTGTGATTAGATGGTCCCTTCCAAGCAGAAGGCTCTGATCCTCCGCATAGATTGTTTATGAGGTCTCTTCTGGCTTTGGCTCCATGAGACTGGGATAATGATGATGGGGACAATGACAATAATGTCATCTGTAAAGTCCTAAGTAAAGTGGCCAAGTGCTAGCGACACATTACCTCATTTGTTCCTCACCAGCAAGCTGAGATAAGGATGACAAGTGTTACCACTCTCATTTTACACAGAGAGAAACTGAGGCTCAAAGAAGATAAATGAGCAGTCTGGGCTCATATGGCTAGGGAGTATCAGAAGTGGGACTGACACCCAAGATATATCCTGACTCTAGAGTCCTGGACTCCTGCTTCTCACCCAGTTGTGTATTTAACACCAAAAAAGAAAGGAAAGTGTTTTAGTTGTACAAGAGGTGACTGCTTCACAGATAGGTTCAAAAGAGAAGGGCTAAAAAGGGGGTACATCTGGGTGACATAAAATTGATTTAAAACAGAAAACAGTGACACATCCGATCCTGGAGTCTGAGAGGTCAGATCCTTTATCCCTTATTAGCATGACCTTAGCTGGCAGCTGTCCTCTGAGTGTGGTGCTATCCCAACACAAAGGCTTGTAGATGGCTTGTTTGCACAACGATCATTGTTAGGAACATCTCCTAGGGGCTCCTAACCTGGGGAGAAGGAACTTGTCTTTTCTCAATATATTGATAATTGTATTTCAGAATAATTGGCTTCCTTTGCCACTCTTTATGTTTTATTCTGTGCATTTAACAACATATTTCTGCGAAGAACCCCATAGGCTCCACCAGTCTAACCTGACTGCCCAAAGGGTCCAGGTACAAACAAGGTGAAGGACCTCCATCTTATAGTAACACCAATTCAGTCCAACAAACACTTACCAAGAACCTAATGTGTGCAAGGCCCCATGGCCAGGGATAAGAATATAAATTTAGGGAAGCACACACACACACAAAACACACATACATCCTGTCCTCAAGAGGCATATCACCTAATAGAAAGGAGTTGAGTAGGGGTGGAAGGCCCATAAAGGAAGGGAGAAAGCTAAGGAAGACTTCTGACATGAAGATGAAGGATTTGGCCTTTGAGCTAAGCTTTGGTGGAAGAAAAGTCCTCATAGAGGTGAGGAAGCAGAAAGAGCCCTCTAGGCTTGAGGCAGCTGGCACAAAGACCATATACTGGCTGCCAGGTCAGTATGGCTTCACTTTTGAAGCCCAAACTCTGCCTTTTCCTTCTGAGCCCCTGGGTGTGACAACTTATTGAAAGGGAGTTATTTTGGAGTTGCTGTGACTCAAACCAGAGATATCAATACTATCATAGGTATATGATTTAATGCAAAAGATGGTGGTTTTCTTTCCACTTTAACAGAGGACCCCCTTTCTGCAGTGGTGTTTGCTCAGGGCCCTGAGCCTCATTCTTTTTGGGTTCTCCAAACAGGTGGCCTGGGTACGTTGTCTCAGTAGGCAGCCCTTGAGCAGATGGCTGTGGGCAAAGGCCAAGAGGTTCCCAGGCCAGGGAAAGCAAGGCCTGCCCTGCCCATGGCATAGCTGAGAGGGCTGCCAACCAGCCAGGTCATCCTGCTGGCTTCATAGAGAGAACGCATCTGGGGCACATAGCATTTCAAGGCCTGATTGGATAATAAGGAGAGTCCTTCAAAACAATGGCAGGCAGGCAGGGCTCATAACGGAATCAGTCACTGACACAGGGTGGGGGGGCAGGTTGGAAGCAATTTCAGGGCCCCTTGTCACAGTGAGGTCCTCTCCATTAGCCATACAGGTTTCCCAGGCACAGGCCTTAGACCTGGGACAGACCACAGCTGTCATCTTGTCCCCCTCCCCCAGCCCCTTATTTTTCAGAGGAAGAAACTGAGGTTCTGAGAAAGAAAGTAAGTGCTTCAAAGTTTCACAGCTAATAAATGATGAACTCATGATTATATTGTATTATGTTGTTTTGAAGGCCACTTATATGCAAAGAGGCCTCCACCTACCCTTCTCCCTTCCTTTTCAGCTAGAGGCTAAAGCTTTGATGGCTGAGTACCAAAATCTCCTTGTGTCTGACCAAGCCCAGCTTCCTTCCAATACTAGCTATAGTCCAGCCCTGGGGAGATCCTCCTTGGGATCTCCACCTGCTGTAACCAGAATATCCCTTCAAGGCCCAAGAAGGTTAGACCTGCTCCATCAAGCTTCCATGAGTCTCACCAGCTGGAAGTCTTCTCCCCCACTTCACATGTGCATAGATCCTGTTGGTAGATCTTTGGAAGCTTAGGATCAGAGATCTAGAACTGAAAGGGGGCCATCCAGGCCAGCCCCCCTCATTTTCAGGGAAGAAACTTAGGCCCAGACAGGTAAAATCAGTTGGCCAATGTCATATAGGCAGAACCAGGATTTATATACAAGTCATCCAATGATGCTGGTATCTGCACTATTCCCACTGGACCACGCTGTCTTCTGCCCACATCCTATCCCTGCTTTTCTGTGTCCACAGCTGATTCCCCATACAGACCCTACATTTCTTTATCTGTGCCTCCCACTGCCTAGCAACACATCCTTGAAGACTGTAGGCATTTGATAGATGAGGGGTAGTGGGGAACAGTAGAAAGCCCTGGATTCTGGAACTGGGAAGAAATGGCTTCTGTGCTGGGTTATGCCACTAATGACCTCTACTACCATGCAGAATTTCCTTCACCTTTCTGGGCACCATTCGCTTTTTCTGTAATAACTGGGCAGTTAATAGGGCCATATCTAGCTCCAAGTGCTAGGATCTATGAAATGTCTACTGGGTGGGACTGAAGGATATCAGAACAAACAGGGCCATGCAGAAAAGGATGTGGCCAGGTGGCTTGTGGGGACAAACTGTCCAGCTTGGCCCTGCACATGAGCAGTAAAAGCCTCATGTAAGGCAGCCTCTGACTCAGGCACAAGTGTAGCCCCTGGGATGATGGCTGTGGCCCATCACATCAGATCATCTTCCCCACTCACTAGGTGCTCAAGAGAACTGTTTCTAGCTTAATGGTGCCTGTTCCTCACAGCACACTGCTGTTAGTGACTGGCACCGGAGAAGGCAGAGAGACCTTACACCTCAGACAAGTCACTTCCTCTGCCCAGGCTCAGGTTTTCCATGTAGAAAATAAGGATGTTGGACCAGCCACTTCTTGGGGTTCCTTCCAACTCTGACTTTCTGTGACTGCCCTGATGAAGGACTCCATGGTGCTGGACTGTACATTAGGCAAAGTGAAGAGACCCAGGCTTTAGATGTCAGCAATTCAGGAAGTAACTAACCCAGAGGCCCGCTCTGGATCAGCTGCAGGTTCTAAGCTCATTGCCCACCACACTGCCTGCTATCACTTCTCCTGCCAATGCCAAGGCCTACAGAGGGTTTTGTACACAGTAAGTACTTAATAATACTTGTCATATGGCTGAATGATAATAAGACGAGCTGGTATTTTTTAAAGCCTTTAAGTTTTCTTCCTCAACTAATCAGCATTTATTAAGTACCTACTGAGTACCAGGAATAGCACTAGGTAAATTTCAGCACTGCCCATGATCACATCGGCATGACAGGGTGTGACAGCTGGCAGTTTGAGCACCATGGTATTGTCTGAATCTTGTCAAATGGCTTTGAAACCACATGGAGGCAGGGCTAGGGGAGGGAGAGAGTTTCCTATTTGTCAACTGGGCATCCCTAAAGGGGGAAAAGGAAGCAAAGTAACTTCCCCAAGAAGTCTGTGGCCGGATTCCAGGGGGTTTATGAACTCAGATGGGGAAACATATTAGTGAGGATCTAATGAAATCATATTTGTAAAGTGCTCACCACAGTGTCTGGTACATAGAAGATGCTATAAAAATGTAAGCCATGATATTATTATTATTATTATATTATTATTATTATTATTATTATTATTATTATTATTAGTCTCATCATCTCCATCTTTATTTCCCTGCTCTCTAAATGAAATTAAATTGTAAATTTATATAAAATTCACAATTATTTAAAAACCATGATTCTGAGAAGAGATCCATTGGCTTCACTGTCCCAGAGGACAGGACATAAAAAGAATTTGTTTAGAGAACAATTCTTGGCTTAGAAAAGGAGACTTGTTGTCCCACTCCAAGGTGAAGGGCATCCCCAGCACAGCTTCTGGTGGTTCAGTTACTTTCCATGGAGGTGTCTGAGAGTTAGGGGCTTCGATTTAGGTCTTCAGCCTATTCTGCTCCACAGAGAAGATGTAGAAAAATTTCTCCCACTAGAAACTAATAGCCAGAGCCCTGTTGACTGAACAGGGTGGAAGAGCACACATTCCTGGGGGAGAAAAAAGGGCTTTCTTAAGTTCCTGCTGAATTCATCCCATTTCTGACCAAAGCCTACCCAATGTAGCCACCAATGCCAATAAAAAGACTTCTTAGAATGACTGCATCTGCATAAACATCTGATAAAGAGGAGCTCGGAGAGCAGTGTGGTGCACACACATCATCCAAGGTGATGTGAACATGACCAGACTCATGAATGGGGTGAGAAGGTACTTTGTCTAGTCGCTGGAGGTCATGGCTAATGCTGGAGCCTTTGAGATCAAGGTTGAGTGGGTCTAACACACACACACACACACACACACACACACACACACACATGCACGCACGCACACATGCACACACAGGCATGCATACGTTCGCGTGTACACACACACACACACACACACACACACACACAACACACTGCAAAGGCATTTAGCAGGCTTTGTTCATTGCTGTTAATGACCAAACTAATCTTCCTGCTTGCAGAAAAGCCACATTTAATTCAGAGGGTAATCAGATCCCAATGGGATGCTCTGATACCTGGCAGTCACAAACACCCTGCTCCTCCCTGGGATTTGTTGGAACAAACACAGAAGACAACCAAAAGTGGCTGAAATATTTGGTTGTTGTTTTTGTTGTTGTGCTAAATGGGCTCTAACAACATGTGGAAAAGAAAAAAAAAGGTCTCCTGCTCATAAATTGGAGGATTGAAGTCACGTACCAGTCAGGGTTCATCTTCCAGAGCAATTGCTTTGGTTTGAGAAGACTCTCAGAGCTCAGGGATTTTCTGAATGTACCACACAGATGCAATCCATCTTAAAATGGCCTAAGGATCATAGGACTTGAAGCTACAAGGGCCCTTACATATCAGCTCTCTCAAATCCATCATTTTACAGATGGGGAAACTGAGGCCAATAAGGTTGACTTTTAAAGGTCATACAGGTAGCAAATAAACTAATTCAAACCCAGGGGATGGGAAATTATAGACTGAGCTGTCAGGAGGGCCTGAGAGAGGCAGGGAGGAAGCAAGGAAAAAAGCATTTATATAGCACCTACTACATGCCAGGCATGCTCCACAAATATTATCTCATTTGATTCTCACAGCAACCCTGGGAAGAAGATGATGAGCCCCATTTTACAGTTGAGGAAATTGTGACATACAGAGTTAAAATGACTTAACCAAGGTCACACAATTAGTAAGTGAGGCTGAATTTAAACTTAAGCCTTTGTGACTTTGTGTCTACTGCACCACACACTCACACTTGTGTATATGGACGTGGGCAATGGGACAATCTGTTTTGCTTAACTTTATGTGTTTGGAATGGGAAATAAAGAAATTTGTCATTTGGCTTCTCTGGGAATACTTCCTCCTCTGTACAATAGAAATAATCATCCTTGCCATGCCTGCCCCACTAGGATTTTGTAGAGGTGACATCACAGAGTCACAAACTCCCACCATCAGAGGTTACATCAATAGCCATTCAGCCCAATCCATGCTTTTCAAGAATTCCCACTTAAAACATCACTGGCATTAAAGAGACATACCAAACAATTGAGTACAACTACCAAATATTTCATCAAAATAAAGTAAGAGAAATGTCCTTAGGAGCTCACAGGTTAAGGGGGGAATAGGGTGGAGGAGCACAGTTAAATCACGTATAAACCACATGCAAAGTAGATGGTGTAGCTCAGTACAATTGGTCCCATAAATCCCCAGAAATGGAAGGAACCTCCTTCAATCCAGCTCTATTCCTTACACCATCCCCGACTGGGCTCATCATCTGTCTGACTGAGCATTCTCTCAGGAAGAGAGAATTCAGTACTCCACACCCCATTTTTCTAGGGCATCTGGGCCAGTAAGATCAGCTCATGGGTGTTCTCATGAGAAAATGTGTGCTCTTGGGTTCTTTGCAGAATGCCCTTGTACTCACAGGCCACGGGTCCAAAGTCCCACTTGTCATTCTGGTGAGACCCCCTTAATCACTTTGGATGGGAAGCATTTTTGAATATCCTCAAAGCCAAGAATTAACATGCACTGGGCACTGTAAATTCAATTCAGGAAGTAGTTATTGTTGAAAATTGAATTGATAGTGCGTTTTAAAGGTTTGCAAAGTCTTCAGCATACATTATCTCACTGGATCCTACTAAATGCTCTGTTTCAAGTGAAGGTTCTATTACTACCCCCATTTTATAGTTGAGGAAACTGGGGACTTGCTCAGGCCCACATAGCTGGTAAAGGTCAAAGGTGGGATTTGAACCCAGATGTCTCTTGCCTTCAAATCTACTGCTCTTCTTCCTACTATGTGCAACATTTCAACTTGAATAATCCAGTCTGTAGGTAGGATGAATCCAGGCTATAAATAGCATTTGAAAGCAAATTAATTCAAGACCAGGACCATGGCATTTCCTAATTGGACATAATATATTCTTATATCAGAGCCTGTAACAAACATGGCATGTTTCCCAGAGACCAGGGGGTAAATGTTTGCTGAATTTGTCAAAACCGTATCCTGCGGCTGCCAGTAGGGAAGTCAGCATCAGCTGTGAGAAATCCAATTGGCCTTCAAAAGCTGTCTGGAGATGGCTTTGCTGAGACCCCCAAATCTCAGTTATTAAAAGTTTAGAAGTTTAAAAAAAAACACACACATGAAAACTTTCTGAAAATCTCATCTGATCAAGCTGGGATGTGGTGGAAAAGTTAACCAGGAGGGAGGAGATGGGTTCTAATCCCAGCTGTGCCAAGAACTGGTCATGGGACCTTGTATTAAGTACCACTCCCTGTCAAGGCCTCAGTTTCCTTATCAGGACAACGTCGGGTGCTGGGGTAGATGATTTCTAAGGGTATTCTAGCCTGGCTGCAATCTGTGGCTCTCTGAACTGGATGAGAAGTGCTTTATGCCGTAAGGAAAGAAATATCTATGGAATGATAATGGAAGATTTCGTGCAGAGAGTCTTCATATGGGCCCCCTGTCTGAAGCGAAAGACAGATTCTGGTGGGGGGAAAATTGTCAGGGCTGGGAGGGGCCTTAGAAAGGAGAAAGCTAGAGCTAAAGGCACATTAGGGCAGAGAAGGTCAGAACAGTGAGGAAACACAAAACACAGAGAAGTGTAGCTGGACCTGACTTGGCAATCATGAAGTCCACTTTTCTCAGATAGACAGACAGACAGACAGACAGATAGATAGATAGATAGATATAGATAGATAGATATCCCCATAAAGGAGAAGTGATCCTGTTTCTGTGGATGAACTGAGCAATCTGTGCTGTGTAAGTCCCAGTAACTATCCTTGAGGTCCAATGATCCTGTTTCTTCCCTGCCCCCGCCCCACCAACTAAGCCTTCCCCTCTCTCCAGACTGAACTTTCCCATTTCTTCCATTTGTGTCCATGTGGAATAGACTCGATCCCCTTCCTCATCTGTCTGCCCTCCTCTGGACACTCTCAACTTTGTCAGAGTCTTCCCCGAACCGGGGGTCCCATACCTACACAAAGAGTTTGGGCTGGGTCTGAGCAGGGCAGAGGAGATGAGGATGGCCACCACCCACATTTGGAAACATAATGCTTTCTCACCTTTTCTTCCCCATCTGCATAGGCACCCAAGTGCCTCATACAAATACACCCCACAATGACTCATCCACCCTGAGGACAGAGGGAGAAATGTGTGGCTGACATGGAGAAGGTCCCGGGCCACCACCATTAGAATCTTGACCATCAGCCTTAACTAGTTCTCTCTGTGAATGTTAAAGGGAAGAAAGGAGGCTGAGGGACAGGCATGAAGTATGTGAAAGTCGCAGAATAGCCAGAACTGAAAGTACCAAGGTAGTAATGCCAGTGCTTAATCCATGGTGAGGTGGAGAGGGAGAAGGAAATAAGCATTTATGTAGCACCTACTGTGGGTCAGGGACTATGTTAATTTTACAAAAAGTTAGCTAACTATGCTGATTTTGCAAAAAAAAAAATACCTCATTTGATCCTCACAACAACCCTGTGAGGTGAGGGCTATCATTATCTACATTTTGCCATTATGGAAACTGAAGCAAACAGAGGTTAAGTGACTTGCCCAAGGTCACACAGCTCTCAAGTGTCTGAAGCAGAATTTGAATTCAGGTCCCTCCTGACTTCAGAGTCAGCCCCCTATCCACTCTTCCAACTGAGGTCCTCCATGGGCCAGAGACTAAGTGTGAGGCCAGTGGGCTGGAGCCAAAAGTCATCCTGGGAACCTAGAAATGGATACCTTCTTGGGAAGGAGAAGGAAAACAAGGAGCTTTTCTTGAAACTACGACTATTTTCACTGCCATGGGGTCAAATACAGGCTTCTAGGGAGTGAGGGGGAGGTTGGTGTATTCCATCATTTGAAATTAATACTTATAATACATCAGTCTCTATTCAAGTCAATGTGCATCTATTAAGCAGAACTTTCTATGGAACAAAAAATGGTTCTCAGTGGAATCCTTCATCATCATCATCATCATCATCATAACCATACTGATAGTTAGAGTGTATTATTACTCTTTTAGAAAGAGGAGAACTGAAGCCAGCAGAGGGAATGTGACTTGTTAATGAGCAGGGCTTCAGTGTTCCTGCTCCAGGCCACAGAGCCCAGAAATGAACTCACATCCTCCAGTCCAGTGCTGCATGTCCCCTTTGCTCTGCACCCTTTCCCCTGTGTGCCTGGCACTGTGCTAGGCACTGCAAAGACTCTGCCATGGCCCTCTCCTCAGTATCCTCCTCCTCAGCTCCCAGGGTGCAGTGATCCCCTTGAATCCATATATCCAGCCCCAGGCTCTCTCTCCTCATCTTCAGGTCTGTGTTATCCACCACCTATTATCCCACAGGCTTCTTGAACTCAGGAATTCTGAAAGAGAACTTGTGCAAACGCACCCAGCTTCTTTACACCTTCATCTCTAAGAAAGGCATTATCTATCATCCTTCCAGGCACCAAGGTTGCTCCCTCAAAGTCATCTTCCACTCCCCTCCTGACCTCTCTCTCCTTCTCCAGTGAGGTGCTGAGTCTCGTCCATCTGGCTGGCCTACCAAGCCTCATATTTATCTGCTCCTTCCAGACTTGTACAACCACTGCCATACTTCGTGTCCTCATCGTGTCTCATGAGGACTGTCACTGGACATTTGGTTTCTTTTCTCTCCTCTTTTTTCCATCTTCCACAGAGTCGCCCAATCCATCTTCCTGAAGCCAAAGTCTGCCTGTGGTCAGGAACTTTCAGGGGCAGCCTCTCTCCTCTAAGATTCAGTAGAAATGTCTCAGGGTGGCATTTAAACCCTTTTGTACCCTAGTCCCAGCCTATTTGTTACAGGATTATGGGATATTACTTCCCTTCATAAACTCTGTTCTGCCAGATTGGCCTACTGGCTATTTTCCAAACTCTCTCTGCTGTTTCCACACCTTTGCACAAGCTGACCCTCATGCGTGGAATCCACTTCTGCTTTGTCTTTATCTCTAGAATCCCAGGTTTCTTTCAACACAGCCTAGGTGCCACCTCATCCATTACACTTTGCCTGATTTCCATACCTAAGAGTTCTTTCTGAAATTGTCATTCCTGTTTTGCTTTTGAATGCATTCTCACATTAGAATGAAAGCTGCTTGAGGGCAGGTCCACTTTGTATTCCTTCTTTCCTCTCACACACATAGACCAAGCGTAGTGTCTAGCGTGCTTTCAGGACTTCATAAATGTTTGCTAAATTGGTTTGGAGGAGGCCCAGGTCTCCTTGGGGAGAAAAGACACTCACCAAAGGGATGTGTCTTTTTTCTAGAATCCCTGTGCAGCTGCCCAGGGTTCTTTTAAGGCTAAGACAGGGGATTGAAAGCTCTTTCACATCTGAACAAAATGAAAAAAAAAAGTTTCGAGTATAGCTCCATGTCTGTTAAACAATAAGAAGTCTAGCTGGTCGAGTCAACGGGCATTTGTGATGAGCCAGGAAGCATGCTGAGTCACTGGAAACCAAATATAAGCAAAAAGAAGGATAGTCTCCGCCCTCAAGGAGTTTATAATCTAATGGGAGAGGACAGCTAATGAGTCTATAATCGACAAGAGTTTAATAAACACCCACTCTGCTCTAGGCGCTGTGCTGGGAACCTGGGATACAAAGACAGAAATGACACAATTCCTGACCTCACTGAGCTTACCTTCTAGCTAAGCATGGAGAGAGTCATCATCACAGCCCGGACCACTGAGTGGGGAATGTTTGTAGAAACGTTAACTTGGGAAGTCAAGCTACTAAGGTTTGAGGCTAGACTAGAGGAAGGACTTGAAACAAGCAATACCAAATCTTTTCTTTGCTCCAAGAAAGTTAGATAGAAAGTCTATCTGTGCACACTAAGGAAACCTAGTGGGTGAAAACCATACATTAGACTTTGGCATGGAATTGGGTAGGCAGACCCTCAATAAATAGATCTGACAGGCAACATAGACAATAAGCGGGGCCAAGAACGAAGGAGGAGAAGCGAGGGACACGTCACGTTCGAGAAAATGCTCAGCACTTCAAAATGCCCCAAAGTTTCCTATCTCTTTAATACTAAGCACTTCTATGTATGTGTGTATTCTCTCTTGGTTTATAATTTTCATGCTTGCCTCATAGAAAGAGTTTGGTAAACTGCCTTCTTTCCCTATTTTTGCAAATAACTTCTATGATATTGGAATTAATTGGTATTTTAATAGTTTATACAATTTACTGGTAAATCTAACTGGTGCTGGATCCTCAGCCTCTTAATGAGCTGATTTGTGGTGACCTCAGTTCCTTTTTCTGACACTGGCTTGTTTGAAACCAGGAAGACGTGGTTCAATTCCTCCTTGTGACACCTCCCGGCTGCATGATCCAGGGCATGCCCTTTAACCTTTTAGTGCTCTGGGGTAACTGTCTAGGACTCAAAGTCACAGAGAAGGCCTCCACCCCATCTGCCTGAGTGGAGGCTGTTTCCCCATTTAGCAATTTCTTACACCAATGAAATCACAGGCTCAGTCCCTTCCCTCCTTGTTCTGCTAAACTCAGCACAGACTACATAGTTCTGTAAATGTGACAAGTGCTAAGGATTGTATGTGGCCTGTAGTCATTGAGGCACAGTATGTGAGCACCATAAGGGCCCTCAGCAGCCTCTAGTCTAGTTCATGCCTCAACGAGTGCTCACTAGAACATCCCTGACCAGTGTTGCTCCAGCCTCTGTTTGAACACTCCCAAGGATGCGGAGTCCATTACCTTCTGCAGTTGTCCATTTCACTGCTGGACAGATACTTTACATGGTTAGGAAGTTATTCCTGAGCCTAAATTTGCCTCTTTGTGACTGCCATCATTGTTTCTGACCTCTGGGGCCAAGCAGAACAATGTTAATCTCTTTTCTATGTGGTAAGCCTTTAGATACTTGAAAATGGTTACCATATCCTCCATTTCCCAGGACAATTTTTTTCCACCTTTTTCAATAAATCTTCTATGAAATGGACCCAAGGTCCTTCAGTATCAAGGTTATCTCTAGACACTCTCTAGCATATCAAAATCCCTCTTCCACCTAAAAGTGTCTAATAATTTCCTATTCACTTGTTTTTTTTAACTAGCTAACTATTATTATTATTATTATTATTGTTATTTGAGGCAATTGGGGTTAAGTGACTTGCCCAGAGTCACGCAGCTAGTGAGTATTATGTGTTTGAGGGCGGATTTGAACTCAGGTCCTCCTGATTCCAGGGCTCTATCCACTATTATTTTTAATAGGTTGATATTTCATTCATCAATTTGTTTTTTTAGAAAATAATGGCGGGGTTGATTTTCTGACCTTCTAGGTTTTTTTTTTTATTTAATCCATAATTCATTGATCTGTTTCTTCTCTCCTTTGCTAATAAGAATGTCTAGAGATATAGATTTTCATCTACAGACACACCAATATCTTCTTGATGTTATTCTATGGAATATTATGATCTCAATAGAATCAAAATCACAAATGACCAAAGAGCCATGAAACAACGGATGATGAGGATGAGGAGAGAAATGAGGAATGAGAGAGCATTAATGACTATGAGGGATCATGGGAAGATTAATGGAAGAGGTGGCACATGAAATTAAGCTTTTCAGGAAGAAAAGGATTCTGACAGCTGGAGAGGAGGAGGATGTACAATCTAAGAATGGAAGTCATCTTGTACAACTACATGGAGGCCACAAAGTGCTAAAGATTGTGGAATAGCTGGAAATCTGAAGTGTGTGAATTGAGCAAACTAGTGCAGCTAGGAGTCGCCATAGTGTACAGAGTGCTAGGACTCAGTCAGGAGTCAGGAAGGCTAATCTTCCTGGTTCAAGTCTGCTTGCAAAACTTATTAGCTCTATGACCCTGGGCAAGTCATTTAGCCCTGATTGCCTCAGTTTCCTAATATGTAAAATTAACTGGAGAAGGAAATGGAAACCACTCCAGTACCTTTGCCAAGAAAACACCAAATGGGGTCACCAAGAGTTAGAAATGACTAAAATAAACTGAACAACAACAGTGAAGTGGAGAAATGTGAAAGAAGGTTGGAAAGGTAGCTGGGGAGCAGATTAGAGATGAGTTTCAATGCCAAACTAAGGATTTTATTTTATTTTATCTGTATATCTATTTTATCTTAAAGGCAGTGGGGAGCCATTGAAGGCTTGTTCAACAGGAAAGAGGCCTGATCACATCTGTGCTTAGGAAAGATTATTTTGGCAGCTGTGTGGAGGCTGGATTGGAGAAGAAGAGAATTGAGGAAAGAAGAAAGAAGCTGTTACAATGGTTCAGGGGAGAGGCAATGAAGGCCTGAGCTAAGTGGTAGAAGGAGTACTGGATTGGGAATCGGAAGGTCTGATTGCAAGACCCAGCTCTTCCATTCATTAGCCTCATGGCTTTGGGCAAGGTGCTGCACCTTTATAAACCACAATGTCCTCATATGTAAAAAGAGGGGGTAGGAGTACATGATTTTAAAAGTCTCTCGAGTCTGACATTCTGAGATTCTGATTCAACTTGATGGGTGGCTTTGTGGCCCCTCTTTGGGCCTAAGCCCTCAGAAGGTTGAACTAGCTCTCTGTTTTTAGGACTGTGACCTTTGACTTTTTTTTTGAATATTTTTTGTTTATTTAAAAATTATTTTTCTTTTCCTAGGATCAGAGGAGGAAACTGAGTCTATGGAGGGTAAGTGACTTGTTCAAGGTACTACAGCCGGTGAAGTGGTAGGATTTGAACCTAGGTTCTCTTACGCAAAAGCCAGGCTTGTTTCCCATAACGCAATGTTTTTTTCTCTCTACATTATAGCTATTTCCAGATAAACTCCCAACCTAACCAATGAACTTCACATTATAACAAAGAAAACTAATTAAGCAAAACTAAGCCACACATTAACCAAGTCTGGTAGGGGATGCAGTATTCTGTGCCCACAGTCTCCCACTGCTCTGAACAAAGGAGGATGTATGTCCTTAGCCTCTCTCTGGGGCCAAGAATGATGACATAATTATGCCACGTTCTGCCCTTTGCCCAGCAAAATGAAAATACAACTATGACCACCAGTCATGTATTTCCCCCTAAGAATATGAGTAATAATACATTTTAAAAAATCTTTTGAATGCAGGCAAATACCATTTACTTTGAAATAAGAGAAATCTACTTGAAAAATAATGAGTATATGTGTCTCTCCTAGCCCTCATGATGCACCCCACTGACACTTCCTTGGTAATTTCTACAATTGATTCCATTCATTCAGTGTTCATCTGAAGTGTCAGCCTGTGATGGACTCCTGTTTGGAAAATGAGGTAAACAGACTTCCTTGGCACAGTGAACAAAGATGGCTCATGTCTCCACCACTCACAGAATACCTGCTGGCCGTGATTACTCCTGACAAGGGGGAGAGGAGGTGTCATGATTGGGTCTTCACTAGGAATTATGGCAGCACCTCCCCTTCCTGGGTTGATTTTTCAGAGTTCCTTCATCAGTTGCCCTGGAGATCTGAGAAGAGTCTGGAGCAGGGGGTGGTAAGTAGGAGGGTACCCAGGCCTGCTGATGTGAGGTCTGGTAGCAGCAGGGATGATGTGTTGTGAGGACCTGTGGAGCCTAAGGGGTAATTGGAAGGGTATGAAATGGGAATCACAGAATGTCACAGCTGGGAGAGCTTCAAGAAGGGAAGATCTATGATGAAGACCAATGATGATTAGAGCACCGGTAGTAGAAAGAGTGTTGGCCTTCAGGCAAAGGCCCTGGGTTCTGATCCTGGCTCTGATACTTCCTACCTGCACCACCTAAGGCAAACCCCATCTACTCTCCAGGCCATGACTGCCTCACCTATAAAGTGAAAGGTCTGGACTAAGGTCTCTTCAGCCTCAAATTCTCTGATCCTGTGAGTTGTGATATTATGTTTCTAGTTACTACAGGAGCCACAGAGTTCAATTAAAATGACTTGCTGAGCTGAAAGGCCATAGCTGCATTCCCACAAAAGTAGCTGCCATTTACACACACAAAAAAATGGTGTTTTAAGTGACAGGGAAGATTCATAGAATTTACAGCTGGAATGGACTTTTGAGACCATCCCATCTAATCCTCTCATTGTACTGAGGAGGAAATTGAGTTCTAAAGAATTAGATAAGGACTTACTCTAATAGGTTACACAGGAGAGAGAGACAGAGAGACAGAGAGAGAGACAGAGACAGAGGGAGACAGAGGGAGACAGAGACAGAGAGAAGAGAAAATTAAACATTTACTATTTTCAGCCACTGTGCTAAGTGGTAGGGATGCAAAGACAGAAAGTGTGACTATATATTGTAAGATGGGAACCAATACCAAGAGAGGATAGGTGAACACAGAAGGGCACTTTCGGTCGGGGAAATAAAAAGGGACGGCGAGCTGACCCACAGGGCAGTCTGTTGTCACATCCATTTCTAGAAAAATGCTCATATTTATCTGATTTCTGTGCCTAGAATAAAAAGAAGAGTGTTGAGGGAGGCAAGGGGGAAAGGATGGATGGAATGTGGTAAGCTCTGAGGTTACTGAGGGGACAAAGATGGCATATGAACCCAGGTACTCTTTCTCCAAACCCCAAGATCTAACCGCTTCACCATACTGCCTATGGCTTCCTTTCCACCTTTTGAATCCTTGATTCCATAGGGAAGCTGAAAGAAAGAATTAGAAGTCATCTCTGCAGGTTGTAATGCATGCTCCACCCTCTGTAGGCATCAATCCCTTCTGCATCGCTCCTGACTTGGCTATACACAGACTCTGGACAAATACCTCCAACAATGGGAAGATTTCTGTCTGCCCAGGCAGATGATGCCATTGCCGGACAAAGTCCTTCCCTTTTTCTGTTCAATCCAATCCAATCCAATTCTACATTTAATGAATACCTGCAGGGATCCATTCACAGAAGGATATGAAAAAAAAGAGTTCCATGGACAGATCCTGCCTGGATTAAATTTCCTTATTACAAAGTGAAGTATTCTGTCCTCCACATACATAACCTTCTTTGATATGAATATTTTCATTCTAAAGTTAGGGGAAAAAATTCAATGGTTTAAGGAAGTAGGAGAAGAGGATGACATTGAAGGCAAAGGAAGAGAAAAAACACAGGAACAGAGGTAGAAATGAGTAGAGGCTTTTCATGAGTACAGTAATGGGCACAATAAAGAGACTGTATTTGCTTGAATATTAGCATTAATGTGAGACCAGATGACAAAAGGCCTTGAATACCAGGATAGGGAGTTGACTAACAGAATTTTCAAGTTGGAAGGGGTATCTAAGATCAGAAACCGTAAATTCTCCCTCAATCCAAGCATCCTGAAAAGCATCCATGCTGCATCTACTTACAGACCCCTAGTTATTCCTGACAAGGAAGACTATTCTGGTGTTGGACAGCTCTAATTATTCTATAATTCCTTCTTACATGGAACTAAAATCTGCCTCCTTGTAACTCTTCCTGATACTGGCCTCCAGAGCCAAATAAAACAAGACCGACATCTTCTTAAGGGCAGCTAGGTGGTGCAGTGGCTGGAGTTCTAGGCCTGAAGTCATCTTCTTAAGTTCAATCTGGCCTCAGACACTTGCTAGCTGTGTGACCCTGGGCAAGTCACTTAACCCTGCTTGCCTAAGTTTCCTCATCTGTAAAATGAACTGGAGAAGGAAATGGCAAGACCACTCCAGTATCCCTGCCAAGAAAACCCCAGGAGAACTCATGAAGAGTCAGAAATGACTGAAACAGCTTACCAATAGCAACAACATTCGTCTTCCATATGACAGATCTTCAGGTATGTAAAGAAAGTTCGTATGTCCCATCCTTTCCCTAAATCTCTTCCCCCAAGCCAAATATTCCTAGCTCCCATACTTAAGTCTTCCTTGTCACAGTCTCCAGTCCTGTTACCATTCGGATCAGTGGACTGTGACATACTCAAATCATTGTTTTTATACTATGAGACTCATAACTGAGCACAACACTGTTGATGGGGTCTGAGCATGGCATAGTATAGAAGTACATAGAAGACATTTCCTCTCTCAGGATACCAGAATTCTCTGAATGTTCCTTAATAGCAAAAGGTAATGTGGAATAGTGGATGGAGAGCCAGACTCTGAATCAGGAAGACCGGGGTTCAGGTCCAACCACATGCTATATTAGTGTGGCACTAAGTATGTCACTCAATGGCCTGGGGAGCTCTCTAAGACATTAGGCTATAGAGCAGTTATATAGTTATACTAGTAGAGAGAATTCTCTCAAGGAGTTCCTTATATTAATGAAATAGGACTAGATGCCCCAATGATACCCTCAAAGTACGCCCCCAAAAAAGATGCATTGTTTAACTTTAGCTGCCATGTAATTTTGCTGACTCATTTTTGAGACAAAATCCATAAAAGCCCTAAATGTTTTGTCATATTAGAGCCATACTTCATAATTAATTTGTAAGAAGGACTCTTTGAACCCAAATATCAGTCTTTACATTCACCCTTATTTAAATTACAATGTGTCTGCTGTCATTCTGGACTTTTGAGGTAATTTTAGATCCTGTCTAACTGTTCCTTCCTTCCCATCACTTACAAATCTGATAAACTTGCTATCTTGTGTCCTTATTCAAGGAACAGATAAAAATGTTGAACAGCCCACATCTCTAAGGATTCCAATAAAGAACTTCCAAACTGACACCAACACAGTAATGAGGACTCTTTGGGTCCATCTACTCTAGTAGTTCCAAATATTATGGTTCTATCACCAACCACATAGTCATTTTCCTCCTCTAGAAGGACAGAGAATCACTGTCAAAACACTAGGCAAAAATGTAGACATGCTGTGTCTAGAACCATCCCTGGATCTGTGAGACTTATAATCATGCAAAAAAAAAAAGTGGAAAAGAAATGAAATTGCCATCATTGATTTTTCTGGCCATGAGCAGTTTCCCCTGTGTCCAGCTCCCTGGAGGACACCCAGGACTCTCCAGCACAGGGAAGAGTGGGCAAAATGTCCACTTGGCTTGCTAGAGCCACAGTCAGGACACCCACTGAGCTGCTGTAGGACTGTCAAAGCTAATTTCAACCCAATGTGCTTGGAAATGGAATCAGGCTTTGGTTTCACCACACCTTCTGCCTCCGAACAGAGCATTTTCACCTTTAACAAAGGGAAAATTAGCTGAGAGATGATGGGCTGCTGCCCCTGAGTAACTACCTCGAAAATGTCTAGCTGACCAACTTTGCAGCCAAGGTGGTAGAACTGTAGCTGGCACAATGTGCCCGGAATAAGATGACTTCCTCCTGCCTACAGAGAAATACCCACTGGCCTGAGGTTGGCTGTCTAATCTGCTAGTTTGATAATCATATTGTGCCAGGGAAATACAGAATGTTTTCAATATTGGGACTCCAAAGATGTGCAGAACTTAACATTGGGGATAGTCATAGGGACAGTTAACAAGAAGAGGAAGATGGTTGATAAGTGTCTCCAAAGATGCATCTGTCCTGTTTCCTGAGCTTCTATGCAATCTTCTTTGAAGCTCAGAAGCAGAGACCCCAGAAGGTGACGGTCTCCCTCTTCCATCTTGGCCAGAACATATCTGGAGTATTGCATTCACATCTGGCCACTGCAGCTAGGTAACTGCCTTAACCAACTGGAGAACAGGGGATAAAAGACTAGGGCAGAACGAGATCCTTTGAAACAAAGGAGAATGTTTACCCCAGACAAGAGAAAATTTAGGGCAAGAAGGGACAATTAATTTTCTTATTACTTTTTTAAAGGAGGATGCCTTTGGAAGTATTGAGTTCTCCATCACTGGGGACCCTAGAGATTGAAAGATGAAAAAAAAAATATATATATATATATACACACACATTAAGGTGCCTATCCTCCAGGATCTTACAATCTAGTAAGTAGGAGGAGAGATATATGGAAAAAAAAGTATATGAGATGAAATATGAGGAGAGAAATGAGCAACCCATAAAACATGCTGAAAGACATCCAAAGGCAGAGAGAGGGCAGAGCTTGGTAGGACATTAAACACCAACCCAGTCACTTTACAGAAGAGGAAACTGAGGCTCACAGAGGGAGCCTGCTCCTTATCATCTAGGTCATAAGTGTCAGAGGCAGGACTTCAGCACACATGGCCTTCAGGACTCTAATGCAGACATCCCTCTACTCCCAGGGAGCCCTTCCTCCATCCAGGCTCAGCCCAGATGCCTTCTTCTCTAGTCTTCCCTCCTCATGTCTGATAGCAGGATGGCTGTGGAGACCTTTGCTGGACACTTATTTTCCTCTCCTGTGAATCATGTTTGTTCATTTCTCCATGTGTCTTTCTCCATGACTAGGCTGTGACATCAGAGGAAGCAGGCATGTTTTTGTATCCATAACATGGAAAACGTAGCAGGTCACTAATAAATGTCTTTTGAATGAATGAATGCTGGGGGTTATGCCAGTCGCTGTGAAGACCCAGCCCTAGGGCCACGGATACAAAAGGGCCTAAAGCGTGCCAGAGGGTGCTGTGCTTACTGCCAACTTCACCTGCTGAACGTTGGGCTGCTGGCCAGAAGTGGCACATACAAAATGCAGGCCTGCAACGCTGACGATTATGCTACGAGCAGAGCAGAAACTGTCTGGAGGTTGGGGTGTTGGGGGCTCCCAATGCCCAAATCTGTGTTGTGCTTTGGAGGGCAAGGAAAGAGACCATCAGTTCAGGGCCTGTGTTTTGGAAGACAAAAGGGTTTGGACCTGGATGGCACTGGAGTGGAAAAAGAGGGCTGCTACATACATTTCATCTCTATCATGATCCAGTAATGTGACTTTAAAATACATACATAAGCACATAGGTACATATGTGCATACATACATAATGTTGTACAGTGAATTAAGTGCTGGGTCTGTAGTCTGCAAGATTTGAGTTCAAATCTAGCCTTGGATACTTACTAGCTGTGTGACCCTGGACAAGTACTAAATCTCTGTTTCTGTTTCCTTCTCTCAAAATGGGAATAATAATAGTATCTACCTCCTAGGATTGTTGTGCAGACAGGATGAAATATTTGAAGGTCTTTGCAAACCTTCAAGTGCTATATAATACTATTATTATTAAATATTCCCAATCTTTTTATCATATATCATATATGTAGTTATATTCCACCGTGCTATACGATAAAATGCTATATTGTATCAATGTCTCATCCTTATAGTATATCTAACATTAAAACATATGATAAATGATATGATATGTAACATAACAGTACGGTATAGTACGGTATGACATGATATAGTATAATATAATGTGGTATGGTATGGTATGGCATGGCATGGTATAGCACAATATGTAGACAGGGGAGGGGAAAAGAGCTCAAAGAAGAGTCCACAGCTTTATTTTCTAATTTTCAGATCTCAGTGAAAACTCCTGCTTTCTTTAGCACTGTAGGTTATAAAATCGCTTTCCCTCAGAACAGCCTGTGGAAATAGATATTGCAGGGAGTACAAGCTGCATTTTACAGATGGGGAAACTGATACTCTTCAAGGGAAAGTGACATGTATGTACATACATGTGTATGTATGTACACATGCAGGTAACATGCATGTATGTATACACACCTACACCAGCCCACCCAAGGTGGATTGGCCCCTTCTCTGTGCCTTCCAAGGCTGCCCAGCACACCTAGAAGCTAAGTGACTTGCTCAGGGTGGCCCAGGAGGTAGAGGTTTCACCTGAACCCGGGTTTTTCTAGTTTCGGGGACAAGTTCCTACCCCCTGGCAGCGCTGTTTCTCATGCCGCCCTGTCACTGAAGAATCATCAAGGGGAAGGAAGGGGGATTCGATGCGTTAATAAGCTCAGGCACAAGCAGCAGAGTCAGATGCAGTGTTGCAGGAAGGCGGACGATGGCTTGGTATGACACAAAACAGCAAGCTCCTACCAAAGGAAGCACTCGGGCTGGCGAGTAAGCGCACTGAACCAGCACGGAGCTCACAACAGACAAAAACTATCAAAGCAAAGAACAGACACTGGGCCCAAGGAGGAAGCCGGAGCCCTCTGGGCCCCCACAAGGAGCCCCACTCTGAAGATTGGTGCAGCTTCAGCTGGAGGCCCTCCACCAACACTACCAGAAGCCCTCTGAAGCCTGCGCTCAGCTCCCATAGTTCTTCCATAGGACCAACAGTGACATTATTATTCTTAGCGTTGTTATTTCTGAGTAAGACAATGACTTTCCTCATGCTTTTCCAAAGAGTGTTATGACAGACCCCTCACTTGAGCCTTCCTCTGACACCATCGTGGCGTGCTGCAGAACCTCTTCTCAAAGGGTATGTCAGAGCAGTGCCAACTCTACATCAAAAGCTCTTTTTCCCTCTTTTCAGTAAATAGTATCATTTTATTAGAAAATGTTCTTGCAAAGTACCCACCAACTCATCTAGGCATTTTGTGTTGTACATCTGAAGGTCTTAACCTGAACTCCATACAGTTTTTCTTCTTCCAAATATTAAATATCTGTGCTTAAATATGATGGACTGGCTTTATAATCCAATGTACTTTATACATTTGAAATACTGTTCAAAGAAGGGGTCTATAGTCTACAAAATGCTGCCAGAGGGGTCCAGGACATAAAATAAAAAGTTAAGAACCCCTGGACTAGAGGATCCCTCCCACACAGTGAGAAGGGCTTTGGGAAAGTGCTGGGAATGGATTATGCACCCATTTTCTAAGCTAAGTGAGGAGAGGCTGCTCTCCAGGCATGGGTGGCCATACTGGTTTGGACTACAACCTCTCAAAGGGTCAGCTTCATGGTATGAATGCTTCAGAGAATTGCCAAAGGAGCCATGCCCAGCCTCAGGCAAATGTAAGTGCCTAGAGGGAAGACTGTCTTTGAGCTTTCTATCCCTGGTGAGGAACACATGGGATGTGCTACATAAAGGCGTGTTGATTGACTGACTGATGGATGGATGGCTCTTCTGAAGATGGGAAATCCATCATCATGGTGAATTTGAAAACTTCCAGTAGGTTTGGAGGTGAAAGTCTGAAACTCAGTGATGGGAGGTGAGCCATGCCACTGGTGATTCATTCTAAGTAATGATAATAACAAAGATTTGCTAGCATTTATATAGCGCTTTAAGGTTTGCAGAGAGCTTTACACTGGATACAGAAACAGGGAAAAGGAATTAAAAGCCCCACCCCATCATTTCTTCTGATGAATGGAATTTTAGAAACCACAAGGTTTCTACAAATTCATAAATGCATCCAAATCTTTATCACTGCCACATTCCACAATCCAAACGGAAAACAAATGGGTGATATTAATAGTATTTCAAATACTGAGCACATGTGCTGAATAACAACTCTCATTTCCACAGTGCTCAACAATTAATGAAAAACAAAACACTGAAGTAGAGGGATAGAAGTTATCATTGTTCCCATTTACATATAGGCCTAAAGCTTCTGGTGTAGAGTGACTCACTCAATGAGCAGGTGGCAGTGTCTGCACTTGAACTCAGATCTTGACTGCAAGCCCAGGTCCTTTCTACTGCATCCCACTGCTCCTTGGTTTCTTTTCAGCAAGGTACCAGCCACATTAGCAGACAACCAATTTTCCAACCCCTTCCTGAGCCAGAGCAGTTCCCATTTGCTACTGGGACCTAGCTAAGTAATCACTGGCCCTGACAGCCAGACTGCCCATTTGTAATATCTCAAAGAGCGAATGCTGACTCATGTCTGCAGGCTCTGAGCCTGAAGCAAAGGGGAAGAAATTTCCACTATCAAGAACAGGTATGGGTTTGTTTGAAATAAGGTGTTTTGCCTTAATGAAAGTCATGTGAGGCTGGAAGTAAAGTTGATAAAAAGAGATTAGACGTCTCTAATGGAGACAGGTGGCCGTCACCAAAGGATTGAGGCCTATGAATGAGCATCTTTCAAAATAGAAATGGGAGCCAAACTGTGACGCACTCATTTTCGAGTTGTACTTCCCTGCTGTGGATAGCAACTAGCTGGCACTCGGCATCGCTCATTCGTGGCCCAAGGGATTGCCTAGGCAAAGATGGGGTCCCGTGACTTGTCTCTAGGAAAGGAAAGGTGGCTAACTCAAAGACTCACAAATGAACGCTGCCTTATCCAGAGAGCACTCATTTACATCTGCTTTTAGAGAGACAATATGGCAGAGAACATGAGGAATTAGGAGAAAGGAAGACCTTGGTTCAAATCTTACTTCTGACATTTACTAGCTCTCTGACCTTGGGCAAGTCACTCATCTGGTCTGAACCTATTTCCTCACCTGGGAATAATTAAGCAACAATTTTTTTTAAACCTATAATATGACATACCTTATACAAAGCATGGGGGATTTGAGTTTAAAGGATTAAAAAAACATAACTGTTTGCAAGGATCTAACATTTCAGTAGGGGGAATACAAATATATATATATATATATATATATATATATATATATATATATATAATATAAATGGCATGAATGTGATGCTAATAAACACAAAGAAACACAAAATGGCTAATACTCATTTGCTTCTCAGGGCTGGGGTAGACACAGTCATCTGGAAGGTCCCTTGGGTATTCCCGTGCTTCATTTAGACACCAAGGCAGCTTTAACCTTGGGTCCATGAAATTTAAATATATATATATGATAACTATATTTTTAGAAAAAAAATTTCCTTTGCAATCCTCCATGATTTATGTTCTGTATTTACAAGCCTTCTGAGGAGGCCACAGGTTTCACCAGACTCTCAAAGGGATCCCCATAGTCAGCAAGCAAGTATCATTAGACACTGACTACAGGCAGTCATTGTGTAAAGTCGGTGAAGGCAAATCCAGGCAAGCAGAAGACAACGTTTACCCTTGAGGGGCACTGGGAGACATAGGAAGTTTAGAAAAGGCTTCGTTCCTACCTTCCTGAAGGTCATGGTCACATGGGAAGGGCTGGCACATACAAAGGGCACTATATTTCATGTTCAAGGGGTGCTGACTGCATTAGTTCCATCTGATGAAGACTGCATGAAATCTCCTGTGGGAGGTGAGGGCATCAGAGAAGGCTTTCTAGCCCAGAGGTTCTGCATCTGGTTTATGGTGAAGGGCCAGAGGTGAAATCTATGGACCCTTTTCCAGAATCATGTTTTGAAATGCACAAAATAAGATATATGGGTTTGCAAAGGAAACCAATTAAACTAAAATACAGTTAAACACACAAACACACACACACACACACACACACACACACACATATTCATGGAGATGAAACATTACTATCTGTCTCCAGAGAAAGGACCAATATTGTTTGAATAGATTTTGAAGCAGACTGTTTTTCACTTTCTTTCTTTCATTCTTTTTTTTTTTTGTTTAAGTCTTCTTGAACAAAATGACTAACATGGAAATGTTTTACATGATGGCACATGTATAACCTATATCTGATTGCTTACCATCTCAAAGATCTAGGAGGAGAAAGAGGGATAGAATTTGGAACTCAAAACTTAAAAGAAAAAAATGTAACATATAACTGGGAAAAAAGTAAAATATTATATATGAAAAAATAAAGTTCATGGACTCTGGGATAAGACCCATGGGTCTAGACAGTCCTGAAAATGGCTTCATCTTACCAGTTTTAAGATACAGTTACAAAGCAAAAGCAGAGTTTATCAAACAGAAATGGAAACTAAGGCAAAGAAGCATTTGTGAGGTTAGATCATCACAGTCAGGAGAAAACAGCATCAAGGGCTCCATCCATCCAGGAGGAGATGAAAGCAAATTCCAAAGATTCAAATGAGGGTGAGTTATAAGAGCAGGCCCAGCCATATCTAGGCAGATCACAAAAACATCTTAGAATCCTCTGCCATCTTACAGCATCTGCTGCCATTTCCACAAAGGGTATTTAACTGGCAATAATAACCAGTTGCTTAAACCAGAGACTAGGTGAATTTAACCAAGACTTGGCTCTTATTTGATTTCAAATGTAAAATTCAGGACCCCAAAATTTGCTTCCACCACTTCTGAAATGGGTGTGTCTTAACTGCTCTTGGGCTGTACTCCCTATCCCAGGGACTCCCCACAGGAAAACTTCCTTCCCCAGGCCCCACTCCCTTATGTATGCCACATCTCCCATTAGAATGTTAGCTCCTAGAGGGTGGGGCATGGGGTGGGGAGCTTTTGCACATCTACCCTCAAGGCTTAACACAAGGGGAAAAAATTGATGATTTATGAATAAGGTTTGTTAGGCAGTTTGTGAAGGATGGACTGGAAGGGGTGGGGTGGGGTAGAAGTAGGGTAGTCTTTTAGGAGGGTTCTTGCTGGATTCTACCCCTACTGCCCTAGGACCCACTGTGGAGATACAGCTGGTGGGACAAGTCACATACTTTTCCCTTTTCTGAACCTTGTGAGATTTAGAGAGGGAGATCTTCCTTTCTTAGGGAATGAAGGAGGGTTAATCTGTATTTGATGAGTCAAGAAAAGAGGATATTGGGGAGTGACTGAATTCTTCAGGACCATTAAGAAACTCTGAGTTCTAAGGGATTCAGGAGCAACTGAATCTCACCCACTCACTCAGGATGCCCCTTCTTCTACCCCAACCCCAGGATCTCTCTTTGTTTTATGATTGCACCATGACCAGATTCAAGATTCTGGCCAACAGCTTTGGACTGTATTAGCGGGTTAATGAAGAAGCAGGATTTCCCTGAACATCTATATTAGCAGCACAAAGGGGTGTTCACATTGCCAGCTTATCTTATGTTTCCATACAGCCTGGCTCCTAATCTACAGAGAGGAAGCTCACCAGAATTCCAGCCAAGGAGACGGCTGTCCTCACTGGGGATTTGATCAAGATAAAAACATGGCCCAGCCAAGATGGAAGGTAAGAAAAAAAAATGAAATCCAAAAATGCTTTATGCAAACAACAGCGTGTGAGTAGGGAAACATTTGAAAATCTCATTTCTTATTCAAGAAATCCATATGGAGTCAGTTAATGCATTGCTGTCTGGGTAACACAGCTGTCCATGCCAGGCGAGATACAGCCTGGATGAGCACAGCTTTATCCCTGTGTCTGGGACTGCCTCTGCTGGGGGCCTTCACCTGAGCAGATATGGAGAGACCCTCACCTGGGCAGTATTGAGCTGCCCTCAACCTCACACAGAAGCAGGAACTAAGGCAGAAAATGGTCAGTGACTCCTCCCTTGGGTCAGCAGGGACTCTCCAGGGGTCACTTCCATCCATCTTGAGCTGCCCTTAAGGACCACAAAGCTGAGCTATCAACTGATATACTTGCCTTAGGCTTATCTGTGTGGCTCACACAGAAGCTGTTCATATCCTCCCTGGGAATTCCCATTGAGTATTTCTCCTAATGTACAAAACAATTTTTGAAGAATACCCCCCTAGTCCCAATTTGCTGGGATCTTATACTTACAATGAACCCATTTGGTTATCAATGAGGCTCTCCAGATGAGTACATGGGCACACTCCATCGATGCCCTTGGCTGAAAAACCTTCCTGGTAGCCCCACCATGGATCTGGTGAAAGTCAAACTCTGGCCTGACATTAAAGGCCTATTATAATCTAGCCTCAATCTACCTTGCCTAACCTCTCTAGTTCCTACCATCCAACCTCCAAACCCTTATGCATAGTGTTTTTCTTCTCCTGGAATTGTCTACCATATTTACATAGGCGTCCATTTCTAGCTCATGTATTAAGGCCCGGCAATATCTCCTTCACGACGCCTCACCCCACCCCACATATACACATACAATAAATACCAATACTGTACCATTCTAATACATTTGCCTTAAAGAATTGCATGTAGATCTTTTGAGGACAGAGACAGAGGGAGACAGAGACAAGAGAGTCAGAGACAAAGAGAGAGACAGAGACAAAGAAAGACAGAGAGAGTCAGAGAGAGACAGAGAGAGTCATACACAGAGAGAGACAGAGATTCACATTCTCTACTTTGGGAGCAGTCAGTTCTAAGTTTATTCAGAATCAAAGAACCCATCTTCATTTGCCACTAACTAGCAGTGGGAACAAAAGTCATTCCACCACACGAGACATCAGTTTCTTTATCTGCAAAATGGGAATAATGTTACTAGAACTCTGTACTTTGCAGAGTTGTTTTAACAAAAATGTGTAAATCTGAAAAAGCTTCATACTTAGGAAATAATTATGGTGGTCATCAGGAGGAAGATAGAGGAGGGAAGGAGCAAATTTTCATTTTATATTTCATTGGAAGGCAACATGAAAAGAGCACTGAATTAGAAATCTGAGGAACTAGGTTCAAAACCAAGCTCTGACATTTACTGTTGTTTGACCCTGGGCAAGTCACCTAACTTCTCTGGGCTTTAATTTCCTCAGCCATAAAATATAGAGGTGGCCACTAGTTGACTTCTAAGTGCTCTTCCTTATTTTCAGATAATCTGCAAGAAGCCTCCCCTGGTCTCATTGCAAGTGCTTCTGTCTGAGATTCTCTGCAAGTACACACACACACACACACACACACACACACACACACAGTGTGTGCGTGTATGTATGTATGTATGTATGTATGTACATAGTTGTCTCCTCTATTATAATGTGAGCTCCTTGCGGGAAGGAATGTGTTTTTGCTTTTTTGTCCCTAGTGCTTAGCCTAGCATCTGGCACATAATGCCTAAGAGATGCTTGTGGATTTGACTTCACTGTGAATACTCAATCTATTAACTTACATTAAGATCTCTGTCTACTACCAAAAGGTTATCCAAACATGGAGCCTTATGCAGAGCTGAGAGTGCACCAAGTACAGACAGAAGTTGTTAGAAGATTTCTGGCTTGGCCTTATGGCCAAAAGGAAAGTCACAGACTGGGTCCTCTGTGCAACGGGAGCATATTAAAGCTGAGAATGGCCAACAAGCAAGGGGAAAAAATTAAGAACTCGGCAATAGAAGATTATAGCTCAATGAGACAAGCTTGTCTTTGTGCCACAATTCTCCAACAGTGTAATTGAGTGAGAACAGTCCTGAAGAGGGAGCACGTGTGTGTGTGTGTGTGTGTGTGTGTGTGTGTGTGTGTGTGTACATGTGTGTGGAGGATGTGTGTGTATAATTCAGGGCAGTTCATTTTTGAAGTAAAGATCACAAGAATGTATTCTCTTTGGTTTCCAACACTCCCAAGTGTAACAGAGCAACAAAGCAAACAAAGGGAGAAAGGCAACAGCCCACTTTGCCAGCCGGCTCATGTGATATTTAAGACAGCTACACTGGAACCTGCAGCTCCTCCCTCGGGCCCAGCTGTCTGGAGAGGTTCAGCCTCCACTGTGCTCTAGGGGAAAAGCAGGGAGAGTTGTATGTTTGGAGATCTAAAGGGCAGTTGCTGATATACGCTGGGGCAGGCTTTGGTGACCCCATTTCCCATGGATACAATGTGCCTAGATAATCACACAAAGATCTCCAGAAATCACAGGATTTGGAGCTGGAAGGACTACAGAAATCATTGATTCATTCATCTCCATCCCAACTTTCGCAGATAATTTTTGCAGAAAACTGAGTCATAAAAGAGGAAGTGAGACTTAGTCAAGGTCATATCACTAGCAAGTATTTGGGCCATGATTAAAAAGCCAGACCTTGACTCCCCATCTAGTGTTCATTCCATGAGCTGCTTCAAATGTGGAAAGTGCATTTCTAGCCCAGAGGAGAATATTTAGAGTAGGTCGCACAGAATACAGATCTTTAAGGAGGGTGGATGTGACTAATGAATCAGTTAACAAGTGCTTGCTATGTGCCAAGTGCTTTACTGCGTGCTGAAGAATAAAAAAGCCAGAACCGTCCCTGACCCCAAAGAGCTTCCATTTGAATATAAGGACAAAGTGAGAGTTTGGGCCAATTATACAGAAATACAAGGCAGAAAGGCATTAGGATTGGCCTCTCTGAAATGCCAGAATAGGGAGCATGAGAGGGCAATGCTATCTACCAATCAGCTGGCACCTTATTCAGAAGGAGGCTATAATCTGGAAGCTTCTAAGACTGTAGTTTAAATCCAAACATTCTAATGTGGAACATAAACCCCATCCATCCTATCTTTCTGGCTGACATAATGGCCATGAAGGGAAACCTTGGAAATAATGGGAATAGTCCCCACTCCGAGCCAGCATCTTGGCTGAGAAGCATATTTGTTGTAATCTCAAACATCCCCTGTGCATCTCTCCCTGTTTCAGTCTTGTGTTTGACAATGACAATGCTCATCTTTCAAAGACATTTTAGTGAGTGATGAATCTATTGTGGGAACTGAGGCTATGGAAATTTACTATGTCCAACGTACAGCTTCCAAGGCTGTAGGAGAGTGGCCCAGAGGGGAAGTTGGAATGTAAATATATTTAAAGGTGACCTCTCCAAAAGTGCTGGCAAAAGTCTGTGAAGAGGCTCTCACTAGCCATTTCTTCAGCAATGGAAAACAAGGAAACATCCTGCATTATTTTAACATGAGTCCTGTCATGATAATCTGTGGTACCTGGTTGAGGGCAGGTAGATGTGATATTATTTTGTTTCACTAAGAGTGAAAGAATTTCTATCAATCAAAACACAACTACATTAGAATAGCCTACCAGAGCAGGTAATGAGCTCCCCACAGCTAGAAGTCTTCTAGTAGAGGCTCAGTGATGACTTATTGAGATTATTGTAAAAAGAATTCACATTTAGATAGGAATCAGACTAAGGTTCCTTTTACTTTTGAGATCCTGGGATTCTGTAACTTCAAATCAATTAAAAATATTTTTAAAATGCTTACTGTGCACACTTCACATAGTTTTCTATATATACACAGTTATTATTGTGTAAAAATAAACAAAAAGAAAACCCTGCATTTCAAACAACTTCATGGAAAACCAAAAAAAAAAAGAAAGAAAGAAAGAAAAAGAAAATGTTAAGTTTTTTTTTCTCACTTTCAAAGATTTGATCTTGCAATTATGCAAGCAAGGGGAAAAAATTAAGAACTCGGCAATAGAAGATTATAGCTCAATGAGACAAGGTTGTCTTTGTGCCACAATTCTCCGACACTGTAATTGAGTGAGAACAGTCCTGATAATTATTTTTTTCTTTAAATAGTTACAGTGAAATGTATTAATTTTCAAGAAGGCCTTCAATGTGGGTTTCTGATTAGATTGATTCATTAGCTGCCTACAGCAATCCTAGCCCTTCTCAGCAATGATGAGAGCCTAGCTTTATGATTAGTGTACCAGAACACACTACCATAAAGCACCTGAGATTTGAGTAATCAAATTAGATTGAAGAAACAACAGTTTGTCATGTTCTACCTGTTTCATTATTCCACTAGGATTAAGAACGGTGAGTAGAAAATGAAAAAAAAATATCACTCCAATCATTTTTCTTGGGCAAATTTCCACAAATTGACAGCAGTAGTTTAAGAGAGGAGGAAAAGAAGGAAGTATCTTTTTTATTCTAATTTATAGAGCTGCAATCTTCTCTACATCTATTTCCATATGAGACCTGGGGGATATTGGTAAGCAGAACATCAACAGCTATAGGGAAGAGTGAGTGGGTAGCTAGGTATAATGTCAAATCTCACTTGTCTGTTGCAAATTCATTTTCAGCACATATTTAGTGAGCTCTGTTCTAAATCTTGGGAGCCTGATCAGTGGGGAATGTGAGGTAGCATAGGGTCAGATGTATGCAGAGTGAAAAAGACACCTGGGCAGAAACATGGGCAAAAAGAGAGAAAAGTCAGAGATGGAGGTTGAGAGCAGTAAAGGCTGGTCAAGGCTGATTGCATGAGAAGGTAAGAAAGTATCAGATGCTTGAGACCTGCATCTGTGGACTGTGGCTAGAACCATGGATAGCTACAAGGGAAGGTCAGGGAATCTGACAAGGGCAAGAAAGCATAAGATATGTCTGAAAGGAAACAAAAATAAATTAAGTAATCAACAATCATTTATTCAGTGTCTACTATTTGCCAAGCACTGTACTAAGAGCTGGAGTTTGAAGACTCCAGGTCTGAAAACAGCATCTTGGAGGGTCCTGAGAAAAGGGAACTGCTCTAATCAAGATTCAAGATAAAGAGGTCTTTAAATCTGAAGGTCATGCAGGGCTAACTGGTCTACTAATTCTTACCAACATCTCTTTTTCAGTCTTAAAAAGCAATAACATTTATGACAACAGCTATATTACTTCCTAAACTGTTTCAAAGTATCCTTTTGGCCCAGAAGCCCCATGTCTCTTGAATGTGGTACCAGTGGTGAGTGAATCAGCTCTAATAAGTCATAGCATCATAGATTCTCAGAGCTCTACGAGACTTGAGAGGCATCTAGTCCAACTTTTACCTGATAAAGAAGCCCTGACAAATGGTCATCCAGTCTTTGCTTGTGGGGAGCTCAGGATCTCCCAGGGCATCCCATTGCACTTCTGGACAGCTCTAACGGTTACAAAGTGTTTCTTTACATCAAACTTAAATTTGCTTCCCTGCGACTTTCACTCATGGTTGCTAGTTCTGTCCTCAAGGGACAAGTAATATAAATTTATCACTTCTTCCACATAATAGTTCTTCAAATGATTGAACACAGGTACTTTGTTTGCTTCAGGTCTTCCCTTCCCTCCACTAAATATCCCAAGTTCTTTTATCCAATTCTTCTAAGACTAAATCTAAAGAATATTCAAAGTTCTGTCCACCTTCCTCTGGACATTCTTCATCGTCCTTCCTAAAAGTGGCACCCGGATGCTAGAAACAGATACAATCTGACCTGCAGTAGTAGGGTCTTGCTCTTGTAGACATCATGTCCCTTTTCATTTACCCTCAGTTCTCATTAGCTTTTTCAGCTGCCATGTCAGACCGGTGACTTCTATTGAACCAGGTGTCCACTAAAATCCCCGCATTTTCTCAAAAGGAATCACTCATTGTCTAGCTATAACACCTCAATCTTGTACTTGTTCAGTTGATTTATCAAGGAAGAAAAAGCTTCCCACATGAGCCCAGGAATGGGCTGATTGTATATCTTTATATTATAGTCTTAGGGCTGGAAGAAACCTTGAAAGCCTTAGTCTAAATCCCTCTTTTTACATACAAGAAAACTGAGGCACACAGGTTGAGTGATTTGTACATGATTACATATTTGTTAAGAAGAATTGTACCAATTTGCCTACTGGGTAAAGTTAAAATTCACTCAAGACCTTGCACAATTTGCCAACACCATACTTTCCTAGACTTATCCTCCTTCACTTTGTATGCCCTCTATACTCCAGTGCAATCATACAACTGTATGTAAACACACCCAATGCATTCCTCAACTTTTTGACCTGGATCAAGTCATTGCTTATGCCCAATATTGTCTCTTTCCTTAGAAGGTAAGGTCCTTGAGGGCCTTGGTGGTCCTTTTTGTATTTGTACCCCCAACAATAAGCATACATTAGACACTTTATAAATACTTCTGCATTGTCTGGAACTTATACACATTCTTCAAACCTAACTTCAAGGATGTCTCTCCCAGGAAGCCTTCATGATTGCCCTAGACAGTAACAAGTTAGCTGTTCCTGGTCTTCACACACAAATCTGCCTTTCTCTCATATATCAATCACATAATAAGAACCTCACCCTTTTGGAGATTGTGAGATCTCTGGATTTAAAGATGGCCCCTGACTTCCACCTTGATTTATTCAACATTCAGCCTTATGTTGTACAAACAAGCAGTGCTCAGGTGATGATAGGTGCTTGGATGGATGGATGGACTGCCAGATTAGCTAACTGTGGGGAGGGCCATATAACCATCCGAAACATCCTCATAATATCTGACATTTACATAATGCTTTAAGGTTTGTAAAATGATTTCAACACATCATGTCATTTGGACCTCCAAGGAACCTTGGTGGGCATTTCGGGTATTATTATAGCCTTTTGGCAAATTAGGAAACTGAAGTTCAGTGAGATGGTGACTAGCCTACAGTCACACAGATAGAGTCAAGAGGTGGTGTCATAAAGTGCTAGATATGAGATTCAGGAGGATCCGAGTTTGAATCCTGTGACCCTTGGGCAAGCTATTACACCACTCAGATCCTCAGTTTCTCCATCTGTAAAATGGGAAGAATAATAATACCTTCCCCATAGGGTTATTGTAAGGATCAACTGATATGCTATTTGTAAAGTGCCTTGGGGAGAGGTGAAGGCTGTCCAGATCCTGGCTTGAGGCTGGTGAGATGCAAGGGGTTGCTGGGGACCAATAGCCTCAAAGATGGCCACAAACAGCTAATAACAGGCAGAAGGAGGCAAAGAGTGATCTGAAAAGACAAGTCACTTGAGGGGTGCGATTGCAGGGGTGGGTCTAATACCAAGCCAAGAGCAGCATTAAAACCAAAGGCAGAAAGAGAGCAGGGACAAGACGAGGAGAAGAAGGGAAGATGGTGAGGCTGAGAAGAACAGAAGGAGACACAGCCACAAACCAAACGCATCATGTGTTAGGGATGTAGCAAAGGTACCAAAGCTTTAGGGGGAGAGGCTGGCAGGATTGGGAGGAAGCCCAGCATTCTGAGACATGGAAGGATCCCAGAGGGCCAGTAGCAGAAGGGACCTCTGAAGAGACTTCATCTCAGACCCATAGGAATCAGCTTGGAATGGATACTGACCACCATATACTCCAGGGCCTTCCATTTACAGACAAGGAAAATTCTGTCAGAAGAAGTGAAGAGATTTCAGATTGCTTTGATCCTCAGCTGAGATTCAAAGTCAAATCCTTTGAGTACAAAGTCCATGTGCTCTCCATTATTATCATATCCAAAGTTCTGGTTGAACATAAAACTATACCACCACTTCCTCCATTTGTAGTCACCTGGATTTGAGTAGAAAGGAGCTCACTCCTTGGATATGTGAAAGACTTGACTGGGAGAATAAACTATCATCATCATCACAGATGATAGTGACAATAATGAATGTGATACCTAGAGTTCCTTAGGAGTTAAAGAAGCTTCTTCTTCACAATAACCCCTTAAAGTTATGTATGTTTTATTGTTGTATGTTGAAGTCATGCAAGTTTTATTATCTTAACAGATAAGGAAACTGAGGCCTAGAGAGTGGAGTTGAATTGGCAAAAGTCACATGGCTGGTAGGTGTCAGATCTAGGACTCTATCCTAGGTATTGTGACTTGAAATCCAACAATGGAGCTTGACAAATTTTTGTGGCATGGATAGATGGATGAACAAGTGAGTGAATGAATGAATTTTATGTTGTGAGGTCTCTTAATTCTACACAGTTCACACAAACTTCAAGGTTTCCTAAAATCTTCATTAATTTCAGAAATCTCAGAATTAATTTCAAAATACCATAGCCTTTGGAAATAGATAAAATCCTAAGAAAATCAGGTGTGAGAAAAAAAAAATCTATTAATATTGATAGCGAATGTACCTTAAGGTTGTATCTACTCAGAATATACAAAGAAGATGATTTAACAAGGATAAATGAAATGTCCTGCACTTAGGCTAAAAAAATCAATAATATAAATACAAGATGAGGCAAACATTACTTGTGAAAAAAAAGAATAGAAGCTTTGGTAGACAGCAAGCTCAATGTGAGTCAGTGGAGTAATACAGCAGCTATAAAAAGCTAAGGTGATCTTGCGCTGCGGTAAAAGAGGTAGAATAATGTCTGCGACAGAGGAGCTGAGAGGCCTTCTGGCATCTGTCCTCTTCAGCCCATATATGGAATGCTGAATGAATGAATTGATGGAGGGATGAATGAAAAGAATTGGTTAAGCACTTCTGCTAAGTTCTGGACACAGAGAACCAAAAAGAGTATCTGCCCTCAAGAAGCTCAGAGCTTCCTAAGTGAAGACCAAATAGCAAGGGAACTACAACCAGGGAAGAAGTTGGGTTTGTTTGTTTGTTTTTCATGTGGCAAGTCACAGAGATAGCAAGGGGAACGTTCACTAATGTGCACTTTCCAATACTGGTGGTGTTAGTGACTTGATTACTGTATCCAGGCCAAGAAGCACGGGCAGGGCAAGATGGACTAGCTGGCTTGAAGGATGTATGGACTGAGAAGATGGCACATTCATGGCTTGGGGTTAGGAGCCAGCTAGTAGATATAGTGGGCTACGTGAGATGGTTTGTGCTCAGTTACCAAGCTAGAAGACTAGGCCCTGGGTAAGTGCTCCAAAGATAGATAGATTAACTTTCCCAATGATTAGGGGCATGGATTCTTGCAATTTTAGGAAGGATATTGAAAAACAGGAATGTGTCAAGAAGAGGAGTAGGCTGAGGAGTAGATTAGAAACTAGGCCCTATGGAGACTGGATGAGAGAGGGAGGACACAGCTTAGAGAAATCAAGGTGAAACTCATGTCTTCAAGCCTTGGAAGGACTGTTATGGGCAAGACAGATTGAGATTTACTCTAAATGGCTTAAAAGCTAAGCCCAAGGGAAGAAGGCACACAAAAGTGGCCTATAGCTCAGTGTCACCTCCCAATAACCTTTAATCCCCCCAAATGTTTCTGGTCCACCAGTCAATAAGCACCAGCTGAGTACCTACTGTGTGCTAGGCACTGTGCTAATCACTAGAGATTGAAAGGCAGTACTGCCTTCAAGGGCTTCACAGTCCAATGAAGGAACCTTACAATCCAATGGTGATGAGGCACGCCCCCAGGTCTCAAAGTTCACACCAGGGAAGTGTGTGTTCTGACAGGCCCTCCGAGGGATAGACGTTCTGGACAGTCTATCACAGTCTAGTGATAAATTGTGTGTCTTGAGGACAAGGACAAGACAAGATAAGTTCACATAGGGGTCATTGCTGGATAGTTGCCACCAGGAACTAATTTTTTGACTTTAACAACTCATTACAATGCCTGTGAAGGCTTGGCACCCTCAACATGTACATCAGCAGTGGCAATGTTCACACCAACAGAACCATGCCTCCTTTAAATACTGAAGTCCAATATTCCTGGTATCAGTTTCCCCATTGGTAAAATGAAGGATAGACTAGACAGATGCCCCTTCAGCTCTGCCATTCCAGCATCCAGTAATTGTAAAGATGAGCTTCTGAACAATGATGTCTCAATGAGGAAAGGGTTATTACCCAAAATATGGAGCAGCCTTTCACGTATAGGACTTAGGCAAAATAGAGGGACTATGGTCAGGGAGGACCTTGGGGGGGGGGCAGGGTTTCCTGCTTTGAGAAGTATCTGGGATCAGAGGCACCTAAAGGGTCCAGGCAGTTCTACAGTTGTGCCACACTGAATCAAAAACCAAGTATCCAACTCTTAGCTGATAGCAAAAAAAAAAAAAAAAAGGTTGATTACTGAGCTATGAGAATGGATTTTCTGACTGTTTTATGGCGGTGTAGACCAGAGGCTTCAAAATCTGGCTGCTGCACCAGATCAAAATGTAATTTGGATGTTTTTTAGATAAATAAAAATATAGTACAATGTGGACAATGTTAATTTGTCATTGGCGTGCTTCCCACAGAGATTTTTTTCTATTTAGGTTTGACATCACTGGTGTAGACCATAGTCAAGTGAGTTAACGTATTATTTTGGTGAAATGAAGCATTCAGGAATATAGGGTAGAGAATCACTTTCCTCCCAATGATTCTTAGAAATGGGCAGTGAACATATTATTGTTTCCATTTTACAGACCAGAGATCTGTGGCTTTGAGATATTCTCACACAGCTAGCAAGAGGCAGAGTTGAAATGGGAAGTCAGCTTTCCTGATTCCATATCTAATCTATGGCCCTTTGCCCTCAATTACTGGACTGTCCACATGAAGAGTTAGGGGCTGAAATATTCAGTTATCTTGTTGCCCAGCGAGTGAGCCAATGTCAGAAAAATGTCTCTTGAATGCCCATGGTAATGGATACAGGGGAAGCACAAGTCTTGGGATCCACGGATGATTCTATAATTTTGCTCGAGATTCTGACACCAGGGTCTTCCCCAGCTAGCCCTTTTCAGACACAGCAATGAGCATCAAAACCCGAATAAATACAGGACGACTGACGTTTGGCTTGAATGATCAGCATGCTCGCAGATGTATCAGGAACAATTGTGGTTACATGGTAACCATGCCCCATCACATCGCATTACTTACCCAATCGACTTGTTCCACCATTATTTTATAGAGTGACCAACCAGGGGGCCAAGGGAATTAATTATTCAGAAAGAAAGCTATCTAACACGGCGAGGTGTCACTTAAAAGGCTCAACTGAGAGAAGCTCTGTGGTGGAGGAGAAAATACACTGGTGTGGATGTGAAAAGACTTGGCTCTAGGTCCAACTAGTCCACTAACATCCCATGTGTTAGTGCAGCGGGCAGTTGATTTTCCTTCTCTAGACCTCTGTGAACACTCAGGTACAGTGAGTAGATGGGGCTGGATGTTCTTTGAGGTGCAGTGCTTGCCTGCTCTGACATTTTCTATTCTACATTTGAAGACCTCTTTCAGCTCTAATGTTCTTGTTCTTCAATGTTTCTATTCGAACCCTCAGAATTCTATGTTCTGAGGCCCCTCTGCACTCTGACATTTTGAGTTCTTCAGATATTTTATGTTGCATGTTTGAGATACTTCTTCCTTGTGACATTATATGGTCTACATTTTAAGACACCTCTGAGCCATGATATTCAACTTCTGGTGGTCTAAGTTACTTCTCCCTCATCTCTGATCCACTTCATCCTACAGTCCCCCTATGCTCTGACATTCTCTGTTCTAAAGATCCTTCCTATTCTGGCATTCTTTATTCTGAGGACCTTGTTAACTCTGACTTCCTCTGTATTGAAATTCATTCTAGCTTTGATGCGCTCTTTTCTATAGTCCCTCCAAGTTCTGATATTATGTGTCCTAAGGCCCCTCTCAACTCTGACACTGTCTGTTCTAAGGACCTTGCTGACTCTGACTTTCTCCACATTTAAGTCCAACCCAGCTGTAACATCAAAAAAAAAAACAACAACTAAGAAATGCAGTGTGGTTCCAAAGGTTCTGGATAATAGGTCCTACACCTCAATAACTTCTACAGAAAAGTGGACTATAACTCTGGGCCAAGGATGGCACCTTAAGCTTGGGACCAGCCAAAAACCAAGGGACCAGAGGCTCATTTTTTTTTTTTTGTATATTCATGATCTTGGACAAGGACTTCAACAGATGATCTCAGTCTCATTCCAATGAAAGGTTCCTTTTCTAAGAGACTTCCCTGATATCAATAGATTAAAACTGCATTTAAAAAAAAACACAACAAAAATTGAAATCAATGAGCCCCATAGACTCCCTGTGCTAGTCTCCAGATGATACCAGTGGCGCCTTGGCCTGACCTACAAAATTCAGTGCCACTTCACAAACAGTTTTGGGAACAGTCACAACAGAATCATAGCTATATAGGACCATTGGAACTGGAAGGAGTCTTAGAAATAATGTAATTCCACCAGTACAGAGAAGGAAACTGAGTCTCAGAAGTACAGAACCTCACAGTTAGAAGGGCCCTAAAAGGCAACTAATCCCAACATTGCCCAAATTGTAATCTTGCCTACAATATACCTGAAACTCACTCAGGCTCCATTTGAAAAAGCTTCAGAAATGGTGAATTCATGAACCAAGTAGCTGTTGGACAGCTTGAAATTTTAAGAAGTTGCTTTTGGCATTTACATGAAATTTAACTCTTTTGAATTCCCCCCCCCCCCCGAAAAAAAAATATGCTCCCGGGTCTCTCCTGTGGGGCCAAGAACAAGACTAATAAAAGTCCTTCAGTATTTCCATGACTTGCAGTGGAGTAGAATGTTGAATATAGAGTTAGAAAGTCCTGCCTTAATCACTTATTATCAGTGTAACCTTGGACAAGTCATGTGATCCCTCTCAACCTCAGTTTCCACATCTATAAAATGGGGCTAGTAATAGGAGCCATTTCACTGGCTTATGAGGATCAAATAAGATAATACATGCGAACTGCTTTGCAAATCTTTGGGTGCTATGTAAATATTGGTCACTACTGTAGTACAAAGAAAGCTATCAACTCTCTTCTTTGAAAGAAAATGGACCCATTTTTGCTGAGACCAGATGTGAATCTTTTTTCGCCATGGCATTCACTCAACTAGCAAGGGGCAGGTGAGCTGTGATTGGCAACCTTGGGGAGTTAACTGAGGCCATGGATCTACACAAATGTGGAAGCAGATCACAAAAGAGCATGCTCAGGGCCAGGCCATCAACAAAGCTATGATGAGAAGCCAGGATCCCTACCTTCATGGAGCTCACAGACTAGTGAGGATGGGGGAGTGATGGAAGGTGACACAGAAAACTCAGCTACCCAACAGATTTTCCATTTACCCCCTCTGCTTTTCCTGGTCATGTTGCTCTGGCTATGTTTTTGTAAGAATTAGGGGTAAAAAGAGCCCTGTGAGATCCTAAGAGAAGGATTACTAACCGGGCTGAGGGGTATGGGAAGCTTCCTAGAAGAGGTGACATTGGAGTTAGGCTTTTATAATATGGGTAAGAATTGAGAGTGGGGAAAGACTGGACCATGAGACCCTAGAGGTCTTGATTGGAGCTGACTGGGACTTTGGCTGAGTCCTTTGGCCTCCTTATAATTCACTTTCCTCATATGTAAAATGAGGGGCTGACTCAATGGCCTCTGAGGTCCTGCCCAGTCCTTAGTCTGGGATCCTCTGGTCTTTAAATGCTCATTTGGAATTTGGAGAAATAATTTAGCAATGATCCTCAATTTCCCAGTCGTTTCAGCTCACTTGTATTCCCGCCTTCTTTAATATTCATTCCCTGGCCCGCCGGTCTAGGCAGTTTCTCACTGGCCTCATTTGGAGAAGCAGACAGGGAATACACCGGCTTCGGAGCCCGCAGCCCATGACCCTGTGTGACCCTGGGGAAGGAGGGCCTCTGCCTCTCTGGACCTTACTTTTCTCTACTATCAAGGAAAACATTGAACTAGATCAGGAGTTATTAACTAGGGTTCAGCAAACTAGGCTTTGTTTTTAATTAATAATGATACTAAACGTATTTCCCCCTTACAATATTCTGTATGTTGTTTCACTCGTTTCTAAACATCCATAGCCTTCCCCAGACTGTCCGCTGAGGAGGTCCAGGACACAGTCAGGGCTAAGGATCCCTGCTCTCGCTGAGTTCTCCATCTCCACTAAAGCTACAGTCTGTGTTACTAGTGGTGCCTGACCCTAAATCTGAGCACCCCCACTCAGCTTACGGCTTTCCTAACAAGTCCCCCAACAGCCTAAGGAGGAAAGAGCTGAGTAGGAAGACAATTCATTCTGATCCACTTTGTTTCCAAAGGCGCTTTTTCCCCTCAGGAAAAAAAAAAATCCTCATCACTTGCTTTTGCTTCACTTAATGGCCTGTGTGGAGATAAGGGGAATAATAGCATTTTGAAAAATTGTCAAACTGGTGAAAAGTTCAAGTATTTTTAATGATTTCACAGGAATTTAGTGAAATAAAATGGCTGGGAGGAGAGGTGCTAATCTTGCCAGGGGGGAAGAATCTGGGTCCAAGGTGAGGGTGGAGTGTACTATGGAAATGAACTACCTGTGCCTGCTGATAGTGAGGCCCACGCGTGTCTTTCATCAGTCAAGGAGTCCCCTTGGGAGACAGATCTGGATACAGCCCTGTCCTCAGAGTGGGGCATGGCCTGCTGCAGGAGGTAGTCAGCTCCCCCTTCAAGGAATGGTTAGATACCCATTTTGGGGGTACCAGATTCTGTGGTAAGATCATTAATACAAAATTGTGGCATTTTTCCCCATTGTTCTGCCTTTGACAGAGCAAGAAAAAGCCAACAAATGGACAGCTGATGCCCTGTCTCACTACCCTACCCTGCCATGCCAGGTCGGTGATCAGTCTCCAGGACTCCTCTAGCTTTCCGGGTCGTGGCCAGCATGCCTCCCTTAACTACGCCTGGCTCAGGTCTGCTTTCTCTTCTTCCTCACTAAGGCACTCATCACTAGACTGCTCACCTTAATTTCTGAGATTGCTGCTGTACAAGATAAAATCTTCCTAATATAAAATGCAATTGAATTGCTTCTTTTGAATTTATCTGTGTAAAACACACACATACTTACATGTATATACACATATGCATATACATCTACATCTGTATATACATGTGTATGCATGCATGCATGTCTGTATTTGTTCTAGACCTCTAGTGTCAATGGGGTAAGAACACCTCTAAGGACATTTCCTCTGCTAAGGTAGGTCAGCGTCTGCCCTGCAACCTAAGGGAAATTGACGGGCTTAGTGACTTGGCCAGTCACTTAACCAGGATGTGGCAGAGGCAGGGTCTTCCTGAGTCTAAGGTAACCTCTCTGTCCACACTACCATGTTGCTTCTCATCCGTGTACATCTTGTAGTTCTTGCAGTCTGCCATCCCATCCCCAGTAGAATATAAGCTTCCTGAGGACAGGGTTGATTGTCCACCACACCCACACCCACACCCACACACACACACACACACATGCGCGCGCGCATGCGCACACGCGAGTGCACCCATGCCTCTGGCTTGCCTTTGGATTCCGTGCACTGACCTGCGTGTCTGATCCATAGGAAGTGTTTCATAGATGTCTGTTGCACTGCATCCAGTGGATACAAGGAAGGAAACATGGCCCCCATTGCTGTGCTCTCTTAGATATACAAAGCACATTTCTCTTGATAGCCATATGTGGACAAACACCGGTCTCCATTTTACAGATTGGAGAATTCAGTTTCAGAGAGGGTAAGACACTTGCTCAAGCTCACACAGACAAGTGGCAGAGCCACGACTGAGCCCCAGGACCTGGGAAGCTCTTGCCTCCAGCTCCAGTGCCTTCTCCACTACCCGACCCTGCCTTTCAAGTGCCGTGGGACTATCCCACATAGCCCCTGCCACCAAGAAGCTGAGAGTTAATTGGGGAAAAGAGGCCAACAATAAACACACAGATAAACACAAAACCCCACCAGGTAATTCTATCCCATGCGTGAGGCAGCCATGGATGGGGCATTATAGGCTTGCATGACTCTCTGGCGGCTGTGAGTGGTACCAGAAAGGTCACCTGAGAAAGAACCGAAGACCCAGCTTCAAATTCCAGACTTGCCCCTTACTAACTAGGTGCCTTTGGGCAAGGAGCTTCTCTCTAGGACTCAGTTTCCACATCTTTAAAATGGGAGGGTCTATACTCCAGGCCTGCAGGCTCTATAGCCTATGCTTTGCCCAAGGTCAAAGTGCCACCACCTATTAGAGAACAGCAGTGTGCTCAGGCTGCCTGACTTTAAGTTTAAAGGCACTGAGTTTATCAAGGAGGGTTTTTTGGTATAAAACACAAGTTATCAATAACATGTTATTAATACAGAGGTTTGTAAGGATACTAATAAGTTATTTGTATTTGCAAAGAAACCAGACCAGGTTGTAAGCATTCCTTTCTTGTGCGAGACAAGCTCTCTTCCTTAATTTTTCCATAGCGCTATTTAATGCCATCAATAAGCACAGATGGGAATTTCAGGTGGAGGCGCAAACGAGACGCAAGAAAAAAATAGCATCAAGTTTATCAGACAGAGAACAAGCCGCTGCTGGAGTAATCTCGTGGGCAGCCTAGTTAGCTGGCTGCTATTCAAAGGTTACCTGTAATGAGAATCAATGGGCCAGGCCAGCAGCTCCGTAATAGAATGCCTTTGAATGTGAAACACAAATCAATTTGAAAGAATCAAGAACAACGGCCATTGATCAGCACAGTATCTCTCAGCCTTGGCGGAACAATGGGGCGCAGACTCGTTCGCAGGTTTGCTATTACCCCAGGGCGCCTTCTCCATTCTGGCTAAGGGGATGATGGGGGCTCAGGCAGATCCATTTAGATAGGTCTGATCCTCCAATGGCTGCGCTGCAGAATGCTGATGAGGCAGTGAAGGCCTGATGGTAGCCTGGAAGGCAGAGCCCTTGGCCTTCTTTTACCAAGGGTCGTGGATGACCTCTGGGAGACCTTGCTGCAAATACTCAATACAGGTGTATCATCCCAGTTTCCACATTTCCTGCAATGATTTTGGGAGAGATTAATATACTAGTTAAAGTTTCGACATGCCTCTACAGAACTCTGATGGATTGCGGCAGTCATGCTGGACTTTTGAAGGCTGGATTAGGGGGATACCAGTTCTGCTAATCTACTATGCAGATGTCCTGATGTGTGCAAGCTCAGCAGCAGACTGTATATCACCCATTCAAGACCAGCTTAGTGACCAAGGCCAGAGGGTCATCTTCAGATGGTTGAGATCCTGGAGGAGGAGATGCTGGGAGCTAAGGCCTGATGAAGCCTCTATTCTGACTGCTGAATGAGTGAGGCCTGCCCCCTGCCTCTAGGATGCTGCTTGTGCTACTCTCTGGGTCTAGAATATTTTTTCCTTCCCTCTCTGTCCACCATATTTCTATGACATTCACTTTTGGGACCCATTTTCTAAAAAAAAAAAGGATAAGCTATATATTACTGCACCAGGGAATTCTAAGGGAGTTCCACCTCTAGAATGGGGCCTCTGATCATGCACTGGAATTCCTGCAGTGGGGGAGGTGCTCTTTTGGCGATGGACATAGTCCCTCACAATTAAGACTGTTCCCTGATATTGGCCATCACCAAGGGCTCCTCCGCTTGTCCATGTCCTCTGTCCTCAGCCACATGCCAGCAGTGCTGGTGAGTGCAACCCAGGGAGGGAAGACAGGTAAGAATTTAAGAAAGAAGATCCACTGAACTGTAAGCATGAAAATAGATTTTTAAAAAATCTCTTCTCTTCTTCTTGCCCTGCCCTCTTCTTCCATCCCATTCCCTGACTTCCACGTTTCATTCTCTTTCCTGTCCTCTGTCTCATTCCTTCCACCTTTCTCTTCCTTCTCAATGAGGAAGGCAAGGCAACTTGAGTAAAGCACAATAATATTCTACTACATTCATATATTCTACCTTTTTTAGCGTATTACCAATAGACGGTTCTTCACCACAACAAAAAAGGTCTGCTGTAAGTACATATATATATGGGTTCAATTCCTTTGGGGTCTATAGGCTCAATAGTGGTAGAGATGGATCACAGGTTATGCACAGTTTAGTTACAATGGGGGGCCAATTCCAAATCAACGTCCAGAGAGACGGCCCAATTCATAGCTCCACCAACAGTGCAATAGTATGTCCGCTTCCCAACATTGGCCATTTTCCTCTTTTGCCATCATTGTCAATCTGATGGGTATGTGGTTAGACATGAATAGAGCCTCAGTGCTCAGGAAGAAAGAGGTTCCAGCCCCACTGCCCTCTTTCTTGCAGCTAAACTGCATTTTCTGTTATGGAGCATTCAGGTGGAGGCTTGTTAGAAAGGTAGTGAAAAGAGGACTGGATGAGGGTTGGGGGAAGGGTAGATTCCTCTTTGAGGAAGGAGTGGAATGGATCTCCCCTGGGAGCCCTTCCAGTCTGTATGATTGAGAAAGCCTTATAAAAGCCTGGTCAGTGCTGTCAGCAGATTGGGGAATGGCCAGGGTCCTGGCTCCCTAGGAATCTGAAAATGGGGAGTGGTCCAGGGCATGTGCTCTTAGCTGGCAACAGAGAAGGACACAGATGATACTAGCTGAGAAAAAGGCTGAGTCAGCTCTCTGCCCACCTGACAGAGGTCTGGAGAGATTCCCCCCCCCAACTTGACCTGGCCCCCACCATTGTACCACATGATGCTGACAGTGGGCTAGAAAAATCCCACAGTCTCCACCCTGCTACCTTGGGGCCAATGTGGCCAGAGCATCACAGCATAAAAATCCCAGTCCTGTCCAGGACAGGCCATATAGAGTTTCTTCCCAAGGTCTTTGGGAGAATGATGCCAATGGCACTGGGGACTGCCAAGTAAATGAAGTGGTCTCAGTCCATCAACATTCCCAAGGGGAGCTCAGGAGGCAACTCCATTAGCCGCGGCCTGATTGGCACAGGAAACAGTTTTACGTCCAGAACATGGGAGAAAATGTTCAAGACAAATTTATCTTAATGCAGATTTATTGATGTCAATGCAGTCTGCACTGGAATTCTAAGTTCATAACAACTGAGAAGAGGGAGATAAATCTATCAGAGAGGGAATTAACAAAACATAGGATGACAGAAAAAGAACAAAACTGCGAGGCAGGAGACCTGCAGACCTATCACTGCCTAAGCATGTGACCTTGACCAAGTCTCCATCCAGCCTAGGCCTCAGTTTCCCTACATGTAAATAAAGGGGTTTAACTGTCTTCTCTCAGGCCCTTCCTAGCTCTGAAATTCTCTGTTCCAAACCCCCCTCCTATGCTCTGACCTTCCTATGAGTCCACCCTCACCTTCCTCACCAGGCCATACTTCTGACCGAGCTCTGTCTAAGAAAGCTCAGACCTCCTTCTGGAGCAGAGCTGGCTTCCAGGACCTTGGGTAACTCAGCATCCTGCCCCCACCCTCCACACCATTCCTTTATCTCTGACATATCTCCAAGTACCTAGACTAATAAGTTCTGATGGTTCTCTACTGCAGTGCTTTCTCTCTGCCAATCAGGCCCCACACCCAGAAGCAGCAACCCGGGCAGAGCCTGCCAAGACTCTCCCTGGCTGCCGAGGCCTTGCCGATGACTTTGCCATGCGGTGCTACAATTGATCTGTAATTAAAAGGCACTGTGAGGGTAGCTAATTGCATTAGTATGGATCCCCACAGATCCCATGCCCAGACAAATGTGCAGCACGCAAAAGGGACAATCCTGTCACCACAATCCATCTCAACCTCCCCAGAACTGGTATGGCCATTCTGAAAGATGACTTGGGTGCAGTTCCAGGAAAGTGACTGCCAAGAAAAAAGATGGAGGCCACCAATGACACTTTGAACAATGTGGGATGACATGAATCAAGGAACGGGAACCTCATCATTATTGGCCTGGGAAATGCCAGGGGTGAGGTCCTGCTGAATCCCTCAGGGTGAGACAGAGCATGTTGGAGTGAAGAGAGGGCTGACTTTGGGAGTCACTAAGCAGGGCTTCTTACACATAATGGCTGTGGGGAGGTCATAGTCAAGCTCCAAGTTATAGCCATGTGGATTCACATTGATGGAGTACGTTTTCACCTCAGGAGTTCTCAACACCAGTGAAATCACAGGTTCAAACACCTTTTTTCTTTTTTCTTTTTTAATCCCTTATAATGCCTAGTATAGAGAAACCTCTTGGGAGGTATTTGCTGAATGAGTGCATAGAAAAGCATTGTGCCAGTGGCCACTTCCCATGTTGATTCCACTCCACAGAAATGAGGACAAAAATGCCTTGCCATGGGTTCAGAGGAAAATCTCCCAGGTCCTCTACCCCAAAGACTCCAGGAAGGCAGAAACTGGCCAGCTAAGAAGGGAACTCATGTCTGCCACCTTCTCTCCCTCCTGCCTGGTGCTCCCCAGGGGAGGAGAGGCAGGTCTCAGCTCCCCTCAGCACTGCTGCCAAAGCAGGAGTTAATAAGCCTGACCAAACGGCCTGTCTGCAGCCGCCAACACTTACAGGGCTTCTGCAGAACTGAATCCCATTACTGGGCTTTCTAATAAATACCTGGGGGGGGATTGGTGCCCCCAGCCCCCTAATTTATGTGTAATGAGTGCTGACAGTTTGACTTAACAAGGTTGAGGATTTTCAGGCCAATAGATAAGTTAGTACCAACTGTCAAGGCCTTCGGATATAGAGTTTCAAAGTCTTATTTATGATATGGAACATGGTCACCAGAGACCAATAAAACCTGGTGCTGCGAAGTTATTGTTAATAATAGCCTCCATCATGTAAAATCGCCCTCATACAACTTCGGAGGCACTTCCAGGTCGTCAGCATCATGATGAAGGACCTCAGGCCCGGCCCTTCCCCTCATGAGGCCTGATGAGACAGCAATGGCAGAATCATTAAGGAGCAGATCCTACATCCTTCCCCTGCCATCCCACAGCCCCAAGTAAAAGCTGCAACCTTGAACTTGACACCTGAGCTAGGCCACAGGAGGACTACACACAGCTTGCTTTGGTCCTCGACCAATTCGGCCTGCTGCTTCTTGGGCACAAGAAGCCATTTCCTTCCCAATCACAAGCCTTTGCCCAGGCTATCCTCCATGTTTGGAATTCCTGGTTTCCTTCAAAACACTCAATTGGTCCCTTCTGTGTGGGACCCTTCCCGAGCCTCTGCCACCCCTCCGAGCCCTGCTCACTGCTCCTCCTCTCCCTAATGACCTTGAGCTTACTTTGTTTTCTGTTCAGCATTTCTTTTTTTACTGCATAGATTGAATCCCACAGGAGAAGAGAAGCTTCTGGGGGGAAGAGATCATTTCACTTTTGTGTTTATACCTTTGATGCCTGGCACAAAGTCGTTGCGTTAACATACATTTCATTAAATAAATGGTTACTGTGCTAAAGCACTGAGCTTGGTTCTAGGAATACAAATATATAAAGAAGAGATAGTCCCTGCCCTCAAGAAGCCCATAGTCTAATCGGGGGAGATAACACATAAAGGCATGTTCAGCTGCAAAGTCCCAGAGGTCCCATGGGTTTAGCAGAGAGGGATGGCAAAGGAGCATTAACTTATGTCCACAGATCGGATGACAGTGAGGGAGGGAGGGAGCGGGAGGTATCTGCAGGTAAAGAGACAAGGCAGATGAAGGAACAGGAAGAAAGAAGAAATGAACACATGGATGAACTCTTGGGTATTTGGGGCCTTAGAGGTACACCATGAAAACAGCCCCCAACCCAGAACGTAGATGTTAAAGACCTCGGGCTGCCCCGAGACAGAGATTGGCGTACCCTCACTAACATCAGCCCGTTTAAACAGCATCCACAAAAGTCAGCCTGGCAACACCTTAGAAACGTTCTGGACGATGAACTTCTACACCCCCACCCCCACCCCACTACGACCTCCTCTAAAGGCCCACCATTAAATGAGCAACATCTCCACCTGGCTCTGCTGCCCTGCCATGATAATGGCCTCTTTGGAGGGAATTGCAGGCCAGATAAAGGGAGCATAACAAATATACTATTTATTTACCATAAAAACCACAATTAAGTACAGCCACCCTGCAAAACGGAGTGGGCGACTAGTGGGAAATGACAGGATTATGGGTGATAATGCAAATCCAATGAACATGAGAGATATGAGGGAAGTAACTACGCACTTACAGAAGCCCACCCGCCGAGAACCTCTGCCCAGGAGCAAAGTCTTAGGGCTACCAGCAGGCTGCTGGCAATCAGCTGTATCTACTGCTTTTATCCCTATGGGACTGTGCCAGAAAAGGGATCATTAGGCTCCATGCCCCCTCTGCTACTTCCTGGAAATGCCACTGCCTCCAGGAAGCTTTCTGAGATTCCCCTTGCAATGAGTAACTGTACTTGAACCTTAGATCTCCCTTAGTTTGATGACAGGCATGGGAGGAGCAATTAACAAGCCATCACCAGGGATGGGTATGGCTGGCAAAGGAGGTGGGAGCATATCTTGTGAGGATCAAGAATCATGGGTTTGGATATGGATGAGATTGTAAAGGTCATTGAGGATAATCCTAATTTCTGCCTCTTAAGGCAGAAATTGAGAGCCACAGAGAGGAAGTGACAAAGACCGTGTCAGCCCTGGTCTAGCAAATGGTACAGAACTGGAACTGAATAGACACTTGTAGACTTGACTTAGCTAAACTGGAGAGTTCCCGTAATACCTAGAACAGTGGTCTGAACCAAAAATAGGGTGTGGAATTAACTCAAACAGATGAGTGCTTTGAGGGTGTTGTATATAGGCATCTTGCTCAGTCAGGTCAGGGGCAGGCTAGGAGATCATCTCAGGACATGACCTGAAATCAGTTAAAAATAGCCACTCGTCTGAAGAAAGAGGCTCCTTGTGAGCATGACAGCATGAGAAGGGAAATAGTCTTCCCAGCTGCCTCCAAGGGGGATGAAAGAGAGAGAGGCCAGTCGGGGCAGTGGTTAGAGCCCTGGGCCTGGAGTTAAGAAGACTGGGCTTGGAACCCTGATTAGCTACATGATTCTGCACTTCCTCCACCTGCAAAGGTGGGGATGGTAATAACACAGATCTTACCGGGCTATTGTGCTGTTCAATCGATGAACAAACACTTGTTAAGAAGATATTCTGTATCAGACATTGTGCTAAGATCCAATGAGAAAAGATGTGTCTCCAAAGGACTTAGGAAGCACCGTATAAATGGTAGCTGAAATCATTAAGGGGCTGTGAGACGAAACTACAGAGGCAGAGTTTTCCACATCTCTGGACATGGCTGCAAGGGCCCCTTCTCAGATAAAGCTGGTCATCACTGTGGGGATAGAAAGCTGCAGTCTCAGCTGCATGAGCCCTCCTGGGGCTATAAGGTTTGCATGCTACTGATGGAGAGCAGGGGTGCCAGTCCTTAATACTGAGAGCTGATCATAGAAACTACTGAAGGGAAAAGTAATGAATCCAATCTGCCCTTCCAGAAATGACTTTGAAGCCAGTTGCTCAAGGAACACATCTAATTGGGTCTGAAAATGGAGTCTGCCCCGCTAATCTCAGAAGGTATCTTTCCGAATGAATCAGTCTCGGGTTTTACATAATGGTAAAACCCCATTCCGGGAGCTCCTGGTCACCTCTCATTTCTAAGTGTTTGGGTCCCGAATCAATGTGCATTTGCCCAGATCAGCCTCTCTCTCCTTCATTTTGATTAATCCATTATAGTTAATGCTTCAGACCTCATCTGCGGCCTCAGCTCCTGAAGGAATCCAGGAAGGAGAGTTAATCATGGGCACTGGGTGACGCCAGAATCACACAGCCAGAAACTCCTATCCTGATAACCTGATTAGAGGATCTTCAACGCTAGGGAATTATTTTTTAAGCCTACAGATCTGAGCTCACAATTTAAACTTTGCATTACAGGAGGCCAGAAACAGATTACTTTTGTCAGCAAAGTCAGAAAGGGAGAGCAGCAGAATTAAACAAGTGGTGAGTTATAAGGTAGTGGGAAGCAGTCCACATTCATGTGAAGGCCCTGAGATGAGTAAATAGCATTGGGGTATGGCAATACACAAATAGAGAGGGGTATTAATACTAAGATTTATTCATATGCAGTACCTATGTCTGAAGCAATAAGGCAGCAAATAGATCAGCCCTGGGGCTTTGCCTACTTCAGGAAATGCAATTTGATTATAAGTTTGCCAATTCTTCTACTCTTCTTTCTAGTGCCCATACTCCCTGACTTGGACACCAAGGCAGCCTTTGGCTTCAGAATGGTCCCACCTAATAGACTGGAGATCCGGAGGCTGATAAACAAGTGAGTAATTAGAACACTAATGTCTCCTTGAAAGTGTGAGTGTTACTTGTATTATCCTCTCCCTGACAATTGGTTGGGGAAAAGATACCATCTGCGCCTACCTGGCCGCCATGGCGCCACTGTTGCCACTGCCCTCATTATGAAAGTGTATCCTCTTCCTTCACGCCATCCCCCAGATGTGAGGTGGGAAGCGGGTGTTCTGTTTGCCTCGCTTGCCTTTGGGGAAGCCTGGGTACTGAAAGGGCATCTTGCCTCTGGCTACAAACATCTGCAACCCAGAGAAATACTATCTCTCCATAGTACTGCCGGCCTAATCACGACTGCCAAATTTCATTTAGGATTGCCCACATTCCCCCACCCCCTCCCATAAGAGAAAGAAGGGAGGTTGTGCACAAGGCTTCTTTGGAGAACAGACACTCACTAGAGGGTGCAGAGTGCTGCACAACGGTAGGATAGATATTTTCTCTTTCGAGACCTCAGAGTATCAAAATTTTGACTTATGCCTTCTTGGAGCCAGATGGGACCTTAAAGGCCATTCTGTCTGCACATTATTATAATAACAGTCATAATACTAGCTAGCATTTATATAGTACTTAACATGTCCCAGGAACTATGCTAAGCACTTTAGAATTATTATTTCATTTGATTTTCACAACAACCCTAGAAGGCAAATGAAATTATGATCCTCATTTTATAGATGAGGAAACTGAGGCAAACAGCATTAAGTGACTTGTTCAGAGCCACATAGCTAGCAAGTATCTGAGGCCAGATTTGAACTCAGATCTTCCTGACTCCAGGGCTGCTGCCTGTTGGCTGTCCATGTTCAAATTCCAGCAAGAGACCTTTCCCAGACCTCCCCACTCCTAGTACTCTGAGATTATTCCCATTCTCTCCCAAAGACACACATTGTCCTCACTAGAATGTGAATTCCTTGAGGGCAGAAACTTTGGTCTTATCTTTGTATCCCTAGCATGAAGCCCAGTATCTGGCACACAGTAGGTACCTAATATGAGCATGTTGTTTAAGATACTGATGGTTATTGTACTACCCCAATTCTGCCCACATTCTATAACCATGCCATAATGAAGCCACATCTTGAGAAGTTCCAGACTCATCATCTCTTGACATATTCTATTTTGGAGACCCTGGTGTCTCCTAGGATAAACTATACTAGTATTGTAGGTACATGACTACTGAAAATGCCTCCTGAATTTTTAGTCTACTGTGGTTTATTTATTTATTCATTCATTATTTATTTATTTATTTATTTGTTTGTTTGTTTGTTTGTTTGTTTATTTATTTATTTAACATCAGCTGCTAGATGAGGCAGCAGAAAGAGCCTTGGGCCTGGGCCAGGAGGAGCAGAGTTCGAATGTGGCCTCAGATACTTATTAGCTGCGTGACCCTGGGCAAATCACTTAAGCCTGTTTGACTCCGTTACTCAGCCATAAGATGGAGATAGTACTGGTACCTACCTCACAGGGTTGTTGTGGGGATCAAATGAGACAGTTGTAAGATGCTTGGTACAGTGCCTGGCACACAGTAGGGGCTTAATAAATGCTTATCACCACCTTTCTCTTACTTCCCTTCCTCCCTGTTCCTTCCCAGAGGGCTTTTCATAGTCAAGAAATAAAGATTTTTGGTCACTCTCATCCACATCCATCTTATCATTTTACTCTCTGTAGATGGCTCCAGAATCTTGTTCTTGGATCCAAGCTTGACAAAAACAAACAGAGAGATATACTAATAAGCATTAATAGACATTTGGTGCTTAAGAATTTATAAAATAACATCTTTAGATCCATGATGTCGTTTCCTAGACCCTCATCATCTTAGGCTTAAAAAGCACCTTGGAAGTCATCAAATCTAACATCCACGTTCAAAGAGGAACCCACACTAGAATACCCCTGGGAAGTGGTTATCAAGCTTCTGCTTACATGCTTCTAGTCACAGGAGGCTCACTCTCTACCAAGTACCTTCTATAGCTGAATAACTCTGATCGTTAGGACGGTTTCTCTTTTATTCCTAGGATTTCGGAGATTAGATCTAGAGCTAAAAGCACCTTCAGAGAATCAGCCTAATCCAAACTCCACTTTGCAGAGGGGTGATCCAAGACAGAAAATGAATGAGCTCTCCACATCACACACGTAGTGTCACAGGCAGGTTTTGAACCCGGCCCTCTGACTCCAGAGCCAGGACTTGTTCTATTGCATCATTCTTTGGGGAAGCCCGTAAGTGAGGTTGGTGAGATGTCGTTGTCCCCATTACAAAGGAGGAAACTGATGCTCATGGTCTGGCTTTCAGAGCCCACACAGTTGGTAAGCAGCAGAGGGAACCCTGGGATCCAAGCTGCTGGAAGGGCCATGTCCTTTGCCCATTTTGACGCTCTATCTCCTATGCAAACAGTCAATCAGCATCCATTATGTGACCTGCTGTTCATAGCAGGCCCTGAGCTAGAAGCTGGGGGCCACAGCTGGGGTTGGGCGAGGTCCTATCTCCCAGGGGTCCCCCCATCTGCCACCTCTTGTCCTTGTCAGGGGAAGAAATGAGGCTGCACTGAGATGATTCGCTTTTGACAAATGCAGGCTGATGTCTACTTAACACGTTGCTCTCGGCTCCAGGTGTTTGCAGAGTGATTTTTAAAAATAAATTGCCCTCTAAGCTTTTGAGGTAGTCCAGGAAGCTGACTCAGCCAGGTTCCAGCTCCCTGGCCCTCATTATTAGGTTTTAAAAACATGTAGGGGGTGAGACGCAGAGCATTCCAGCTCTCAAATCTGCAAAGTTGTCCAATCTGCACTAGATTCCTCCCCCAAGCCCTATAGCTCCCCAGGGAATGGGGGGTGGGAACCACAAGGAGACTTAGCTCATCTATACCAGAGCTCTGTATGGAAACTTCCAAGGCCTTCCTCCTGGGGAGAGGTCTCTATGGCAGGGCACATAATGCTTCCTATTTCTTCTACCCAAAAGGAAAAATGTCATCTTTCACGAGGCTTTGCTGTTCCCTCCTCCCGCTGGTGGCCTCCTGGCCCCAAATCATCTCATATTTGGTTGTGCATAAAGCAATCTGTGAACCTTAAAATGCTGCACAGATGTAACCTTTTGTTTGCTCGTTTGTTTAATTGTTCATTCATTCGTTCATTGTTTCCTTCATTGATCAGACCTTTACAAAGGTGGGGCTTTTCCCCTCAAAAGAACATTGAAGGCAGAGATTGTTTCCCTTCTGCCTTTGTCTGGCATGCAGTAGTCACTTAATACATGCCTGGTAATCATCTGGTGATTATTAAAACCCCAAATGGGGTTTTGTTTTTGCAGGTTTATGAACATGAAACTTGAAATTACAGTTGCTTCATAGACATTTGATCTAGTCATGCCATCAGCACTTCCATTTCAATATATCCCAATTTGAACTCATCATCTTATATTCAAAGTTTCTTCTTCCCCCCAAGGTAGAATTATCCTTCCTTAGAGCCGATAATAACAACAGCCAGAATTCATGGAGCATTTTAAGACTGTAAGGCATTTTGCATATATTATCATATGTGGTCCTCCCAACAACCCTGTGAGATAGATGCTATTGAGATCCCATTTTACAGATGGAGAAACTGAGGCTGAGAGAGGTTTATTTATTTACCCAAGGACAAAAAGCAAGTATCTGAGGCTGGGACTTGGTTCTTCATGACTATGAATCTAGTACTACATGCACTGGGCTACACAGCTGCCTACCTCACATCTTGTCTGGACAACTGCTACTAGCCTCCACATGGTTCTTCCTGACTCCAGCTGCTTCAGTCATCAATCCACCTTGCACATATCTATATCTTCCAAAATAACCACTGGAATATTCTCCTAGGGTTGGGGAGCTCTCTTCCTCTCTCTCTCTCTCTCTCTCTCTCTCTCTCTCTCTCTCTCTCTCTCTCTCTCTCTCTCTCTCTCTCTCTCTCTTTCTTCCTCTTCCTCCTTCTTCTACATCTTCATTTCTCTTTCTCTCACATACACACATAGAAACATACACACACCCCTTCACAGCTTCCCTATTAATTACACAATTAAATAAAATCACCTGCTGCAGGTTTCTCATGAGGTCTCCCTCTGTACTTTAAGAGAAAGACACCTTGAATTGGAAATTGTTCTTATCAGTCCCATGGCCCACAGTCTCATGAGCAACCCATTCATTGTTATTCTTTTCAGCCAGAACGCACATGGTGAGGGAGCGTGGGGTAGACCTGCATGAGCATGACACCATGGGGAAAAGACAGATGGGAGCCAGACCCATGCTTTGTGCCAGGAGTCTGCTCCTTTGCAGGAAGACCTGTGCCCAACCTCTGCCTTGACACATACTAGTAGCTCCAGGTCCAGAAGAACACTATTGTACCTCTTAGTGCCTTTGATCCATTTTCTAAGACAAGAAACAGAATAGCACAAATAGAGCAGAAAGTGTGATGGATGCTGAATCAAGGGATCTGAGTTCAAGCCTACTTCTGTATGACCTAGGCCTCAGTTTACTCCTCTGCAAAATGAGGACTCTGGACTATGTGCCCTAGAAAGTCTCTTCTGACTCTATATCTTTAATTCTATAATCTGAAGTTGCAGCTACATTGGAGGAGGAGGGTGTTTCCTTATGTGGGTGAAATCACAAGGCTAGAAGATAATTATGATAATAATAATAATAATAATAATAATAATAATGATGATGATGATGATGATGATAAGTGATTCACATTATGCTGGTCCTTTGAGTTTGGGAATGGGCTTTCATCAAAAGAATATGGAAAGGTGTGTATTCTAAGCATTATTATCTCTCCATCCCCAAACTGAACGTCAGAGAAGCAAGATATTACACCCATGGTCACATAGCTAGCAAATGCAGGACTTGACTCTAAGTCGAATAGAGATTTATTCTAAGTCATGCTGGTTACATCAAGGAGTTTTCATTTACATGAATCTAAATTCACTAGTCTGTTCACAGATACCCTGCTCTTCACTCTTCCTTGTTCTGCCCTCTTCAGAAGAGTAAAATGGGTCTGCCATGTTTTATATCTGGATGCTATGAGATACTTAAAAACAAAGGTCATGTCTGCCCCCCCTTCCCCATACTGCCATGTCTTCTTCTGCAGGTAAAACATCACCATTTCCTTTAATGGATCTTCTGATCTCTTGCCTGCCTTCCAGATGACAGTAGGCTAAAAGTATAGAGAATTCATGTTTGATCTGGAAAGACACTCAGCTAACGAGAGTGTTAGATTACTTCTTAACACCCGCTGTGACTGGCCTTCTTTCTTGACCTTTCTCTGGGCACATCCCCTGTTCTGCCAACTTGCCGGGTCACCAGTCCTGGGCCAGATGTTGAGAATCAGATGCAATCCAGAGCCCTCTCTCGAGTCCTTGTTCATCACTGTTAACCATCTGTTCTGTTGGCTCAACTGCTTCCTTGTTCTTTTAAGGCCACCTCTGTAGAGGGTGGATGTAGAGGTGTTCTGTCATCCGGTGACCAGAAGAAACCTCATCATATGCCTTCTCCTTGGCTGATCAGGGAAGATTTCTCTAGTTCTGCCTCATTAATCAATGTTAGGCTCTCTCTGGACCAAGCCTCCTTCATCTGGGGCCCACAAACTTTTTAAAAAATTATATTAGTATCAATGTTTTGATAACTAGGTCAATATAATTGTAATTCCATGTACTTTACACATTTGAAAACATGATTCTGAGAAGGGGTACATAAGCATTGCCAGTCTGCCAAACAAAAAAGGTTAAGAAATTCTGCTCTAGATGGCCTGAGAGCCTGGCTGGGCATGTCTCCAAGACCTACTTGGCCAAGAAAACCAAGCTCTCTCCTTGGTAATTGTCTGTTGGGAATCTGGTCTACAAGATGAGTTGTACAAGCATGAATTTGCATTTTTATATCTCTACTGTAATTTATGAGCTGTATGACCTTGGGCAAATCACTTTAATGTCTCTGAGACTCAGTTTTTCTCACCTCTAAAATGAGAGGTTTGTAAGAAATGATCCGTAAAATCCCTTCCATATCCAAAGCATATGATCTTAGAAATGCCCTTAAGGGTTACAAGGTGTTGGAGGGGGGAGGGATAATTTATGAAGTGCTAAGATGGGGTGCCTGGCTGAAGAAGGGTGGCATATGCAGAATTGGCCAGTGGTATGATCTTCAAGAGTACCTGCTTTGTTTACCAACACCTGAAACATCTAGCCCAATTCTGTGTGACTTGTTTTAGTAACTTTATGAACATACTTGAATAGGACCAGAAAAGGACAAGCTAGATGGCCAAACTGGCCTTGAAACCAGGCTATACAAGTGGAAGGGATTTGAGGTGTTCATGTCAGAAAAGAGAAGGTTTAGGCGGTGCCTTGTGGTAGTCTTACTGTATTTGGAGGGCTATAATGAGGAAGAGGCATTGCACTTGTTCAGCCCAGTCCTGGGGACAGAAGTAGGGGCAATAGATCACAAAGAGGTTGATCAAGGCTTAATATAAAATTGAGGTTTAGGTAGCAACCCTCACGAAGTGGTGGGTGAGCTCCTCATTGTTGGTAATCTTCACCCAAAGGATGGAGAACTACATTTGATACTATCACTGAGGGCACTTATTCAAGTGATAATTCAGTGAGATGGTCACTGAAACTCCTAAATCGATGAATTCTATGAGCTATAAGGGGCTTCCCAGCTCTAAGATTGCTTAAGTTCACCCATAAATGGAATTTCAGAAGGTTTGGCAGAAGAACATTTAAGAACATTCTCTCAGGAATGGAGGAGAGAAGGATAGCTTTGTGGTAAAAAGACAACCGGAATAGGAGCAAGAAAAGCATGCACACTGAGAGAGACACACGTGGTGTTTGTAATTCATAAATCAACAGGTATTCTTTCTCCCCAGAGGGGAAGCCACGTGTGGTACATGGACTAAAGTAGGCCTTCCATTCAATGTAAGTTTATGAAGGAGGGCTTGTGGCATGGTGGATCTATGGGTGGGAGAGATCCAATCCTACAACTTCCCTCCCAATCTCATTCGATGATTCTTCCTTTGTGCTCCCCCTTTTCCCATTAGATCCCTGGGGTGTCTGAGTAGAGAGATGTTCTGGGGCTCATTTAATAGGTTCCATAAAAGCCAAAAGAGAGTAAGGGCCAGTCCATCCACCCACCATCTTTCGTGATCCCAGCCCCTCTTCTCCACTGTTTGCACAGATCCCTTTCTCTTCCCGTCTCACGTGATTCCTCTGTATCTGTTTTCTTTCTGCCTTTGTCTGTCTGTCTCTCCTCCCTTTCCTCCATCTTTCTTCTTTCTTAAAGGATTAGAGGAGGAAATGCTGATGGGTTACTTCAGACAGAATGAGAATCTCTCATGGGTTAGTCTGACCATCAGTTTGGACAACCCCAAGCGTGGGCAGTGATGATCTTTGGTGAAAATGAGCTCCCCACCGTCAGAGATACTCAAGCAAAGGCTGGAAAGACACCAACAAGGATGCGAGGGAAGAAGTTTCTGCCTTGTGTCTCTGAGGTCTATGAGATGTGGTGAGTCTGTATGGGGATGGGATGTTAATGAGAGAAGAGAGGGAAGAAACTCAAGGCTTAACTACAATGTGGACTCCTCCTTTAGGTGCTCAAAGATAAGGGGGTCTTACAGGGTTTTGGAATGGAAACTACTCTGAGACAGGAGCAGAGGAAAGCTGAGGTCTTTAAAATGTCCCAAAGGAACCTCTGATTGCCACCCTAATGCTCTTGCTCCTTAAAACTGTCTTTATTTCTTCCAGCCTGATGCTTGACAGTGAGAAGGGCCCTAGGTGATCCAGAAGATCCAGTCTTTTTCTACCATGTGCTCAGCCTGGAGGGGAAGGAGATCAGGAACGATGCTCTAAAATGAAATCCAGTTTGCAGCTTTATCTCCTCATCTTCTGGGGGCATGACTCAGAAAAAAACTGGTCTAGACGGATGGGGGAATCTGGAGGGAATCTCATGATAGAGGACCTCAAAAAGTAACTGGAGTCACCTGACATGGAAATAGAGGGAAGCCAGATCATGTGACCTCACTGGTTATGGGCAAGAAGCAAGTGGCAGAGTCTTGTGTTGGGAGTCACGAAACCGAGATTCTTGACCCAGATCAATCATCACTACACGATGTCATCTCAGGAAAATCTCTCTCCTCTCAGCCTCAACTTTCTATTTCGAAAATGACGGGGTCGGGTCAGATACATTCTGATGCGTCTTTCCAATGTAGTATTCCCATACAGAGAATGACTTCCTTGCTACCTTTTCATCTCTGAGTTCCTCACCTTTGGGAAAGTCTTTTTCTAATTGTTATGAACCTGACAATAATTAAAAAATATTGAGATTCCCTCATACGAAAAAAAAAAAAGATCAGAAAGAAGATGGTTTATGACATGATGAATCCCTCTTTTTGTTGTTACTGTTTTCGTTTCTAATGCATATAACATATTTAATATGGCAGCCCTAAAATTTCCTGATTATGTCTCCATTTCTGAATGTTCTCTTCTCTCCTGAAGCTCTTTCATTGATATTCACAACTTCATTGTCTTCTAAAGGCAAATAGTGTCCTTCAGATGTTGTCTGCTTGGACACATCCTCCAGAAAACCTTCCCTGGTACTCTCTGCTTCTCTGCTCAGACCTCACTGAGCACTGGGTTTAACTCTCACACACACACACACTAACCGTGTAACACCAACAATAAGTTATTTGCATATATTTCCTTTCTAAACTGGAAATTCAATAAATACAAGTACTATATTTTATCTAAACTCTGCATTTCCTTTCTGGCCTGGCACAGAGGTCTGTATACAGTAGGTGTCTAATATATACTTTCTTTATTGATTGAATTGCTGTAACAGGATGGCTCTAGGATTTAAGCCAATTCCATTTTTCAAAGTCCATACAAATTATTACAAAAGGTGTGGACACACGTTTCTAACCATCTTCCAATGAGTATTTATTAAGTCCCTGTGACCTTTACATGTAGATTTATGATTTGCAAAGATCTCTAAGTACATTTCCTCATTTGCTCTTACAATAGCCCTACAGCAGAGGTAATGTTACTAATATCTCCACTTTATAGATAAAGAAAGAGAGGTTAAGTGACTAGTTCATTTGTCAAACAATAGCCAGTAGCTGAGCTAGGATATGCCAGATGGAATCTCAGATATCTCTGTCCTCTGTCTATAAAAGGACCTGAATTCTAGAGGATAGGAAGATGAAACCAGAAGCTGTTACCACCAACAGAGAGCTCTCACACTAACAGAAGGAAAAGCTGAACAAAAGTAGTGGTGATATCAGCTAGAGTGGGGGATGGTGCAGGAAAGATTCAGGAGAGAGAGGTGAGAGATTATAGGAGTGGCTCAATTCTGGGCAAGGGTGGGACGATTCAGCATTCATGCCTTGGATCATTTAACAAACATTTATGCAGCCACTACTGCTTAAGGAGGCTAGGCTGGGCCTCTGAGAGTTCACAGTCCAAGGTGGGGGATAATTACCAAGACGGAGAACTAGAGTTCAAAGAGATGTTGTTGGGGTTAAGAAGACCTGGGTTCAAGTTTCACCTCTGACACCTCAATAAACAAGAATTTCTTAAGCATTAACACTGCTAAAAGTGCTTGGGAGTACAAAGAGAAAAGATCAAAGTCCCTGCCTGCCCTCAAGGAGCTCTTATTCCAAAGAGTAAGACTGCGGGACAAACAGAGGTATGGAGAGATGTTAACCTGAGTAGGGAAGGTACTAGCACCCTTGGCTTCATGTACAAAGATGGGCCTGGGGCATGCATGTAAGTATATATGTATGTGCAGATGTGTATGTGCATGTATGTGTATATGTATATACAAATATATACACATAACTATATAACATACAAATATTTGTGCATAACATATATACAAATATATACATACATATACATATACACACAAATATATACATATAACTACACAATATATAAGTATGAACACATACATATGTATATATATATATATATATATATACACAAATACATACATACACACACACACACACACATATATATATATATGTAAGTATGCACATATACATTAAGGATGAAATACACTGAACACCCTCTGCCAGTGTTTCCAGACCTAAGATTCTATGAGTCCCCTAGTGCCATAATTAAGGAACAAGTCTTGTCTTGCACTGCCCATTGAACCATAATCTCCTTGAGGGTAGGGTTTATATAGTACCTATTTTCCTAGCTGAACCTCAATCCTCTTAGCTGTGAAATGAGGGGATTTAACTAAATGCCTCTGATGTCTGTGACCCTATGAGCTCTTTGGGTACTCTCTAAAATAAAGGGATTGGACTGGATGGCCTCCAAAACCCTTTTCTTCTCCAGATCTAGGATCCTATGGCCCTGTGAGCTCCTGCATAGTAGATGCTTCTAAAAAAGTCCTCTGAATTCAAGTAAAACATATGGGAAAACTGTGGTAAGACAAACCAGAGGTTGATGATGAAATTCATGAGGCCATTAAAGTGAACTGTGATAGGCCACCATAGACAATTTAAGAAATCCTCCCAGGAACTCAGAAGGTGAACAGTGGCTTTTAAGGGACCAGGACTCTAGGGAGTTCCTGCTCTTTCCTGCTGTGGTCTTCTTCCCCAGAACATTGATGAAATGAAAAATCACGAAATCAAAGGAAAACTCCATCTGTGAGCCGACACACCACAGTAAAACCCAATTGGTGCACACAGAATTCTTTGCATGATCTTGGCCCAAATTTTCAGCTGATTAGAAAGTAAGAGATGATGAGCTAATTAGATAAACTGTAATCAGGAATTAAAAATTATCATTACCACCCCCACTCAAAGAAGGGGGGGCCCAAAGAGTTGCTTCAGAACTTTGCAAGAAGTCATCAAGGGTGAAATATTGTAGATCTTTATGTTCATTCTCAGAGTACACAGAAGAGTTGGGCCTTTTGAAATGATAGAGTTCAAGTGCGTCACTTTATAGATGTGGAAACAGAAACCAGAGAAGGAAAGAGCTTGTTGTCCGTGATACAGCTCTATTCCCAAGACTCAAACTTGATTAAGATGAATTTTGCACAGGGCAAATAATGAAATATATTAATAAGTAAGTCAATTAATCAATGAGTGAGTGAAGAAGGGGGCAGCTAGGTGGTTTAGTAGGGAGAGTGTCAGCCCTAGAGTCAAAAGGGCCTGAGTTCAAATCTGGCCTCAGATTCTTACTAGCTCTATAACCCTGGGTCAGTCACTTAACCCTGTTTGCCTCAGTTTCATCATCTGCAAAATAAGCTGGAAAAGGAAATGGCAAACCACTCCAGTGTCTTGCCAACAAAACCCCAGTTGGGATCCAAAGAGCCAGACATGACTGAAACAACTCAACACCAACAAGTAAATAAGTAAAGTATGTTGAGATCCTTGATTGCACTCAATGTTAACCAATCACTATTTTGAAGACAATAATTTAGATGGAGTTCTCAATCTCTTTTGTGTCATGGGCCCCCTTTCAGTAGTCTGGCAAAGCTTTTGGATGCCTTCTCAGAATCGTGTTTGTAAATGCATAAAAGAAGATACATAGAACTACATGAATGAAATAGTTATGCTAAAATACAGTTACCGAAAAAAAATAATAACAATTTGTGGAGCCCAGGTAAAGAGCCCTTGCTTTATAGCAAGTACAATCCTACATACTTCTCACTTCTACTTAACTTTGTCCTTACCAAAGCATGAGGAATCAAATGATATTGAGAATATCCAAGAACATAAAAAACTAGTAAAGACCTCAGTGACCATCTAGTCCACCCCACCCGCTAAAAATGAACAACCCTAATATGATCAACCTGAAAAGTGGTCTTTTTATCCTCTTCCTGAAGACTCCTAGACCATTCCATTCCTGAAGAATGCTAATTAATAAGAATTTTTCTTTACTTCAAATAAATATTTTCCTCTTTGCAACTTCTGTCCATTGCCTTTGCAAAGTTGCCGAATATGCCACTGATCCATGCATTTATGTAAAACCTTGGTCAGATTATTAAACAGCATTGGGTCAAGCCCATATCCCTGGGGCACTCTGCTGGAGCATACTTTCCATGTTGACACTGAACAATTAATTAATTACTTTTCGAGTCTGGCCATACATCCGATTCTGAATTGTTCTAATTAGATATCGTCTAGACTACATTTCTTCATCTTTTATACAACAGCAGCATGGGATACCTGAGCAAATATTTTGCAAAAATCTGAGTAAATTCAATCCTGTGCTCATCCTATGCCAGCTCACGTGCATCCAACTGGCCTCAGATAGGGCTGTTCCCGAAGCCAGGTCTTTCCAGTAAACAAACATGAGCAGGGTATTTGAGGATTTAAAAATCCAAACTGCCGATGGCCTGGAGACAAGGACAGGGTCTTACTGAAAGGCTATTGGACTTGGGCTCAAGGCCTAGGCCTACATACTTTCTCTTGTGGAAAGAATACTAGCAATAACAACAACAAAAATAGCAACAACAATGACAATGATAATGATGAAATAATAATATTAAAAATGTGAAAGGAGAATTGCCTGGCATCAGAGTGCCTGAGTTCAAATCCTGTCTCTAATACTTGTGTACTTTGTGACCTGAGGGTTGGATTCCACGGCCTCTGACACCTTGTCCAGCTCCAACCTCTGAGTTTCTGGTTCTATATCCTATGGGCCTTTAGGCAAGTCATTCCCTGGTCCGCAAATTATCATTTGTAAAATAGGTATAATTATTTGAACTATCTCAGAAGACTAGTGAGAAGATTCTGCCAAGCACAAAGTTCCATGGAGATGAAAACATTTGCTGTTACAGGCCTCTGTACCACCCAGCCTCAGTGCTGGACCCACAGAAAACCTCTCAAAATTCTTGAAGTGAAATGTGACAGCTTCTACTCTATTCCTATGAGCTTCCAGTGCCACCCTCTTCGAGACCAGTGTCCACCTCCTCTGTATCTATTACATTCATTGTGATTTATGTATCTGCAGTCTCCCCCAATAGAATACCAGCAGAGAATATGTTTGCCTTCTTTTGCATCCTCAGTTTTTAGTACAGCACCTGGCATATAGCAAGCACTTGGCAAACACTAGTTGACTGATTCTCTTTGTAAATTCCTCTTAACATGATTTCTCCCCACCTCCCACCCACAATTCTCTCTTCTCATTTCCAAGGATGAACTGGCTTTTCCCCTCATTTGTCGCTTTGGCTCCTATGCTTACTTATCTCTAGTGTGTGTGTGTGTGTGTGTGTGTGTGTGTGTGTGTGTGTGTGTGTGTGTGTGTTTCCCCTGAAGAAGATTCCCTCCATGACCACCATTCAATGAGTAGGGTTACCTTGGTAGGGGACATGAACACCCATGTTTCCTGTCTACTATTGCAGGACTTCTCTTCAATTAACCTTTATGCCTTCTCCAGATTAATAGTCACAGCCACAAAATGTGCAATTCTGGGCACCATATTTTATGAAGATCATAGGAGTTAGAGATATAAAGGATACTGCCAAGCCAGAGAGAGGGAGAATACTGAAAATCAAATGAGAATATTCAAATGAGAATACTGAGCCTAGAAGAGAGATATCAAGTAGAAAGATTACTGTATTTAGATTAGAGGATCTGAGTTCAATTCAACGTTACCAAAATCACCTATGGGGCATCTAGGTGGCGCATTGAATAGAGCACTGTGCCTGGAGTCAGGAGGAACTGAGTTCAAATCCGGTCTCAGACCAGACACTTGACACTTACTAGCTGTGTGACCATGGGCAAGTCACTTAACCCCAACTGCCTCACAAAAAAAAAAATCACTCATCCTCGAGGCAGAGCCAAGATGATGGAGTAAAAGCAGTGACATGCTTGAGCTCTCCCCCAAACCACTCCAAAATCACCTATCCTTAACGGACCACTGTTTCCTCAGATGTAAAATAAAGAAGGTGAATGAGATACCCTCTAAAAGTCTGGATCCATGAAGTGTTGAACTATCTGTACGGTCATATGGAAGAAGAAAAACATATATTCTCTGTATCTAGGACTAGGGCAGGGGTCATTGCTCAAAAACCACACTCCAGTAAATCTGTGTTCAATCAGATGCCCTGCCCTGGTGGTCTTACAGGGCCATCTTGGCTCCTCACAATCCCAAATTCCTCTGGGCAGTTGCAATTTTCATCCAAAAAGAAACCCTCAAAAATGCACATAAAGTCCCTCAGAGGATTATTGACTGAGGTCTTTCTCAAGTCACACAAATAATCATCTTTGGAGGGAGAAGTCAGGAGATTCAGGAAAACAGGAAAGGTGAGCCAGTGTATGGGTAAGGGAGAAAAACAGAACTATTAGAAAAATTAAAAAAGCTGGAAGGGGAAGCACAGGAATGAGGAGGCAGGGCAGAGAAAATTGTGCTCCCAGGCTTCTTTTCCATTGTATTGATTCAATTCAATTCAGTTCAATTCAATGAATGTTTATTAAGCACCTACTATGTAGCAGGCACTGTGCAGAGTGCTATTAAAGGAAAATATTTTGAATGATCTGATACTATTCCTTGTGCAGGGAAAAACAAAACAAACAAAACTGAAAACTGGAAAGGCTTTCTCAGATGAGTGGTGTCAGAGTTAAAGAGCTGTTGAAGAAGATCCTGAGACTTCTAAGATGGGAAATAATGTACTGCCTGAGTGAATCTGAGCTTTAGTTCACCAGAAAAAGGGGGGTGGGGATGGACTCAATGGTACAATCCTAAGAGCCTTCTGATCTCCAAATCCATGCCCTTAGGCTCCTCAAAGGGCAGAACAGGGGGAGAAGGTTCTAAAAATTAGAGCACTCCAGCAATGGAACAGTCAGGCCGGGGGAGTTAGTCAGCATTGGAAGGGAGGGAAGGAATGGTGGGTGGCCCCTAGTCAGGATTCTGTAGGGTATGTTCTTGGTTTAAAAAGGGAATGGGACTGAGTGATTTTTCTCATATTTCCAAAGCTAAGATTCTTGGGGTCTATGTGGGAGGAAGGGTAGTGTGACTTAATTACATAGGAATGAATCTGTAGACTTTTTCCTTTCCTGTTTGCTTAACAAATGCCAGTTTTGTTACATATATCATGAAAACATATATATCTTTTCACCCTCAAAGTTCTTTCTTTGCCTGCAAGAAACTTCTAAAATAGAATTTATTTTTCATAATTAAGTGAATTTAAATTTTAGATCAAGTTCAATTTTGACCTTATGTTACTGTTTTAAAATAATTAATTATTTTATTTTTAGTTTGCAACATTCATTTCCATAAGATTTTGAGTTTTAAATTTTCCTCCTTTCTCTCCTTCTTCCTCCCCAAGACAACATGCGATATGATATAGACTTTACTTAGACATTCATATTAAATATATTTTCACATTCGTCATGATGTAAAGAACAATTAGAACTAATGGGAGGAACCATGAGAAAGAAGAAACAAAACAAAAGGAAAAAAAAAGAAAAGGAGAGTAAATAGTATGCTTCAAACTGCATTCCAACTCCATAGTTCTTTCTCTGGATGTGGATAGCATTTTCCATCATGAGACCTTCAGAGATGTCGTAGATCCTTGCATTGCTGAGAGGAGCTAAAGTCTTTCAAAGTCAATCATTGCACAGTGTGGCTGTTACTGTGTATAATGTTCTCCTGGTTCTGATCACTTTACTCAGCATCAGTCCATACAAGTCTTTCTAGGTTTTTCTGAAGTTTGCCAGCTCATCATTTCTTATAGCACAATAGCATTCGATTACATTCATATACCACAACTTGTTCAGCCATTCCCGAGTGGATGGGCATCCTCTCAAATTTCCAATTCTTGGCCACCATAAAAAAGAGCTGCTAAAATATTTTTGTTCATGTGGGTCCTTTTCCCATTTTTATGATCTGTTTGGGATACAGCCCTAGAAGTGCTATTGCTGGGTCCAATGGTATGCACAGTTTATAGACCTTTGGGCATAGTTCCAGATTGTTCTCCAGAATGGCTGGGTTAGAGTTCTTCTTTGGATGAATGTCACTACAAGTTTTTCCAATACTATAGGAATAAAGCAAGTATGGTCCTTTCCCTTGTTTGATGCAGTGACATGACAGCAAGAAGACAAGCGGATGAAATTGAAGCCTTAAAGATACAGAGAAGACAAAACCATCTCTGTGTACTTTGACATGATAGAGTACTTAGATAATTCTTGGGAATTTGCAAAGAAAACAATTAATCATGGCTTTAGTAAAGTAGGAGAACGCAAACAAATTCTTAAAATGGGTTATTAATTCTAGCTGGGGGTGGTAGTGCAGCTGGCAGGGCCAGAGGAAAGGGACTCTGAACAGGATGGTTTAGGTAATCTCAGAGGCAGACTGAGGGTGTAGGACAGAACCAGATCATGACTGAGGAAACATGAGTGGGAGTCCCAGAATGGTCACTTGAGAGCTCTCTGACCTCAGGGAAATCACCTTGCTTGCTTAGCTTCACATTCCTCCACCTTTAAAATGATGCCAGGAGGGCACAGTAGAAAGAAACCTGGATTTGGAAACAGAACTCCTGGTTGTTCCTTCCTAGCATGGCCACTCAAGATTTGGGGGCATCCATTTCCACACCTGGAAAACATCCAAGTAGCACAAGATAATCCCCACTATCCCTGTGAGCTCTAACACTTATGATATTGTGTTCCCCGAGAGATCCGACTTCTCTGAGAACCAGTGATTCTAGGTGTTCGTTTCTTATGAGGGCTTCATGAAGAGCTCAAAGTCCTTTAGATTGGCTCACTTGTGGCCTGTCAATACTTTTTGCAATCAATATGGTGATCTCTGCATTGTGCAGTCTGTACTTGACCCCACTGAGGGTACCCCTGTTTGGTACACCATTTCCTGTCTGACTCCAGGGAAAGAAAACTCCCATTCTGAACACCAAGGCAGGCACAAAGCCAAATCAGCAGAGTAGGAAGGAGAGGAGTTTGGGGCTGAAAATGCTCATCGCAGACTTCTATGAGTTTAAGCCATATGCCAGGTAGAAGAATATGACTATGGGAATTAAGCTAAAATAAATCAATTCACTTCAGCCAAGAAGAAACAAACAAATAGGAGAGACAGAGAGAGACAGAGAAACAGAAAGACAGAGACTTTTTTCAAGTTTTATTGATGTCTTTTATTTTTGCATCCACTCATTTCCAGATGGAACCAACCAGTGAGCCTTCTATGGTGACAAAGAAAATAAAAGTTAAGCAAAACCAGCACACTGACCAGATATGACAGCATAGGCAAGATCCTGCAACTGTGTTTCCCCAACTGTCCAGGGAAGCAGAAAAAAAACTAAGAACCTACTCGGTGCTAGGCACTGGGGCTACAAAGACCGACCAGCCACTGCCACTGAAGAATTTCACATTCTACAGAGGGGCACCATGGGTGCACAGCCAAGGAAGACACAAGGTAGGGAGAACATTATGGGCAGCTAGACAGGGAGAGGCTGAGGACACTTAAAGGATTAACACATGCATGGATATTGTGACACTGGGGAGAATGGATAGCTTATGGTGAACATTTTGGGGTTAGAAGAAAATATGTGTTGGGGAGAAAGGTCTATTTTGTCCCCTCTTTGTGCCAACCAGTACAGCTGGCTCTTAGTAACAACAAACTAGACCCTGAGTGCTGATTGTTTTAGGCTGGGGAGATGTAACAGGTTTCTAGGTTAACATGGTCAAGACTCAGGAGGAAGTTTCTTGTAGCCAAGAGCCAGCTGCCATTGCAATGGAAATGGTCTGAAAATCAAGTCAACCTTGGAAAGTAAGTACTAACGTTATCCCAATTTTATAGATGAGGAAACAGGCTGAGAAAGGTCAGGTGACTTGCCCAGCATCATGCATCTCATAAATGTCTCAGGCTGGATTTGAACTCAGGTTTTCTTGACTCCAGGCCCAGTACGCTATCCATAACTCTAGGGTTCTAAGACCCCTGTCATCTCTCAGATTCCCTTTTCTAAGGCCTCTTCCATCTCTGATATTCTGATTTCTAAGTCCCCCTCCTTAAATCCTTAAAAAATGAATGAAAAGCCATCGTTTCATTTGACCCATACAGCCAATGGATTGATCACCAAGCATTGCTGAACATTTAAAAGAAGTTTACATTCCATAGGGGAGATGAGTACTACACACACACACACACACACACACAGGAAAAAGTGAAAATCATGCATATACATGAAGTCGTTAAATGTAGGGTAGTTTGAGAGGGAGGGCTCCAGTAGCTCACAATGGGGAGGAGATCAAGCAAGGCTTCACACAAAAAGCTGATGCTCAAGCTGGGTCTTCGAAGAAAGGATCTGAATTCTCTGTGAGGTGCTATGTGCAAGAAGACCAGACAGAATCATGGATAGGCAGGAAGCCTTTCAAAATTACATGTTCAATTTATTATGCACTTTAAAAGTAAAAAGAAGCTGTACATAACAGGGATCAGAATATACATAACTGACTTTTCCCACTTCACTGTGTATGTGGAAGTATTAATTTTATTTAGTGTTTAAGAATTTAAAAATAAAACAATTAAAATAAGTTCTATATTCCTAAAAAACCCAAACAAAATAAATGCGTACATATTCTTGTTCCATATACAATCCCCTTTTCCTGCACTATTATGTATATGATAGTGGCTTTTCTTTATGTGGAATAAAACAAATGTTTAAAAAACAGAGCTGACCATCCCCTCCAGCTGTCCTCTTTTATCTCTCTAATCCTTCTCAATCAAACTTCTTGAAAAAAGTTCTCTGCATTCTCTGCCTTCACTTCCTTTCCTCTCACTCATTCCTGAACCCTCTGCAATAGGGCTTCAATCTTATCATGCAATCCAAACTACTCTCTCTCCAGTTACCAGTGATCTTCTATCTGCTGTATTTGATACTCTGTTCAGAGTCCTCATCCTTTTCTACCCAGCTACTCTACTTCACACTGTTGACCATCCTCTTCTCCTAGACATTCTCCTGACAATATTCTCCCCTGGTGAGACAGGCTATCCTCATACCTATCTAACTGCTCCTCCTCCTTTGCTGGCTCATCAACCATAAACTAGGGACTTCCCAAAGTTATTTCCTGGATCTGCTTCTCTCTTTCCCCCCCAATTTATTTATTTAGTTTTAGTTTTCAACATTTGCTACCACAAGATTTTGAGTTCCAAATTTTCTCCCCACCTCTCCCCTCCCCCCACCCATGACAGCCTGCATTTTGATTCCCCCTTCTCCAATTTGTTCTCCCTTCTATTACCCCCTCCTTCCCCTATCCCCTTCCCCTTTTACTTTCCTGTAGCGTAAGATAGATTTCTACACCCCTTTGCCTGTGTATCTTATTTCCAACTTGCATACAGAAACAACTTCTAACATTCATTTTTAAAACTTTGAGTTCCAAATTCTCTCCCCTCCTCCCTCCCCACCCACTCTTGTTGAGAAGGCAAGTAATTCAACACGGGCTGTACATGTGCAGTCATATAAAACACTTGTATAATGGTCATGTTGTAAAAGATTAACTATATTTCCCTCCATCCTATCCCAGCCCCCATTTATTCTATTCTTTACTTTGTCCCTGTCCCTCATCAAAAGTGTTTGCTCTGCAGAACCCAGAGGACTTTGTATACAATAGCAGCCATGTTATGCAATGACTAAGAATGTTAAACTGAATCCTTCTCAGCATTATGAGGATCTAAGACATCTCCAGAGGCCTCGGGATGGAAAATGCTGTCCACATCCAAAGAAAGAACTATGGAAGTCGAATCGCTCTCACTCAATTTTACCTTAAGTTGAATTTTGTTTCATCTTTCTGATGGTTCCTCCTATTGGTTTTAATTTTTACTTACAACTTCACTAATGTGAAAATATGTTTAATGGGTATGTAAATGTAAAGCCTATGTCGGATTGTGCGCCGTCTTGGGGAGGGTGTGGGGGGGAGAAAAAGGGAGAAAAAATTTTCAACTCAAAAGCATGTGGAAAAAAGAAATTAAAAATAAAATAAAATAAAATAAAAAGTGTTTGCTCTGATTACCCCTTCCCCAATCTGCCATCCCTTCTATCACTCGGCTCTCTCTTATCCCCTTTCCCCCTACTTTTCTGTAGGGTAAGATACATTTCTATACCCAATTGGGTGTGTATATTATTCTCTCCTTAAGCCAAATCTGATGAGAATAAGATTCATTCATTCCCTCTCACCTCCCCCCTCTTCCTCTCCATAGTAAAAGCTTTTTCTTCCCTCTTTCGTGTGAGATAATTTACCCACATTCTACCTCTCCCTTTCTCCTTCTCCCAATACATTCCTCTATCACACTTAATTTTCTTTTTTAAATATCATCCCTTCATATTCACCTCACTCTGTGCCCTCTGTCTAGATAGATTGATAGATAGATATAAATAGATATAGATATATAGATATAGGTATATATATTCCCTTCAACTACCCTAATAATGAGAAAGATCTCAAGTTACAAATATCATCTTTCCAAGTAGGAATGTAAACAGTTCAACTTTAATAGGTCCTGTATGATTTTTTCTTTCCTGTTTACCTTTTCATGCTTCTCATGAGTCTTTCATTTGAAAGTCAGTTTTCCTATTTTGCTCTGGCTTCTCAAGAATGCATTAAATTCCTCTAGGTCATTGAATGTCAATTTTTCCCCCCTCATTGATTACACTCAGTTTTGCTGGGTAGGTGATTCTTGGTTTTAATCCTAGCTGCTTCATATTCCAAGCCCTCTGATTCCTTAGTGTAGAATCTGCTATATTTTGTGTTATCCTGATTATGTTTCCAAAATATTTTATTTCTTTCTGGTTACTGGCAATATTTTCTCCTTGAACTGGGAACTCTGGAATTTGGTCATAATATTCCTAGGAGTTTTCCTTTGGGTTTCTCTTTGAGGAGGTGATTGGTGGATTCTTTCCATTTCTATTTTACCCTCTGGTTCTAGAATATCAGGGCAGTTTTCCTTGATAATTTCTTTAAAGATGATATCTAGGCTGTTTTTTTGATCATGGCTTTCAGGTAGTCCAATGATTTTAAAGTTCTCTCCTGGATTTCTTTTCCAGGTCTGTTTTTCCAATGAGGTATTTCACATTGTCTTCTATTTTTTTCATTCTTTTGGTTTTATTTTATCATTTCTTGATATCTCATAGCTTGTTAGCTTCCATTTGCTCCATTTTAATTTTTAAGGAAATATTTTCTTCAGCGAGCTTTTGGATTTCCTTTTCCATTTGGCCAATTCCGCTTTTTAAGGCATTCTTCTCCTCATTGGCTTTTTGGACCTCTTTTGTCATTTGGGTTAGGCTATTTTTTAAGGTGTTATTTTCTTCAGTATTTTTTTGAGGGGTCTCCTTTGGCAAGCTGTTTACTAATTTTTCATGATTTTCTTGCATCACTCTCATTTCTCTTCCTAATTTTTCCTCTATTTCTCTTATTTGATTTTCAAAATCCTTTTTGAGCTCTTCTGTGCCATGAGACCAATTCATATTTTTCTTGGGGGCTTTAGATATAGGAGCTTTGACTTTGTTGTCTTCTTCTGATTGTTTGTTTTGATCTTCCTTTTCACCAAAGTAAGATTTTATAGTCTGAGGTTATTGTTTCTTTTCTCCCTCCTCAGTTTGCTCATGTTCCCAGCCAACTATTTGGCTTTTTAACTCTTTGTTAAGGTAGGCTCTGCTTCCAGTGTGGAGGGTGTACCATCTCAAGCTTCAGCAGTTTTGTGCAGCTGTTTTCAGATATACTTCTAGCAATCTGTAAGTTTTCAGTTTTTCCAAGGTGGGATGTTCTAAGGAGAGGTGTTTACTCCTCTCCTGGCCTGTGCTCTGGTCTGGGAGTGACCACAAACACTCTTTTCTGCCAGGGAAATAAGAGGAATTTTCCCCCTCCCCTGCTGCCACAAGCTTTGCTATTGCAGTGCTTCTCCCCAGGAGTGCCACCCAAGGCTGGACCCAACTCCAAGCACAGGCAAAGCAAGAGAATCCTGCCTTAGAGTAAACAAAGAGATCCCTGCAATCTCCCTCTGATCAGCCACTCAATCCCCCCACTGTCTGTGGGCTGAGAGCTGTGGAAGCAGCTGCTGCCACTGTGGCCACTGCCCTGGTGCTGTGCTAAGAGCAGGAATGGACTGAGCTCCTCTCTCACTATGGTCAGACAGTCCTTTCCCATTGACCTTCTGAGTTGTTTTTGGCATTTATGGGTTGAAAAGTCTGGAAAGTATCACACCTCCCTCTGATTCAATCTCTTGAGGCCTGTTCCAGGTTTCCTCTGGCCCTGTCTTTGCCTGCGTGGCCCACACTAAAGTCTCCTAGTCCAGCACAACAGACCTTTCTCATCAACCATCCAGGTTGTCTTGGGCTGGAAATTTGTTTCACTCTGTTTTTTGTGTGGGTTCTGCTGCTCTAGAATTTGTTTAGAGCCATTTTTTACAGGTATTTGGAGGAGTTTGGAGGAGAGTTTAAGGGAGTGCTTGCTTTTACTCTGCCATCTTAGCTCCTGATCCTCTTCTCTCTTCCCCCTACAAGCTTTATCTTGGTGACCTCTCAACTCCTATAGACTAAATTATCATTTCTAAGCTCAGGACTACAAGAATGATATATCCAGCACAGTCTCTTCCTTAAACTTCAGTGCCACATCTCCAGTTTTCTATTGGACATTTCAAACCATATATGCCAGAGACATCTTGAACTCAATGTGTCCAAAAGAGAATCCCTCATCCTGTGTTCCAAACTCTGTCTTCTTTAAAACTGCCCTATTTCTATTAAAGGAATCACCTTCCCTCCAGTCACCCTCATTAGGAAACTTGGTGTTTTTATCCTTTTTCTGTACCCCAGGTGGCCAATGTGTTGTCAAATTTCACCATTTCTACCTTCACAGAATCTCTCACATCTGCACCCTTCTCTCTACTGACACAATGCCTTTAGTTCAGAACTTCATCACCTCTCACCTAACTTATTGCAACATCTTCCCAACTGGTCTTCCTTCAACTCCTAATTGCCTCTAAGATAAAACATAAATTCTGTCTAACTTATAAGCCCTACACTATATGGCCCCAACCTATCTTTCCAGACTCATTGGACATTATGGTCCCTCCTATACTCTGATCCAAGCAAACTGGCCTGTCTGTTGCTTACTTGTGATACACTGTCCTATCTGTGTCTTTGAAATGTACATCCTCCACGTTTGGACTATAGATCTTTCTTAATGCCTGACTCAGAGAGTCCCTCTTTTCCTTCAAGATGCAGCCCAATCACCACCTTCTGTATTGAGACTTTCTTTGTTCCATGAGCTGTACCCCCTTATTCCCTAATATTGGCATTCATGACCTTTGAATTTATTTGGATTTATTCACTTTATGTGCATACTGAACATATTTGTGTTGCCTTCCTCACTGGAATGTAAGTAGCTAGTTGGAAAGGAGGATGATTTCATTCTTTGTCTTGGTATCTCAACCTAGTACAGTGTCTGCCACAGGACAGATGGTTAATAAATGTTGATTGGATAAATGATTGAACTACAAGAGGTAGAACTCCAAAGTGGGCCATCCTGATCCAAAAGTAAGGGTTCATTCCACAGCACCTAGCCGCCCCTGAGGAAGAGGCTCCTTTCCCTTGGGGAGTGAGGTCAGAGAGGATGATCCCTGATGTAAGCATTGAAGAGGGCTTTCAAAAGGCAGAGAGGGGCCAGGAATACCCTATGTACATGGGGTCCTTCCTACACAAAGGGTGACAGTAGAATGGCATGCTGAGATTAGGAACCTTCTAGGCCTTCAGTTTGCCTGAAGCATTGCGTGGAAAAGAGGGGTAAAGAGCTTCCAAAGAGCTCCCAGCTAAAAGAAAACAGATAGACCAGGTCCTAAATTCAGGAATAACTGTTCAGTGAGTGTTCTTCTCATGACACCAAGATTCTTAAGAGGAGGCTGCTTGCACAAAGCACAAAGCTGAGGTGAACCTCAGCTCAAATTTACTTTATGGAGGTCTGAACTCCAGAAAGTGCATCAAAGCTCCACTGAGAGCTAGCTGACCTTGGGACTTACCATATCACCTCAATAGTCAGACATCTCAATGACTTTCCCTTAAATCTCTGGCAATATTTCTACATCAAAGATGTCTAAGTGCCCATCAATTGCTCTGAAGGGGCTCCTTGATGGCCTCAGAATTTCACTCTCAATGAGGACCAAGGTTTAATGGGCAGATTCTCCATTTCATTAAAAGCTATTTGAGTGTGTGAGGACCTAGGGGCAGAGCTCCAGATCTATGTCAATGGTTTTCCTATTAGAACCACAGCCTGGCATGTGTGCTTTGGTGCCAGTCACTACCTTCAGCCAAACCTTCAGTAATTTGAAATGCTCCAGTCAAGAGGGAAAAGAGCTAGCTGACCTCAGCCCTCGAAAGGATGACTTGTCAATGGTGTCAGCCAGTGGAAAGAGTTGTGCAATGAGAAATTGGGCTCTATTCACATGAGATCTCAGGGATCCAGTGGAAAGAACCTTGGCACCAAATCCAGCCTTTGATGCTTTGTATCAATTGGACCATGGGCAAGTCAATGACCTTTGCCAGGCCTGAGTTTCTTCTTCCATAAAATGAGGGAGTTTGGAACAGATATCTTCTGAAATCCATTCCAGTTCATATCAAAGATTCTTTTTACATTGTGAATAATCTGACTTTGGGCAAGGCAATAAACCTCTTGAAGTCATAACTTCCTCGTTGGGAAGTTGGGGACAATAATCCAGGTGCAATCTGCCTCATAAAGTTGTTATGAGTAGGTGATTTTATTTTAATCCTTTACAGAAAGAAGGAGTTATGATAACTACTATAATTATACCCCAGAATTCTGCCCACTGGGTATGAGTGTGGCCAGACTGGGACTGGAGAGAGAGAGAGAGCAGCTTTGCAGAGAAAAAAAAAAACATCTGGCCATGAGCTCAGAATACCTGCTCTGCAACTTGCTGCCTGTGAAGGCTTTGACAACGTTATTCCCCATTCTAGACTTGCTTTCCTTATCTAGAAAAGGAAATATGGAGGTAGTCCATATGTTCTGGATTTTTGACTACCTGTGACCTTCTCTGTTCCAAAGCCCCTCCCAGCCCTGACATTCCCTGTTCTCAGTCCCACAGACAAAATTAGGAATGTCAGTTTGTTTTCCTCAAATGCCCCTGCTACATGTGACACAGCATTGGATCTATCCACTCTGAGGATATATCAGCACATCTGCTACCTGAGGAAGAACCTTCCAGCAGTCTTTTCTGGTCAGCCTCAGAGAACTCCCTGACAGACAATGAGATTCTCCAAGCAGAAAATTATGGTAATTGGATCACTATAATCTCTCAAGAGGAACGTTCATTGATAGGTCTACATTGGAGAGATGGGATAATATTAAATCACACTGATCAGAGAACATCCCATACTCTCTCCCACCAAAGGTCATGAGTATTTCTTTTAATGCCCCAATCTCAGTGTACAAAGGGGCTCTTACAGTGCACAGTATACAAAGGAGACATAGGAGGTCTCCACTTCCTGGAAAGAATTTACTCCTGGTGCCCCTCTCCACCATATATATGTTTCTGCTACTAGACATGTTGATGGTTCTCAAACACTGACTGAAATGTCTGAGACAGGCAATGTCATTAACACTGAATTCAATGGGCCTTCTAAATAATTATGCAAGAAATCAGTGTGGGGCAAGAGGGCAGTGGGGTCCCTGTGGCCAGGGCTGCTCTGACAAGAGAACTTGCTCAATTAACTCTGTAGAGCATATGTAGGGAAAAGAAGTTTCCTCCTCCTCCTTCTGGGGACTCTGCCAAGCTGCTTCTTCAGGGCTTAAGCTAAAGCAGGGAATTAGTAAATGGAATAATTTGAATAATTTGCTATTACTCATAGGTTACACATAGATTAAAGTTAGGAATAACCTTAGTCTTTTGCTGGGTGAGGGACTGCCTTATGTTATTACCTCCAGTAATGAGTGGTTAAGAAAAAAGCCTCAAGGAGTAAAGGAAGAACAGTTCTGGCCCTTCTCCCCAGGGCCTCTCCTGCCACCTGAATGGGAGCTTGCCAAAGGCAGGCTCATTTTGGGGGGGTTTGCTCAGCTTAGTTTTGCATTTCTATCTCCAGGGAGGAACAGAGGACGGGCACGTAGTAAGCTCTTAGTAAGTGCTCATTGAATAACCACCAGCATGATGGAGGCCAGTTGGTTCTGTCATCTTGCCCAAGGCCTCCTTTCCTGTTCAGTGAGTTCCTTTTCCACCAAAGTCCTACTGAATTCAGTGCCTCAAGTCCCAACCACTCCAATCATTTTGCCATCCCCAACCATATATTAAAAACTTCTTAAAGTCAACCCTAAGGTTATAAATATGAAAACAAAACAAGCTTTTCCCTGGATGAATTTGTTATCTAATATATGGAGGTTGGGCAGAGATAGAATATTCACATACACACAAATCAATGTGATAAAACATAGGACATTTTAGTGACAAAAGCCAGAGAGATCCAGATCGAGGGCTTGGACTCATCCCTTTCACTTGGAGAGATCAGGGAAGAATTCATGGAGTATGTAGTACCAGAATGGAGCCTTGAAGCAAGATAAATATGCCAACAAGCAGACATGAGGGGGGAGTCCATTCTAAACACAGGAAATGACTTGCTTCAAAGTAGAGATACATGGGTGTGTAGGGAAGATTAATGAAAAGCTAGTATTGGGTTAAGAATCAATGATGACAGATAGATTACTGTGTCCCAGAGGACCTGGCATCAACTCACCTTAATTATGTGCAGAGGGGTGTGCTTCTTGCTCAGGAGACCCAGGTTAAAAAAAAAAGACACATTGCCTGACCTCAGGGAGCTTACAGTATGATGGTGTATGTGTGTGTGGTGTGTGTGTGTGTGTGTGTGTGTGTGTGTGTATTGGTTTGCTGTCAAATAATGGGTGTTGAGACAATAGAAAGGAAGAGATGTGGCTGGGGTAATAAAGAATGACTTCCTGGAAGAGGGTGCATCTGGCATTGGCTTTGAAGGAAGAGACAGATTTCCCAGGCAGAGGAATAGGACAAAGGCTAATTTAGCCATGGAGGACTGGCCATCAATGGACAGAATGGGGTGATGGCATATTATTTCCCTTCTCTTGCCAATGACAAATTCTGTTTTCGGATAGGCCTCCATTCCAGTGCTAGACAGACAAGCCCATCTAATTTCATTCTTTACACTGGTTCTCATTTAAGCATGACCAAAAAGACAAGGTACAGCATTTTTAGGACTCCCAAGTCTATTGTGAGATGAACATATTAGGAAGTCTCTGTCCCCTCCCTGTCCCCATGGCAAGTGGCTGGTTTGTGTTGAATCATGTATGGCTATATGTCTTCTGTAAACTCTAAGGATCAACAAGAAAAGGCTCATGTGCAGAAACGCACTTGCCCCAGAGGGACAGACTTCCCTATATGCCCACTGATGCCTTTCTATGCCTTTTCTGTTCAGTTATTCAGTCATGTTGTACTCTCTGTGATCCCATTTGGGGTTTTCTTGGAAAAAAATAGTGGAGTGGTTTGGCATTTCCTTCTTTAAGCTTATTTCACAGGTGAGGAAACTCAGGCAAACAGGGTTAAATAACTTGCCCAGGTTTACACAGATAGTATCTGAGGCCACATTTGAACTCAGGTCTTTCTGACTCCAGGTCTGGTACTCTATTCACTATACCATCCAAATGCCCCTTCTATGTCTGGGCTCATATAAAAGTATGGAATAAAGCCTTTTATTAAATTGTATTCTAAATTATAATTGACTAGGTTTTCTTACCAGAATAAATGGGAAAGCCAGAAACAGGAAATAACTATTTGTTGAGTTTGGTGGCTGCTTAGAAGGCAGAAAGGGCAATACAGCAAAATAAAGGTGGAGAGGGGTGTTGGAATGAGAATATGGAGAGATTTCAATGCCAGAGAGAAGTATCGGTATTTTATCCTAAAGGCAATAGGGAGCTATGAAAGATCTTTGAACAAAATGATTCGGTCAGAAGTAAGGGTGTAACTAAGGTGGGACAATCTGGATTTTGTTCCATCCTTTGCATTTACATCTCTAGCCATTAGCACAGTAGCTGGAATGTAGAAGGTGCATAATATATTATCATTGACTGAGTGACTGATTGAATAAGTAATGAACACATGAGGTTGGACACAAGCAGTTGGAGTGGAAAGGCATGGAAGGCAAAGGGACAACTCAGAGAATGATGGAAAATGGGTCAGGGAGAAGGAGCGGTCAAGGAAGATGCTTAGGTTTCAAGCGTGGCAGTCTGGGAAAATGATGGTACCATGAACAGAAATACAGAAGTAGGCAGTGGGGTGGGTTAAGCGGAAATATGATCAATTGAATGTGAAGTGCTTATAGGATATCTGTTTGGAGATGTTTGGGGATGCAGAAGGAAATTCAGCAGAGAGGAACTTAGAAGTCATCTGTGGAGAGAAGAAAGTGTGAAGAGAAGGGGACAGACAGGAAAAAAGGTGAAGAATGAGAGAAGGGATGAGGGCTAAGAAGAATACCAACAAAGACGGAGAAGGAGAAAGGTGAGCCGTGAAAGTGAGTCAAAGGAAGAGAAATATGAAAAAGGAAGGGCCAGGGGGCAGCATCAAATGCAGTGAAGATGGCAAACAGAATGAAAACCAAGAAAAGGCCATGCCAAGCAAGCAAGTATTTATTCATTCAATTAACATCTATTAAGTGCTTACTGTGTGCCAGGAAATCTCGTTCTGCTGATACAAAAGCAAAAGAAAAGCACTAGACTCTGTCCTCAAGGACAGAGCAGCTCGAGAGAAGACTCAACTGCACACATCTTCTTCTAGCCTGGTGACTTAGAGCTCTGGGCACCTCAGGAGGTGACAGTGACTTTTTTAAAGTGATGGTGATGCCCAGTGTTATTTAATCGAAGAACTCAGAAGGAGAAAGTGAAGGAAATTGTGGCTTGTTTTAGAAGGGAATTGACTTACCTAGATCATGTGGGCCAGGGAAATGAATAACAGAATGCAGGCATTCTAGAGGCCGAGGACTGAGGGGAAGATTAAGGTGTAGGAACAATACGCAGAGAGTGGTCTTTCTAAAAATTTGGCAATGAAGGGATGAGAGATGGAATGATAGCCTGAGGGGATAGTAGAGTCAAGGAAAGGCTATTTACATTTAGAAACACCTGAACACTTAGGAAGGCTCATGGAAAGAGTCAGTGAAGTAAAAGACACTGAATTTAATTCAGTCTCATGAAGCATTAAGTATTAAAGCTATGAAAGGCATGGCAGTAAGCAATGAGATGCAAAGGCAAAAACCTAGCAATCCTGCCCTCATGGAACTTACATTATATTACAGGTACATATAAAGGAGAAAGGAGATGACTAAGAGAGAAAAATCCTGATGGGAGGGAGGGAGGGAGGAAGGAAGGGAGGGAGGGAGGGAGGAAGGAGGGAAAGGATCAAAAGTGGAGCATTCAGCCTTCCCAGGAACATTTCAAAGAGAAAACAGAGATATCTCAACACAAACCCATTCTGTTCTGGGGATCCTCTACAAGGTTCTTCTGGCAATGCCATCCCAAACACCACTTCTTCTCCAATATTCATCTCTAGACTGAAGAGGGGCCACTGGATTATCAGGCTCTTGCGAGGTGTCACAGAACATGGAGCACTAGCCTGAAAGGGGTTCTGCCACAGATCTCCGGCACAACCTTGGGAATGTCTCTCTGCCACCCTGGGTCTTGGTTTCCTCATTTGCAAAAGGGGGAAGAATGAGATCTTCCTCCTGAGGGTGGTTGAGAGGATCCTGGGAGCTCATAGGCAAGTCAGAGCTTTGGGAAGTACACGTGGATCCGTGGCAGAATAGGTGATGCCCTGGGAACACTGGCGGTGGGTTGTACCACTGCTGCTGCTACTACTACTACTACTAAGAATGAGAAACATCACATTAGTAACAGTAGTAATAGTAGTAGCAGTAGTAATGATGGGAGGTGAAGATGCCCCTTTGGCCAAACAGGAGCCCTGCAGTTCACAATGGTGGTGGTTTCATAATATCAATGATGGTCAACTGCCAGGATCTTCTGAGTAGTGGATGACCCTGGCTGTCCATTAAGCTCAGGGCTCTGGCAGGAGACGAGTACATGTGGGAATTCTTCAGCAGGAACTGAGGCCCATGATCATACGTTCTGTCCATTGAGCAAGGGACATTATACCCATTTGGCAGAGAAGGAAACTGTGTCTCAGAGAAGGGAACTGACTTGCCCAAGGTCATGTGCCCAAGGTCACAGCAAGGAAAAGAAACAGCATTAAAACTCAGATTCTTTGATTTTCAATCCAGGACTCTTTTTGTTACCTTTCGGACAGTGACTAACTTAGCGTCATAGGGAGTTCTGATGTGGCTCACCTACTGTGTGGCCTTGAGCAAGTCATTTCCCTTCTCTGAGCCTCAGTTTTCTCCACTGGGAAATGGTTTTGATAAGTTGATCTCCACAATTCTTTTCAATGGTAACATTCTGTGACTTCCTCCTTGAAAATATCTTCCATCTCCTCCACAAAAGCCTCTATGATTACCCCAGCTGGAAGGGTTTTTCTTGCTTCTGACATCCAAGGGCACTTACTCCATGGCTCACTCTTTGAGCATAATGCTGAGGAGAGAAAGAGGAGAATTGCCTTGGGCCCTGCCTGAAAGCAGCTTACAATCTAACAAGAGGGGTGGGATGTTGGCAAAGGTAAATATGACAGAAAACAGAGGGAATGAGCCAGACAAAAAATCCAGACAGAGCATTATCAAAAAATTTCAGGAAGAAGAGATCTGGTCAGCTGGACAGACAGGAAGTCTTCCTGGAGGAAGCAGGACCTGAGTGGAGCCTTGAAGGGCAAGAAGGAGTTCAACACCAAGCATAAGGGTTAGCGCTTCAATATGTATACCAGCGGAAGGCAGCCTCCCTCCTCCCTTTCTCCTGACCTCTCCTTCACTGGCCACTCATCTGCTCAAGCTCTTTGGAAAACTCTTGAGAACTTCCATTTTGCTGTCAAACACCTTCTGGACATGTCTGGTCACAGAGCCTCAGAGCTAGGAGGGGCCTCAGAGTCCATCCACTCCAATCCCGAGCTGAGCAGGAATGTCCTCGATGAGGCCTGTGGTAATGGGCATCCTTCCTCTCTGCCTGCGGGAGAACCCACCACTTCCCAAGGGAACCCTCCCCATTCCTGGACAGCTCTCATCAGCAGGAAGCTTTTATTTTCCCCTTATGTTGAGCCTAAATCATCCTCTTTGCCACTCCCTCTCCATTTTCCTAGTTCTAGCCTGCCTGGATGTATGGGATCCAGAGCAGGGGATCCAGAGTATTACTCAGATCATTGCTGAGCATAAATTCTATTTAAAATGAAACCAGATTTCTTACTATTAGGCCATTGTGGTGGGGGAGGGGGATAAAATGATGGACTTGTAGCCAAGAAGACCATAAGTCTTGACTTACACACATAGTAGCACAACGGAACAAGTCACTTTGCTTCAGTTTCAGTTTAATCATCTGTAAAATGTGGACAAAAGGAGCACCTACCTCCCAGAACTGTTTTACAGATCAAAAGTGAGATCATATGATAGAAAGCTTTATGGAAGCCTTAAAGTGATTAATAAATGTGAGCTTTCAGCTTCATCATTGTCGGTGTTATTATTTGCATAAATGAAAAGGATTCTCTATTTCAAAGATTCTAACAGGGATTTAATTTTAATGCCATTATCACTCCCACACAAATATTTTGTGGCTTTCTAACATATCACTGGAAGGTATTACGTTTCTTTTAAGGTTTGGGAGAGAAAACGGAATTTGCAGTCAGAGGACCTAGGTTTAAGTCTACATCTATTTGCAAATTATTCCAGCTCTCTGGCCCTTGGTCTGCTCATCTGTAAAATGGGACTTTGCCATTTTAAAACCATCACCCTCTGACTGCAGGCTAAGCAGTGTGAGCCAGTGAGGCTTCACCCAGTACAGATCTTTTGGACTAAGCAAATCTTCTGTGTAGTTCATGGTAACATTGCACCTAGAGGCCACTTGAACTTCAATGAAGACTTTAATACTATCTCCAATCCTAACTCTCCTCTTTCATGACTCATTCACCTGTCAGCCACTTCACGGAACCATGTAGAGTTAAAGGGACCACAGAGACCAGTTAGTCAAATCTCCCCATTTTACAGAAAAGAAAACTGAGGGTTAGAAAGTGGTAGGAGCTGGACTACAGTCACACAAGTTAATAGCAGAGCTAAGAATTGAATCCAATCTAAACTTGTTGCTCTATCACCAGCCTCCTAATGCACAGGAGAAGACTATGCTGCAGCAGAGTGAGCAGGGAGCCAGCCCTGAAGCCAGAAAGTCCCAGGTTCCAGTCCTACTTCTGACACGTGGGCCTCAGGTGACCCATGGGCAGCTCTCAAAGACCAGCAGTTGTAGAGAAAATGCTGATTTGCATTGGGGGAGAAAATTTCCTCCTGAGGAATTCTCTATGTCAATGAAATCACATGTCCAGTCATAATTTTTTTTTTCAAATAATAGAAATAAATATTTCCTCATCCATGGACCTTTCTATTCTTTCTTGGACTTTTCCTCTCCTTATTTTGTCATAGGGAACATATATCCCAAAGGCAGTGGTTGACCCCAGAGGAGGTGGAAGTTGGGCGCTGGGCCAGTCAAGGGTATATCGTACCAAAGGTGCCAACCCACTTTGAGCAGGGGATTTCTAAGGGATAGAATTATCTGGGAAACAGTAAAATGGTAGAGAGATTCCTCTGTGTGTGTGTGTGTGTGTGTGTGTGTGTGTGTGTGTGGTGTGTGTAAGCGAGACAGACAGATAGACACAGAGAAAGAGAAAGGGCAGAGGAAATGAGGGAGTAAAAGAAAAGGAATGGGAAAGAGAAGGGGGAAAACAGATAGACATATGGGGAAGGGAGGGAGGGAGACAGGAAAAACTTGCCTCCAAACAGATGCCCGGGGAATTGAGAAATCAACTTTTGTGGAGCAGGGCAGGATATCAGAACATTTGTAACCTGGACCACGACATCTGGGCAGCAGCATTGCCTCTGCTGTCTCTGGTGGGAGAGCCATGGGACAGCAGGAGCTGACCACCCCCACCTCTCCCCGACTACATCCCTGCTCCATAAGTGGATAAGGAAAGGGGTGAGGGTGTACAAGTGTCAGGAGGAAGAGGCGCCTTGGAATGAGAGCCCAGGGTCACAGGTGGTTTAGTGGAAAGAAAGCTGGGTGTGAACTGGACTCAAGTTTTGCCTCTGCTATTTATTCAATGTCTTCCCTAGGCAATTTCCTTTGCTTTCCAGGCCTCAGTTTCCCCCATGTACAATAGAGGGTAGACCAGCTGGTCTCTAAGATCCCTTCCAACACAGACATTCTGTGATTTGATGGCAGGCACGCACAAGTAGACATACATACACACGCGTGCGTGCACACACACACACACACACACACACACACACACACACAGAAAACCCCTAATGAGAAAGGGGAAAAAATTGCTAAGGAGGAGGAAGGAGAAAATTTAAAAAAAAAAAAGAAAAACCTTCAGAAGGGCCCTGACCTTGGCCAGGAGGCTGCTGCTGCAGAAGAGGCTGTCCTGGGATGCTGCTTGTGGAGCCCTAGGCCCAAGTGAGGCTGCCACCATGTCAAATGGGTGGGTGACTTCCTCCCTACTCTCAGCATCTGTCGCTAAGCAAGGCTCTTACATAAGGCCTGCGTGTGGGTCACACGCAGGCAGGCATCTCGCAGTACACATGCAGGCACCATGGTCAGCTGATCACCTGTGAGGGGCCTGCAGTGGGATCAATTAAAATCTTAACCCTCCCCTGACCCACCCTGCCTAGAAGCTTGCAAGAAGGACCAGGCCTCTTCACAGCTGGCAGGGCAAATGCTCAAGGCCCAAAGAGGCTGCTAAGGGCTCTCAGCTTCCCCTGGTTACCCATCAAGAGAGGGCTAACGCAAGAGATGAATCCTTTGATCTTGGCCCTGCAATTCCCAGCACAGTCGTAATGCCAAGGAGGTCAGGGCAGGAGATCAGCAGGACTGTGGGGTTTGGAGGAGGTGTGGGAGAGATGCTGTGGCCCTGTTTCCAGGGGGTGGAAATTCCAGAGATGTGGAATTATCTGACCCAAGTGACATGGTTCCCTACATCCTAGCAGTGAGTGAACTCAAATCTTCCTGAGTCCTGGTTCAGCAATGTTCCCATGATGCAGTAAGAGTATGCAAAATGTCTGCTCTGGTCCATTAACTTAAGCTACCACACCCTGAGGAACCTGCCTCCCAGGTTGGCTTGTGAAAGCCCAGTGTCCGGGGACCTGGTCAGCTGAGGACCAGGCCTAATCCACTCCTTTACAGCCTCAGAGCTGGGAGGAGCCTCAGGGGTCTATCTGCACAGGTCTGACCAAGTCACTGTTCAGTCCAATGGCTCCCTATTCCCTCAATGGTCCAGTTCCACATCCCTCAGGAGGCCCCCTAAAGCCTGGCCTACCTTTCCAGCCCTAGTACACATTCCAGCCCTATGACTTCCTTTCACCCTCTCTATGGCCCGGCCACACTGGCTTCCTCACTACCCCTGGCTTGCTTGAACATTGTGAGGACACAAGCCTCAATCTCCTTCCCTCCATGCCTTTGTATCTGGTGATCCCCTTGCCTGGAATGCTTTCTGTGCTCCTGTCTGCTTCGTATGATTTCTTCTTTCCTTTGCAGCTCAGCACAAATGTCATATCCTAGCCTCTACTTATTTTTGTATGTATTTAAACATGTTATCTCCATGGAGGAAACAGAGGTTCCACGAGGGCAGGGCTTCATCATTTCTATCTTTGTATCTCCCAGGTTTATCACAGGAAGCAACAAAGAGTAGGTGTTTAAATGTTTGTTGCCCAAGTGATTAATGGACTGTGCACAGGATGGCCTTTGGAGGGGCAGACCCAAAGATACTGGAGACAGGGCCCCCATCTTCAGAGCCGGAACACTGGAGTCTGCCCAATGTGACACAGACACACATGTGAACTTTGACACAGCAAACACACCAAAAGGCTGTGGATGAAAGAGGCTTGGAATGTGATCCAAAGGCAGAGAAAGGCCACTCATTTCTGACAAGCAGGACCAGGGCAACACAAACAAACAATTGTTTTTCCCCTCCCAATGCAATTCAATATTTGCTGTGCACCTACTAAGTGCAGCAGCCAAAACAGCTCAGCCCTTGCCCTCAGAAGCTTATGGGTTAATGGGAGAAGGAAGCCAGACAAGTCTCTAAACTGTAATGAACACTTATGGAAGCACTATAGCCTAGTGGGCAGGGCAGCAGGCTGGGAATCAGGGATACGCGGGTTCAAATCCTGCCTGTCATACTTACTAGACACAGAGCTATGGATAAGTCACTCAACTTCTCAATGCCTCAAAAAAACCCAAAGATTTAACTCCTAATCAATAAATACATCACATAGTTTTTATTAAACATCCACTACATTCCCAACACCGTACTCAGCATGGGCTATCTGCATGAAGAACTATTCTCTGGCACTAAGAGGTTTCCACACTATCAGGGAAATAACATGCAGACAAGTACATGCAGAAGCGGAGGAAGCACCAGGTAAGAGATGGATCGGGATCTGCATTTATGGAGGGAATCCTCATGCCAGGAGGTACTGGCCATGTCTTTGAGGACATGGAAGAGGCTAAAATCAACACCATCAAAATCAAAATGGGACAAGAGTTTCAAAGAGGAAGAAACTGCCTTGTGGCCATCAGAGAGATTGAGATAGGCTTTGAAGGACAGTTAGCAGCTCAACAAAGAAAGATGCCAGGTATGAACAAAGACAGGGAAAGGAAACTGACTCCAAATAATCGAGATTTGCTACAGCGAGCCCACCTAGAGGGCGCTGAGAGAATTCTGAAGGAAGTTTAAGAGGGAAATCACCTTGGGGCATGCTGTATGTAGGTGGTCTTGAATATCAGGCAACAGAAGGGAGCCATTGAAGGATTTGGAGCACAGGAGTGATAGATTTTATAAGAGAGAAGAAGGAAATATGGCCTGGAGAGGATGGAGAGAGTGGACTCTTGGTGGTTAGAGACTGTTGCCAGAGTCCAGGCACATTGTAAGGACAGTCCGTACTAAGGCACTAGAGGGAAAGACATCCATCAATCTAAGAACACCTACTGTGTGTCAGGCATTGAGTTTAGCACTTGGCATACAAAGACAAAAGGGAAACACATCTTGCCATCAAGGACATTGGGGCGGGAGAGAATATATTCAATTCAATCCCATTTTGCAAATATTTATTGAAATAAGACCATAGGGTTTGGTAACTGACTGGATGTGAGAGGTAAGGGAGAAGAGCAAAAGAGGACTTTGACTTTTAGAAACTGAGAGACTGGGAAGTTGTGGGGTGGCCAAGCTTTAGAAAAGGATGGAATGCTTTGAAAGGGAAGAGGCTGCATTCCATCTGGCGCCTCGGTTCTCTTACCTCCTAAGACTCATAAAGTCTTGGCAGAAGCATAGAGTCCCCACAGGGGAACAGTATGAGAGAAAGGTGGAAAAAACAGGGTTATATCAGACTGGGGACAGATTTGGATACCAGGAAGAGGTGTTTGATCATGATTCAATAATAATAAAATAAGTTTAAAATGTAGAAAGCATTGTAAAGTTAGAAAACTACTTTCCACACCTTATCTTATTCAAGCCTTCCCCTTCTCCCCACCTTGCCCTAGGAAGCAGCTATTCTAAGTTATTAGTTATCTTACTGTACAACTGAGAAAAGGGAGACTTCATCTCTAGATGAAAGGGCTTGCCCGTAGCCATTCAGTCAGGGTCAGTGGTGAAGTCAATCCTGGGGCTTCCTGATTCCATCTCCAGCCCTCTAGCCACTTGGCCAAACTGGGTGCTGAGCAGAAGTGATAGAGCTAAAGCCAAGAGGGAAGAATTTTCAGCTGGCAGGGATGGGGAAGATGGATTTGTGGTTGGGGAAGTATGGGATGGTGGGGAAGCCCTGTAGGAGACTGGAGCATTGTCAAGGCTTTGGGTAATGGGATCTTTGTCCTAGAGGGGTCAGCTATGGGAAAAGAGAGAGAGAAGATGGCAACATTGGTGGCTGTGTGCAATCAATCAGATGACATCTGGTTGAACCAAAAGGAGAGGAAATGGGGAAAGTGAAGATGGCTCCTCATGGGACCAGGACCCATGAGCAGAAGCAATGGCATCAATCAGACAGTCAGTAAAAAAGCATTTACAATGTGCAAGGTATGACACCGAGTGTTGAGCAAAAAAGGCAAAAAATGATGTCTGTCCTCAAAGAAATCACATTCTAATGAAGGAGACAATATGTAAGCTACTTTTCACACATCAGAATTTTTAGATGTTGATATGTATATATTGACAGCTATATCTCAAAAAAGAGAGAGGCTAAAGAGAGAGGAGAGGAGGAAGAGGCAAGAAAGACAGAGACAGAGAGCCTCAGAGGAAAGGCACTAAAGTGGTGGTGACCAAGAAAAGGCCTGCTTAAAGAAGGAAGGATTTGAAGTCAGAAGAAGGCACAGGTTTAGGGAGAGATACAACACAGTGAGGTCAAGCTGAGACACAGAATTCCAGAATCTCCAAGCTGAAAGGGTGCTCCGAGAACATCCCATCCAAGCTGCAGATGGCTCCTTCTACAGCAGTGCCAAGTCAGCTATCGGTGAGATGTTAGGTACGAGATGACCAGCAGAGGTCATTGGAAGCAGAGATTACAATCTCTGCTCCAAATGTTCATGTGGACTATGTGTGCCTGACCTGTGATGGAGCATTCTGAGCTCATATCGGCCTGATCAGCCACCTCCGGACACATAGTGCCTTGACTTCCACATGGTGATGCCATTTTGGTCCTCCTCCAGAAGGAAGGACGACAGCCAATAATCTAGAGGAAGGCAATCCACAAGCATTAATTAAGCACCTACTGTCTTCCACACACTGTGATAATCACTGAGAATACAGAGAAAGGCAAAGACAGTCCTTATCATTAAGGAGCTTACAGTGCAATGGGAGAGACAATCAACGTACATACATGTACAAATGAGATGTATAGGGAGTAAGGTGGAGATGATTTCAGAGACTATACTAGCCTTAAGGGAGACATGAAAAGGCTTCCTGTAGAAGGTGAGATTTTTAGTGGGGACTTGAAGGTGCCGGGAGGTGGAGATGAGGAGGGAGAAAATTCTAGGCATGGGGGATGGTCAATTTGCTCAAGAAAGGGCTACATACGGATTCTTCTGCATAGAAATGAGAAACACACACACACAGAGGGATGAAGGTAGAGGCCTGAAAAAACCAAGAAAAAGTGTGCATTGAATGAGAGACCCTCAAGGAACATCAGCCCTCTGGGGTCCAAGGAGGCACCCAATTTCACCCAAATGCAGAGATTACGGAGGCCACTGAAGTGGAAGGAGAGATTTGATAGGCTGCCCAGAGAAATGAGGTCACTGTGAGTCATTGCAGGCCTGGTGCTGGGAAAGCAATAGGGACTGAGCTCCGAATGTCACAGAGCCATCCAGAGGCTGTTTTCTCTTGCACAATTAACACCAGCCTGGGAAGAAAGGCTTGGGCAACAGCAAGGTCTCTTCCGAGGCTTGGCCCCGTGATGAGCTAAGGAAGCCATCAGCAAGAGTGCAGGAAATGGTGGAGGCCACAGGCACAGGATAGTCCCTGAGAGTGGGACTTGCTTTCTACCCTCATTTATGAAAATGGATTCTCTGAGAGCTTCCTCTGCTGGCTAAAAATGCTCAGAGCCATGGGCCTCGCCAGAGGGCAAAGCCATTATCCATCTGTGTTGTAAACTGGGAGAGACTCCCAGACCGGGCTCAGACCTGCGATCAGCTCCACCAGGTTACAGGACAAAGCAGGGGCTCCATGGCAGCCAGAATTCTGTCCGATTAACCAGACACTCTGCATTCCTTTCCCCTCCTTTCCCGGTAGAACATGCATGCATGCACACACAGCTGAGAGTTTGCTGGACTCCCCCGTGTAACGGGATCAGAAGCAGCTCTCAGTCCTGGATGACAGGTAGAACTGACTGATGATGGCTGCAGAAGCCAAGGAGCTCCATTCGCTCTTGGCTTGTCCTGGAGGCTGCCAGGCACCGCCAGGCTCTTGAACTAATTCAGCGGCCAGGCCTGAAGCAGGCAGCAACTTTCTGGGAAAACTAGGAGTGTCAAAATAGCTTCACCAGTGATCAGATCGGCCAGCAGGCTTCCCAGTCCTCCCCAGCCAGGCAGAGGCTGCCACATAACCTTGTCCCTGCCAGGGGGTGTCTGATGAACCAGAAACAAAGGAGAGGTGCTAAGGGGACCCATGTTCCTTTGAGAGCTGTAGCTACAGGCTCTATCGAATCTCTAAGTGCTTCCCCTCCACTGAGCAGAAAGTAGAGATTGGGGGACCCTGGAAGGGAATGTACTCAACGAGGCCCTGCTGAGGACTCAGCTAACCAAGGAAAGCCTGCTCTGCCCCAGTGGGCCTCAGAATTCCTCTGGCCACTAGAATCAATGGCTTCTTGATCCCTACATCCTGGCTGCTGAAACCTTCAGAGGCAGTCACCACCTGATGCCTCCAGAAATCAGGCAGCTGAGTTTAAAGTCTGTGTCCCTTACTTAGTAACTGTGTGAACCTGGACAAGTCATTTCATTACCCTGCCTCAGCTTCCTCATCTGTAAAATAAGTGGGCTGAACTTGACATCTTGTCCTGATAAGACCCTGATCCAGGCCAGCTTGCTGATGCTCAAGGCAGCCTTTACCTGGACCATTAATAGACTCTCTACTTGTCAGTGATTGTCACCACTTTAGGTACCCTCATACTAACTTCATGCCTCAGTTTCCTTTTGGAAGTCTGCCATCATTAAAGCTCAGAGCATCATCATAAATGGGGTATAGTCCCAAAGGATAGGTAGAATATACATAATTTCAAGATCGAATAAGCAGGAATAGAAGTCTCTAACAGAAACCATGGGATTGCCCCCTCACTCAGAGCCTTAAACCTTGGGGTCATTTCTGACTCTTCTCCCTGCTTGGAGGGCAGCAATCCTCACCAAACACAGAGGCTGGAACTGGTAATGCATGGGCATTGGGCTGAATTTCATTTTTATCCCTTTTAATGATTTTAATCAACATGATTTTATTTTTTCTCTCTCTGTTCCTTTAAGGTGGGAAAAAAAGAAAATCTGATTAATTAAATTAATTAATGTGCACATTGACATGTGCACAAATATCTCCTTTTGAATAATGAGTCCATTCCTCTCTGTAGGCAGGCAAAAGACAGGTTCAAGACGAGAAAGAGTAAAGACAGAGTACAAGTCGTTGATAGAAAGGAGTGAGTTATTGAGACCTCCAAAGTCTTGGAGTGGCTAAACCTGCTGTCCCCTGCCCCAGTCAGACCTCATTGAGAAGACCGTGGTTAGTTCTGGGCACCTCAGTGACAAGGGAAGAGCATTCGTAAGCTGGTCAGCACATTCCCATGTGGCAAGTAGTTGAAGGAACTAGAAATGCTTATCCTGGAGAAGAGAAGATCGGGGGAGGCAGGAAGGGATTTGTAGTTGTCTTTGAGTATTGGCAAGGCCGTCCCTTCAGGCAGGGGTTTGACTTGGTCCCCTGAGGATGGGACTTGATAGGGCAACTGGTTCAAGAGGGCTGGGCTGTGATGCAGAACATCTGTGTGATCAAGGAAAGACCATGTAACTTTTCAGATCCTCAGTTTCCTCACTCAAAAAGGGGGAAGAGTATGTTAATACCTGCCCACATCACTACAAACTCTCCTACCTATCTTGTTTTGATGAACAAGGTGCTTTTCAACTCCTATGTCCTGGCTACATGACCCTGGGCATCCCATAACTTCACAGTGCTTTAGTTAATATTCTAGATTAAGAACTCTGACTCTTCAGAGATCACAGAATCAAAAATCTAGAGCTAGAAAAGATTGTCAGAAACCACTGAGTCCAACCACCTCATTTTACAGAGAAGGCAGAGAAGTTAAGTGACTTTGCCCAGAGTCACACAATGGTAAATTTCTGAGGAGTGATTAGACTCAGGTCATCATAACTACAAGTCATCACTCTGATCATGGCACCACCATGCTGCCATTTCATGTGAGAGTCCTTCCACCATGCTGGGGTCTAGCTCTCTGGGCACGGTTTCATAAATGAATGAACAAAGTTCCTATAAAGCACTTGCTATGCTCCAAGCACTGCACTAAGGCCTACGGAGATAGATGGAACGGTAAGACCATCCCTGCTCTCCGGGAGCTCCTCTTCTACTGGGGAAGGCAGCACATACACAAGGCTTCACCTACAAGTCAGAAGGAAAGGTGCCCTGGCCTTTGGGGGGCAGCAGCAAAGCCAACGATGGGGCCTCGTCTTTAACACCATTTCTGCCGATGAAATCTCCTCTGTTTCTGAGGTCAAACTCTGGACGGTGTCCAGTGCACTGGACTTACACGATAAGTTTAGTACCATGCCAGATAGTTAGCAAACAACCATTTATTAAGCACCTACTGTGTGCCACACACCAGGCTAAGCCCTGAGTATAAATCCATTGCACAGACTAAGTGTCCTCTAATGCCCCTCCCAGTTCAGAATATTATCATCCCTTCTCTCATCATCTCTCCTGGCCTCAGTTTCCTTATCTGAAAAATGAGAATGCCAATGCTCAAACTCCTGACCTCCAGAGTGGTTGTGGGCAACGTGCTTCCTTAGTTAATAGCACAAAGCCACGCTGTTTTTTTTTTTTTATTATTGGCATCATCATTATATTCTTCACCAAAAAGCAGCGGCAGTACCAAGCAGCAGGAGTGGACCAATGATAAATAAAAAAGAAAGGCCGCTAAAGCAAGAAGTCACAGCTATTTAAGGAGAAAAACAGCCCTCTTATGAAATGCATACAAACACAAAGAACTGGATTGGATAGCTCCTGAAAAGCTTCTTGAGGAGGCTGCAGCCGGGCAGACCTTCTTTTCCAGGACACGGTGCAGCCATTATAAAGCTGGGCCCTCGCGTGCACCGCGTGCTCCCAGGTAGCTGAGCTTATTCACTTGGGCTCTCTCTGCAGGACAATGAGAGCCGGTGGGACTGGTAGGAGAGAGCCAGGGCTGCTCCCGGCAGCACGGCGGCCCAGGGACTGTTGTCGTGGAGGGAGCTTCTCAATTAGAGCCCTACTCTCCATCTGCTGCCATGCTGTGCAACCCATCCATCTCTCTAGCACAGACAGCCCAGCACAAAACATGCATGGGCATCAGGCAGGGGAGCTTAGCCAAGATGGGGGGAAGAGGAGGGGGGAGGCTCACTTAGGGGTGCAGGAAGAATTTCTGATCTAAGAATTCCATTTATCCATTAGCATTCCCCTGCTCATCTCCATAGGGAAAGGTCCCACAGCTCCATGCTAGGGATAGTACCATTAGAGAGAGACATCACAAAAGCTGCTTGCCTCCAGAGGCTTTGAGCCTAATTGGGCAGGGGGTGAGGGGAGGGGTAGGAGAAGACATAAAGAGAAATGGGCTATAATATGAATATTAAGGAGAATAGCATTTATGTAGCACATTATGCATTGCCTGATGTTTCATAAATATCATCTCATTTGACCCTCACAACAACTCTTCAAGGTAGATGCTGTTATTACTCTCATTTTACAGATAAGGAAAGTGAATCAGACAGAGGCTAAATGACTTGCCCAGGGTCACACAGCTAATAAGAGTCTGAGGCTGGATTTGAACCCAGTTCATCCTGACTCCACATCTGGAACTTTATCCGCTGTTCCACCTAGCTAACATAGGAGTCCCCTACACTGGTGAAATGACATGTCTAGTTCCAATGCCCGAAGTTTAACCCAAGTCACTGTGCCAGGTGCTAGAGACACACAAAAGGGAAGGAATAGGGGAGGGGAGGCTTCAAAAGCCCCTGCCCTCAAGGAGCTTACAGGCTACGGGTAGGATACAAAGTATAAATCACAAAGTATGCACTAAAAGATACACAAGAAGATGATTTTAATTACTGGAAGACAACAGGGAGCCATGGAAGGTTTTGGAGTAGGGGAGTGACAGGATTCAGTTGGGATGGAATACTGAAGGAATGTGGGAAGGGAGGAGGCTATAGAAAGGGCAGAATGGGTGAGTGAAGAAGAACATTGCTACTGTATTAATTTCTTTGTGGACTGAGTTTAGGCCTTGAGACATGGAGCGCACACCCTGGTGTCAGGCCTGTCAGCCCACATGGCCCCCAAGAAGCCAGTACCAGCTTGGGTGTTTTATCCCACTAACAAAGCCTTTCAGGAACATGGAGGGGGAGTGAGGTGCTCTGAGCAATGCCTTATTCTAGTTTTGAATTTTTTTAAATGGCTCATTGGAAGCTCAAGAAACAAGAGGCAAGGAAAAGAGAAAAGCTTAATCTTCACAGGGGAAAAAAAATCTTTTCATTTTGGAAAATATGTTGGCAATTACTAAAACAAATTGGATGCAACTAGGGTAATGAATATTCCATTTTAAAAAAATGTGATATCTTGCAAAATTTCATAGACTTACAAAATATCAGAGCTGGGAGGAGCCTTAGAACAGAGGATGTCAGAGCTGGGAGAGGCCTGAGAACAGGGAATGTCAGAGCTGGGAAGGAATTTAGAACAGGGAATGTCAGAGCTGGGAGGAGCCTGAGAACAGGGGATGTCAGAGCTGGGAGGGGCCTTAGAACAAGGAAGGTCAGAACTGAGAAAGAGGAGAAGGGCTCAGAGACCATCCAGTATAAATCTCTCCTTCTGTACCAGGGGAAAGGAAGCCCAGAGAGGAGAAATGACCTGCCCAAGGCCAAAGCAATTACTGCCAACTCCAACTTTTCCTTCCTCCTTTTCCACAAGAGTAGATTACTAAAAGCCCTACAACCACAAATGGTAGTGAGAACAGACCTTTCTGCAGCATTTGAACATGTAAATACATGCAATACACCTTGGCGTCTTCACGTTGACCAGGCAGTACACACATCTGTGCCCTCGCTTTCCAAACAAGTGAAAGGGACCCACAGGCTGTAATGTGACTGCAGTGAAATAGTTCATTCCAACAGATCATCAGGCCTTCCGACCCTAAGCCTGGAAATCAGAGTCCACAGCAGTTGCCATTACACGTACACAGCTGCCCAAGCCCTTGTCCAAGGTCAAGGTTTCTGAGTCAGGCTACTTTGTGCAGTTTTCTACTGCCAGGGTGCATGGCAGCAGCAGCACGTGGGGAATCCTCTCTGAAATCCTACGGCAGAGACTATTCTCTGAGTGCACTCCTGCCTCTTTCCTGAAAAAGAGGCCCTTTCCATGCTACCCACAAAATCCTCAGGCTAAACCCCTCTGCTCAGGCAGTGCCCATGTGACCTGAGAATGCAAAGGGATTTATCATGAAGCTCCACTGTTCAAATAGCCACTTAGTAGGTTTCCCTTGAGCCTGAGGATCCCTTGGGGACCCTGGCTGGGGCCCAGAGAGGGAAGGGACCAGTCGGTGGTCACACAGCCACATGTGGCAAGCTGCCTCTAGACCTGTCTCCCCAGTTCTAGGGCATTACTGTTCCTAGGAAAATCAGGCGCTTGGATCCCAGCCTCCATGTGTGGCATGGAATTGAAACTTGCAAGATTTAGCATTCCTCAATTATGCTATGAAAACTTATCCTTATACTGATTAAGGCTACATGATCATCAAAATAAAATATGTAAAGGAAAATGGGCTGATGTGCCCAGAATATTTCCTAGTTGCAGAAATCCTCCTCCAATGCCTCCCCAGGGAGTGCAAGGGTTCTTGGCTTTTCAGACACTGCCAAAGGGGCCCAAGCTCAGACAGGTCCTACCAGGTATCTATAGCCCTTCCCCATCAATGCCAGCTGGCCTGTCCAGGCTTACTGCATTGTTTTTCTTCAACTCCATCAGTATTCACCTTCAACTCTAATCCCCTCATTTTACAGGTGAAGGAAGGAAGGGAAGGGAGAAGGAAGGAAGGGAGGAAGGGAAGGAAGGAGGGAAGGAAAGAAGGAAGAAAGGAAGAAAGGAAGGAAGGAAGGAGGGAGGAAGGGAGGAAGAGAAGGAAGGGAAGGAAGGAAGGAGGGAGCAAGGGAGGAAGGGGGAAGGGAGGGAGAGAGGAAAGAATTTTTAATCACCTATTACGTGCCAGGTGCTGTGCTAAACTCTTTACAAATATTTCATTTGAGCTTCACAACAACCCTGGAAGTTAGGTGCTATTATTATCCCCATTTTATAGATGAGGAAAATGAAGCAGACAGAGGTTAAGTGACATGTCCAGGGTCACACAGCTAATGAGGGTCTGAGGCCAGATTTTAAGTCAGCTCCTCCTAACCTCAGATTCATCCACAGTGCTACTTAGCTGCTTCTAGGAAGAGGAGGAAACTGAGGCACAGAGATTATAACTGAGCAGTTAGGGGTAACCCAACTAGTGCTAGAGGAGTCTTCTATATTCCAAGGTCCTCCATGCATCCTTTAGGCCATCTGGTTGTCCATTTTCTTTGCACGTATTTTAATACTGCTTCTCTGTGCCTGGGTTCTCCCTGCTCCAATCATAAAGAAGCTCCCTGAAGGCAGGACTGTTTGGTTTTTATTGTTGTATGCCCAGGACTGAGCACAGTGCCCAGCACGGAGGAGAGCAGGTGCTGTGATACACGGGTGCGGGATACTGTCTTCAAAGATCATTCTAAAGGTAGTGGTGATGGGCTGGGTTCAGCCCAGTGACACAGAAGGCCCAGAAATGGAGGATTTCTCAAAAGGGGATACACAATATTGGCCAGAGGACATCATGAAACAGTCTAACACTGGGTGGAAGGCTAAAGATCGCTGGCCACACACGGGCAAATGAAGCCATGGCATCTCAAAGCAGAGCATGGCTGAAACCTGCCCACTTAGCTTTCATTTGTGCAATGAAACATAAGCCAGGGAGGTCGAATGTGCACATTAATATTTACACTTTTTAATTATATGAAAACAGCAGATTTTATGTTACTCTTCTCAAATCAGAGAGGAACAAGAATGAAAATGCAATTCTTCCCCCAGCCCTTACCCCAGACGCATAATGTTTCGAGTCAGATCCTTGCAGGTAGATATTGCCGGGACATTAACACTACGGGGTGATCACCATTTGACACACCTGCTCTCCACCCACAGGTACTTTCCTTGCCTTGACATGGAAGCTGCATAATCATGGTCTTCATTCTTAGCATGCAACAAACAATGAGATGGCAGGAATGAAAGATCAGGGGATCAGACAAAGCAACTCAAACACACCTGACTTTAGGGCAACCAGAGACAGAATCAATGAACAGAGGCCCCATACCTGCTGGCTGTGGGGTAGACCCTCGCCACCATATCCTAAGGAAGTGCCATGATGGGATGACAGCACCTCATTCCCAGGCACACAACAGGATCCCTCTGCAGCCCCCAGCACTTAGGGAAAGCTCCTTCCTCCATGTATGTCTTCTCTCTGCATTGAAACAGCTGGGACTGCTAGTAGCAGTAAACTTATTTTTGTCTGTATTTTTATCAGCTGGCATTTATTAAGCACCTACTATGTACCAGACACTTTCTAATCCTATCTTGACCTGAATTCTTATTCCTCTCTGTCTCCTGGCTGCCGAGTGGTCACCTAGCCTCTGATCAGCAGCCTCCATTGATGGAGAACTCATTGGCCCATTTTCTTCTTTTATGGCTTCCTTCATTAATTGGTGTTTCCTTCACTCATCTTGCAATGTGCCTCTCTGAAGTTGCCCCCTTGGCTCCTAACTCTGCCCCATGAGTTCAAGCATGAATGGACATTAGGGCCTTTGGCCTTATGATCCTAGTAATGAAGGCCAATGATGGAAAGTTCCCTAGAATAATGTGGATAAATAACAGCTATTGGCTCAATGGCACCTTCAAGTTAGCAGAGCACTCTATGCATATCATCTCATCTGATCCTTACAACATACTTGTCAGCTAGATGCTGTCAACCCCATTTCACAGATGAGGAGACTGAGGCTGAAGGAGCTTAAGTAAATTGTTTAGGGCCCAAATGTCCTTAAGCATCAGGGGCAGGATTTTGAAGGCACATCTGAAGATTTCCAAATAAAAACAAATAGTAAGTCAGTGAAAATTTTTATGCCTCTACTGTGCGCCATGCATCACCAATCAGCTGCAAAACATCCAGACAATTTGTCGTATATGGATGTACTGTAGTATTATTTGTGATGTAAGAAACAACGAACAGAAGAAAGTCAGGAAAATATAGTACTATATGTAGATGACAAAGAATGAAGTAAATAGAAACAAGGGGCCAGTATATGTGACCACAGTAATGTAACCAAAAGCTACATCAAAAGGTAGTTAAACTCAGGCTAATTCCAAAGACCAATCTTGGTAGGTACCAGCAGAGGATGAAGGACACTGCTCTTCTCAGCAGATGTGCAATGTGGCAAACATTGCTACACAGGGCTGCTTTCTTGTCTGGTCTTACTTTTCTGTTGCAAGTGGGGGTTCCATAGAAGAATGTATTAGGAAATAATTGGAACATATCTATTGGAAATGTATTAGGAAATATCTGATAGGTTTTTTTTTTTTACAAAATAATCAATTTATAAAGAGAAAATAAATAACCTTTTAAAAGATCAATTCTTGCATGGGAAATGGGTCTAAGACATAACTTTCTCTCTATTGCTGAGTCAATACCGAGTCAACAGTTCCAGGCTGTTGGCCAGCTCCACACTCTCTCAAAGGGTGAGATAAGCCCGGGCCTCGTCAATGCTGCATGAGATGAGAACAGCTTTCAGACAGAGCCCTTCCCACAGGGCTCATTTTGTTCCAGGCCTGAGTGTCCTCTGGGCAGATTTAGAATACCAGGAGCAGTTAGCACAGGGTTGCCTGTTATCCACGTCTCCTTCCAAGTGGAGAGGGACTGCACGGTTTTGGTTCTTTCTCTGGAAGACCTATCAAAGGGATACTCACCAGTCATTCTCAGCTCAGACAGAAAAATGAGTTTACAATTATGAGGTAAGGATCCTGGCAGACAGAAGGAAGAACATCTTGTCTGAAAGGATGATTAGACACAGGGAATTCTCTGGAAGGAGGCTGAGGCTCTTTCCCTGAAGATGTTTATAAATAGGCCAAGCAGTCACATGGCACATATCCTATCCCTCAGGGTAGGGTACATGCCTGGAGGCTTGGGACTGGACCAGAAGACCTTTCTTCTGATCTTATTATCCCCCTTAGGCAACCTTGGGCAATGAAACTTGGCGAGAGAGAGAGAGAGGAGAGAGAGAGAGAGAGAGAGAGAGAGAGAGATGAGCTGCCCAGGGAAATTCACATGGCAGGGCTGAGTCTAATTGAAAATGATTTCAAATGGACACGGTAGGGGTTGGGCAGAATGGCCTGGACACACAGTGAGGCCTTCACTGTGGAGAATGAGGCATTGTGGGTCCCAGCCTTCTGGCTGCTAAATAAATATATATCAGTGACACAAACCTCCATTTGGCAAATACTTAGTAAGCACCTACCATGAGCTAAGCCTAGTAGTCAGTGTTGGTAGACCCTATGCTTAAGGAGCTTCCAGTCTAAGAGGGCTGATATGTAAGAGACACCATGGAAATAGGACAGGAGGTAGAAGACCATGAGGGAAGAGGAGAGACTCACACAAAGCGTACTGGGAATATTTGAGAAGGGTGACTTTACTATTAGCTGGGGGATGAGTGCACAGAAAGGATCAGATAAAGTGCACTAGAAATAGTGGAGAAGGAGGAGGTCACTTCAAAGCTGGGGATGGATCAGGCCAGGCTTCAGGGAGGAAGCCGCCCCTCAGATGGGATTTGAAGAGGCGTCACAAGGGAAGGTGTGCACAAATATGCAAAAATAAAAAGCAGGACAAGCCCGGGGGTGCTCAGCAAGGTTTAGCTTATCAGAAATGTAACATGCCTTCAACAACTTAGATGTTGTTGTGGTCCTTCAATCATTTCAGGAACAGATGATTCTTCATAATCCCATTTGGGGTTTTCTTGGCAAAGATACTGAAATGCTTTGCCACTTCCTTCTCCAGCTCATTTGACAGATGAGGAAACTGAGGCAAATAGGGTTAAGTGACTTCCTCAGAGTCACACAGCTAATAAGTGTCTAAGGTCAGATTTGAACTCAGGAAGATGAGTCTCCCTAACTTTAGGCCCAGCATTCTATTCACTGCTCTATCTAGTTGCCCTCTACTTGGATGTAGGCACTGATATAGCACACTCATCAAATTTTCCAATAAGAAAAGGCTGTCCAGGATGGACAACTACCATGATGGAATACAAGAATTGATTTCCAAAAAAGTAAAATCTCGGAAGGCTATAGGATAATGATGAAAATGTGGCAAGATGAATTTTAGCATGGATCAATGCAAACCTCTATGTGTGGGTTCAAGCAATCAATGAATCTGGAAAGTACAGGAAAGGAAAATTGTTATAGATGTTGTTTATTTGTAAAAGTGGATTGTAAGGCCAATGCAAGTTCATAGGCATCAGAGGAAGGATTTCAAAGGTGAAACATTTGAAGGTTTCAGCATAAAAACAAATAAAGTCAGTAAGTTAATAAACTTTTTTAAGCCCCTACCCTGTGTCAGGCATCACCCATCAACTGCAAAACATCCAGACAATTTGTGGTATATAAATGCATCAGAATATTATTTGTGATGTAAGAAACAATGAACAGGAGAAAGTAAGGAAAATATGGGAATATATGTAGGAAAGGATAAAGAATAAAGTAAATAGAGCAAGGGACCAATATATGTGACCACAATAATGTAATCAAAAGCCACATCAAAAGGCAGTTAAACTCAGGCTAATTCCAATGACCAATCTTGGTAGGTACTAATAGGATGAAAGGCACTGACCTCTTCTTAGCAGGATGGTAGGTGACTACAGGTGCACCATGTAATAGTTTAAAAAAAAGTCAATGTTATATTCAACAGTATGGAGAAAGGCCTGTGGTCAGAACATATTGGAAGTATTGTGTTCTAGTTGGGATGCTGCACTTCAGAAAGGATATTGAGAAAGTGGAACACTTCCTGAGGACGGGAACCAGGAAAGTGAGTGAAGGCAAAAGACCTTGCCATCTGAGCAAAAGATGAAGGAATAGGTGATGTTTGACTTGGAGAAGATATAGGGAGAAAATAACCACTGTTTTCAAACATTTGACAGCGCCAGCCAAAACCTGACTACGAATGCCTTCTCTGGCCTTACTGACATGTGGTCCTCTAGTTTCAACTGGAAGACTTCCAGTGAGGGCCGTTCCACATCTCTTGAGCCGGCCTAATACAATTCTGGTCAAGCCTAATTTTTATGAAGTTGCTCCTTGCTTGATTTTATGCCTTTGGCCCCCTAACCCTGGTTCTGCTCACTGGGGCCAAGAACACATATAGTTCCTCTTTCCCTGTGGGAATACTGGCAAGGAGATAACCAAGTCTTTTCATGTTCTCTTCCACACTGACAAAGTTTTGTGAACTCCAAGATAAATATCCCCAGTTCTATTCATGAATACCTATAGGGCACCAATACTCTCACCATTTTTGCCAACCTTCCCTGGGTATATTTCGATTGATCAGTTTTCCTCCTTATCAGTAGTTGCTGTAACAAGGGCAAATATTCCAGATGAAGTCAGATGAGGGAAGACTAGAAGACAATCACCTCCTTCATTCTTGGAAAGTCGAACCCTTCTGATGAAGCTTAAGAATCCACTAGTGGTACTGCAGATTCCTCTCCAGTTCTGACTCTGACTCACCAGACTCCTCCACCATGCATCACCTGTTTTCTCAAACCGGAAGATCCCTCTGCCCCTGATGTCTCCTTCTCCCATTGGTGAGTTCCTCCCAGAATTTCCATTTTGAGGATGTTCTCAAGACAGGTATCCTTCATTCCTCTCTCAACTCTGTTTCTGACTCTCTGGGCTTTGCCTGGCATTTCCTCATGAAGGTGCCTTCCCTTCCATCCCTGATCCCAGTTTGTCAATTCCTTTTTTAATGTTCTGTCTTCCTTATTAGAATGTAAGCACTTTGAGTTGAGGAAATGTTTTCATTTTTGCTTCTATTTGTAACTCCAGTGCTTACCACAGTGCCTGGAACATCGTGAGAGCTTAATGAAAGATGTTGATTTAATTTACACTGATGCCTAATATTAAGCTTGCCATCTGATAAAAAAGGCAGATTTCTTTCTAATGCAAACCATTTACTAACTCATGCCTCTTCCAATTTATACTTGACATTGATTTTTTGAACCCAAATGTAGGACTTTGCATTTTTCCCTGATAAATTTCATCTTGATTCAGTGCTTCATTCTAGCCTGTCCAAATTGCTTTAGGATCCTGATTCTGTCATTCGATACATTCATTACTGCTAACTCTGAAATAATAGATTCTGTGCAGATGGGTGGTACCCATCAATCCACCCAGACTAGTCTAGTCTCAAAAGATTTAATAGGATAATTCCCCAAATTACTGATTCAAAAATGATCTCCTGGCACCTCAGTAAGGTTCTCTGTTTAGCTCAGACACATCACTCCCTAGATGGGGTTTGCCAAACTCCATTAAAATCCACATTACCAGGCTGTTCTTGGAGTGTGTTTTTGTAAGGCAATAGGTGACCGATGTCACTGGCCATCTCTCAAGGCCCCAACTTGCCCATCACTTTCAATGACAGGAGAAAGTGACACCAAGAAACATACACAGGATACTTTCCACTATCTTTTAGTATCAAGAAAGATCTCTTAAAAAGAATAAAAAGAAACTGTCTTCTTTACCTCTGGCCTCATGCCTTCTCCTCTGTCCTAGGACCTCTGCTTTCTACATAGCTGTACTTTTACAAAATGCCAAAGGATAATCAGTTAACAGAAGAGAATTCCACTGTCCTTGGTCCTGAAGAGAGGCCAGCTGGAGGACAGCATCCAGCCCAGAGTCCATAATTCAGTAAAGGAATTGACAAGCTGACAGATTGTGTCACATAGGCGATAGAAAACCTGCCTTGGAATCATAAAGAGTTGGATTCAAGTTCCACTTTGGACATAATCTGACTGGGTCACTCTGGGCAAACCTCTTAAACTCTCAGTCCTGTCTAGGCAATTCTGAGATTATACTTTGGAGAGAATCTGATCCAAAAAATCTGCTTTGGGGGAGTTTCCTCACTAGAAATCCCTTACACTAATGAAATCACAGGTCTACTCCAAAAAACAAAAAAGACAAAAACAGGGAAGGGAAGCCAGGTGCCCTTAGGGCCATAGCATATAAGCATCAGTTCAAAGTAACTGAGGATGTTTTGGGGATGTGAGAGGGAGAGGAAGAGTTCTTACAAAGGAGAAAATGAGGAGTGGGAGATTGGAAGAGTAGCTGTACATTTCAAGAATTTGAAGGGCTGTCACATGAAATATGGATTAGACCTACTCTAGTCCTCTCTCTCTCACACACACACACACCCCCTGCAAAACTGAAACAGAAATATCATAAGGGACAGACCAAACTAGGAGTAATATTTCAGAAAGAGCTAAAATTAAGTTTCAGATGACGATGATGATGATGGTGATGGTGATTATGATGGTGATAATGATGGCCAGAATTTATATGGTGCTAGGAAGTTTGTAAAAGGCTTTACATGTGTTACCTCATTTAATCCTCACAATAATCCTATGACTGATACCTTTATAAGTGCTATTATTATTTCACAGATGGGGAAACTGAGGCTCAAACTTTAAATGACTTGTCTAGTGCCCCACAGCTAAAGAAAGTGTCTGAGTCAGAATTTGAACTCAGGTCTTCCTGACTAGAGGTCCAGTGCCCTAGCCACTGCACCACCTGCCTTATAACAATGAGAGTTGACCAAAAGTGTGATGATCTGCCTAAGGTGTTGAGTTCCTCCTCACTGCCTTAAGATGTTTAACATTCAAGATATTATAGAATTCATTCACGATTTCTATAACACTTGGACTAGAAAATAATCTACAATTCCTTCATTCAGTGAATGAGGTTAAATGAAAGCTTACCTTTCCATAAGCAGGAAAGGTTTAATGAAATAGTGAGTAAAGTTAGATAGAGCAGGCAAATGTTTCCAGTGAGAATGATCAAATGCTGATGGCACAGAGAGACCACATGTCCAAATTCCACCTCTCACGTTTGAATGATCGGGGCCAGTCATTGAATTCGGTGAATCTTGGGCTCTTCATCCATCAGCTAAGTGTTTTGAACTATCTGGCCCTTCTGATGAAATGAGCTGATATTTGTAAAGTGCTTATCACAGCACCTGGCATGTAGCGGGCCTGTAATGAATACCTGTGCCCCCCCTTTGCCCCTTCTAGTTCTATATCTATGCCACCTTCTCTGAATTGCTTAGCCAGGCCTTCACACATTCACAAAATCTGGAGCCACCCTCCTATCCCAACCTTAAGTCACTTTGCTTCTTCCTCCTCACAAGCTGTGCTCCACCCCCTGCCTAAATGGACCCATCAGCATACTCTGTGGAAGCTCTGCACTCCCACCACACAGCAGGAGCTTCACAGGTAGAACACACAAAGGCCAGTCGCCATTTCTTTGGCACATTAGAATGTACGAAGGACTTTACTACAATGAGCCTACAATGCAAACAGTCAGTCTCAGGGCTGGACCTGGAAACCCCCAGATATGCAAAGTCCTTCTACAATACAAGGCGGGAACTCCTCTATAACTTTGTCTTAGAAAATGTCCTAGAGCACGGAGAGAGTGAAATGACTTGCCCAGGGTCACAGAGGCATTGTGTGTCAGAGGCAGGTCACACTGCCAGGGATGGGTCTCACTGGTATGGTTTGTCTCCCAAGGCTCTGCCCGCAGCAGACACTTCACAACTGCTTGCTGCTAAGAGCTGAGGGTTTGGTGTGCAGTGGCCCAGCTGCCCAACCCCGCAGAAACACTGTGTCCCCCTGGACACCCATCTTTGCTTCAGACGCACTTCCCTAGGAGAGCCTGCCAAGAACAAAGCCTGCTTCATTCCAGTCTTTTCACTGATCCTGCCTGGCCGGAGCAGGCAGAGGCATGAGGCTAAAACAAAGAACCCTCATGGAGACACAAGCTGGCAAGGAGCACAAGACTCAGGAGGCTTGGGTTCAAGTCCCACCTTGAACGATAATTCTATGACCTTGGGCAAGTCATTTGAGTTTGTTTTCCCCTCTAAAAATGATGTGGTTTGACTGGATGACCTTTAAGGTCCCTCTCATTTCCAATATTTCTCATACTAAGATTTCACCTAAATGAGACAATCCATGTCTTAGAGCCCCTTCTAGTTTTGAACTTCAATGTTTGAGGTCCTTAGGTCTCTCATAGCTCTGGCATTCTCTGTTCTGAGGGTCCTTTTTGCTCTGATATATTCTGTTCTAAGACCCTTCCCAACCCTCCCAGCTCCGACATCCCCTGTTCTAAGGTCCCTCCCAGCTCTAACATCCCCTGTTCTCAGGGCCCTCCCAGCTCTGACATTCCCTTTCTAGCTGCATCACTAAATTCTCCATGAAAAAAATGAAGATTCTGCTGTAAGCTCTCCTATAATTTATCCTCTTTCTCTTTCCGTTGGTTTCCTAGAAAAGAAGTAATGGGAGCACTCAGAGCTATAAAGAATCCAGTTTCATTGTTACAAATGGGAGCACTCTCTGAGCCCCTCCCCGTCCTTTAGCCCCCAGCTTCTGGAAGGCTCTCTTGCAGGAGGCCTGGGCAGTCTGACCCTCAGTAAGCCTTGACGTTCTTTGTTCAGGGAAGCCCAGCTTGTCTGGATAATGGGGCTCCTAATAGTTCTGGGGCCTGGCTTTCCTCCCCAAAGGAGGGACAGTCTCAGGAAAGTGGATTCTGATCATTACGGAAGGCATCACCCTGTGCTAAGTGTCATCCTTCAAAGGTGTCCTCCAGCACAGAGATCCTTCAAGTCCCCTATTCCACACCCTCCCATAATTGATGCTGAGAAATGTACCTGTTCGTGGGATAGGCCTCAGTTCCATGAACAGTCTCTGGGCACTTTGAGCAAAGCCCAGAGAACAGCATTGAAATCTCTGAGGGGCCAAGAGTAGAGGGACACATGGAGAATTCCCAGTACTAAGCTTCATGCTCTTCCCTGGCTTTGAGGCTGTTGAGGAGACAGCTCATAACTGGTTGTGGGTTCTCGTCTTTCCTGCCCTCCACAGCTCTGCCTCTCAGGGGCCTTCCAAGTCCCAAGCCTCCAATTCCTACCCATTTCCTCAGCTTAAACTCCAGGTATGCAACTTTGCTAAGAATTAATTTAGAATCCTAACAGCACAGACTGTGATGGGAACTTAGCAAGACACCTGGGCCAGTCTCTCACTCAACACAAGCAGCTTGATGTGCCAACTGCAGAGTAAAGACAGGAATTATTAGTAATAATTCTACTCGGGGGAGGGGGAATGGACCTGTCATGTCTCAGGGACATAGGAGCAGATTTAGAGTCGGAAGGGGCCTTTGACTTGTCCAAGGTAACAAGCCAGTCAAGTGCTCAGGTTGTCCTAACTCCCAATCTTACCCTCCATTCTCTCTGCCCCCCTACTGACTTGTTATGTTACTGCCCCCTTGGTATAGAACTCTGCTGCTTGAGGAAAGTTCCTCTGAGAAATCTGGCTGGCACCTTCCAGGTCACTTAGTCTCAGAGTCCCCTGAGGCACTGAGAAATTAAGGGACAGCTCCCTCCTCTGTGCTTGAGGTGGGGCTTATACTCAGATCTTCCTCACTAGCTCACTCCTCCATATACTACATGATTTGTGAAATCAATCAGCAATGTGTCAGGTTCTGTCTTGTGCTGAATACTAGGGATACAATTAGGGTTAGGGTTAGGGTCTTAGTTAGTGGCAGCTAGGTGGCTCAGTGGATAGAGCACTGGCCCTAGAGTTAGGAAGATGAGGATTCAAATCCAGCCCCAAACACTGGCTGTAAGACCTCAGGGCAAGTCACTGAAGCTCCTCTATTTGTGGGTAAAATCAGGGTTGTTGTGAGGATCAAATGAGATGATAATTGCAAATGCGTAAGGTCAACGCCCCACACGTAACAGGAGCTTAGTAAATGTATGTTCTCTCTTTCTCTCCCTCCTTCCCGCTCTCCCTTTTCCTCCCTCGCTTTGCCCTTCCCTCTTTCCCTCCTTCTCTCCCTCCTTCCCTCCTTCCCACTCTCCCTTTTCCTCTCTCCCTTTGCCCTTCCCTCTTTGCCTCCTTCTCTCCCTCCCCTCCTTCCAGCTCTTCCTTTTCCTCCCTCCCTTTGCCCTTCCCTCTTTCCTTCCTTTCTCCCTTCTTCTTTCTCTCCCTCCTTCCCTTCCTTCTTAGCACTACTTACACAGTGGTCACAGCTCCAGTAGAAATAACAGGATGTGTCAGAACATTGGTGGCAGCAGCAACAGCACCAGTGAGATGAGCCCCGGTAACAATGGCACTGCTCCCAAATTTGGCCTGCCAGTGACTGGCTTAGCACTAGCAATCATGATAACAGGACTGTAACATTTTGCACACCCAGGGCAGGGCTCAGGGGGTCAGACCCTGAAGGCCTAAGCCCTGACCAAGGGGAACTCACAGTCCATTGAGGAAGCAGGAGACACACATGGGCACAGATAAACATCAAAGCAGATAAATGAGGTAAGGGCTCGAGGAGAGGGCCAACACGGTTCTGGGAATTCTGGGAAAGGTGAGATCAGCTGGAATGGTAGAGAAGGTACCCATGGATCTGAGCCATGGAGGATAAGTGGGATTTTGACAGGCAGGCATTCAGGAGAGGAAGAGGCACACCAGGGCCAGGTATTAGTGTGTGCAAAAGCCTTTGACCCAGGTGCCCCAGGGAGTCTGACTGCAGTAATTACACCATACAAGGTAGAAGGGCTCAGCAACTGCAAACCTGAGTCAGCATGAATGTTGTCTCCTGAGGCAGTTCATTAGACCCTAAAGCACTGAGAGTCATTTTTCCACTTGATTTCTAGAGTGCAGAGCCTGTCAGGGCCTCTCTATCCCTTGACCAAGGAGGATTAGAAGGGCTCTGAGAATCAGAGTCCCAAAGCTAGAGGAGGCTTCAGGGGGCAAGTTGGGTTACCCTTACTAAATCCCTGGATCCCCCTTTCAGTAAACAGGTGGCCGCTGACCCTCTACTTAGAGATCCCCCTACAACAATATGTAACCTCAGCCCACAATGGTCTTGTTTTCATTTTGTTGAGAGTCATGTGAGACAGGAGACAGAGCTAACTTCACAATCAGGAAGAACCGTGGTCAAGTCTCAGTCCTAGTGGTGTGACCCTAGTCCCCTGTCTAATACTTCAAGTTTCAAAGAAAATTCCAAGCTGCATCGGCAGAAGGAATTTCCTCCTGGTGTAAGATCCACTCTACAATCTTCCCAGCTTTGAGAATCTGTGGTGAGAACCTTGCTTGTAGGCAAAGGAAAGAGAAGTCCATGCCTGGCCCAAGGCCGAGCCGAGGGGTGCTAGAATGGATGCTCACGTTGGGTGGCCGGGTCTTCTTCATCCTCACCCCTGTCCCTTCACACGCAGGAGGATGGAAGCTCCTTCAGGGAGGGCTGCCCAGCTTCTAGCTTGGTGTCCCCAGAGCGTCTAGTCCAGGGCCTGGCACAACACCAGGAGCCTAACAAACGCTTGCTGACTGTGCTACTGGCTATGCCTGGGCAGTCGTGTGGCTGTGCCAGAGAGCAAGCCACAGAGTTTTCTAAGAGTTTACTCATCCTTTTGGTCCCCTGCCTCTCTCTTTACTCCATCAACAGCCAGTAATTCTGGGACCCCCAACTGTTATCCATTCTGAGGCTCAAGAAAAGGCCAATTGCCCATAAAGCATCCTCTTCCAAGAAGGGCTTTTTTTCCCCTTAATAGAAGGAGCCATATGATGTATAACCCTCCTCTTAACTGCCTGGCAAATCTTTATCTCCTTAATGAAATCCACTAGTCGGGAGCTTTAATCCCAATGCCCAGAGAGCCAACAGCAAATCTCCTATTTTAAATCACAGAGATGAGGGCTGTCTGATTCTTTCCTCTGTCAACAATCAAGGGAAAAAGAAAAAAAAGTTTGGTGCGGCCTCACTCCTTTCCAATCAAGACCACTTACAGCCCACTCACTGCTCTGTACTCTTTGATCCGATGGGCCTGGAAGATAAGGCCAAGGTTTCAATGGTGCAGTCCTTAAGCTATTTTCTTAAAGGTCAGGAAGGAAGGGGTTCACTGGAGATGAATACTGCAGACCATGTCTGGGTAATTGAGTGACTTGGCTGACATCCGTCAGTAGCCACAGGGATGAAATACAAATACTGAATTTTGGAGACACTGAGAGGTGATGGGGATGGGATGGGAGAGACGCTGCTGCTGCTGCTGCTGCTTCAGCAGAAATGCTGAAGGCCCATAGAAGTAAGAGCCGCTAGTGTGGCTGCACTGCCAAGGAGAGGACTCTGGGGGAGATGAAGGCTAATTCTGTCACTTTGACTACATGCCATGGGATGTAGGAAATCTTTTCTGATTCCCAAACGGCTAGTGCCCTCCATCCCAAACTAGCCTGTACTTATTCTCTTTACATCCTCGCTTCATGTGTGTTTTATGTGTACTTCCTTTCCCTATTAGAATGTCAGCTCCCTGTGAGTAGATATTGTTTCATTCTTTGTACTGGCATCCCATGCCCGGTGTTGCATGCCACATAGCTGGTGCTCATTGATTGACTGACAGATTGATTGCCTGGTTGCTGGCTCTCCTAGCCTCCCTTTGAGGCCTATGCCCACTGCCCCTGAACATCACACAGGAATGTCCTTCTAGGAACACCATTCCACCTGCTTTCCTCCCCTGTTCCTAAGCAGCCCTACCTACATAGCAACCCATGCCTTCCCTGGAAGGCTGTTATTTCTTCAGGGTCCAGGGATCTCTAGAACAAAAGGGTTACAGTCAGAGAGGTTGTGGGCAAGAGATAAGCAGCTCCCTCTCTGGGAAATAAAGGAGTGGAACTTCCTCTGAGGGTTAGCTGAAGGACCCAAGGATACTCAATCTGGAGAAGCAAGTACTCAGGGGTGGAAGGTGGTGTGACAGTGGTGCTCTTAAAGTATCTGAAGAGCTGCCAGGAGACAGACCAAACAGACCATCTTTGCTCAGTCTCGGAGGGAGCCCGATAGGTTAGGGGTTGCAAAAAGGCAGATGAAGCTTTGATATTATGGGAAAAAAAATAATTCTCAGGAATGAGAGTTGTTTGAAAGTAGAAGCTGCCTACAGAGGTCGTGGATTACTGCTCCATAGAAACACTCTGCATGATCCCTTTTGGAGGGTATTCTAAAGAGGATTCCTATTCAGCTAAATCATGGGTTCTTAAGTTGGGGGTCCATGAACACACATAATTTACCTATATGACTATATTTTGCATATATATATGTATATATATATACATATATATATGTATGTATATTCTTAACTGTATTTTAACATATTGGTTTCTTTTGTCACCTTATTTTTTTTTGGACTTGGAACCAGGGCCCATAGGCTTTGCCAGACTTCCAGAGGGGCCAATGACATAACCTGAGCTGTTTGTGGGACTGGATGGCCTCAGGAGTCCCCTTCAACTCAAGATTCTGAGACTCTGTGTGTGATTTTCCTCAAATCTTGAGCTATAACCCCCGCCCCAACATACTCATCCCAAGGGATGGCTTTGTTCATGCTAAGTACAAGCCCCTATATGGACAAACAATGTGAAAATTGGGTTTCTACTGAGTCGCAATGACTCCCACACCAATCCCAAGGGATGTTCCTGCCCATGGCATATACAAATCCATGTATTGATAAATAATGAATTTCCATGCTCACTCCCTCCGCCCCACAAACTTCATGTACATGGAGAGTAAGTGAGAACTTTGTCCTCCTTTTGTAGCTAAAGAACTTGATGGCTTTTGAGTTAGCATTCCCATTCTCCCTTTTAATACAAGGCATAATTGATTTTTCAAAGAAACATCCCCTGTATCTCCCTACAAATGAACCTTCTATTCTTATTCTCAGCAAAGCAAGAATCAAAACATAGCAAATCCATCCATGACCAAGTTTCCATGGTCACCACCATGGGCACTCGTGGATCAGCAGAGGTTAACACACTGGGGCCAAGTATGCCATGGCCTCCACTGGCTGATTTCACCAGACCACACTGCACAATTAGGAGTGGTACATTGGTGTCCCTGCCCTCAGGGTGGAGGACCCCCACACTTCTAACTGTGAGCCACATCTCATAGCCATTCCAGAGGAAGCTCATGTGACTGGCATGGACGGCAGTGATCCATCTGAAACAACAACCCTCTCAGTGCCTTTTTTTCCCCTTCCCAACAACATTAACTGTCACGCCGGAGAAGTCACATTGGCCTCCAAGTAGCACTAAACCTTTGATTACATATTGCAGTGAACGAATGTTTTGCTAAGAATAAAGATCTCCGTAATCATTACTCCACTCCATGTTGTCTTCAAGATATTTCTTGCAATGGGTTATGCTTTGCATTAGGGCAGTGCATAGCCAGATGATGGCATTTCAATTCCCACACCAACACCTGGCTGAAATACCAAGGCTGATGCTACAGAAAGCCAATTGATTCTTTTGTGGGAAGGGGGTAGGTAGGTGATGGGAAAAGTCTGGCCTGGGCCATTGTAATCCTCTTATCAGCCACACTGGGCTAAATGGCCTAGATCCATTCACTACCTGACCTTTACAATCATGGAGAATTGGGACAATGCAGAGCCCCTCCACTGAGCCCAGAGAACTGGAACAGGGCTGGCTGCTTACCGTCCACGCAGGCTGGCCGCGCTCTCGTTGTGCCGGCGATCTGTCCTCTTTTGCAAGCACATCGAGCAGTCTGCCGTGCAATAGTCCTTCGGGGCTGACTACTATCTCTGTCCAGAGTCACAATCTCACAGGTGCCAGCAGCCAACTGACCTGGGAAATGAACATAAGCAAAAGAACTAGGGTTAGTGAATGAGACAGCCGGTGGAGATTCCCAGCATGGGCAGGTGAATGGCATACAGAAGTAATGATGGATGCCACAGCCTGGAGCGGAAGGGATGACTCATCATCATTCTTGATAGTAAGCCCAGGAAGGCCACAGAAACCAGGAAATGGTTATTATCTCATAAATGACAAGAAGTTGGCAACAGTCTGGTGACCTTTCTAGTTTATGTAGCTTTGTTTAAGGGACCAACCCCCCTGTTAACCCCCAACCTGTCTGGGCATATTTCCATCTGTGGCACTGCCATTTCCCCAGGAATGAACCAACCCTGGATGAAACCCACCCTGTCAGCTATGGAATGAAATAGCCCAAAAGAAGAGACAGAAGAAAACCAGCTTCCCCCCCCCACCAATGCCCGAACCTTGAAGCATTTATTGTAAAAAATAAAATACCATCTTGGGAAAGATTCAATTTATGGAACCAAGCATTATGCCCCCTCTCTGTGATTACAGGCCTGTTAATGACAACAACTTCCATACTATAAAATAGGAAAATAGGTCAAATCCTTCTTTTAAAGCTGTTAAAAGTGGCATTTTCCAAACTACACAGTTAGGAAATCATGCAATTATCCCAGAGCCCCAGACAGCAGTAAAGAAATAATTCTGGATTAAACCAGAGTTGTTACTACTGGAACAGAGGGCAGTGTGCACCCACATCTCTGCCTGTTCCCTCGCTTATGAGCCAGGGACCCCACCCTCTCCTGCTCCCCATACAAAGTCTAGCAGTCCAGGGTGGACTAGCATCACTGAGTAAGCATTTATTAAGGCATGGATGGTAGCAAGGCAGCTACTGCCCCCAAGAAGCATCCATTCTAGCAGAGGAGACCAGAGGTGCATGCAGCATCCAGAGGAATAGACAGATAACAGACACAAAAGGAGCTCAAGGTCATTGGGGCAGGACAGGAGAAGAGAAATTTACTGAATGTCTCAGGAAGGACTGGTCAGGTTTGGGAGGCCAAAGACGGGAGTTCAAGACCCTACTTAGCCACTATTTGCCTAAGTGACTGAAGGTAAATTATTCCCCCCTCTGCCCTCAGTTTCCCTCTCCATTAAATGAGATGGTTGAACCACATAGTTTCTAAGGTCATTCCCCATCTGCCAGTGGAGGCTCATGTTCATGGCTGGTTTTGATGGCAAATAACCTTTTTTATGGGCTTTCCTGATCCACAAGTTTTGTTGTAAATCCTGGCAAAGAAACCCAGTTACTGAGAACTGCTGATAGGAGGGGAATTGATGAGAGCTGCCTGATGAAATTCATATGCCAATAAGCCTTTTTTTAAAATTATTATTATTCAGAAAGCTGCCTTTCTGTATAGAGTGGAAGGAAGCCTAGGCTGCTCATGGCAAAACATTGAGCCCAACCAATAAATATGGCACCTATTTTCTACAATAAGACTGGGCCAAGGCAACTCCCCTAAAGGGGCAAGGGATATCATTCCCCTCAGCCCTAACTTCTGTTGACTTGCATCAGTAGGAAAACTGATAAGAGGTGTCTTGGTAGGTAGTGAGCACCCCATTTCTGGAAAGTATCACAAAGAAGAAGAATGACTACTTGCGCTACATGATCTTGAAGGTCTATTCCAACTCAGATGCCCCTACCTATGTAATTTTGTTCCCATTTCACAGAAGAAGAAAGAGGAAGTGATCTGAGCACATATGTCAAGTTGATAGATCTCAAAGTGGAAGAGACCTCCGCGGACATTTAATCCATCTCCCTCATTCAACAGATGAGGAAACTGAGGCTCGGGTTTCCCAACTAAGACACAGTAAAGGCTGGACTGGGTTACAGTCCTCTACTTCCAGAGAAATGAAAGGAGGGAATTTTGTTTTATGTGTTAGGCCATACATTCTTTGAGGGCACAAGCTAGGCTGTGTTTGTTTACCTTTGCATCTCCAGGGCCTGGCAAAGTGACCTATACACAGAAGGTGCTCAATATTTGTTCATTAATTACCAGCTTATGGAGCTGCTCCAGCTCTTGGATGTGAGGAAGGCCAAAGGCCTCTTCTTCCCATGAAGAAAGCCAATGACCAAAGATGAGCATTGGCAAGCCCATTAAGGTGAAGTAAATAGGACTCAAGAGAGTGGAGTCAAATCCTACCTCTGTCATGTCACTTGCTATCTGGATGACCCTGGGCTCAATGTATTATTCCATGGGGCTTGCATTAGATCAAGGGTTTTAACCTTTTTTTTGGATGTCACAGACCTTTTCTGGTGAGGCGTGAGAAAGCAATGGGTCCCTTCTCAGAATTGTGTTTATGGATAGCTGGGTAGCACAGTGGGTAGAGCACAAGACCAGAGTTCAAATCCAGCCTCAAACACTTACTAGCTTGGTGACTCTCCATCTGCCTGTAAAATGGGGATAAAAATAGCATCAATAGGATCAAATGAGATAATAATTATAAAGCACTTGGAATAGTACCAAGCACATAGTAAGGGCTATATAAATGTTAGCTATTATTGTTGTTGTTGTATGTGACAGCTGGAGTAATGGATAGAGTCTGAGTTCTAATCCAGCCTCAGTTCCTCACTAGCTGTGACCCTGGGCAAGTCATTTAAACTTCGCAGGCCTCAGTCTCTTCAATTGTAAAATGATGGTAATAATAACCCTGAGCAAGTCACTTAAGCTCCTTTTCCCTCAGTTTCCTAATCTGTAAAATGAGAATACTAACAGCACTAGCCCCCTGGGTTGTACCTGTAAAGCACTTCGCAGATCAGAGGAGTCAAACAGGAGGGCCAGGCCAACCTGCAGCCTCAGTGCTCTTCAGTGTGGTCCAAATCATAGAAAAAGCACACTTGGGAAATATTTATCAAAATAATAAAACCACAATAGAACAGAGAGAATGTGTGGTGTTCTAAGTGAATACACAGCCTCAGTCTGCAGCTGGGGGGCATCCTTATTTATGGGCTGGCAGCCCCATTTCTATTTGAGTTTGAAGCCACTGAGTCAGCCAAGAGATAGAGGACCCTGGTTCAAAACTCAGCTCTGCTATTCCATGCCTGTGAGACCTAGGGCAAGTCACTAAATATCCTTCCAGCTCAGTTTCCTCACCTGTTTAAAAACAAAAAAAGTTTTACAAGATGGCTTCTGGGTCTTTTCTATCTATATCTAGGAGCCCATGAGTCAGTTATGAATTAAAACCCTGCTCTGTAACTTACTCATGCTGTTTCCTCAACCGCAAAATTAGATGGTTGGACCAAGGTCCTCCTAGCTAGAACCCTCCTCCTGGGACCAAGGTCTCGTAGCTCAAAGCCATACTTGTGCATTTATAAAAGATTCCCTCAAAGTGGATGTCACTGGGGCCCCTGCTCATAAGCACCCTGGGCAATCACCTGCCTGACTTCCCCCTAATGCCCGCAAGGTCAGGAAAGCCTTCAGAGGCAGGGTAAAGAATAAATCTAAGGGCAAGGACAGGGGTATAGGATGGCAAGCCACGGGCTTAAAACAGAAATACAAAGAGAAATGTGATCAACCATGGGGCCACACCACCATGGCTGAGGAGTCAGTCACGACTTCTTGAGGTACCACAAAGGCCAACTTTGCCTTTTTTAGTTCAAGTTTGAGCCTCCTTGGACCAGCCCAAGAACAAAACACAGCTCTGAGGCCAGGGGTGGGAGGCCACCGGCAGGGAGTGGAGTGGTTTGTATTTATAAAAATCCTTTGAGAAAGAGGTGAAAAAGCATGGGGAGCCTGTCTATAGACAAAGCTGGATTTGGGGAAAGTGAAATAACAGCCACCCAACTGATGAGTTACACCACTTTCTAAACTTTTTGTCCATTTTTTTAAATGTCATGGACCCATTTGGCAGTCTGATAAAACTTCTAGAGCCCTTCTCAGAAAAAAAAGGCATTTAAATGTATGAAATAAAGCCATAGGATTACCAAGGAAATCCATTAAACTGAAATTTAGTTATCAGAGAATCCCAGTGGATGCTCCATCATGTCTTTCCTAAGCTCACCTCAGCTACAAAGGATGCTCCATTTCCAAAGCACATTGATTTCAATAAGCCAGGCCAGATCCCAAGCACACCATTCCTACCCTACCCAACTTTTAGCTTCAAGGATCGTCCATAGAACCTGAAAATCTGCTCTCATGTTGACAGATTTACACCCAAGGTTTTTTAAAGCTAACTTGCATCAGTATCTGGTGCTTGACAAGACTAAGGGATGTCAACTGCATGCCATCTGAAGCCAACAACTGCCAGGTCTGTCCAGTTGAGATAGCCATTTGAAGGGTGCCATCATGACCCTGAACCTGGCTTTCAAAGAGACATAAACTGCAGAGTGCTGGGATGTTATGTGGTCAATTGCCCCTACAATACTTTCAAATCCAAAAACCAATAAATAATGTGGGGCCAAATTTTTAGGTTTAAATCCCACCTCCATGAATTATGGATCAGCCAAATCAAGTCAGCCAGGTCACTTCTCTCTGGGTCTTCAGTTTCCTTACCCATCAGTTTGACTAAATGATCTGTTGGTGCTTTCTCAGCTCAACATCTTCTTTGAGTGATTCATGCCCTTCCCCTGAAAAAGCCAATGTAGCTTGAGCACAGTATTTGGTATGATTTTAAAATGGAAGAAATGCTACAGGATCACAAAGAACTCTTGCAATCATTTCCCCTGTTTGACAGATGAGGAAACTGAGACCTAGACAAGGAAGTGACTGGCCTAAGGACGAACAGGGACTAGGTACCAGAGCTGGGATCTGAACCCATGTCTTCAGATTTTCAATTCAGGGCTCTTTCCAGAACAGAGCATTAGGAAGACAAAACATCATGGCCTTTGCCCCTGAGGCACTTTAATTCAGAATGATAAAGCCCAGGTGAGCCTACAAAGTCCATGCCAAGACTCTGTCCTCAACAACGGCAGTCTGATGGGGCCCAAAAAAAGCAATCACGCTAATGTGGAAGGCTTGGCTCTGTCCCCAGGTGTCTTCCTCCCACCTTCAGCCCAGGTCTTCCCTTGTGTATGGCACACCCAGGCCCAAGGTGCCATTTCAATGAAAAATGTCTTCTCACAGCTTCAACTGAATGCCTATCGACCCCAGCTCCTTCTCCCCAAAAATGCTGAGAGGGAGGGGATTGTGTTGCCCAAAGCATCCTCCTGGAGCTGCAGACACTTCTGATGAGGCGTGGAGGAGCCAGTGTATACAAAACAGAACATGAAATATAACAGCAACACAAGTCTGGCATCACTTTCTACTAAAATGTGATGGGTCAATTGATAAATGGTCAAAGGATATGAACAGAGAGTTCTCAGATGAAAAAATTAAAGCCATCTACAATCATGTGAAAAAATGCTATAAATCATTATTGATTAGGGAAATGCAAATCAAAACAACTCTGAGGTACCACATCACACCTATCAGATTGGCCAACATGACAAAACAGGAAAATGATAAATATTGGAGAAGATGTGGAAAAATTGGAACACTAATACATTGTTGGTGGAGTTGTGAAATGATTCCACCATTTTGGAGAACAATTTGGAACTATGCCCAAAGGGCTACAAAAGTGTGCATACCCTTTGTTCCAGCAATAGCACTTCTAGGGCTATATCCCAAAAAGATCAAACAAATGGGAAAAGGACCCACTTGTACAAAAATATTCGTAGCAGCTTTTTCTGTGGTGGCAAAGAATTGGAAATTGAGAGGATGCCCATCAATTGGGGAATGGCTGAGCAAGTTGTGTTATATGAATATAATGCAATACTACTGTGCTATAAGAAATGATGAACAGGCTGACTTCAGAAAAACCTGGAAAGACCTATATGGTCTGATGCTGAGTGAAGTGAGCAGAACCAACAGGACTTTGTGCACAATAACAGCCATGTTATGCAATGACTAAGATTGTTAAACTGAACCTTTCTCAGAAATACAAGGATCTAAGACATCTCCAGAGGCCTCGGGATGGAAAATGCTGTCCCCATCCAAAGAAAGAACTATGGAAGTCGAATCGCTATCACTTATTTTTGCCTTCTGTTGATTTTTGTTCCATCTTTCTGATGGTTCCTCCTATTGGTTTTAATTTTTACTTACAACTTCACTAATGTGAAAATATGTTTAATAGGAATGTAAATATAAAGCCTATATCAGATTGTGCGCCGACTTGGGGAAGGTGGAGGGGAGGAAGGGGGAGAAAAATTTGCAACTCAAAAGCATATGGAAGTGATTGTTGATAAATTAAAATAAATTAATAAAATTTTAAAAAAATAAAAAATAAAATAAAATGTGATGGGTCAAAGGGCAGGAATTCAAGTATCAAACATGAGCAGATGGGCAACAGCCTGGTAGAGAGGGGGACCCTGGGGAAGGAAAGAGCATGCCAAATTTCAACCATACAATCAACAATTATTTATTAAACTCTACTGCCTCAGTTTTTCCACATGTAAAATAAAGGGATCAGGTAACATGATTTCTGAGGTCCCTTTTATTTTGAGATCTATGCCCCTTCCGGATCTGACATTTAAGCTATCAGCAGACGAGTAGAGAAAAGACAGATAAGAGGGCCAGTGAATTGTAAAATAAGAATGATATCATAATGGGTGACGACATGACAAAGGCAATTTGTGGATTCTGGGGTGCAGAAGGCAGCCAACAGTCTGCTCCTCCAAGCTCTCACCCCATACCTGACATAGCTAGTACCTCTCCCAGAAAACTGCCTTGCAGCTATGAGGATATATTTGGCACCCATGTACATGTGCATAACACATCCGCAGAGTCAAAGATTTAGAGTGGGAAGGGAATCAGAGGCCATCAGAGGCCCCTCATCTTGAAAATGAGGAAACTGAGGCTCAGGTAGGGTGATAGGCTGTTTTTGTTCATGTATTCCCAGTGCCTGGCTCAGTGACTGCACACAGTAGGTACTTAACAAATGCTTACTCCTTGACTGAGTACAGCTAACCTCCTTTCATTGTCTCATTTTTTATCAGCCAAGGGATACTCAATGAGCACCAGGGACAGGCCCCTGCCCTGTCCCCTGGCTTCCTGGGCAATGTGGGAGTGTCTGCAGAGCTCCTGAGGGAACATCTCTCATTTCCTCAAAGCACCAAGGCAGTTCCAAGAAACAGTGATGAGGAGAACATGTTTGCATGAGGTGTTCCAGGCCAGGGACTTTGGTGGGCTATGAGCTCACCATGGGTTCGCAGTGAGATATGGGAACACAATCCTAGGCTGGGATACTGGATGAGAGAGGGGACCGCTCCCATCAGAGCACAGCATTTGGTTCCAGATGCCCCTGGTTCTAGATGCCTCTAGAGAGCTGTGTCAAATGTGGCAAGCACAGAGGGCCATGAGGCCAAGGGGATCCCTTCCTTCTGAGGATCAGGTGGAGAAATAAGAGTGTTGGGGTAGAAAGATAGATCTTTTTCCTTCATAAAAAGGGAGGAAAGATTTGACGTTTTTCTGCCTAATCGCAGAAGTCAGAGCAAACAGCAGAAGACTCACCAGCTCACTTACAAAAAAGCAGGGGTTTCTTAGATCCAAGTCTCTGGGCTCAAGGCTCCTAGTGCATGTGGAACCTTTTGGAAAGGCAGCATGCTAGACATGGATTGGGGGGGGGGCGGGGCTGGGTGTGAACCCTGCCTCAGAGACTGGATTGTCTATGCCATGCTGCGTGAGTGCCCCATCCTAAGCCTTAGTTATCTTCATCTGTTCAAGGAGGAGGTTGGGTGTGATGACCCCTGAGTTCCCTTCCCACTCTGAGTCAAAGTTCTCATGAAGCTGCAGAGACATTGGTTTCATTACAACATAGGAAAGGCCTCCTAACCATGAGAAGTCTCCATAAATGGAATGGCATGTTAGGCCCCCTCGTTGGCTGAACTGGCCCATCTTGGGAAGCTGGACCGCTTGAGCTCAAAGGCCCTAACATTAAGTCTGTCATATGAGGAAGGCAGATCCCTGGTTTCTGAAGCCCGTGATGGGGTGGGGGGACACATAAGAACAGATCACTGTGGTATCTGTGTCCAGGAAATGGAAGTGACTCTGCTAGTGGAGGGTAGGAGCTGAGAGATCCTGGAGAGCTGGAAAGCTGTGGGTATGAAGCCAAGCTGGACTCGGGAGGATGCCCTGAGGGATGATCAGCACAGCACTGGGAATGGACTCACGCACGTCAGGTTCTCATCCAGCCCTGGTCAGCTGATAGTTTGTGAGACTTTAAGTCACCTGGCTTCACAGCCTCAACTTCTTGATTTGAAAAAGAGGATAATAATAGTACTCTAAGCAAATGCAGCAAAGTCCTTAATGTGCCACAAAATGTCAAGTATCTGTTTCATTATTTACTCTGAGAAATGCTCTCTTCAACCAGGAATTGCTCAACAGCAACTCATGAACCTGTATACTAAGGCTTGGGGGAGGGAGGGAGAGGGGGTGAGAATCTCAAGCAGGTAACTAACATCCTGAAATGAAAGATGACAGAGATCACTTCCTGCTCTGCCATTCCCGTGACCTAAGATCCTTCCCTGCTCTGACCTGCCCTGTTCTCAGGCCCTCTCAACTCTGACTTTCCCATTCTGAGGTGGTCTGACATTCTCCACCCAGTCATTGCAGGTGTGGTAAAAGACTAGAAAGGAGGTTCTAAGTCCCTGTCCGGGTGGGCAGTTGGAACCACCTTGCCACAAACATTGCAGCGGCCTTTCTGGCAGTGACAACAGCCAACATGCAGACAGTTGTGCTCTCCCCTGCAGAGGCCGGGTCATCTGTCACTGTCTCGGGTGGCTTTGAAAAAAGGAAGGTCTCTGAGGACAAACTGGAACCATCAGAAATGATTCTTGCCTAATCATGGCCATGCCGCCAGCCTGTCAAGGAGTGACAAAGAGGCTGCCCTCACTGTTCCCACAACCCCAGAGGAGGCTTGTGCTGAAGGCCTCTGGGTGCTGTGGAGGGGAGAGGAGTGACTGCTGTGTACCCATGTGAGAGGGTGTGTCTGGGGGGGATGGATGGAGTCAATGAGGCCCAGGCTGGAGGCCTCTGGGTGCTGTGAAGGGGAGCGGGGTGACGGCTGTGTGCCCATGTGGGTGGGTGTGTCTGGGGGGGATGGATGGAGTCAATGAGGCCCAGGCTGGAGGCCTCTGGGTGCTGTGGAGGGGAGCGGAGTGACTGCTGTGTGCCCACGTGGGTGGGTGTGTCTGGGGGATGGATGGAGTCAATGAGGCCCAGGCTGGAGGCCTCTGGGTGCTGTGGAGGGGAGCGGAGTGACTGCTGTATGCCCACGTGGGTGGGTGTGTCTGGGGGGATGGATGGAGTCAATGAGGCCCAGGCTGGAGGCCTCTGGGTGCTGTGAAGGGGACCAAGGTGACTGCTGTGTGCCCATGTGAGAGGGTATGTCTGGGGGGTATGGATGGAGTCAATGAGGCCCAGGCTGGAGGCCTCTGGGTGCTGTGGAGGGGAGCGGAGTGACTTCTGTATGCCCACGTGGGTGGGTGTGTCTGGGGGATGGATGGAGTCAATGAGGCCCAGGCTGGAGGCCTCTGGGTGCTGTGAAGGGGACCAAGGTGACTGCTGTGTGCCCATGTGAAAGGGTGTGTCTGGGGGGTATGGATGGAGTCAATGAGGCCCAGGCTGGAGGCCTCTGGGTGCTGTGGAGGGGAGCGGAGTGACTGCTGTATGCCCACGTGGGTGGGTGTGTCTGGGGGGATGGATGGAGTCAATGAGGCCCAGGCTGGAGGCCTCTGGGTGCTGTGAAGGGGACCAAGGTGACTGCTGTGTGCCCATGTGAGAGGGTATGTCTGGGGGGGATGGATGGAGTCAATGAGGCCCAGGCTGGAGGCCTCTGGGTGCTGTGGCGGGGAGTGGGGTGACGGCTGTGTGCCCATGTGAGAGGGTGTGTCTGGGGGGGATGGATGGAGTCAATGAGGCCCAGGATGGAGGCCTCTGGGTGTTGTGGCGGGGAGCGGGGTGACTGCTGTGTGCCCATGCGGGTGGGTGTGTCTGGGGGGATGGATGGAGTCCATGGAGCCCAATTGGTAAGCACAAGCACCAACCGCTCCCATGTGCCTAGCTCGGTGCCGTGTACTACAGACTCAAGATCACTCAGAAGCCCTGAGTGGACGACACAATGCACATCTGAGCACCAGGAAGTAGAGCAGGAGCTTCTTGCAGCTAAGAATCCTTGTGAGAGATCACTGAACAATGCACTGAATTCTTTGGGTGGGTCAGAGCCTTGTGATAAGGCCCTTAGCAGAAGAGCGGAGCCTCTGAGGCATCCATCCATCCAGCCACTGATCAAAGGAGAGCTAGCATCTGTACAATAAAACTTGCAAGTTCAAGAATGTGACATTTGTCATCTCATTAGATCCATACAATCCTGGGAAGTAGGTGCTACTACTGTCTCTGTTTTATAGACAAAGAAACCGAGGCATTCATTCAGAGGTTAAGTGACTTGCCCAGGGTCATACAGCTAGTAAGTATCTGAGGCTGAATTTGAACTCAGGTCTTCCTGATTCCAGGCCCAAGGCTCTGGCTATTGCAGGGATCCATGACACCTTGCAATTTAAAGTCCCTCCCAGCTCTAATATTTTATAATTCAGTGAAACCCATTACAGGCAAAGCACTGAGGACCCAAGAGTCCCAAGCAGGGCCATAAACATGATGAGGAGCCTGAAAACCACACTTTGTGTGGATGAGTTAAAGAACATGGGGATGGCTCCTGAAGGATCGAGTAAGGCTTAGTGTGGCCATGCCAGCTGACTGAGGAGATGCCTGATGGGCCCACAGGGGTTAGGGATGAGATTTGCTTCATCCAGTGATAGAGGCAGGGACTACGATTAATGAAGAGAAGCTACAGAGAGTCTGCTTTCAGCTTCACATGAAGGAAAGGAAAGAAAATCCTGAGCTTCAGGCCCAAAGCAATAGCATAGTGGGGAGGTAGAGAGTGCCTCTTCACTGGAGGGCTACAAAAAAAGGCCTGGCTTGGGTAGTGGGAGGCCCATCCAGGAACAGGCTGGACTATCTGTTCCCTCCCATCCCACCTGCCTCTGGGATCTGTGACTCCAGGACCTCCCAGTTCTGGCCACCTCCCCTTTCCCAAGTTTCATGGAGAAGTAGGGATGTCATTGTCAGACATGGGAGGGCAGACAGAAGTGCCTGGAAGACTCCAAAGGGGAAGGATTTGGAGGCACCTCTCAATCAGCCATCTCTTTTTCTGTGTTGCCCATGGGGCCAAGATCCTGGAATACAGGAAGTCTTCTATCTTTGCTCTCTGTGCTATGGCATAGGGTGACCAGGTGCACACAAAGAAGTCTGAGAGAGAAAGGAAAAGTGAAAAGATCTTTGGAGAAGGCTGGAGATGGAGGCTGCCCCATCTGGAAGGTCAATCTGGCCACTGCCTCAACACAAGGGCAGGTCAAATGTCTGAAACTATGAGTCCTAGCCTTGTCTAAGATTAAACGAGTGTCACACCTTGTGATATAAGGGAAGATTAAATGCATGCTATATCTTGTATTAAATGCATGGTATGTCTTGTGTTAAATGCATGTCATACCTTGTGATCTGAGGGGAGGTTAAATGCATGTTATATCTTGTATTAAATGCATGGTATGTCTTGTGTTAAATGCATGTCATACCTTGTGATCTGAGGGGAGATTAAATGCATGTTACATCTTGTGATCCAAAGTGAGATTAAATGTGTGTTATGTCTTGTGTTAAATGCATCTCACACCTTGTGATCTAATGGGAGATTAAATGCATGTTACATCTTGCCACCATCTTAGCAGGAATACATAGGGAATGCAAGCTTTAAGAGTCAATGTGAAAAGCTTCACATGTTTCTGCAATTATCTTTCCTTCTCTGGGCCTCCCTTTGCCTTTCTGTAAAATAGGAGGTGTTGATGCCCCCAAGGGCTCTTCTCATACTAACACTCCATTATTTGGGATGATAGAACTAGAAGTGACCTTGGACGTCTCTGGACCAGTTGGATGCACTGTATTGAGGGGACCCTGAGCACCCATGATGGAAAGTACTTTGTTCCAGGGAGCACAGTTGTTCTACTTTCTGACTGTTCGCTTTTAGCCATCTCTTCCTTGGGGTAAAAACAAACGAGAAAACAAACAAAAAATTGGACATGTGAACAGTGGGTGTTTGAAGGGGTGGGATGCTGAGCCCAAGATGCTGAATGGGAGCTGGGCTAAGAAGGACTTCCAGTGTCCCACTGAGGCACTTGTCATTTGTGTGAGAGGCAATAGGGAGCTGCTGGCAGCTCTTGCTCTTCGGAGGAAGATGAAGCCCAGAGGGGAAGGAACTGAAGCCAGAGTGCCAACTGGGAGCCCTGGTGATGGCTCTGGGGGGAGGTGAGACCCTGTACTCCATGCCCTGGATGCTCCCCATCATCTCCATTTCCTGGCTTCCTTCTAATCCCAGCTCAAATCACACCTTCTAGATGATGCCTTTCCCAAGCCTTGTTCATTCTAGTGCCTTCCCTCTGATCAGATCACTTCCCATCCAACCTGCATAGACCTTGTTTGTCCAGAGGTGTTTACTTGTCTCTCCAATTAGACTGTAAGCTCCCAAAGGTAGGGGCTGTCTTTTGCCTTTCTTCTTATTTCTAGGATTTAGTATAGTCTCTGACACATAGTAGGTGCTTAATAAATATTTATTGACTGACTAATCAGTCAGGATGGCAGTTGTAAGAATTGAGAAGGGGTCCAGTTTAAGAGATGTTAAGACTAACATGATTTGGCCCTGAGATTGGAGGAGAGTCAAAAGGGATGGGTTGAGGCTGACTGGGAGATTGCTCAGATGACTTCCTGACTCTTGGCCACATTCTGAAGAGGAGCACTTGGGACCACACTGGGTGGCTGGTGGGTGAGGTACTCCCAGACTCCTTTGTTTCCTCTGTCCCTGGCATGAGACCAGGAAGGTCAAACAATGGTCGACAGATGAAAAATGTCCTGTGTACAAGGGCCTGATTTTAGCTGTGGCCATAAACAAGATTAAATATAGGAATATATCATTAATCAGTGACATATATTATTAATTAGTCCCCAGCAAACATGTGTTGGAAGAGATCATTAGAGTTCAATTAGCAAAAGAAGCAGCAGCAAGGTTTTTTAGGCTTAGCAACCTTCCCCAAGGAGCTATGAGGCCTTGATGGAAGGACCCCCTGGAAGAGCATGTGTCCTCAGGAAAGAAGCTAGACAGAATCATTGACTCTTAGAACTGGGGAGGACCTCAGGGAGCATCCAGTCGAACCCATGCCAGGACAAGAGTAGCCATGCAACACACCTGGCAAGTAGCCACTCAGCCTCAGTTGGAGACCTCTAAAGGTGAGAAACTCACTACCTTACAAGGGGAGCCCATTTCACTTTGTGATAGCTTTGGTTGTGAGGAAGCAACCACTGCATGTGTATACACACACACACACACACACACACACACACACACACACACACACACACACTCCAAGCCTAACACTGCTCCAAACTTCGGCACTCTGGGTCTAAGCAGAACAAGGGTAGCCCCATTTCCCATCACAGCCATCCAAGTATACAGATTATCACTGCCCTCCCCACCCTAAGCCTTCTCTCCTCCAGGGTGAGCATGTCCCGTTCCTCCAAAAGATCCTCACATTGTGTGGACTCAAGGCCCTTCCCCATCCATGCCACCCCCTACTCCTCAGGAAGCTCTCCTAATTATCAAATTCCTTCTACACTCTGGTGCCTTGAACAAGACCCAAGACTCTAGATGTAGTCCACCCAGGGAGAGCACAAAGAAGCAATCATCTCCTTGTTCTTGGACACTGGGCACCACTACCTAACTTGCCATCAAACTCTCACGGGTCTCCAATCACCTGTGATGCATATTGAGGTTGGAGTCCACCAAGACTCTCAGTTCTTTTTCTTTTTTTTTTCCTTTCAATTAACGAGTATTATTTTCTCCAACCCACATTACAAACTCTTCACAATGTCCTTTTCAGATGAACTGCTACTATGTATTTTGCCTCTAAGCACACACACATTCAGTCACTCAGGTCTCTTAACAAGCAAAGGACATTTAAATGCTTCAAAAATGCTGTAATTCCATCAGTGTGGGCATCACTCCTCTCTCTACCAACACAGATCCCAGACTAGAGCAGAAATGTGGCCCAGATCTGCTGTGGCCAAAAGAATGAATGGTTCGCATTCCAAGGATGAGAGGCTAAAACTTATGACCTATAGTAGTAGTAGTAACAGAACTAACAACCATAACAATAATCATGAGGGAGTGGAGTGTTCTACTCTTGTACTTAAGAGTCAGAAAGACTTGGGTTCAAATCCTGCCCCAGACACTTCTTAGCTCTGTGACCTTGGCTAACCTCCTTCAGCCTCACTTTCCCCATCTGTAAACTTATTGTGCGGATCAAATGAAATAACGCATGTACATGATTTGTAAATCTTAAAACAACATATAAATGTTAGTTGTTACTATCGTTGCTAATAATATTTTAATGATTCCTTATAAATGTAATGTTTATTATTCCTTGGGTTTTTATTATATTATTGCAAGTTGTTATTATTCTTGGTATCCTGGATAGAGAGCTGACTCCAAGTTCTGGAAGTCCTGGGTTCGGGTTCTACCTGGGACACATTCAGACTTTGATCCCCTCAGAGTGGCCTCTCTAAGAGACGTGCCTACAGAACAGGCATGGCTCCATGTGCTGGAAGGTCATTTCTCCTTGGAGTCCTTACACTGATGAGTCAGAGTTCCAGTCCAAAACTCAAGTAGGCTAACCTGTTTTCTTGTTTCATGAAGAAGAGCCCTATGCCCCCCAAACTGCAATGGAGACCCATGACCATTTTTTATTTGCTCTTCACAAAAATGCCCTGGGAGGCTGATCAGGCAAGGAGCTTGCCCCCAATTTAAAGATGGGAAAACTGAAGCTCCAAAGTAGAATGTTTGCCCAAGGACCAGGACTTGATCGCATGTCTCCTGTTTCTTGCTCAGGAAACACAGTAATTCTAAAGGGGAATTTAAATCTCCCTTGCCCATACTGTTCCACATGTAGCCAGATGTATTCTCCTTGTTTGTAAGCAAGAAGTCTTAAAAGCTCCCAAGACAAATTCGAAGAAGAAATGGCATTGAATGTTTTTCTTTAGCAATGGCACATGGTAGAAAAACAACAGCACATGGTAGGCCTTTAATGAATGCTTATTGAACTGAAGCCAAGAGAGGGACTTCTTAACACTGACTCTATCATCTTGACCTTGGACAAGACCTAGTTCTCTCTTTGAGCCCCAGTTTTGGTAAAATAAAGACTCATCCTCTATATCCTCTCTTGGTCCTAATATGCTGGAATCTAGGCCTTCCCAGTCTTCAGGGGTCAGCCCGTCATTCAAGAAGGGATGAACACAATCAGAGATTAGTCTCCAGGGAAGGGTCTTTGTGAAGGCACTGAGAGAACCACGGGTTTAAAAAGAAGAAAATGACATGAGGGGCCTCACAGACCTGTTAATCTCATGTGCATTGGCCAGGCTGGGACAAGGTCTCCAGTGACAAGTGGGTCTGTGGGGGTCAAGGGGGACAGGCCAACTGAACTTTTATCTTCCACAATTGTTTGTTATGGTGATCTGTGTCTCTCCACCCCCCATTTAGATTCTGTTTTCCTAGTATATTCAGTGACAGTATCAGGATATACATTTTACTTTGACTGCTATGGGGATGACAATAAAGGTGAAAAATTAGCCTAAAAACACAATCTCACAGATGAGCTTAGATTGTCAATGACCGAAGAATAATAAGCATCCCTTCCAGGCCAGCTACTAGAAATGGAAATGACTCCTGGGCCTACACCATGTGTGTGTGTGTGTGTGTGTGTGTGTGTGTGTGTGTGTGTGTGTGTGTCCTCCCACATATGTGTGCAGACATGTCCCTCTCCTCTCCTTTGCTTCTACTCTTTCGCTGTCCAAATCAGCAACTCAAGTTGACCATTAATCTAAGCTACCTCTACCAAGTCTGTCCTCCAATATTCAAGAAGGGTCAGCTCTGGTTTGCTTTGCTCTGTGTTTCTCTCATTCTATTTGGAAATCAACCCAAACTCTTAACCCTAAATCATGGAAGAATGTATATAATTAAACAATGAGATTAGGCCTTAGCAGTACATATCTAGCCTGAAGTATGCAACACTTTTGTGCCATGGACCCCCTTTTGGCAGCCTAGGGAAGTCTTTGAACCCCTGTAGTAAATAGATTTGGGGCATTTCACTCATAATGGGAGGAAATGCTAGACCTCATCTAGAGGTTAGTGAAAACAATGATATCATTTCCCATTCAAGTTCACAGACATCTTGGGGGGTCCAGCTTACAATCTGATGTGTAATTTTCCAGATGAGGCCCAGACAAAGCGTGTACCATAGGAAATGAGAGTCAAAGGCTAGATTTGAATCGGGTCACCCGCCTCCAAGGTCAGTGTTTCTCTGCTGACCATTCCAAGGGCAGTGGATAGCTGAGCTAGCTAGTTAGGACAGGAGGATGCACTGGGAAGAAGGCAGAATAGGGTTAGAAGGGGCAGGCAGGAACTCTGGGCCAGGCCCTCTGAGCTGTGTGACCCTGGGCAGCTCACTTCCTTCTCGTGCCCTCAGCTTTGGCATTGGGGATTTGCCAAGGTCATCTCCCTCCATATTCAGTTCTCCTTTCATTATGCAGCTCTGCTTCTTGAGCTGTTTTGTTTCCTTTAAATAAGACACCTCCAGGAGAGAGAGCATAAAAGCAAACTCAGGAGAGCACCGAGCCAGGGGAGTGAGATTGGATCTAAGCATAAAAAACTGAAGCAGAGGAAAAGCATTGCAGAGCCGCAGCCAGATGGCAGGTCGGCGGCCCCTCTGTTGGCCCTGCTATTCTCCAGAGTTGCATCAGGAGAAAAGAGCCACTGCAAAGCACATGGGGCCTCTCCTGTTAAAGTCCCACTTGTCTCCGTGGAACCTATTTGGGAACAGAGTCTGGGCAGCCATGGGGGCGAGGAGCCCGCACCTCCGTTGGTTGCTAAGCAAGGCTTGCCCTCTCCCTGCCCTGAGTCCACGCCAGGGCCCCACTCCCCAGGGAGAGGCCCGGCCCATTCAGGGGACTCCATCAGCATGCAGGCGGCACACGGCCTGACTGCCAGGCTTGAATGCCAGCTCAGACTCAGCCTTTCATCTCCAGCTTTCTCATTCAGCTCCCGAGCTGACAGCGTGGCCCAGCTGTCGGATAAACACTCATACATTCTTCCTGAGTTGGCCCCCATGAAAGCCCTGACCTGCCAGGGACCAAAGGATGAAGGGACATCCCAACTGGAATGGGCTAGAGTGAATGCTGGGGGAAAACAAGAGTACTGCCGTACCCCAGAGAGGAATGTGAGCTGATCCTGCCTGGCTTTCTTGGTCAGAACTCAGGCTATTTTAGGGGGACAGAAGCTTCTAGCATCTCTGGGCTGGCTGAGACTTCAGAGGGCATCCAGTCCAATCTGCACAGGGACCAGAGAGTCCTCTAAATTGACACTGCAGGTGTGATAAAGGGAGGAAACAGCTTTCTCACCACGCTCCTTTGTAAAACTCACATGCTGGAACACACACCCGATTGGGCAGCCAGGACTTATTGGTCCTGGAGCTTTTGAGATCAGGGTCACATTTCTGGGCCTCAGTTTCCCCGGAAATAAATTGGGGGATGGACTATATGATCCATGCTGTCCCTTACAGCTTGGAATCCTAAAATCTTGGAGGGTTGGAAAGGGCTCTGCCCAAGATCCAAGAGGCAAAATCTAAACCCTGAGCCCTCTGTCTAAGATCAGGGCTCTCTTTCAATCTGTTCCAGTCCTGAAGAGCCACCCTGACTTCTAAGCTGGGCTCTCTGACCTCCGAGTCTTTGTACAACCAGCTCCTGACATCTGGAAGGCTCTCCCTCACCACATACTCTTTCCTTTCCTTCAAAGATCATAGGATCCTAGAACGTTAGATCTGGCAGGAAAATTCAAGGTCACTGAGGCCCAGAGAAGGGTAAGGGCTGGCCCAAGGTGACCCAGCAGGCCACCATAGAATAGCATAGAAGTTCTTGCTGCTAATTAATATTAACAAATTATTAGTTAGCAAATTATTAATTAATAGTAACAAATTATCTTGCCGCTAATTAATAGCAACCAAGTTAGGAAGCTCAGCTCCTAAAGGGGCCTTCACTCAGGTACCACCTCACCCAAGAAGACTTCCATTTTCCCCCAGGAATTAACAGTCTCTGACTCCTCAAATTGTCTCATCTTTACTTATCTGTATACCTACTATTTCCCCCTAATAAAATGCAATCTTCTTGACAAGGTCAGGGTTATTTTGATTTTGGTAATCCTAGCATCTGATAAGGGTCAGGTTTCAGACCCAGTGTTTGGAAACCAATTAAATTCAAAGCCATCAAAACACATCTCCATGTTTCTGAGAATAGCCAGGTAGGATGCACAGACCATCTGGGTATGACAAAGTCTCAGCACATACAACTTTAGAGCTGAAAGGGACTTTTCTCACCCAGAATCTTCCTTTCAGAAGGGAAGAAATCTATTTGTCAACACATGGTGGGCCAAGTTCATGAGGACATTGCCCATGGGGGGCTTTTTGATTCTGCTCTTGGCTCTTAACATTTTCAAAGGTGCCATGTAGAAACAAGCCACTTTGGGATGCATCTGACAAATCTGGTGATGCAAATCTGTTATCAGCCCGTGTTGTTGCTTGGTAAGGCCATGTCTGTTTGGTGATGCCGATTTCATTTTCATTTTGGGGATGAGCTTCAACTAGAAGTGGTCCTGGGACAAATCACTGTCTTACTTTTATCCAGTTATATGTAATGTTCTGTGGACTCTTGTACAGGTGGGCAAAAAGACTGATTTTTTTTTTGGCTAGGCAATGAGGTTAAGTGACTTACCCAGGGTTACATAGCTAGTAAGTGTTATGTGTCTAAGGCTGGATTTGAACTCAGGTCCTCCTGACTCCAAAGCTGGAGCTCTATCCACTGTACCACCTAGCTGCCCCCAAAAGACTGATTTTTGTAATTGGACAAATGATGTAAGCTTATCTTTTGGCTAGTATTAATAATAACAATAAGGATGATGATTACGGGTGTGATTATAGTTATGTGACATTTCAAATACTATTAGATGCAGGTGGCTGATACAAATGAAAGCCAAGGCCTGGATTCCTGTTGAACAACAAAAATAAAAGCAATGGTAATAGCTCCCACTCATCTCAGGCCACAAGGTTTGCAGACTCCAGTCTCCTTGGAGCTGCTAATTGTCTCATTATCTCATTGCAGCTCTTAGCTTTTTTTTGTTCCTCCATCAAGATGTCCATTGGAAGATGTCCTTTGACTGAGCGGCAAGGAGCTGGGGGCAGGTATCTCAGTAGGCAACTCAGCAGGATTGCTGCATTTGAAGTCAGGATAACCTGAGTCCAAACTCTATCTCTGCAACAAATGCCCATGTTACCAAACTCGTATCTCAAAATGTCCTTGAGAAGTCAACAAAGAAACTTGAACTGATAACGGAATCCATGGGAGCTGGTGTGGCCACCAGGCAAAGTAGTGTAGAGGGAGAAGAGCAGAGAGCCCGGGACAGAAGCTTGAGGGAACCCTGGGGTCAGAGGGCATGACCTGGGGCAGGATCCAACAAGGGAGTGCTAGAAATCCTTCCAAACTCAGGATGAGGACATTCCAAACAGGAAAATGCCAGGATCTGGAGGAAAAAACCCATGGTATTCCTACCACCTGCACCAATCTGACCTAGTGCTCCCCCATCTCTATTACCTTACAGACATTCTGTAAAATGTGCATATATGCATGCATGCATAGATATATCCACATACACATGTAGTTTCTGCCCGTAGAATGTGAATGCCATGAGGCCAGGCACTGTTTCATTGTGGTCTTTGTATGTAAATTGCACTGGGCATGGTCTTAGCTATAAGTCATAAAACTGAAATTGTCCCTTCTTCCCTTTTGGAGGAGGAGATAATATTTATAGAGAATATGATAGCATTAGGACAGAAACAGACTCCAGAAAGCATCTACTTCAGGGGTTCTTCACCTTTGTGTGTATATATATGTGTGTGTGTGTGTGTGTGTGTGTGTGTATGTATATATATATGTATATGTATATGTGTGTATGTATATATATATGTATATGTATATGTATATGTGGGTATATGTATATGTATATGTATATGTATATGTATATGTATATGTATATGTATATGTATATGTATATGTGGGTGTATGTATATGTATATGTATATGTGTATATATACATGTATACGTGTTTATGTATATATGCATATGTGTGCATGTATATATGTGTGCATATGTATATATGTATACATGTATACATGCATATGTGTGTACATATACGTATGCACATGCCTGTATATGTATTACATGTGTATGTGCATGTATTATGTGTGTGCATGTGTGTGAGATGAAGCCATGGGCAATCTGGTGAAGCCTATCGACCTCTTCTCAGAATAATATTTTTAAATACTTGAAAGAAAAGCTAAAAATCATTTTAGAACTTAAGATGTATTTTTTGTCTATCCAAGTTCATGGGGCCTCTGAAATCTATCCATGGCACCTTTGAGATTCCAGGGACCCCAGGTTAAGAACCCTTGATTTAGTCAAATGTCATCATTTCATCAGAGAAACCAAATTCCAAGGAGGCAAAGAGCCTTGGCTAAATAGCCAAGGGCTAGATATCCCTCCTAAGGGGCCTTCTCATTATAAAACGACAGATTCTATTTGTCTAGAAAGACCTTATAAGTAACACTCTCCATAACTCACCTCCGGCTCAACAGGGCTCCTTTGGACCAGACAATGTAATATACTTTCAGATGATCCAATGTGAATGCCCATCATGACCCCGTTCATCAGCCAGTTAACAGTCTTATCCTTCAATGTGTAGAAGCAGTAAGAGGGAGCACATATAATATCTACAGTAGTGTCTTATGAGCACTGAGAACCAGGAAGAGGCCAAAGATTACAAATATGAAGCTAAAATGGACCTTGGAGGCCAACTAGTGTAACCCCCTTATTTTGTAGAGGAGGAAATTGAGGAAAGATAGGTGAAATGCTCTGTGCGGTTATTAAGTGACAGAGCCAGGATTCAAATCCGGATCACCTGACTCCAAGTTCAACACTCTCTCTTGGCTCATTTCCCCCTTAAGGCCAATAACAATAAAACTGAAATGAGAGATATCTTTCAAATATCAAATGCCTGGAGATGTTCAGGCTGGAGAAGAGAAGAGATGGCGAGAATGTAAAAGGGTGGGCTTCATCCAACTGCTTCTTCAATCATTTAAAAGAATATCCCATGCTAAGCCTCAGGATGCATCACAAGGGGCAGTGGGTGGGGGTGCAAAGAGGAAGATGTTTACACTTGTTATAATTTCCTAAGGACAAGAGCTTCCCCAAAGCACCAGAGGCTGCCTCCATTCTATGGAAGCTTTCCACCAAAGACTGCATGGCCATGTTGGGTATGACATTCTGATACAGGAAGGAGGTAGACTACAGACTTCTGAGGTCCCTCCAGATACCAGTTGTCTGTGCCACCATTTAATTACACTTATAAATGTAATGTGATGACTATCACCATCCATACAAATATTTAGATAGTTGATGTAAGGTATGTTATGAGTTCGGATAGAATATTTTTTTCTTAGTGTTTGATTTCTATGAAAGTCTATTTTGGTATTAATGTCTACTATCAAACTCTCCATCAGACTTAGAATTAAATAAAGACAATTAACACACACTGTAGATCACTAAAACCAACCCTCTAGTGGGGTTATTACTGAGATTAGCTGGGTTTTATTGTTGCATGAAAGCCTGAGAATTGGAAGAAGGAAATAAGAGTGGAAAAGCAACATGTTCTGTTGGTGTTCCTGCAAGGGAGAATTTGATATAGCCCAGGTTGAGAGTTACCAAGGACACGGAAACATGCTAACTTTCGCAGTAGTGAGGTGTGCTAGAAAGAACACAACCTCAATCTCACTTCTCAGCTCAACAATCTTGTGGCTCCCCATTAGCTATCATCCCTCTCTATCTCTTGTCTAGCAATCAAGGCTCTCCACAACCAGGGCCCCCCCCCTCCCTTTCCAGCCACATCTCTTATAATCATCAGCATTCTCCGTGTTCCTGCTTAACTGGTCTATTTTCCATCTTGCACATGTGGCATGGGCCCTAATACCTTTGTCATGGATGGAAGTCATTCCTCTTCCTCTATCTTTTGGATTCTTTCAAGCTCACTCGCAAATGCCACAGCTCTGAGAAGCCTTCCCAGAACCTCCTAAGACCTCATATCCATTGACTCTGCACTGCTCTGATGCTCTGATTATATATCACCCTGTATTGGATCCACAAGTAAGAATGTTTTATCCTGCTACTAGACAATGCCTTGGGGTCAAGAACACTACCAGCACCTCACAAATGAAAACAGACTTCTTGAGAGGCAATATGGTGGAGTCTAGGGCATAGGACTGGAACTGAGAAAGAGCTAGGATCCAATCCAATCCTGCTTCTGAGTAACCCTGAGCAAATCATTTAACCTTTGTGTGCCTCAGTTTCCTCATAAAAATGAAATGGTTGGGTTCTATAGCTTTGAGGGTCTCTTCTAGCTTTCCACCTATGAGCTTATGTTTCTTAAGATGCTATGCCATGGCTTCTCTTTTATCCCACTCACATTCAATCTCTTAGAAAGATTACATATATACTGCAGTTCCTCTGTTAGGATTATATGCTCCTTGAGAGCAGAGAGAACGTGACTTTTCATTTACATATAGCTAGTGCCAAGAATAGAGCACTAAATTTAAAAAAAAAAAGTTACTGAATTGACTTAGCTTACAGCTGGAAAGGACGTCAGAAGGCATTGAGTTCCACATCCTTATTTTATACATGGGGAAACCAAGGCATAGGAAAGGGAGGCAACTTTTCCAAGTGCACACAGGTGGTAATGCATATACACAAGCCATGCTACTCCTTTATTTCTTCCTTTCTTCCTCTCTGGGTCTCAAGTTTTCATCATTAAAATGGGCAAAATAACTCTTGCACAACCTACCTCAAGGAAAAGCTCTGAAAAGAGGGTTTTACCAATTTTAAAGCACTTATGGAATGAACACTACAATTATTGCATTTGGAACACCATGTTTCCACAAGGAGCGTTCACTCCTCATGGGCTGTCCCTCCAGTATTATAAGAAAAGTGTACACCATGTGTTGAAGGCCCAGAAAAGGGGGAGATGTTCTTTTTCAGTTAAGACGGGAACAAATCAAGGAAAACCTCTTGGAAAAGGCACTGTTTGCCTGTCCTGGAATTGAGGGTATCTTGCCATCTTCTGGCTCTTTTCTCAAAGGTGCATTCCTCCGTACCACATTGCTTTGGACCACTGAGTGAAGGCCAAAACACTAAGCAGTATCTCAAGAGATAGAGAGGTAGGTAACAGTGCAAGCAAGCCGAAGTCTGGCTAGGACCCAGGCACTAAGCCAATAACATTGTAAGGCCCCATGCTTAGGAGTACTGAGAAGATCTCACAAGGATTATGTCTTATGGGACGAGGGAATGTCTGAAATTACTGACTCCTCACCTGGGACTTCCTCAGATCTGATTCTCAGGTGCCCATCACAGTGTTCTGTGAAAATAACTGTTTTATAAGCATTCTAAACTCTTAGAATGAAGGTTTTAGAGGCAACTGATAAGAAGAAATTCGCCGTACATGCAAACATAATCAAAGTAGCACTTCCCTACACTTACAAAGAATTGGAAATGAAGTAGATACCCATTGATTGGGGAAAGGCTAAACAAATGGTGTTACATGAACAGAATAGAATCTGACTGTGTTGTAAGCAATGTGTGTGTGATGAATACAAAGAAGCCTGGGAAGACTGACGTGAACTGATGCATGGAAGTCAGGAAAACAATAAACACAAACACTATAATGCTAATGGAAGAACAATCACAAATCAAAACTGAATGTTGTCAAATCATAAAGAACAAGGTTGACACCAGTGAAGATTTATGAGAAGACATCTCTCTCTAATCCTTTGTACAGATCGGTGTCCATGGAAGTGTAATATGGGATAGAGACTTTTTGCTTTTTAATGACTGCATCCAGTGTTTAGGTTCATGGATTTGTTATTTAGTTATCTATTTGTTTACGTGTTTTCTTTGTGCATTCATTCATTTTCATGTATTTATTCATTTGCTTGCTTTATGGTATATTCATTCATTTTATTTTTTCCTTTCAAAAAATTATTTGCTATAAAGAATGGCTCTCAGGAGGGGGAAGAGAATTTTAAATGACATAAAAATAAATGATATCAATAGAAAAATATGTTTATATACATATGTACAGATACAAGATACACACATCTGCATTTGCACACATGGACACATAGGCTTATGCACACATACGTATACATGTGTATAATACAATTTGCTTCAGGGTATAGGGATTGTTTGTTTGTTTGTTTTTGTATCTATCTACAATACCTAAGACAATGTCTGGCACAGAGCAAGTGCTTACGAAATGTTTGTTGATTGATTAACTTGTCAGGTGTCATGTTTAATTAAAGGCTGGTAAAGAAATTGGACTTGGTTGATTTGACTCCAACTGTGGGGGTTGACTGGTAGCATTGGGTAAGAATTTCAAAGAAGCAAATTGAGGCACTTTTGAAAAAAATGAGAAGAAGAATAAAAAACAAAAATCCTAGCAAGAGGAACTTTATCTCTGCTTAACTGGTACAGGGAACTCCAGGGTGAGGAAAATCCCTCAACCAATGCAGGTTGGCACTTTTTCTGCAACTCAATAGTCTTGCAGGGTTGCCTACAGCTGTGAGATGAGGCGACTTGCTGAGAGGCACATAGTCAATATGTGTCAGAGGGCTGAACCCAAGTCTTCCTGGCCTGGAGGCCAGTGATGTCATGGCACCCATGACAAATCGGCTTTGGCTGCCTTGCCAGGTGATGGGCACCCCTTCATTGTAAGTCTTTAAGCAAAGGCCAGTTCAGGTATGACACAAAGGTGTTCTGGTAACATAAATGTGGGCATCACTGGTCACTGAGGTCCTTTCTAGCTCTGAGCATCTGGGCCTGATTGATGCAGATGATGGTCAATAATTTCCATTAGCATGAAAAGAAAAAGAAACATGAAGGGGCAGGAGATGACCTCAGAAAGCATTGCTAGCCAGCTCTCAGTATCTCTCAACAATCTCCCTATGGGTCTGGGGCCCTTTGGCTGCCCCCAGAGCAGGGCACTGAGGAAATGGAGCAATAAGTAAGATAGGGGTCAAAGCATGAAGCAGAAACTGAATGAAAAGCTGGAGACAAAATCACATTCAGCTGAAATTTATTGTCTTGATGCCTCAAAATGAGGCCACTGGATATAGATCTTGCCTCACAACTCAGACGATGAGCCATGTAACTCCATCTCACTATATAATTTCATCTATGTTCTTCAGCCTCTCTCTGCTAACATCACTGTAAAATATAATTATGGCTTCTCCAGAAAAGTTAAAGATTCTGAGGATAAAAAGCTAGAAACAACCTAAACTCAATTACTGATAAAGCAGCACCAGCTGTTCTCTGGGAAATCAGCCTCCCCCACCAAAGACCCTCCATGAACGTGCCTGGGCCTCCCTGCAGAGGGATTCGGGGCAGACACTTGGAGTCTAAGGATGGGGCAAAAGGACTGAGAGAGCCTGGATTTGGAGATGCACGCCCCACCTCCAGTTCACCTTTTCTGAAGTCAAGCAAAGCAAGGGAGGAGAACGAGCATGTTGGACAGTGATTTGCCCACAGCAGACACAGGGGAACGTAATTTCTTATGAGCAGAACTTGTTTCATACTTAGTAGTTGTATTTCCAGCACCTAGCACTTGGCCTGGCACATAGGAAGCATTTGATAAACAGTTGTGATTGATTGACTGATTGGTTTACTGCACTGATGGTGAAACTGCTTTGAAATTGTCCTACTGTTAAGTAAAATAACGTGGATCAATGCCCTAAGAGTCACTGAACTGCATGCCTTTTGGTCCAGAAATACCAATACCAGGCATATAATCCAAGCTAGTCAAAGACAGAGGGGGAGAGAGGACCCATGTCTACAAAAATATTTATAGCAACATTTTTGTTTTTTGGCAAACAATTCAAAATAAAGAGGCAAGGTTAGAAAATTACCAAGGCCACCCATAGGAAGTGGTAAGGCCAGGACTTGAACCCAGGTGTCTTGAGCAATGTTAGCACCTTTTATACTGCTATGCCCCTGGATGTGTTCTCACTGCTCATCTCTAAGCATGAGAGCTTGGTGCCTTACACTAATTCATTGCGGCTTTAATGATTTTACCTCTAGCTTCTTCAACCCTTTTCAAAAGGGCGTCAGCTACAGACAATGTTCCTCCCAGGTGCTCAAAGCACATTTCTGACTAGAGTGATGGATGGCAGTAGACAAGTCAGAGTACCCCCATTCATTGGCAAGTATCCAAAGGGCTGGATGCCCTGGGAACAGGATGCCCTCAGTGTTGTGGCTGTGGCTGTGCCTAGGACACTGATGGGGGCCTTTTCCCACCTTATCCTGTAAACCTGATCCTCTTAGATGTAACTCACTTTCCATGAAGGCATTCCAGGAACAGGTGGGATGCAGAAGAACTCCACAGAATCAAAGCTACATTGGATCAGAATCCCTGCAAGCCTCCATGGGGATGGTTACTAAAGGCAATCCTATACACAAAGGCAGGATTAAAAGACAGTATCTTCTCTGCACTAAAAAGAGTCATGATACTTCTTCTAGAACACTGAAATACATCTATCTCTCATGTATTCTTAGTCAGTCCGTCTGTCTGTCTCTCTTCCCTCTGTTCTTTTATCTCTCTCTCTATCCTTCCTCCCTGTCTCTTTCTCTGTGATTAAGTCTCTGTCTCCCTCTGTCTCTCTGTCTCTGTCTGCCTGTCTCTCTGTGTGTGTCTCTCTCTGTCACTCTCTTTCAATCTCTCCATTCCATCCTTCTAATTTTCCTCTGTCTAATTTTCTTACTCTATTTCTTACCTTTTTCTCCTTTGGGCTGACTCTCTGTGCCTATCTGTCTGTCTGTCTCTGCTTCTCTCCTTTGGTGAAAGGGAGAGCCCTCCCCCCTCTTTCCCTCCCCTCCATATTTTATTCTCAACATTAGAGTCAGTCCCATAGTCTTAAGAACAAGTATGGCATAGGATAGTTGAAAGAACTGTGCCCCCAGAGACAGGAAAAATCTGGGTTCGAATCTCCATCCTGACATCTAACAGCCTGTGCCTTGCACACAATAGGCCCTTAATAAATGCTTGTAGAATTCAATTTACAAAAAGGCCACAACCTGGGTCTTCTCAATTGATCAAATGCTTATCATACATGAACCACAGGCAGTACAGTAACTTCCTTCCCCCAGCCTCCCTCATAAGAAAAGCAACGTTTCCCAAGAAGTGGAATACCTGACAATGTGATATGAGTGAAGGAGACATGGTGGCCACAGATGTCTTCTGGAGATGGAAGACTTGGCTGGACTCACTCTTACATGTAACGCCGACTACCTATGTAACCTTAGACAAAATCACTCGCCTTCTCTGGGCATCTGTCTGGATTTCTGTAAAGAAGTGCATTGCATGAGATGGCCTCTGAGGCCCCTTCCAATTCTAACTGTACAACCCTATAACCTTGAGGAAGTAAGTTAACCTCTCTATTTCCAAATGCATATGGAGAGAGGGTTTGGGGGGAAGGCCCTCTAAGGTCTTTTCCAGATCTATGTCTATGATCCTTTCATGATCCTATGATCTTGGAATACTCAACTTTCCTGGTCCTCAGCTTACTCATCTGTAACATGTAAGTTATGAGCTATGTGGTCCCTAACCTACCTTTTCTCCTCTAGATCTATGACCCTACTGCTTGGGTAAAATCCTGGTTCTGTGGTATGATCTTAGGAAAGATCCTTGACCACTCTTTGCCTCAGTTTCTCCATGTGTATAATGAGGGTATTGGGCTAGATCCTTTCCAAAGTCCCTGATGCCATGATCCCAATCTAAGAGAGGTGCAACTGCAGTGGTATCTTGCCTGTCACCTCCTGTGTGACCCCAGATTTGTCACTTCACAAATGAGAAAGCATATTAAAATCATACATGGCATGGGACAGGACAATGCATGTTCTTTGTCTCTCATCATGGAGAATGTTCATGGTGGATCCAACTGGAAGTAGGATTCCCTGTAACTGCCAAGCCCTAAGGAGGTCCCTGATTGCAGATTACATCTTGCTGATCCCACCATTATTGATAACTCCTGGAAGGAGGCCCACTGACAAGGCAGGTCACATTCCCAGGTCCCCCCAGGCTAGGAAAGTCCACTGTGCTGAGAACATTGGGGGTGGGGGAAGGTGCTGTCCATCAAACTTAATGAAGGAGGAGCTAGAGAAATCAGTGTGCAGGTGCCCACTGAAAGACACTCTCACGACCTCTATTTTGCCTACTCCTTAATGAGAATTATTCCCAGACAAAGTCCTGAGCTGCTGCTGTTGTCCACTGTCCACACCTCATTTACAAATGCTTCTTCATGGACCCCGAGGATGCTGCTGCCATATTCAGTGACTCACATTATGAGTTGTACCTCACAGTTATTTAATAAGCACCTACTAACTAGAACTGAATGGAATGCCTGAACTGGAGAGGTTCCTGGGAATGCTCTGGTCCAGCCTCCTAATCTCACATATGAGGAAATTAGGGCCTGATCAGGCCCCATGGCTGCTTACAGGGAATTAGACAGAGAGAGGACCCGTGTTTCTGGCTACAGGGCCAGACATTAGCAGGAGGCAGAGCTAGAGGGGCCAGGGGACAGCCAAGTCCTGTCTGCAGGGGAACTCACCAGCCCCTTCCTCTGATGTCTGCGAGAGGGGAAGCCATGCTAGTCTTGTTGGAGGATCATTGTTGTTAGCTTCCACTGGAACAGTTCAGTCCACAGCACTGGTTAGGCTCCAGGCTCTGCCTCTGATATGTCCTTGGCAAGGTGATTCTGAGAAAATCACTCTGCCTCTCAGTGCCCCAAGAAAATCTCAAAAACCACAAAACTCCAAGGCTCCAAGGCATGGAACAGGTGCCAACCTTCCTGGGTAGGGGAAGCTTCCACTTCTAGGACTTCTCTTGAGGCTTAGTGAGACCCATTCAAGCCCCATTCCCTGTTCTTCTCTTCCAGGCACTGGTGAGGCAGTCACTATGGGCACACAGACAAAAACAGAGCATCCCCTGACCTCTGGGACCCAGCAGGGCCCAATGTACAGTCACATAGCTAAGGAAACACAAAAGATGGGTTCCATAAATACAATGGAATCAGGGATAATGTGAAGAAAGTGCTCGGAAACCTTAAAATACCTCAGGAATGGCAGCTTTTATTAACTCCCTACTTCTTAGAAGAATCATCAGGCTGAATTGTAGTCAGTATTTGTGAGGGATAAGAGTGAGAAGGGCCCAGGTGCTCTTCCTTCAAGCACATCATAAGGGCTGGAAGGAAGCTCACAGCCACTGAGTCCAGATTCCTCATTTCAGAGATGGTGAAGACTCAGAGAGATGAGCTGACTTGTCCAAGGCCACACTACCAGCGAGCGACATTGGCAGAATTTAAGCCAAGATCATAGAGTCACCATGCTATAGTGGAAAAGGACCTCAGAGGCCATCTGGTCTGGAGGTTTCATTTTACAGATGAGGAAACTGAGGCTAAGGCAGGCACCACTGTCCAAGGTCACGCGGGTCTGAGGCAGCTTCCTCAGCTCCCAAGCCCACCTTCCCACTCTTCTAAGCCATGATCTCTCAGTAAGTTACCTTGTATCCACTTAGTACAAATTGGGTCCAAACTTACATTGCACCTGTTGTCTCCGCCAAAGGGATGCCCACCTCCCTTCTGTCATTGCTGACTCCTAGTAAGCATTTAATGTTTGCTCAGTTGACTAAGTGTGGCCGTGGTTCTCTGAATGACTGGCCCCAGCCCATCAGTGTTTGCAGAGCCATACATAGGTGGACTGTCCCTCGGGGCCAATAGCAGGAGAATATATTTTCTCTTTCTTTGTCACCTTTAGAAGGTCCATCAAGCTGCATAAAAGACACACCCCTGTCAGGGTGCAAGTTGGACCGGCTGGCCTTAGGAGGTTCCGGCTAGGTCTGAGTGTCAGAGATGTGCTAGGAGTGGGCCATTCTGGCTTGGTAGCTTGCTTTGCTAACCTCCTGTGCTGGGCCTGTGAAGGCCTCAGGGCTCACCCACCACCCTACAGAAATATTATAATACTTAGAGTAGCAGAAGACTGTCTCCTGGGCCCAATATCCTTCCTCACTAAACATCTGGATCAAAGAGAAGATACAGACAGAAATCTAAGTTAAATTCCACACTTATGAGCTCACTGTGTCTGGGAAGCTTTCTAATTGCCTGGATAACTGCTCCCCCCCATTATCAGGACAGGTCTGTGACGCTCTGGTGCAGGCTTCACCCACACTCTCAAAGGTCAGATGGCCTTGCTTTAAAAAGCAGCGCTTTGAGAGGTGGTCTGTGCTGGAGAGGTGACATCCCCGCTGGGTTCACACTGCCCAACATGCTCTAATGCTAGAAGACCCAGTCACGATTCAGGCCTCAGGTAGAGTCTCATTAGCACAGAATCAACAAGGGCCATCAGGGCAAGCAAAATACCCAGCAGGAAATCTGTGGGACAGAGAATATCAGAGCTGGGAGGGGCCTTAGAACCAAAAACAGAGGCTGGATAAGCTGGAGGGGCCTCAGCGAGCACCTCACTCAGGTAGCCACCAAACAATTACTTACTGCACACCAAGCCTTGTGCTAAGCCTGGGGATACAAAGCAAGGCAAAAACCAGGCCCTGCACTGATGGGGGAAAGTATTCTAATGAACAGGTAGTTATCTGCAAGGTGCAAGCAGTATGGATGGGAGGTAACAGAACAGAAGGCCTAAGCCTCTGGGAAAGGGTTTGTGCAGAAGGTGACCTTTTAGCTGGGTCCTGGAGGAGGCCAGGTAGTCTGGGAAGGAGAAACAAGGAGGGAGATTCCTCATTTGATAGAAAAGGAAACTGAGGCCCAAAGAGAGGATAGGACAGTGCACAAACCACTCCTCTCTGGGCCTCAATTTCCTTGGCTCTAGAACAAGACAGTCAAACAAGAGCTTCCCTAAGTTCCTTTCAGCTCTGATTTCTATGATTGTATGACTCATAGATTTCTATGATTCTAAGATATACCCAGGCCCTGACTAATGGAAGAACCTTCATCAAGACAAGGCTCAGATAATAGGGAGCAGCAAGGTCTTAGACAAGGTCATCAGTCCAAATAATACCTGCCTCTCCACAAGAAGAGAAGACACCTGCCCAAGTGTTTCTGAGACGAAAAGCCGGATAGGGCCATTTCCCAGATAGAAGCATTGTAAACAGTGACAGGGGATCTGTCCAATGTCCTCGGAATGTTAATGCTTTACCCTCACAAAGACTAGGGATGCCCTCTTGTTCCAGGGAAACTCTCCCATGTCTGAAAGAATATTCTCCAAATCCAGGTGACAAACGAGGCTTACTGCCTAGGACTGTGGTGAGTCTGGTAGGTGGTTACTGAACACCTAGTAACTTATGGCTTCCCTCCCAGGAATCTGCCATCATGGGAAGCAATATAGAATGGGAAAATAGAATGTACACAGACTCTAGAGTTAGAGTGAGTTGAATGATCATCTAATTTAACTCTCTATCCCACGCAAAAAAATCTGGTTGTCCAGTTCTTCTAATTCCTTCCAATGATAGGGTGCTCACTATTTGACAAGGTGACCATTACCACACAACTTTGATTGTTAGGAAGTTTTTCCTAATATGGAGCCAAAATATGCATCTCTTTTTAATTCCACCCACAAGCATGTTGTGAGGAAGCTCTTGGGAATCCGTATCTTCTTTCTAATGATGGCACCCAGGGCAGTGGAAGAAAGGCTATGTGGTGTATCCTGAAGCCTAGAGTTGTACCCCTTCAATTCCAGGTGAGAACATACTTACTCCCAGGATGTCCAATCTAGAATTCTCCCTTCCCAAACATGGGGCATTCTCTATTACTTGAAGCAGCCCTCTGACAACATCTCGACAGATCAATCAAACCACCACAATGTCAATCCACCATCCAACCGACCAAGTAGATAGCCCAGCCAGCTGACTATGCTAATCCATGCTAGAGAAGGATCCTGAAACCATTTCAGACCTGAGATACTGGGGAAAGAGGCCTTGGCTTGAAGTCAGAGGGCTTGAGCATCTGTGTTGTAATACTTAGCAGCTCTATGATCTTGGGGACATTATTTTGACATACTGGCCTAAGAGTCCTTCTCAGTAAATCAAAGGGCAGGCAGCTACTGAGGTCTCTGCCAGCCCTACTCCAAAAAAACAAACAAACAAAAACCCTACATTTCCACAGTCCACAATGGCACTGCCCTATACAAAGTCCAAGAAGAAGCATTATGCAATAGAAATAGCCCTGAATGTGGAGTCAGAAGACCTGGGTTCAATTCCTTGTTCCACCATTGTGTACATATACATTACTTTAGGCAGGTTATTTTGATTCTCTGGACCTCAGTTTATTAAATTGTAAAATGGCAGGATTAGACTAGATGCCCTTCTTAGCTCTAATGCTACCATCTTGGGATCCTGAGTAGAAGTTTCAGGAAGCATTACAAGGCTCCCCATGCCAGCATAGCAGTAACCCATAGTTTTTAAAGGCTATCACAATAGCACGCAATCTCTGGTAGAACCTTCTAAGCTGATAGGAAGGATCAGGGAAGGCTCTGAGTCTATGTCTGCTATGCAGAGACTGGCTCAGTTAAATACATAGAGGACCACCATCAACAGGATGGTGAGCTCCCTTACTGATAAACACTTTGTCCATGGCAACCCAGGAAGGCACCGATACTGGAAAAGAAGGGCATATGGAAGGAGCCCTATCTACACTCCCACCCTTAACTTCTCTCAATCTCCATCCTTTGTTGAAAAAGTGAAGACAAGAAGACATATTCTCTGTCAACATCTCCTGAAGACTCAATAGTAGAGATACCCAGACAAGAATAAAACATGGGGAATTTGAGTTTGATGGGCAGGGGCTTTTGCTAAAGGGCAATGGAAGTAAAACAAGTCCCCTATTCAAGTAGGGTTGGCCACACAGGACAAATGCAAAATGTCTAGCCACCAAGCCTTTAGGGTGATAGGGTACTTTCCATCACATTCCAGGTCTCACAACAATGAAGTAATGTGATCAGAACAGAGATTTGTTGTATCATGGCACAGATGAAGAAACTGAGGCTCCAAAAGTACAAGCAGTTTGCCCAAAGACTCATAGCTGGATACCAGGCCCCAAGGCAGATAGCCTGACCTCCAATTCAGGGGTGTTTCTTATCCCACATGCTGCCTTTCTTCATACATACTCAATGCATGTCTTGTGCTTGGTCACGTGGGAGAAGGAAATGTCCCATGAGGCCAAGCATAGGTCATTCATTAAGTGCTTACTATGTGACAGGGACTGGGAATACAAAGTCAAACATGGGGCAACCTTTGCCCTCAAGAAGCCTACATTCTGTCAAGATTACAGAATGAGCAAACTGAGGCCAAGACATGGTCCAAGGCAATTCAGGTACTAAGTTAGAGACACAGGACATCCCAATCCAGACAATCGGACTTGTGAACCTTTCCAATATGCCATCTTGCCTTCTTCAGTCAGTGGTTCCATTATCTAGTCAATACTTATGTAGAGAGGCAACATGTGGAGTCAGGAGATCTTTATTTATACCATCACACACACTGCCAGTGCTGGGAAAGAGAAGTTGGGCCAGTGGGGAGGAGCCGTTGAAGGTTTCCAAGCAAGGCAGTGAGCTGAGTAGAAATAGCGATCCCTCAGGAAGATGACCAAGGCAGGCAATCTGGGAGGGCTGGACTGGAGGAGGGAGAAGGAAGCAGAGCTGCAGAGTACCCATTGGAAGAAGGACACCATGGTGCCTCTGGGACTTCATGTGTGGTGAAGCATTTTGGACTGTACCATTCAGGGGCTGTAAGTGCCTGTGCATACCATAGCAGTGCGCCCTGATGGGGGAGAATTAATCGTCTCCACTAAAGTGACAGGCTGAAGAGCCACGCAAACATGACTCTGCTCTCAGAAGGATATCCTTCAATCTCATCAATTAATTCAAGGACAGAACCTGCTCCTTCTGACTCTTACAGGGGCTTTGAGATCACAAGCAACTGATAGTGAAGCATATCCTCCTCACCTCCCCCCCATCCAATTATATAAAGGACAAATGCCTTTTGGTAGCTGTCCCATCTTTCCTGCTGCTCAGAAATAACTGGCTGAAATCTGCTAAATTTGCCTTTCAAATCTGACTTTGGCCCCAAATATCAGCTCATCAATGCCCACCTATATGGGACAGCCCCAAGTCAGGGTTAGGCAACAGAAGACAGTGTCCCCAGGACCACAAGAGGGAAGAGCTGGCTGGAGCTCAGACTCAAGGCATACCAAAAGTGTAAAGGAATCCAGAGCCCTTGGGTGAGCCTGGAGCAGGTCACACTGGAGGTGGGGGGAGGGGGACTTCTCCCACCATTTGTCAAGAGCCCTGGAGATAGGATCCATCTTAGCCAAACTTTGCCTGCAATATGTGGTTACCTCGAGAAACATTATCTGGAGAAGAGCCATGAACTTGGAGTAAGAAAACCAAGATGAGGGTTGAGTTCCTAACAGTCAATGCCCGGTTGGCCAGAGACAACTCCCTTTCCCTTTCTGAGCCTTGTTTTTGAGATATGTAAAGGACAAATAACAACATTCCCATGACCTGATTCACAAAACTGCTGTGAGGAAAGGGCTGGGTAGATCACAGGGGACTATGGGAAAACATGTTGCTAAGCTCAAAGGGTATCTTTTGGTCTAGATAGCATGTGAGTGCAGTGAGTAGGGAATTCCCCATGTGGAAACTCCTTCCACCAATGCAAATCAGAACCTTATCTGTGACACATTCCCAAATCATAGATTTAGAACACTTAGTCCAAGCCCCCATATTAAAAATAGAGTAACCAATTCTAGTACATCCCTCTAAATAATAATGAGTTTATTTTACATATATTTATGTGTATACTATATATATATATATATATATATATATATAATATACATATACATACATATATACACATCTATTATATATGTGTGTATATATGCATATATACACACACACACTCATACATAAACAGAAATATGATGAGAGGGGTCGGAAATGCTCAGGTCTTTGTCCCCAAAGCCATGGTTCTCCCTCTCCCTGACCCCAGCCTTTCAGGAACTTTCATCTTAAAGATGCCTGGGACACTGACAGGGTAAGTAACCTGTGCATAATCACATATCTATTATGTGTCACAGACAGATTGTGAACCCAGGCCTTTCTAACATCAAAGTCAGTCCTCTACCACAACTACACTACTTTGCCTCTCTAGCAGTCTTATTATCACACATTTAGAGTTCAGCCCTGGGCTCAGATATCCCACATCAGTATCACTTGGTCACTAGAGAATTAAAAATTTAAAAAAAGAAAGAAAAGAAAAACTGGTTTTGTGAATGTGCAAGCTTACAAAAACCAATCTCCAGGGAGGGTTGATTAATAATACAAAGGATTCTTGGCTTCAGAAGAGATGTCATTGAAAGCCCAGATTTCCCTAGTGTGTTTCAAATACATTATGATTTTTTAAGTATATGTATGTACTACTTTTCATGGAGCTTTCCTGAGGCCCACCTCTGACTTCAGGCACACAAAGCCTTCACAGAACTGGGGACTCCCTCTCCAACCTCAGAACCTTTTGGGTATGTGTTTTGTAATCCCTTATGCCCTCATTGGATGCTATATTGTATGAGGATCATCTGTGGCCACTTAAATTAAAACACCATCCAAATATTCTCTGATGGCCAGCCCAGTTCAAGTCTGAGAGGCCCATCACTAGGTTACATTTGACAGAGACAGTCACAAAAGCCCAGTCCTCTCTAGTGGAAGGTTGGAATGGATGAGCTAAGACAAAAGAAACAAATATATATTAAGTACTTACTATGTGCCAGGTAAAGTGCTACAGATAAGAATACCATAAAGTAAAAGCATAGACATTCCAAGATTCTATGTTCTAAGATCCCTTCCAGCTCTGAAATTCTATATTCCAGCAACTCTGTCAGTTCTGATATTCTGTCTAGGGTCAGGCTCCTCCCAGCACTGACATTCTCTGTTCTGAGGTCCTTCCCACCTCTGACATCCTTCAGCTCTCATCCTGTGATAGGAGTGTCTCCGGCTCTGGCTCTTCCCTTCTTCCCTCTCTGGCTCCATCTCTCTCTACCTCTAGCTCCCCTCACCCCTTGTCAGGCATGCACAGAGCTCAGTAGCTTTTAGTGCATTCAGGACATCAGTCAATAAAAAAAAAATTATCTTTTCCTGAAGGCTTCTTACATATATTCTTGTTAACTTGATACCTGCCCCAGCCACATTACTGCTGCTATTAGGGACAGGCTCAAAGCACATTACTGACTGGCCACTTAATTAATGATTTCAAATTGATGATAGATCCCTAGGTATCAATGTCACTGGGAACATTGTCACAAGGTGAAGGCGGCACTGGCTGCTAGGTGGATGCTGGAAACAAGCAGACCGGCTAATCTGAGGCTCCATTTCCATTTGTCAGATTGGGGTGGGAGGGAGACCTTCAGGGAGGCTTCTTAATATTCCAGGGTCTATGGGACTCATGTAGTACTATCCTCATGGCTTCATCCACCAATGCATTTGTGAGATTATTCAAAATCACATGGAATAACAGAATCTCAGAGTTGGAAAGAATTTGAGTAGCCATCTAGCCCAACCCATACACAGAAGGAATCCCCTCTGCAATACAACCAATAATATTAGCATCTCCACTGATGGCACAGTGACCACTTCCAAGGTAGAACATTCCACCCTTGGATATCTCTAATTCTCAGAGTGTGTTTTCTTTAACATCAAATCTATATCTGTCTATCTACACCCCACCCCAGCACACCCCAGACTGCTCCTAGCTCTGTCCTCAAGGAGCAAGCAGGACAAGGATCAGCTTCCATCTATAGGTCAGCCATTCACATGTATGAGAGCATGTCTTCTATGCCCCATCCCCAGGACTTCTCTTCTCCAGGCTAAGCATCTTTCACTGCTTCAATAAATTTTCATGTGTCCCCACGAGGGTCCCTGTCCTGAACTCCCATCTTTAGATGTCTTCTGTGAGACCACCCAGGTTTCTCAATTCTCAGGCACAGAGATATAATAAAACCATATTCAAACAACACATGCTGATTGTGTTTCCTCCCTTTCCAGGATCTCAGTAGCCCTCTGAGAGGTGTACACAGGTCAGCATGAGAAAAAAAAGCAAGTACAAATTCTGACTCATGTGCATATTGCACATTATAATATGAAAAGTACTTTCTCCTCCAGAATCTGACCCATCTTCACAGAAGTTACATCAGGGAAGGGGGATTTATGCCTATTGTACTGCAAAGTCATAGAAGTCAATGAGCTGTCCAAGGTACCTGGGCTTGGAGAGAGGGCAGAGATGCTATTTAAACACAGGTCTCCTGACTCAAAAGTCCAGTGCTCTTTTGACTCAAGTGCCTTTCTTCAGGCCTTGAATAAGGAACTTCTTAATCAGTGTTTGTTGGATTGAACTGCAAGTAGCTTCAAGGATACTTCTGCACTTCTAATAAAAATGAGTTTCTAGATGAAGAGAGGAGAGCAGAGAGGCATAAATAAGAGTCGACATAAGACAGGGAGAATATGTTCTTGGGTGGACTTTTCTAACATCATTGACTCATGCCTACATTCATTCAATCAACAAAGCCCTTACAACAAACCTCTTAGGCACAGAACACCACCTGTCATAGCACGAAGGAGGGGAGGTCGTGACCGTGAAAGCACAGAGGAAGCAAGATGTGATGCCCTAGACTCATAAGTCAGAGGGTATGGGTTCGAGGCCTACCTCTGATAATGTGTGGCCTTAGACACAGTCATTTTCACCTGTAGGCCTCAGTTTCCCTAAATGTAAAATAAGGAATTTCATCAAGTTGACCTCTTCAGGTCATGCTTAGTAAGGCTTGTGGCCCTGCTCTCATGGTGTATGTCTTATGTTCTAAGGTCCTTCTCACTTCTGACACTCCATGGTTTTCAGGAGCCTAGTCCTTACTTATGAGACACTAAGCATCTCAAGGTTGAAAGACAATTTTAGGCAAAAGATAGAATGCCATAGATTTTGTTGGGGAAGGCTTCCTGAAAAGGGGATTATTTGACTCAACCTGGAAGGAAATGTAGGAGTTATGCTGGTGAAAAGAAGGTTTATTAGGATTAGAGCAATGTCTAATAGCCTCAGTTTCCTCATATGTAATATGAGAGAACTGGACTCTGTGACCTTTGAGGCCCCTTATGGCACTAAATCTATGACCCTATGACCGTAAGCCAGGAAGAGAGAGAATAACAGGTAGGACTGGGCGTTAAGAAGGTGGAGAGATCTGTTAGGGTAAACTATGTTATCTCTCACACACTTTGAGGCCAGGCCTTTTACTAGACAAGAGGGCTTCAAGCTCTACAAGTCTCTGACTTGATGAATCCTGGCTACTTCAGTGCTCTACTCCATGACTCATTCTTGACTCTGTCCTTCCCCGAACAGCCCAGGTGTGCCAGTAAAGCAAGACAGTCTGTCCTCTTCCATCTCCAAGGGACACTAAGAACCCAGATCTAGAGGGGGCAGCAGCCTCAGAGGCCCACCCTCTCATCCCACCACCTCATTTCACTTGTAAGTTAGCTGAGGCCTAGTCAGTTGAAAGATGTGCCCAAGGTTACATGGCTAGTCAGTAGCAGAGCTAAGACTGGAACACAGCTCCTCTGATCCCAAACCCAGCACTCTCTCCACTGCAACATGCTTCCCCCTCCAACTAGGTCATTTCCATCACTTCATCTCACTAATAATACAGGGTAATACTGCCCAGTTCATGAAAATGCTTGACCAGTACAAGGCAGAGACATTGAATACTTCTTGTTTTGTATCGCCATGGGGTGGGGATTAGACCAAGTAAACCCAAGCCTACTATGTTGCAATTATTCAATGAGTATCTGTTGATTGAATTAAATATGCAATATTTGACCTCAGTTCCAAATACCATCATTCCTCTGAATAACCAGCTAATTTAAGAACATGTTCAATTGGGAAATGATGGGTACACACAACATCCTATAGTTTGATATTCCACACTTCACCTCATCTCCATGATTCCTGCACCTAGAATAGCCAACCCTCTTTTTCTACATCTCTCATAGATCCTCTTTCAAAGCTCATCTCAAAAACTTGTCTTCTCCAGAAGGCTAGTCTCAAACAGACACATGCTGCCCCATAACATATTATTCTAAGTCTGTTACGTCTCTGACACTCAATAATGCTCCCTCTTTTTTTGTTGTACTAATGCCACTGAGTCTTCAATTTGCCTGGCTCGAGACCTGCTGATTTGTTTTGTTTTCTTGGGGGTGTTAGGATGAGTAGGTCATGTCAAGTCAACAGCATTTTCTAAAATTGAATTCAAAACTGAATTTGAAATTCAATTTAATAACCCTATATATAATACACCTGCCATAACACAGAAACACTAACAAAACAATCACAAGAGAATTCTGAGCAAATTGTCAAAGAAGGAGGGATTGTGGGATTATTAGCACACTAATGCATTATTGATGGAGCTGTGAATTGGTCCAACTATTCTGGTTAGCAATTTATAAATGGAATAAAATATCCATACCCTTTGACCCAGAGATTCCTCTGCTAGACATATATTTTCTTTGGATCACTGATAAAAAGAAAGACCCTCATACACTAAAATATTCATAGCAGCATATTTTGAAAGCAAGGAAAGAACTGGAAATAAAGTAGATACCCATCAACTAGCAAATGACTGAGCAAATTGAGGTACATGATGGTAGAGGAATATCACAGTGCTACTTACCTTTGGATGGGCCAATATGGGAATTTATTTTGCTTGAGAGTACATATTTGTTGCAAGGGCTTTGTTTTTCTTTTCTCTTTATTTTGTTCCCAGGGAGGGGCATCGAAGGAAAATAAATGCATGTTATTTGGGGGAAAAAACTACTTCTGTTCTATATGGGACAATTGAAGTGAAGAATAGAGAAGACGGGGAGATGTATGTGAACTGATTCAAATGAAAATAAGCAGAATTAGGAAAACTATATATAAGGATCACAATAATTTAAAGGGCAACAACAAAAATAAAACAATTGAAACAAATTGCTACAGATGTTATAGAAAGGCCAAAAGAATAGGAACTAATGGTTCTCAAAAGAAAGGTTGCTAGCTACTGACAACCAAAAGACAGAATGCTCCAAATCACTGATCACAAGAGAAAAGCAAATCAAAACAATCCTGAAGTCTCACCTCATTCCCAGAAAATTTGCAAAGATAGGAACACTCAATGTGGGAGGGCTTGTGGAAAGACAAGCACACTAATGAACTGTTGGTTGGAGATGGGAGTTAGTCCAACCAGTGTGAAAAGCAATTTAGAATTATGAAAATAAAGTGACCAAAACAGTAATACTATTTGGCACAGAGATCCTACTTCAAGTCATGTACCCCTAAAGAGGCCCTTGATAAGAAAGAAAAGCCTTATATGCATGAAAATATTCATAGCAACGCTTTTTGTAGCAGAAAGGAAATGGAAATAGAGGAGATGCTCAACAACTGGGGAATGGCTAGAGAAACTGTGGTATGTGAATGTATTCTAATATTCCTATGTCATAGAAAATGATGGATATGATCATTAGAAAAAGGAGGAACTGAGAAATGTACATGATGTAAAAAACAAAGGGTCAATAAAACTGTATTTTAAGAAAACACTTATTATGTCCTTAATAACCATGGGGAAGGGAAGAAGAAGGAAGGGGAGAACAGGTACTGAAAGTGATATACAGTGTTTCTTAGTGAAGAAATCTCAGCACTAGAGGCACAGAAGTTGTTATTTCATATATAATCTCCTCGTGTTCTTTTCACCTTCAGGTATTTATTTCTATATATTAATGAATATGTCCATAGTAAAATAACTTTTTTAAACAGGACTTCAACAAAAATGACTTTTAAAGAAAAGTGCTTATCTCAGTGTTAAGATCTCAATTTTAATCTCACTCCAGACACTTGCTAGCTGAATCATTCAAGCTAAGTCGACCTCCTTCTAAGCCTTAGTTTCTTTATCTGTAAAATGAATCTGTTAAGAACACCTGACTCCGTAGGTCATTGGGATGATCCAATGAAACAGTCAGCGTAAGTAAAGTGCTCTGCAAACCTAGATGTGCTGTGCGGATGTCATCTAATAGAGTAGTGGGTTTAAGACACCATTCTCCAGCCTCCAGAGTTTACAATCTAGAAGGCTGTTCTACTGTGAGAACCTACTACGAGCCCAGTCCTCTGCCAGGGCCTATAGGAGATAACAAACAAAAGGTAGTTTGTGCCCACACCCTCATGGACAGTTGGTACCTGTATTCGGACAGACTGATTATAGACACACAGAATTAAACAGATGGGCTTGCCAAATGTAGCATCCAAAGAGCTGTTGTGGGAGATGTTTACATCTTCAGAAATTAATGGTCGGAGAATTCATGTCTTCCTTGAACAGATGCTAACTCTTCTGAATTGACATTCCCTCCATCTTTCACATCCTGAGTGCTAAGGACTAGACAGTTTGAAAGGATATCCATCTTTCCAAGATGCATAAGTAGGGTGGAATTTCCTTAGCCATTAATTCCTCCAAATGGTTGCCAGTGGGTGCATATTGCTCTTGGAAGTTCCACAGTGGAAAGGATAGAACATAGGACTGGAAGCCCGAAGATCCATTGGCACAGGAAAAAACCCTACTGAAGAGTCAGCTCCACTGACCTCTAGGAGTGGTTCCAACGCCATGAGTTGATGGTCCTGGGACTTAGCTTCTAATTTTGGCTCTGCCAATGAGTTGCTATGTGATCTTGGGCAAGTCCCATTCCCTCTCTTGAATCCAGGTGGCTCATATGTAAAATGAGAGGATGGAGCCAGATCATCTTTAAACCTTTCCAGCCCTAAAAGTCTGTGATGGATATAGAATAAATGGGTATATTCAGGTACCATGCCATCAGTCCATGACTGGGCATGGAAAAGGCATGAGGAATCCATGTCCATATCCTGGATCTGTCGATTACTCCGTGTGACCCTGGGCAAGTCACATAAACCCCTGGGGTCTCAGTCTCTTCATTTGCAAAATAACCTTTAATCTACAAATTCAAAACCTATAGTGATAATATGAATCAGGACCCAATACAGCATTAAAAAGTCAGTTGAAATAGACCAGGATCCATTTTGAGACAGCATAGATGTAGATATTCAGAAACTTTAGCTGGTTAAAAAAAAGTAAGTTCAACTGAAGATTCTATTTTATACTTGCATTCTGTGTTTTTTTTTAAGCTTTTCAGAGAAGTTTGAATATCCATGACCTCAGATGACCCTCACAAGAACCCTGGGACAGAGCCCCAGTAGCTAATACTACCGTCTATCTTGCAGATGGAGAGATGAGGCTCAGAGAGAGGTGCTTCCACAGCCAAGGTTGCATGGCCATAAGTGGCAATCCCAGAATAAAAACTTGACTCTGCCGACTTTGGGAGCCTAGGGCCAATTCCATTAGAGTACACTCCCTCTCTTCCCGCAACCCAGAGGTTTGCCCTCCTCCTGTTCATGTGACCCTCTCCATTTCAATTAGCAGATTTCTAAAATGGGGATGAGAATGTACAAAACCAGATAAAAGCCACAGAGGTAGGAGGCCAATACTCTGCCCAACATTTAACCAAGTTTCAGAGGCCCTGTGGTTAAAGGTCTTTGTGCAGATAGCCACTTAATAAATGCTTTTAAAGATGAGGCTGAGAATGGAGCTAGGTTTATTTAATCTGGATAAGAGCAGGCAGAAGGGACTATAATAAAAAAGAGAATAATGGCTGTATTTTCAGCAGTGAACTAGTCCTTGCAGGGCCCATAACAGAAGCCAAACCACTTAGAGTCAAGCTCCCTCTTGTGGCTGCACAGCAGGAGCTGGGTCACAAGGCAAGTCAACTTGCAAGAACCAGGCCACCACCCCAACTGGACTGTGGACCCCCCTCTCCAGACCTCAGTAGGCCTGGGATCTCATACTTGGGGCCTCTTCATCCTCTAGGGCATGTCACAAAAGGGACGCCCTGGATTTTTACGTAAATCCTCCGCTGGGAACCCATCCAAAACGCAGCAAGCCTTCCTCTGTATCTCTGAAGGCTCAGGGGATCATTGGATCAGAGAGTTAGAAGAGCTACCATTTCCAACAGAAGGCCCCGATGGGTCATGGGAATTGGCCAAGGTCACACTGCTAGGAATTGTCTAAGGGAGTATCTGAACCTAAAACTTACTGACTTAAAGCGCGATGCATTCTTTGTCTCTCTGTCTCTCTCTTACACATACACACACCCACACACCCACATACACACACACACACCACTCTTAATGGACACCCAATTCCTATGAGTTTCTATTCATGGGTAGACATTTTTAGAAGCAATAGATAAGAATAAAGGAAACATGGGAAGATTTAGATGTACTGATGTGGTTAGAAGCAAACAGAAGCAAGAGCACCCTATATACCGGGATTACGGCAATATAAACCAAAACATCATTAGAAGGAACCCGTGTTCTGCCAACGATTCATCTCTGTCCCAGAAAAGGGAGAACAACATATGCCACTCAGTGTAGGGATGGATTACAAGTGCATTTCATGGTGTAGGGTATGACTCCCTCAATTGGTCTTAGTTAAGTCCTTTTTCCTTGTGAGGAGAGGGCTCAAGGGATAAGGTATTTCAGAAGAGAAAACGAGTGTAAAAATAAAAGATCTTAAGAAAATTTAAAAATAAAAATGGGAGTGGGAGCACTTCCAGATGAGCTATTAACCAGGCTAATGATCTGGTAACTACTAGAGCCAACACTAAAGGACCAGATGAAACCTATTCCTCCTATATTCTGAGTCTAGTACAAACAGAATATTGTTTCTGTGATAATATGTCAGGTTATAACTCATTTCTAAAATGCTTTGAGATCCACAAATGGCTTTCTATGAAACTACCCTATGAAATGTTAGTATAAGTGTTGTTATCCCCCATCACACAGATGACAAGACTGAAGCTCAGAATACTCAAATGATTTGCTCAAGATCAAACAGTGTGGAAATGCCAAAGCCTGGGTCTAAATTCATGTCTACAGACTCTAAGGGTGGCTGTCTTTCTACATCCTTGTATGTAACTGTAAACATATCCTAAGGTTAAACAAAATCCCACTGTAAACACGGCTCTTTCTGGTCATGCAACGGAAGTTGAAGGGAAAATACAATTTGATTCACTTTCCAGTCAGCTCTCTGGAAATCCACTTTCCCTCCTGTACAGTCAGGAGCATGCACTGGTGCTTTCCCCCAAACGTCATAAAGTCAATTCCTAGACCATCAGAGGATGGCCACTCCCTTGACTTTGAGCCCAGTCAGTACATGAGCCAGGGAAGAGTTTGAAAAGAGTGGCCTATTGGTGAAGGAAGTCCTCAGTAAGAATGGAGTTGGGGCCTCATCTGGGGAGTGTTTGGATAGGAACCTTTGATATGCCTTTTGGTTTTAACAAAAGAAAATTGTCTGACATTCAGAACACATACCATGACAAAAATGAGTTGTCACTCATCTTGCGCACAACTGGGGATACCACCAAGGACAAACTGTTGTAAACTGATACAGGGTTTGAGAAGTAAGGGAGGAGAAGAGAAAGTGAGTATTTTGTATGTCTAATCCTGGCTCTGTTCATAGCTAACTGGCTATTACAGACCAAATAAATTAACCTCAGCCTGAGTATCTCCATCTGAAAAGTGAGGGCCGTAGGCTAGGTGGTTTTTTAGGGCCCCTCTGGCTCTGGCATTACATATCCTAAGGCTGTCCTGAGCTCTGATGTTTAGAATTCTGTGTCCCACCCTCCTATCCTTGTTTACTAAGATGGTGGTACTTCCGAGCTCTGACATTCTCCCTTCTACTTTGTAACATCCCAAGTAGTTCTCCTTTTCAGCTCTGGCATTTTTTAGCCTACGTTTTGAGGACCTTCCTATATCTGATATTATTAATTCAAAGTTCTAAAAGTCCTGAGAGTTTTAATATCCTTTCCATCTCCAACATTCTACAAACCACTCCAACTTTTGAGAAAAGGGCCATTGAAACACACACACACACACACACACACACACACACACACACACACACACATTCGTGATTTGGTGGATCCACGTGGAGCAGTTCATAACCCATACGTATCTTCCCCCTCTTCACAATCATCCATGGAACAGCTGGCGGATGATTTCTTCAGGTTTTCCCAATTAACAGACATGTATTAAGTATGTACTATTGGCCAGGCATTGTGCTAAGTGCTGGGAATAAAAAAAAAAAAAAGATAAAAGATGGTCCCTTCCCTCCCAGTTGTTCCCAGTCAAATGGAGGAAACAACATATAAAGAACTCTACAAAGAAGCTATAGGATAGATAAAATGAAGATAACACCTGAGGGAAGGCATTACTATTATGGGGGTTAAGGAAAGGCTTCTTGCTGAAGATGGGATTCTAGCTGAGACTTAAAGGAAGCCAGTGGAAATACATAGAAAAGAGGAGGAGAGCACTGAGAGGTTAAGTGACTTGGCCAGGATCATCTGGCCAGGTTGTATTGAGTGGCAGGCCAACCTCTCCACTCTCAAGTGGCTATATGCAGGACTCAAATTGTTACAAACAACTACAGGGCTTAGCCCTCATCCTTGCACATAGTTGGTGCCTAATCAATGTCTGTGCAACTGGATTAGCTTCCTTTTCTAACCTTTTCAGTGTTGAGGAAGACCAAGGCAATAGCAGGATCCAACAAAGAATATTTGCCACAAACTCCTCTTTCTTGAGGGAGGGGCAGGGGAGGTGTCAGAGCTGAATCTAGACCCACAATAAACTGCCCCTGTGGACAGCTCTCAGGTGGCACCCAAACCCTCCCTTCTATCCTAGGTCCAAATAGATTTTGAAAAACAAATAATGCTCCAAGGCCAACCCAACCCTTCCCTATAGCTGGAAAAACCAACAGGGCCCCTGGGAGGGCAGAGGAAATTTCTCAGTACTTCTTTTTTTGTCACAGCCATGCATTGTTATGCTTATGTTCATAAAAGGACAATTTAATTTGAAAATTGATGCCAAAGCACAATCTGATCACACAGGAAGGAAGAAAGGAGCATGGACAATTGAGAAAACCATTGGCCCAACAGTCTCTGTGCTCCCAAGCACCCTTGCTGACTTACCAACACACCAAATCACATTACCTCCCAAGAGGCAGAGGAAAACAAGAACAACAACAAAATAATCATAATAACCTTATTCTAAATTACCAACAGTACAAATGGATTTCATGGATGTGGCAATGACCTCCACTGACATGAATCCCAACCCCACATGCCATAGTACACCATTTCCGAGACATCCTATGAAACTACCTTCCCCCATTTTTAAAATTTTTATTTTACAAAGGATCCTCTGATGGGCCCTAATCTACTGGCAAGGTGCCTCTCCAAATTTAGCTGGGCTGGTCCTCAGAAGATAGGCAGAGAGTCCAATGCCAGACCCATGCTCAATGTCCTTCCACTTGCGAAAGCTTTCTACTTGAGTAGACAATGTCAGGCAGTTAATAAACATTTATTAAATGTGTAATATGTGCCAGACACCATGGTAAGCACTGAAAGATCCCCAGGCCGCCATCATGCCATGCCACGGCATCAGAGAGGGCAGGACAGGAGGAAGAACACCCACAAAAGGAGGGCTGAGAGCAATAGTCAATCCTAACATTTGTATGCCATTTCACAGTCTTTGCACATACTCTCCCCCATACCTACCAGGCTCTCTATCTCCCTCCTCAACTCTGCCTCTTCAAATCCTTGCTTCCTTCACAGCACAACTCAAATTTCTACAAGAAGCTTTTCCTATTCCCCTTCATTCTAGTGCCTTGAGGGTAAGAACTGTCTTTTACCTTTGTATCTCCCGCACTTAGCACAGCCTGACATAGTGGGTGCTTAATAAATGCTTATCATCCACTGAGTGAGACTTTCTTGGATCCTATAAGCTGTGAGTATTCTTGAGGTGAAATTACTTTGAATCACATTGTATTAATCTATATTGCTCTGTATCTATATAGATTGTATTAATTTATCCTTGTCAACATCATTGGAGATTGTATTACCTTGGGGGTGGGCTAACCAATTCCAGCAAAGTATCATTGACCTGACATGAGAGCTCCACAGATGCTCAACTCTCACGAACCCAGTGGCAACTCTGAATCCTTTGGAACAACACTAGGAATCAGGACATACTAATTTCATCTCAACTCTGCTAGTGTCTTGATGTGTGGCCTAGGGGCATCACATCTCTCTGTGTCAAGCATCCTCATTTAGATAATGGAGACGATAATATTTTCCTATTTCCCCAGGGTGTGTGTATATGTGTGTGTGTGTGTGTGTGTGTGTGTCTGTGTCTGTGTGTGTATGAATACAGCCTAGAAAGCAGCCCCAGAATACCTCAAGAGGAAAGAGCATGACCCTGAAATGTAACACCCTGGAAAAGACCCAGGGAACACAATGACCCAGCCCACTCGGTGGATATTAGTTAGACCCATTCTTCTGTACCACACCCCTCAAGCCTTTTTCCATGAGGGCTTTTTCAAGAAAGGCTTGAGTCTTTCTGGGATCCCATGGAATCCTCATTATCTACACAGCATCATAAGGACTGAATTCTATTCGGGCAATCCTCTTCCTTATTACCACTTCTTAGTTAACAGAAAGAAAGCCGAGCCATGATCTGAGTCCTTACTAGGACCACCGTCCTTGGATCAACAAATTCACCTGGGAAGTGATTGCCCTAGAAACAAATAGGCTTTGTCTTATACACAATAATGGCCAGATACTAGAGATACAAAGATGAGCGAATCAGTCCCCACCCTCAAGGAAAATGTGCTCTCTGGAGGAAAGAACAGGGTTGTAAAGAAAGGATCCAGATACATGCAAATGCACATCAACATAACCACGTGCACAGCAGATATCGAACACATCAAGACAAGGGCCTTTGGGGAAGTGGGGGAGATCTCCAAAAGATGGAGGACATGCAGGAAAGATTTTAGATCCAAGGTAGCACTGGAGCATAGCATTCCAGGTAACATGGGATTCTAAAGGGGATGGGGGAAGGTATAAGTGCATTCTGGGCATGAGGGACAGACACTGCAAAGGCCCAGAGATGACAGCTGGAGGGCTGCACGTGAAGAAGGGGGGGAAAGCCATTTTGGGTGGACTGTAACATGTGGGAAAGGACTAGTGGACAAAGAGTTTGGCTATGGAGAGTACAGCCAGCTTGGGAAGGCTCTCAGTGCTAATCAGAGATATTTATACTTCACCCCAGAGCACATAGGAAACCACGGGGATTTACTGACCAGGGAGATGACATGGCCACACCTGTGACTTAGACAAATAATTTTGGAAGCTGGAGAGAGGATGGAACAAAGGTGAGAGAAAGTGGGGGACAGAGAAATCAACGAGGATCCTATTGCAACAGTTCAGGGATGCTGTGAGGATCAAACAAGATCACATTTGTCAAATGCTTAGCACGGTGCCTGGCACATAGGGGACGGTGTACAAAATCCTAATTATTACAGCTATTATTAGATGAGGAACTGAACTAAGGTCATGGCCGTTGGAGAAGAGAGAAGGGGACAAATGCGATAGTTGTTCTAGAGTGACAGCAATGAGATGGGGAAATGCATCAACTCTATGGGGTGAAGGAAAGTGAGGCATCAAGAATGATGCCAAAGCTTCCAGCCGGGGAGACGGGAAGGCTAATGGAAGACAGGAAGTCCTTGAGATTAAGAGGGAAGTCCAGAGAGATAACGGCTTTGGGAGGGAAAAATAATGAAATTCAGTGGTGGATGTGCTAAACTTGCAATGCCCAGGGGATTACCAGTTTGATATATCCAACAAGCAGTCGGATTGTTGTTTGAGAGAGATACTGGGGCCAGGTACACTGGGAAAGTGACAGATGGACCTTCTCTCAGTCAGATGCTCAGGCAAGAAAGAGCTCTTCTCTAATCTAGATGTCAAGATTAAAGGAGAGGGAATTTTCCTTCCACAGAAGGAAGAGTTGTATGCAGGCTCATTAAGGATTTAAGAGGCCTTTGTGGGCTAGCCTGGGATCTGACTGCCCTTTTTCCCACTGGACCCAAGGATGAAGTGAGGTGTGGTTGGAAGGGCCTGAATTTGGAGTCTATGACTCCATGTGTTTACTGACATGGACATGCCTCATAACACAATACTGTTTGCTCATCTGTGAGGTGGCTATAAGGTTCTATGTGCTCTGCTCCCAGCAAGGTTGCTAAGAGGGAAGCATATTCTCTCCAGTTCCTAAAGAGGCTACATGTTGACATTCTTATGGGACAGCTTGTCCCCAATTTCAAAGGACAGAGACAAGAACCAAGGCCTTTCTGGAAGGTGGCCATTGCAGCCCGAGGCTGGGGCGCCTGTTCAGGCACTCCCCCTGACAGAATGGCCCACGTCTGCCCCATTGCCGGCCATTTCCTGATTCTCCATCAGAAACGTGGGCATTTCTTCTTGGTGGTGCTGTTGTTCAGTCATTTTTCACTTGTGTCTGACTCTTCCATGACCCCAATGGGGGTTTTCTTGGCAAAGATACTGGAGCAGTTGGCCACTGCCTTCTCCAGATCATTTTGCAGATGAAGAAACTGAGGCAAAGAGGAATAAGTGACTTGCCCAGGATCATACAGCTAGTGTCTGAGGACAGAGTTGGATTCTATTTGTTTGCTAGGGTTTAAAAAGAAAGGGAAGCCTATGTGAGCCTGGGCAAGTCACTTAACTCCACTGCCTAGCCAAATAAAAACAAAACAAAGTATCTCCCCCCTCTTCACAATCATCCATGGAACAGTGGGAAGCCTGAGGCAGGTAGGTGTTGCAGTGCATAAAGCACTGGCCCTGGACCTGAGTTCGAGCCCAATCTCAGACACTTACTATTTGTGTGACCCTGGGCAAGTCACTTAATCCCAATTGCCTCCCAAAATTAAATAAATGGGAAGCCTAAACAAAACAGCAAAAAACACTTAATCCCTCAGAATAGGCTATGAAAGAGAGTTGGCAGTTGTCCTAGGAGAGGTGAGAGCTGGTAATGCTTTAAATGGTGCCTAAGTGATGTAAAGCAGAGGACAGAAAATAATGGGCAATTTGAAGTGTGAAGAATGGTGCTGAGAAAGAGAAGCTTACTCTGTTGGCAGGGTGAGTCATTCAATTCAACATTTTGTAAGCACCTACTATGTGCAGGTCTTCATGCTAAGATACAAAGAAGGTGCACAGCAGGGTCCCTCCCTTGACCATCTTACAGCTTACTGTAAGAGATAAGGTGGGCAAAGACAGTAGAATAGCAAGAAATACGAGTGGGCCAGCTTGGGGTAGGTGGAGCAGAAGGTCACAGGCGTAGAGTCATGATGGAATTGGAAGGCAATCAGAGGCCTCCTCCCCACCATGCTGAGGACAGAGAGCTTGGGTCTCAGGCAGAATTTGAATCCAAACCTTCCTGACTCAGCCAGAAATCCTACACTCATCTCCTTGCTCCATTGTTTTCCCACCTCGATGCTCAGTGTTTGTGTGACTTTGACATGGACTGTCATTCTTCATCCTCCATCCCTGGACTAACGGGGAAAAAAAATGAGAAAGCAAAAACAAGATTGACCCTAAGTCCCTTCTAACCAGAACAATCAGTAATGCACATTCAGAGTCCTGGCTACAACTGGCACCTCTGCCAGTCTCTCCTACCCTTGTTAACACCTTGGTAATCCAAGGGCCTTTGGGGCTATAAGAGCAATTGTGAATAAAGTTTCCTCACAATCAAGAGATTTAAGGTATAGTGGCAACAGAGATGGCATTTTTGTAGTAGTATCAAGAGCACTGAATTTGGTGTCTGAGGACATGAGTCCAAATCTCAGTGCTGCTACTGTATGACCCGGGGCAAGTCAACTGACTTCCAACAAGATAACATATGGAAGTGTAATATAAATACTCATTATTAATAATAATAACAATAATAACTTTCCAGTGACTCAGTTTCCTTAGCTATGAAAGAGATGGCCTCAAATTCCAGGACCCTAGGATGATATGACCTTTCCATGTGAGTCAAGGTGAAAGGATTGTGGGAACCAGGCACTCCCAAAGGGCTTTCCAGGAGGATACAGCAGTCCTGAAGAAGTGCTCCCTCTCATGAGCTTCATCTAGTTTTTGCTGTACAGAATGGGAAAGGAGGGGGGAAGTTTGTGTTTTTATTGTGGCCACAGATACCACTGAACTTGTTAGCTGTGTAATCCTATTATCCCAAAGGATGTTCTCTCTTAACATAAAGCAGAGAGAATTGAGAGAAGGGGGGGAAAAAAGACGTACAGTAGAAAAAGATGATCAAAGAATGATTTTTGGCAAAACGAGGGAAGCAGGGCAGGCGAACTGTCAGGGCAGGAAGCCACCAGCTGTTGCCCATAGCCTTACTGAGAGGACCAGCCTTTGTCCCCTTCTGAAGCTGTCTGGAGGGAGGAAGTTAAAACAGTCATTGCCTAAACTCGCCCTTTCTCTAGGAGTATAAAACCAAGCATATCACCAGAAGTCCCCAGAGGGCAGGGACAGAGGAATCCGTTTGGGATAACTGAATTTCTTAAATGGCCACTATGTGCCAGCGACTGTTGTGGGTGCTGGGGATCCAAGCTAAAATGGTGAAGCAATCCTTCTTTGTATGAGTCTTTGAGGAAAGTCTCAGGCATCAGGCTGTGCCCGAAGCTGCTTTGGGCACAAGATGCACCAAAGGGCTGAGCAGTGAGAGCCTGGGATCTCAAGGTCAGAAGCATCTATCGCTACACCTTCTGAACCCTTCCCAAGCATTAATTGGGCACCTACTGAGTGCAGAGCACTGTGATGAGTACTAGGAAGAAAAAGACTAAACACAAAGCAGCCCCTGCCCTCAAGAAGCTTATGTTCTACTGGGAAAATAATTTGAAGTACCCCAATGTCAGAGGTGCAGGGACCCCGGAAATCAGTAGTGGAGGGATGCTGACAGCTTAAGGGGGACAGAGGCTAGTAGCCCCCATAAAGTGGCATGATGCTCCTTCCCAATGACCCTGGCTGTCCAAATAATGAATTTGAGAGGGAATAGGGGGAGAGAGGTACATGAAAAGACAATTCTGGCAGGAATGTGAAAGTGAGGCCCAAATTCAAGTTTCTCATGAGACACACATTGACTAGAAAGACTGAAGAGTTAAATTCACAACTGCCTTTTAAGAAGGGGTAACCGTACAAGAACCACTGCATTGAGGTATTACTGAGCTAACTACTTTAGGTATACCACAGGCAGCAGGTGTCCAAAGAAAATACCAACCATAGCATGATGGCAAATCTGGCCAAGCCTCAGGGTTCCCCATCTGGCATCAAGAAAACAGACCTCAACTTCCATTCTTCCAGTCACCCTGAGTCTGCTACAGTGAAGCGGTAAGGCTCAGAGAGTCATGGGCATTTGAGGAGTTTTCTCTGGCCAAGCACCCCAGGATACTCAAATGGCATCCTGGAATCCATCGATGTGCAGTTGTCCCCATCCACACACCCTGCCTTCCTTAACCAATGGTGCCAGCTGGTTAAACATGGCAGCTCCCAAGCTCAGGCCATTCAAGCAGACCTCAAAGGCCTGAATGGAAGGGTGCTCATCACACCTGGCCTGAAGTACTTCCTGTCTATGTTTCACATCATTATCACTGTCATCAGGATCTAACACATACATCTGGACTATTACAGTGGTTCTTACTCTTCTTTTTTCCCCATACACCTCGTATCTGTCATTGGACAAGAGCTCTCTAAGTACAGAGAATGGGCTGCTTTTCATCTTTCTGTTGGCACAAAGTTAGTGCTTGGTCAATAACTCTTGAATTTGCAAGGCTTCACATCTCTAATAAGATTCCCTCAGAATGCTTACCCTCAGCAGGCTTCTTGACCCCAAGCCTCAATAACTGCCTAAGCTGTAGTCTGGTAGAAGAGCCAGCATGTCTCCAGTCCCATCGGCGCCTCCCATGTTCCTATCATTCCCAAGACCGATCCTTTGCCTCGAATGCAAGACTGCCCACAATCTGGGCCAACCCAACTTACAAACAAGAAGCCATATTCATATGGCACTTGGAAGTCACAACCATCTTAAGATCTGCTCAAATGACAAAGTTGGAAAACAGCATCCTGAGCTTTCATGAAAGCAATGATTTTTCTCCAAGCTTTGGCCTAGCAGATGCCTACTGCAGCCACTCCAGTCTAGGACCCTAACTGATTACCTGCTTCCCTGGCACAGAGGTCAGCTAATGCATGCAGTATTTAATATGAAAATTTCACAAGCCTGTATTCACTAAGCATGGGCCTCCGTGGGTCTGTGTGATGAGACAGTGAGGGCTCTAACCTAAAACATGCTGTCTAAGAACATGGCCCTCAGACAGCTGGCTCCATCAGATAGTTACCATTTCATACAAAACTGCTTAGGGAGGTTGACAGGGGCAAGGGATCACAAGCAAGGCAGCCCCCTTCCACTAGACACTGGGAAAGCATGACCTGCAGGGATTTGCACAGATAAGGAGTCAAGTCCTACAGCCATGCCCTGCCTCTAGTTCATCTGGACAAGATGCTCCCTCTCTCTGGCCAATGATTCTTCACCTAAGAGTGCATCAATTCCTAAGAAATTAGGCTTCTGAATAATGCTGCAGATTCGTTTTTCCAATAGATAATATTCCAAAAGACAATGACAGTAGGGTGCAGTGGATAAAGGCTCAGAGTCAAAGAACATGGGTTCTAATAATACCTTGACCTCCCACTACCAGTATAACCTTGGCCAGCCTCTCTGGTCCTTGGTTTCCTTACCTATAAAATATGAGGGGAGGAATAGGCCTAGATGGCCTCTAATTTTACACACACACACACACACACACACACACACACACACACACACACACACACCAGCTCTAACAATATAACCCATGACAACAGCTTAAATACCTCTAATTCTTGTTTTCTCTAAACAGGGCTTTTCTCATTATAAATTCATGAGGTCGGTCATGTATCATCATCTCCTATTTTACAGTTAGAAAAACCTGAGGCTCAGAACTAAAGTGACGACCAATGGTCACACCACTAACTATGGTGAACATTTTTAATGGTCCTTAAAGGTTTCCAAAGCAATTACAAGCATTGATATCTCATCGTCACAACAACCTTGGGAGATGAATATTAAAGGGATTTATCCCCATTTTACAGATAAGGAAGCTGAGACCCAAAACTGTAAAGTGACCCAACTCCACTAAAGGAGGCTCTGGGGCCAACCAGGTTCAGCTGCCTCCCTAGTAAAAGGAGACAGTTTGATCCTTACAAATGGAGGGATAAAATCCAAAGACCACTAGACTTATAGTTACAAGATCTGGGTTCAAATCCCACATTTGGTAATGACATTCCATCTGACCTGTGGACTCCAACCTTTCAGGGCCTCAGTTTCCTCCTTTATAAAATGAGGGAAGAAGGTACAATGATCTTCAAATTTTATTCCAGCTTGAAAAGCCATGGAAAATCTTTCCCTCCTCTGTCTTTCCATCTGTCTCTGTCTCTCTGTCTTTCTCCTTCTTTTCTCTCTCTCCCTGACTCCTTCGCCTTCTCTCCTTCTTTCTCTTCTCTCTCTGTCCTCCTCTCCTCTCTCTCTCCCTGACTCCTTCTCCTTCCCTCCTTCTCTCTTCCTCTCTCTCTCCCCCTCCCCCTTCTCTGTCTTCCTGTCTCTGTCTCTCTGTCCTCCTTCTTTTCTCTCTCTCCCTGTCTCCTTCTCCTTCCCTCCCTCTCTTTCTCTTCTCTCACCCTCTCTCCTCCCCTTCCCCTCTCACTGATTTGCTCCTTGGATAAGAATGCCCACTCTCCACCTTGTTGAGAACTCAAGTATTTTGATTCATTTGATTCGGTCACAGAGGTAACCATTGTTTTCTCTGACCAGGAGTGGAGTTCTCAGAGAAGAATCATGTCCAAGCCCAGCCCTGCTCTGGAGCTGCATACAGGCCTTGCTGCAAGTGTCCAGACAACTGCTTGGCATTAATTATCCTAATGAGGGGGGAAGAGCTGCTGCTGTTTACTCTGCCTTTATAATTTCCATGTTTGCTGTTTGGTTTCAGGAAAAGAACAAAAGGGGGGGAGATTCATAGCCCTGCCAAAGTGTTTGCTCTCTTTTGTTCAGGAGTGCCCAGAGCCTGGGAATTTATCACCTCAGTGATTTAGGGAGGCCGTGTCCTGAGAGCCTACACATGACAGCCAGCCGAGTTTTGCTTGCTAATACACCTGCACACACGTTGATTGTTCTTGAGGCTGTGGAAGATGCCTTGAGAGGTTTCCTATCAGACTTTCTGACACCATCCAACTGGCAGCCAGTCAATTATATTCACCTAATGTGAATATTAATGAAGGGCCTGACATGACACAGTGATCACGCTTTGGCAGCTCCCTGCCCAGCATCCGGGCCTGATTGGTATGTGGCTGGCATAAGAGCAGCAATGACTGTCAAATGGTCCTCAGGTTTATGACTACGCAGAGGTCAATAAAAGACACTGGCCCTGGCATTTTACTTAGCAGACCATCTTTGCTCATGGAACATTGAAAATAGTAATAGTAACTGAAGCCCCCATCCAACCATGTCACCCCCTACTCAATAGACCCCTTTGGCCCACTATCATCTCAAGAAGCCAATAGGAAATCCCCTGTTGGGTTTCCCAAGCCCTCCACAAGCTAGCCTCCACACCTCGCCAGTCTCCTGATGTGTTCCTCCTTGACCTGTGCTCTCCAAGCTGGTGAGGACTACCATTATCACACAAACAAGACATTCCCTCTCTCTTGTCTGGGCCATTTCTCTGGCCATGCCCCCTGCCTGGGAAGCTCTCCCTCCTCTTCTATGCTTCCTGGCTTCCTTCAAGCACCAGCCAAACTCCGACGTCCTATAGGAAGCCTTTTGTGGGCCTTCTCATTTCTAGTGCCTTCCCTCTGCCGATGACTTCCCATTGTTCTTCTCTCTAGCTTCTTTGTACATTCTTGTCTACTCAGTGTCTCCCACATTCAGTTATGGGCTCCTTGAAGGCAGGGACTGTCTTGTGTTTCCTGTGGTTTCCACAGAAAACCCTAACCCTGTGTGTACCTGACACACAGCACTTAAGAAATGCTTGTAAACTAACTAATAATTAAATAGTATTGAAAATCATAGTCAAAATAATAATTTTAGAGGATAAAGGTGGAAGACAGACCATCATTAACCTAACAACTGGATACCAAAACTTTTTTCTTTTTTTTTCTCCTTTTTTTTTTCTTTCTTTCTAGGCTTCCCCTTCCTTTATAGATGGTAGGAGCTAGAACAGAGGAAAACAAATACACAGGAAGGGACAGCTGAACATAGCCAGAGCTAGGTGGGACCATAAAGCAGACCTCATAGAATTTGAAACCTGGAAGGAATCATACAGCAGAGAAGGACAAAGCTAAGAAGGACCCTAGAATAGGGAATGTCAAAGCTGAGATGAGTGGAACCTTAGAACACAGATCACAGAATATCAGAACTGGAAGAAATAAACATCATAGATCACCTGGCCTTTCACCACTGAAGAAAGTGAGACCAGAGTGCTTCTTATCCAAGCGGCTTAATGGAACAACTTCGGAAAGAAACCAGGCTCTCTCCATCCTTCAAGACCCAGTACAAAGACCTTTTCTTCTGGATGGGCCTTCCCACCACAGGCTCCTCAAAGCATACCACATTGTTGGCTAAATCTTCTGCTGATACAATATATCCGGCCCATGTTAATGGGCCTATGTTACACTTGACTCTGAAGGTTATAGGATGGATCAGGCATTTCCAACGGACCTGCATGTTCCAAAGAGGGGCAGAAAACATGCATCCACCTCAATAATGGTCATTGCCATCCATGTAAGATGACACAGATTTTCAGAGAATCAGACAATGGTATTTTGGAGACCACTCAGACTTAACCTCCACGGCCTTAAATTTTAAAATGGGAAAGGGGAGGAAGGAATTGAAATGTAGAGAGGAAAAAACAATGACCAATGTCAAAAGCGGAATTAGTGAAGGAGAGAGACATTTCTACAGGGCTTTAAGCTTTACATTGGTCATTCCATTTATGTAGAGTGGGCACCACAGGCATTATCTCAATTTTGAATATGAGGAAACTGAGGCTCAGAGAGGTGTCCTGCCTTCTCCTGGGCCACAAGACTAGTAAGTGGCAGAGCCAAGATTTGAACCCAGGTCTTCCTAATTGTCCATCAAGCACTCTATTCAGGAGGTCATGCCTTTCCACTCATAACTATCCTATCCTTTGCCAGGGATGCCAGAGGAGTAATGCTTTAACTAGATAGAAATGAACACCCAGCTTCACGGTTCTCATAGCACTGTCCTTGACTCCCTGCCTTCATCCCCTGGGGCTTGCATTATAACAACCTGCAAACATGTAATCCGTACCTACCCATCAGAGTATTATCTCCTTGAGGGCAGAGACAGGCCTATTTTCCTTCATGACTCCCCAGAGCCAAACCCATTGGCTTATCCATCCATGTCTGCTGAAATCAAACTGACTCATGCAGGAAGGGAGTTGGGATAAATGATGTCTAAGGTTCCTTCTTGCTCATAGATTTAATTCCACAAAATTAAATTATAATTACTTCACAAGACTTTTTTTCTTTCACTCAAGCTGCCAACACCAGAATGCTGACCAGAGAAAGGAGACAGCAACTTTAAAAATTAATGAAATAAACAGGCATATTCAAGAGTGCCAAGTCTATTCTGAAATTCCAAACAGCCTCTTGCACATATCATGCCTGCCAGACAAAGGTGCCTGCAGTTTATCTAATGAGGGACGTGTCTGGGTGGCCTAGTCTGAACAAGGACGGCTAGATTTCAGGGGAGTCTGGCCAAAATTAGATGAGTTTAGATGGCTTGGTAACAAGAACCCAACATTAAGAACTGAAGGAAACTGTTCTTCTACCACAGTCTCCTTATCTTACAGGTGAGGAAACTGAGGCCCAAGAAGAGACAATAGATTGCCAAAGTTCAAAGTTGAACTGACCCTTGAAATCCAACTGCAAGAGACCTATGGTGGGGGGGATCACACACATTTATCGAGCTGAGCTCAGAAGGGGCCTCAAAGACTTCTTCCTGCCTCCAGTGTCTTGGGTCATAAGGTCGATGACTAAAAGAGTGTTCTTGGGGTCCTGGAACAAGCACTGGCCTGAGAGTGGCCACCCACTGACTCTGGGTGCCTTAGGAAAATTACAGTCCTTCTCTGAGCTTCAGTTGCTTCGTCTATAAAGACAGGGTTAGATGAGGAAGCTCTGCTGGGCATTTCACCTTGAATGTTGATAGTTCTATTTAATATTTGGAAGCAAGCCATTTGGAGAAGGGAGTAAATACAATAAGTTTGACCCCAAAGGGCAGGGCTAGGAACATTGATTTTGTGGAGGCATAGAGAGAAAGAGGATGGGAAGTTACAGAAGCCCATTTTGGTTAAATATGATGACTAACATTCTATCAATCAGCCCAGTCAAGAAGCATTTATTGGGCACTGTACTAAACACAAGGAAAGGCAAAAACAAAACAGAACAAAGCAAAAAAAAAAAAAAAGTCTGCTTTCCAAAGCTCCTAGAAGGATAAATTGGACATAAGAGCTGGAGCTGTCCAGCAATGGGATGGACAGCTGTCCCAGTAGGCAGGAAGTGCGGGCACTGTACCTGTGGGTGTCCTTCAGTGTAAGACCATTTGCATGATGTTGGCACAGGAGACCAGACTAAATAAATGACCTCTAGGGTCAGGGGATCCTAGGATTTGAATAGGTAAGGTTCCATTCATGGAGATCATTCAGGCCCTTCAAACGTTGAGATGATTCTTGTGATTCAATCATTTAACAAACATTTATTAGGCACTTGCATCCCAGGAATTAGGGACACAAGGACAAAAATAGTTATTCCTAGCCCTTGAGGAAGTCACATTCTATGAAGGTAAATCACATTGTATGTAAAAGTAAACACACAATACGTGCAATATATACACAATGCACAATATATATTTTCAGAGGGAGGGAGACAGTATCCTGAGAATTGAGAAAAAGACATAGGAAGGAAGTGGCACCAGGGTTGAGCAATGAAAGAGGCCAGGGATTCTTCTACTAGGCACGTGAGATTAAAAACACATCCTCTGAGGCCAGGCTGGCTGGAAGATAGTCTCAAAGGAAGCAACTCGAACTGAGTATAGACTGAGAGAAGTGTGAACTAGAGTGTGGAGAGTGTTAGCAGAAAAATATAGTAATCTGCTTTCTTCCCAGAAGCAGTTGGGAACCTCTGAAGCTTTTTAAGCAAGAGAGGTTAATGGTCAGATCTGTGCCTTTGGAAATACGCTGTGGTAGTCAAGTGTAGAAGGGTTGGAGAGGGGAAAGACTGAAGTTAGGAAGCAAGAGCAATGGTGCAGGTGAGGGGTGATGGGGCCACGTGGGGAGCAAAGACATAGTGCCAGAGACGTTGGAGCAGAGGAAATGACAAGAATAGAGGGCTGGAGGAGGAGAAAGGAGCAAGACCCTCTTCCTTTCCCTTGGAAACCTTATTGCTTCCAGTATTAAACAATTAGAGCTCTCTTTGCGCTGCCCCAGAAGGTAGTGAGACCACTGTCACTGGAGATGTCCAGAACACAAGCTGGATGAGCCCCTGTCACGGCTGCTGCAGGATGGGATGTCCTTTGGAGTCCCTTGTGATGCTGCCATCTCTTGGCTCCTGAGGAGCAATGCTTTCTGGGGTTGGCAGTTAGCAGGGAGGAAGGAGAATGAGGACTCTCAACTTTAGCTTTTCTATCCAACAGCCCCCTTTTCTTTCCAGAACCCAGCTGAAAGGAGAAGGCTTCCAAAGCCAAGCTGTCCTACCCCCACATAGCCCTGGGGCTCACATCCCTCATGCTCTACCACAGCACAATGACACATACACCTCAGTAAGCCTTTCTGACAGCTCCATGCGATCTGGAGCAACAGATGCACTCATTAATAGAGAAAGGAATTTGCAGTATTTGTAGAAAAATAGGTTGGCATGAATTCTCTTCCCAGTCCCTGAATTCACTTGACTTAGTTCCTTTACACAGGATATTCCCTAGGCCTACAAATGCCTCCCATCCCAGGGCTATTGAATTTCTACCCAGGCATACATGTCGAACTCCACTTGTCTTGTCTCTCTCCAAAGGTGTCCCACTCCTCTTTGGGGCAGCTCTTATTGTTGAGAAGATTCTTCCCTCCCCCAACATGAAACCACAATCTACCTCCCAGTGACTCTACCCCTTGTTCTTACCAGTCCCTCTGGAAAGGGGCAGGGCATGTACCCCTTGTCTCACATGAGAACACAGAAGAGTTATACAGTGTTTCCCAATCTCTCATTCACTTAGAATGTAGTGGCATGTAATAAGAATTATCTATGTGTTGGTCTGACCATGCTGCTACAATGGGAGCTCTCTGAGGATGTGGCATAGTGCAGAATATCTTCTAGCACCCAGAACTCAGTTCTGTGCACAATACGAACAGAAATAAAATTCAGTGAATCAATATCAACTTTTGAATCAGAGTAGAGGGCATTTTTTCTGAAAGAATTTGGAAACATCTTCCAGGGACCAACAGAGAAAGGGGACCCCAAACACTGAAAGATAAGGACCATGATTCACAGTGATCTTTCATCCTGAAATGTAAATATCCACCAAATATCAAATCAATATCTTCACAAGAAATGAAATGACTGACCCAATGTCATAGAGGTAAGAAAAGAGTGGAGACAAAATTTGAACTCATCTCCTGTGACTCCCGACGCATCTCTATTTTCAACACCTCCTATTGCCTTTTCCTGGCTGGACTCCCTTCAGTGTGGGAGACTCACTGGTTCTGGGCAAGGAGATTGAGCCCCAGCAGACATGGCTCTGGCATTTGGTTTGCTCCTCCTATTGAGGCAGCATTTTTCTGGAGGCTTTAGATGTCCATAGAAACAAGCCAGAATGATGGGGTGTATGTGTATCTCAAACTCACAGCAGCCACATCCAGGTCTTCACTTTGGGTTTTTCCAAATTGCCTATTAAATGAAGTTTCAATCCAAGTTTCCCAAGTGGCCTCTCAGGGACACACTGCTTTTACCCTGGTATATAGTGGTAGGGTTGTCTTTTGTAAAGGAAATAAAATATTGCTGGCATCAAACGAGCTGTTTCCAAACCTGCCCCTGCCTTCTGCGCCGGGGCTCAGCATGCCTGGATGTCTGGTAGGACACAAGTGCCCAGATCTGGGCCAGGGAGGAATAAGCACCATGTCCCGACACAGCTGAGACCAAGCCTTCTGCCTGGTAAAGCAATTCTATGCAATATAATGTAGCCTCAGGGTATCATAGATCTGGCCCTGAGAAGATCTGGAGAAGACCTTACATCCCACTGCTTCATTTTACAAAGGAGGAAATAGAGGGCCAGAGAGGAGTTGAGCCTTGTCCAAAGTCACTCAGGCATTAAGTGGCATAGCCACAATTCCATCCCAGCTTCTCTGCCTTCCACCAAAGCATTTCCCAGGACTGCCAGACAGGGTTCACACCGTCTTACTGGGCAGTACATTTATTAAGCACCTATTGTGTGTCATTGGCATGAAAATATAAAGAACAAAAACGAAGCAGGGCCTGCCCTCAGGCACAAAGGGACCTGCCCCTAAAGCCTTCTTCGGTTAAGGAAATTAAATTTCGGCTCTTGGAAACTTTCTAGGAGCTACTTTCTCTATTTTTATTTAATTCATCCATTTCTAAGGACTCTCTTAATTCCAATATAATAATAATAATAATAATAATAATAATAATAATAATAATAATAACAACAGCAACACTTAGAATTTATACATTACTTAAAGGTTTATATGGTGCTTTACAAATATAAACTCTCATTTGATCCTCACAACAACCCTGGAAGGTGAGAGCTATTTGTATCCATTTAAGCAAATGGAATAGACGGAGGTTAAGTGACTTATCTGGGGTCACACAGCTAGTAAGGTTCTGAGGCAGAATTCAAACTCATGTCTTCCTGACTCTGTGGTAGTATCTAACTTTTTAATGGAGAGAGGGTGGGGAAAGTTGTGGACCTGGAGTCCAAAGGCATGGGTTCCAATTCCAGTTTTGCCACTACACCAATGTGTAACCTTGGGCAGAGTCTGTCCCCAGTCTGTGACTCAGTTTCCTTCTTTATAAAATGAGGTATTTGGGTTTGGATGAGCTCGAAAAGGGCCTCGCCATACTAGATTTCCATAAAACTTAAGGCAGTAAACTAGGGAGGGGAGGGGCAGGAGAATATGATTTCTGTTAATTAATATAACAAGAACTATATGATAATTTTGTGCATTTTTTTGGTTATCAATAAGCCCATCTATGCATTTTTAAAATCCATCAATGCTTCCCTGCCCTGGTACAACAACAAACAGCAGATTTGTGTGCACGGGCTCTGGTTTGCAAAGCACAGAGCACTGTCTGATTATTTCTCCTAATTAATTTAACTCACTCAAGCTTGGGAGATCAGCAGCAATATATAACATTTGGCAAAAGTTCCCATGTCTGGCCTATTTCCTGGAAGTGCTGGCAGGGGCTAGCTCTCTTCAGGGGTGGCTATTTATCTTGGAAAGCAGCACCCCTCCCACCGGCCTGAGACACGAACGCTGGTCATCGCCTGCATCAACACTAAAATAGACCCTATCACCAAGCAGTGCCAGCCAACCATAGGCTGCAGTCCCAAAGTTTGTTTGTATGGAGGCTGAGTGGAAGCAGGAGAACATTTCCCCAGGGAAACCATGAGAGCGGTGCTGGTTTGGTTGCCAGGCCAACCCACATAAGCCCTGCAGCTTCTGCACTGTCCCAGGAGAGCACTGGCATGTGGCAGGCAGGACTCCTAGGTCAGGTGAGTCTCACACTCTGTAGTCCAGGGGTTCTTGATCTAATCTGGCACCCAGCCAGTCTGGGGAAGCCTATGGAGCCCTTAGAATCAGCTTTCTAAATGTATAAAATACATAGGATTACAAAGGAAACCAATTATATTGAAATACAATAAACAATAGATATATATATACCTTTTTTTTTTTTAATTCATGGACCCCGGGTTAGGAATTACCCTGGTCCAGGGAAATGGTTCTGAATTCTAACAGGAGATGAAAGGATCACACCCAATAATCCACAGTTGAGCAACCCTCCACAAAACAATCCCTCCAGGTATGTACTCAGGTGCCCACCTGCCCTCAGCACTCCCCATGCACCACCCAGTCTACGAGCCCTGATTGAGAGTCACGTCCGGTAGTTAGCAATCTCAGGGATGACACCAGCTTTGAAGGTTCTAGAGCACAGAAAACCAGCAGGTGAGACCCAAAACAAATGCTGCCCCAGGAAAGGGCTTACAAACCCCCTCTGTCTCACCTCTCCTTTTCTTGATCCCATGAGATGGGACCTCTAGCCAGGTCATCTTCTTTCCCAAGGCCTATTCCACCACCATATCCACCAAAGTCTTTAGCAAAAGCTGCTGAGAGCCAGTGATTTCATTTAAGCAGCTTGTCTGGCACTCCCCAATATGGCACCTTCCATTACACTCACCTACTCAACAGTTAATAAGCTGGTTAATGCAACGATGTGTCACGAGCTGATGACTAACACACATTTATGGAGAGATATAAAATCACAAATTAATTTAAGGTGAAGCACAAGGGAAAAGATGGATCAATACTTCAGGCACTTCTCTTGCCATAAAATAAAGGAAAATATGCCATTTCTTTAATCTTCCATGAAGCACTTCCTGCCCCACCTGGGAAGATAATGCTTCCCTTCTCTAGTCTCATCAAGCACTGGGCCCATATCCCCATACTGATCCTATCCTATTTCATTGCCGTGGGGGCTAGCTGTGTGATTGTACTGGTAATAGGGACTCCCAGGAGACAAACTCTCTCGACCAAGGCTGCCTGGCACCTTCTCTGCAATTTATTATCTTAGGAAGTTGCCTGGAAAACTCTGAGGGTAAGTGACTTGACCAATGTCACAGAGCTAGTACATGTCAGAAGTGGGACTAGAAACCTGGTCTTCTTCATTAGGGTCAGCTTTCCAGTGACTGACATCTGATTGCAGGAGGAAGTTCTTTCTTTTTGCATTGATTACATTTATTAAGCACCTATTGTGTGTGCTTGGCACTGAAAAATATGAAGAAAAAAAATGAAGCAGGGCCTGCCCTCAGGAAAGTCACTCTCCACTCAATAGAAAACAACATTTTATCAAGTATCTTTATGAAGAAAGCAAATAGTGACATGAAAGCAAGTCAGAAAAGAAATAGGGGAAGGAGAAAGGGAGAGGGAAGGGAGAGAAAAAAGGAGGAAAGGGAGAGGAGAGGGAAAGAGTGAGAGGGGGGGAGGGAGGGGAAGAGAGGAGGGAAATGGGGGAAGAAGAAGAGGAGAAAGGGGGAAAGGGGAGGGGACAGGGACAAAGAGAGGGAGAAACTATGTTTGCCCCAGAATTTATAATATGGAAATAGCCAGAGGTGTGATGTCTTGTGTTAGATATTTTAAGATTTGGGAGAATTTACAGAAAAGATATTGTTAAGAACCACACAGTATAAGAAGGCCAGGAGTTATTGTGATCAGCCCCAAAGAGAAGAGTAGCTACATGGATGAGAGAAAAGTCCATGGAAGGGCCTAAGAGCATAACTGTCCCCCTCAATAGCTTCAAGAGGGTGACAGGCTATGCTTTACTTATCTCTGTATTCTGCCCTGCCTCGATGACTGGCAGGCTACATTTTGTGCAGTAGGTATTCACTACACACACCTTGGCCATTTGACTACTCAGACCAAGAGCAAGAACATGGTTACAGGTGGAAATGATTCCAACCCTGCCTGATGACCAAGTCATAAACATTTTCATTGGGGGCTTCAATGACATTTCATCATTGGGAAGAGCAGGAAAGAGAAAGAAGAGCCATAAGGAGGTGGTTGGCCAAGGAAAGCCAACCCAAGGACAGAACAATCGGACTCCTCTGGGATCTCTGGACAAAGTCCTTGCTGAGCTCTGGCACATCAGAGAAGGACAGCTTTCTGGGCACACTTCGACCTAGGAACATTTATTGCATAATTCCTAGCACTGCTCTCCCACCCATTCCTGGCTCAGTTCTGGGAGTCATGTTTCAGGTAGGACCTTGCCCAACCAGGTCATATTCTGAAAGGGGCACTACAGGATGCTGAGAAGGACGGAAATAGTGTTCCATGCGGACTAGGTAAAAGAATGGCGGTGGTGTACCCCACTGCATGGTAGGCTTGCTGAGAATATGGTAGGAAGGTTGAAATTTCTAAAAGCTTATCAAAGAGAAAAGGAGTTATTTTTTTTTTCTGCTTGACCCCTGAGGGCAGAAATAGTTGGCAATGTTTGGGCATTATCAAGAGATAGATTCGGCTCAACATAAGAAAAACCTCCTTACCAATTAAATTTCACTAAAATTAGATGGGCTGCCTCAGCAAGAAGTCAGAGATCATGGGAGAGCTTCAAGTACAGGCTGGGTAACTGTGTGTGGCAGTTGTTGTAGCAGAGAAGCCAATATAGGCATGAGTGAGACTAGATGGCCAGTGACCCATCCAACTTGGAGTTTCTGTGATTATAAGGGTACGAGCTGGCCAAATCTGCACTGAGCATAGAAGAGGTGGACCTTGAGACATCACCAGAAGGATGGCCAGGATTTGGATTGACAGAACATTTTAAGAGAGTGGGAACTGTAGGTGAGGAGAAAAGAAACCTGAAAGAAGAGGCATTAACCCTATGCCTTTTCTCTCTCAACAACTACCAAACAAGGATGAATCGCTGATGTTCTATGGGCTGACATTTTTATACATAAAATAAGAGGGTCAGACGAAGTGGGCCCCTTCCAGATCTGGGATCCCAAGTTTGGATCATGGCATTCAAAGGGCCAGATAACCCCCAGTATATCTCTGCCAACACATACATGCCACCATAATCAGACAGATGGTGAATGGACAACTGGTGCTACAATGATCTTGCCTTCCAGCAAAATAAAAGCACCCAAATGATAAAGGCAAAGGGGCAGAAAGCTCAGGAAGCGTGCTTCCCCTCACAGTTACTTCCATGCTCTTAATACTCGCAATTCTCCTTTCTTTTGCTCCTTTCTGCCTTATGTCATCTTCATCCAGTCCCCTGCCCAGTGATTTCCATTTATGGCATTCTGATTGGGTGGGGGGGGTTGTTTCATATTTTTACACTTCCAAATACCCTCATTTTATCAGTACATCATGCTCACTGCTTCTCAGAAGTGGGGGACAGAGAGGTGGAGAGAGGGATGGAGAAGGGGAGGAAAAGAGAGTGTCTCAGAGCCTCCCACTGGCCAGTTTGGGGCCTATACCTATAGACAGACATGGTGTTCCCCTGCAGAGCCCCATCTGTAATATTTCTCCTACTTCTGCCATAATCCCAGCCAAAGCAACTTGGTGGCAGAAATAGAAATTCCAGTCTGTTCCCAGTAAAGCCCTATGCTTGGGGATGAGGATGAGAAGGCAGATAAGAACTCTAATGGAGGGAGTTGGGGAAAGACAGTAGACACCAAGGAAAAAGTAGGCTTGCTGAAGTCAGGGACTGCCAAGAGCAGCAGTGGGGAACCTGTGGTCTCAAGGCCACCTGTGGCCTTCTACATCCTTGGGTGTGACCCTTTGACTGAGGCCAAGTTTTACAGAACAAATCCTTTTATTAAGGGGCTTTGTTCTGTGAAGTTTGGCTTCAAAGTGCCACCCTTGAGGACCTAGAGGGCCACATGTGGCTTCGAGGCCACTGGTTCCCTACCCCTGGCCTAGACTGTGCCTTTTGCTTCTTCATCCCAAGTGCCTGGCGTGGAGTAGATGCTTAATAAAAGTTTGTTGAGTTCAAATGAATTATGACCCAAAGGAAAGTGCTAAGTACAAGGAAACAGTCTAAGTCAGAGGTTCTTAACCCTGCTCATGTCCTAGACCCCTAGTGAAGTCAGGCTGATGGAGCCTGTGAACTCCTCCTCTAAATCACATTTTAAGTGCATCAAAGAAAATACAAAGAATTACAAAGGAAACTAATTACATTGAATGAGTTCTCACTTTTAGATTGTTTGTGGACCACAGGTTAAGCATGCCTGATCTAGGACAAATGCAGTGACCTTCTGAAGGGTGAGGGAGAAAGCAGGAGGGAAAGGCTTTAAAGAAGAGGGAACACCCAACCTGAGTCTTAAAGTATGGGAGAAACCTCAGTAGAGAGAACATTGGGCATCATTCCATGCCTGAGGCTCTTCATTACCAGAAGAAAAAAGATGGCAGAGGGAAGGATGAGAATGGAGGACCAACTTCTTTTTTTTTTAATTAATTTATTTTGAATTATCAACAATCACTTCCATAAGCTTTTGAGTTTTAAGTTTTTCTCCCTTTCCCTCCCCACCCCTCTCCCCAAGATGGAGCACAATCTGATATAGGCTCTACATATACATTCCTATTAAACATATTTACACATTAGTGATATCGTAAGGAAGAATTAGAACCAATAGGAGGAACCGTCAGAAAGAGGAAACAAAACACAACAGAAGGAAAAAAAATAGCATAGAGTGCAATATCAACTTCTTAAAGAAGAATGGTCCCAGGCAAGGTTGGAGATGTTCCCTGGGGCTGGATTGTGGAGGCCCTGGAACAGCAGGGACACAAGTGTATACTTCATTCTTTGAGGAATAGTAAATAAACCTTTATTAAGAGGCTATCATGTGCCAGGCTCTTTGCTAAGCACTTTATAAATATTATCTGGTTTGATCCTAACATCAACCAGGTGCAGTTATTTTTTCCCACTTTTGTTTTTCACTTACTTTTCAGTCTTATCCAGTTCTTTGTGACCCTTTTGGGGCTTTCTTGGCAAAGATCTTGGAGTGGGTTGCTTTTTCCTTCCCTAGTTCATTTTACAGATGAAGAAACGGAAGCACAAAAGGGTTAAATGAGTTGTCCTGGATCACAGAGCAGTGAGTGTTTGAGGCTGGATTTGAACTTAGCTCTTCCTGACTCCAGACCCAGAGGTCTATCCACTGCACCACCTAATTGCCCAATAGGAAGCCACCTTATGTTTTCAAGAATGGAATGACACAATCAGAGCACTCTGAAGGAGGGAGGGATTAGGCAGGAAAAGCAATCCAAAGATGATGAGGGTCAACGACTGCCCAATGACAGGCTGCCTGCCCTGAGTCAATGGAGAAAAAAACTTCAAAGACAAGGGCTAGGTTTCCAGCCTGGCAGATCAGAAAGATGTTTGCCCTCAGCCTTAACCACAACAGGCCCCCAGTCCATGGTGTGCATCTGCGAACCCAGGAAGCTGGCCTTGGCCTTGGCTGAGAGAGCATGAGTGAAGGAGAAGAGGAAACAGGTGCCATCATGGCATCTCTCCTCCTCTGATGCAGCCTGGGGTTCTTTGCAGGGAGAGTTGGATAATCATTTCCCCAATGCTGGCAATTACTAGCATCGCTTCCTAATTGCTCACTGCAAACAGAGACATCTATTTTTCCATGATATGTTCATTGCTGGGAGAAATCATCCCTCATATTTGAAGACAACAAACATCGCTGGCTAAAAGCACATTTGCTAACAATGATGCAGAGAATCATGGGATCTTTGATTCCTCAGCAGGAATCTGGAAAGAACCTCGGAGACCATCTAATCCTAACACCTCCTCTTAGAAGTGAGGAAAATGGAGCCCTGAGGAAACTAGACCTACAAGGGAAAGTGGAGGTGGAGGTCAGCTCTCTCACTGGAGGACACTGAGGTCTACCAAATTTACGTGGCTTAGCCAAGGTCCCACAGCTACTAACTGGCATTGCTGTGACTCGAACTCATGACCTTTGACTCTATGGCTGCTTTGCTGCTGAACCCTAAGAACCCCAAGGCCTTTCTATTTGAATTACAGCAAAAGTCTTATCCTGTCTCTGCCTATTAGAATGTGGGGTCCTTGAGAGGAGGTGTTGTCTTGCCTTTCCCTTTGGATTGCCAGCCTTGGTACATATTAAGAGCTTAATAAATGGTTCTCTCCTTCATTGACCTACTATGTTTCATAGAGTTCAACACTGCCTCCCATTGGAAGTAGCGTAGAAAAAGCAACCAGGGTTGACATCTGGTTTCAAGCCCAGACTCAGTCCCTCAATAGATGTGTGACCCTGGGCAAATCACTACCCCCCCCCTTATTTTCCTCATCTTTAACATGGGTCCAACAATCCCTGCCCAGCCTCTATGACACTGCTATTGGGAGGCTCAAGCACAATGAGGAATAGTAAGAACAACAGAATATTAATTAACAATTGCTGTGATCAGCACTGCTCCCCCAAGTGAAGTGGAGGAACAGGGAAATGAGAAGGATGGAGGATGCCTGGAGTTCTTGCCTGAATTTTGCAACTCTTATTTGGGCGATAAAATGAAATTGTCCTCAGCAATGAAAAAGCATCATTTTTCAAAGGCATGAGCAGAACTAACTGATTAAAAATGGTCTCCTAGATTCCAGGGACATCAAAAGACTCAGACCCCAAATTGGACAATTTCCATATAATGAACTCCAAATATGTGGATGTATTTACAATATATCAGAATAAAAACAGTAAAATGCATTCTGGGCTCAGCGAATCGAGAGGATGGTGACCAGGCAATTACAGGAGAGAAGGCACTTCCGTAAACCCCACAAGTGGTGGGGACTGGAGTCAAGGCCAGAAATCAATTAGCTGCCCTTCCTAGAGGAACCTAGATGGAGAGGTTCCTGCCAAAGATCAGGAAGGTGGGAGAAAAGCCATGGGACAGCACCCACCCAAACACCCCAATTCTAGCTGAGTAACTCCACTGGCTGCCAAAAAAGACTGGAGAGAGGTCAAGGAGGTCATCGCTGGAAGCAACAATCCTCCTTCCCTCCCTCCCTCTCTTCCTTCTTTCCTTCCTTCCTTCTCCTTCCCCATGAAGTCTCCCTAATGTGCCTCTCTGTCATTGTGTATTTGCTGAATTACTACAGACTACAAGGTCTTGGGGTGGGGAGGAGGGGCAGGGTAGAGACAAAGGCAGGGAAGAACTAGTGACTGGCCTCAGGAGGCTTCTGGTTGTGAAGAGATGAAAAGGCATATACAAGAATCTTGAGTGATAATGTTAAAAGTGTCATAACAATGCACCCCGAGACTTCAGGAAAGGAAGAAATCAGGTTTTCTCAGGAGAAAGGAGGGGTCTATGTGGGCTTTCTGAACTAGGCAGCTCTGGGGCTGATCCACGAACAAGGAGAATGTGAGTTTGTTTTACCAAACACATGGGGTGCCTCACCAATGGAGCTGACATTTTTCCAAATCCAATGCCAGCTTTGGGGAAGGGGGAGTTCATAAATCAGGGAACATAACAGAACCACAGAAATAAAAGGGGCTTTGAAATAGAGGACAGAGAATATTATAGGTAGGAGAGGCAATAGAACAGGAAATCTTCAAAATGTAATGGTGTGAAAGGTTAATCTTTCATACTTATATTATCCAAGTCTCGGTGTGATCATCTGTTTGTCAAAAAGATTTCTCAGGAGAACTTGTTCTGTAAAACTTGGACTCAGTCAAAAAGGCCACACCCAAGGACCTAGAAGGCCTGACATGGCCTATAGGCCACAGGTTCCCTCTCCCCACACCCCTGGAACTCTAAGTGGCCCATGGAGCCCTATTTCAAATTCTCTATAACCTAATGTTCAGAGGCTTATAGGCTCATAAATTAGAGATCAAAGGGCATCAGAGTGACATTTAAGCCATCTCCCATCCCCACCACTTTACAGGCTACTAGCACCTACATTACACGTATCATCTAGAGGCAGCTAGAACCTGAACCCCCAAGTGGGACAAAATGGTGATGATATACCGGGCTGCAAGAATAAAGAAGGAAGGGGCAGCTAGGTAGTGAAGTGGTTAGAGCGCCGGCCCTGGATTCAGGAGGACCTGAGTTCAAATTCGGCCTCAGACACATGATACTTAATAGCTGTGTGACCCTGGGCAAGTCACTTAACCCCATTGCCTAAAACAAAAACAAAGACAAAAAAAGAATAAAGAAGGAATGGTCCCTTCTTCTCTAGAGCTCCTTCTAAGGATCCATCTATGTGGGGTGGAGGTAGGACAAAACAGACTTTGATGGATGCCCCTTGAGAACAGAGCAACAGCTGACTGAACCATAACACATTATCTACAATGGCTGACCCTACAATGGCCTCCTACTTCCCCTTTCTTCATGTGTGTGTGTGTGTGTGTGTATGTATGTACGCGTGTGTGTGTGTGTGTGTGTGTGTGTGTGTGTGTGTGTGTGTGTGTGTGTGTGATTCTTTGGGCAGTCAGACTGCACAGCCCAGGGAAATCTCAGAATCATGTTGTTAAATGCATAAAATAAAATATACCAGATTACAAAAGAAACCAAAATATTGAAATAAAGTGACCCAAATTAAAAATAAAACCAACATCTAGGAGCCCACATAAAGAGCCTCTTCCCTATGGAGTCTATAAGCAAGCTAGGCTGAAGAAGTGAGGAAAGTATTTGCCTCTGGTCCTTGTCCTGAAGGTGTGTTCAATGAGTTTCTCACAGTGTTGGGATGCCAAGGTGAGCGGGTGGCATACGTGCTTAGGATACATTGCTTTCCTTCTATATCTCCTCTAACAAGTGATGGAACTCTGGTGGTGAGAACACTAAATAGACCCCTCCCCTGATCCCACAAAGAAACTGGCCAGCTGACCTGATGGAAAAAGAATAAAACAGAGGAAAAAAATGATAGTTATTTCCCCGGCTATTGTACACTAATGGGCTTAAATGTTTTACAAGATTTGCTTCATAAAAACCCCTCCCAGGGGGAGAGAAACAAATTCTTCCCCTAAAGCAAAACCTGGTGCTGCAGAAAAATTCATCCTAACTCTCCAACTGCTGACATTAGCAGGCCAAAGAGGCTGGTACCGGCTTCTGCTGCTGGCTCCTTTTCCATTGCCATTATAAAACACTAAAAAACAAAACTGTTTTATAGTGCTTAAGTATGGAGGTGGGGGGAGGGTGGCATGGCAGGGGGAGAAACGAACAGCTGTAGAAATAGTGAATTATGACCCAATTAGGTCAGGGCTGATTGACTTAGGATCCATCAACTTTTTGTTCCATTTTGTTTTTGTTTTTTGCTAGGCAATGGGGTTAAGTGACTTGTCCAGGGTCACACAACTAGGAAGTGTCAAGTGCCTGAGGCCATATTTGAACTCAGGTCCTCCTGGCTCCAGGGCCAGTACACCACTTTGCTGCCCTAATTCATGAACTTTTTTTTCTTTCTTTTTTATTTTATTAATTTATTTTGTTTTATCAATAATCACTTCCATATGCTTTTGAATTTAAAATTTTTCTCCCCCTTCCTCCCTACCACCATCCCCAAGACAGTGCATAATCTGGTATAGTGTATACATATACTTCCTATTGCACGTATTTTCACATTAGTGATGTTGAACCATCAGAAAGAGGAAACAAAACTCAACAGAAGGGGGAAAAATAGCATTTCAACTTCCATAGTTCTTTCTTTGGATGTGGATAGCATTTTCCATCACTAGGCCTCTGGAAATGTCTTAGATCCTTGTATTGCTGGGAAGGGTTAAGTTGATCAATATCAGTCATTGCGCAATGTGGCTGTTACTGTGTACAACATTCTCCTGGTTCTGTTCACTTCACTCAGCATCAGACCATACAAGTCTTTCCAGGTTTTTCTGAAGTCAGCCTGTTCATCACTTCTTATAGCACAATAGTATTTCATTACATTCATATACCACAACTTGCTCAGCCCTTTCCCAGTGGATGGGCATCCTCTCAATTTCCAATTCTTTGCCACCACAGAAACAGCTGATATAAATATCTTTGTACATGTGGGTCTTTTTCCCATTTGTTTGATCTCTTTGGGATATAGTTCTAAGAAGTGCTATTGTTGGGTCAAAGGGTATGCACATTTTTATAGCCCTTTGATCATAGTCATAAACTTTTTCAAAATTAGATTTCAATAGCTGTATTTCAACATAACTGGCTTCCTTTGCCTTCATATGTACTTTAAGCATTTCAAACATTAAGCATTTCAAACATTATTCTGAGTAGGTCCATAGGCCTCACTAACTACCAAAGTGAACCATGATACACACAAAAAAGCTAAGACTTCCTGAATTCAACTGGGGGAACTAGGTGGTAGATGTGAGGAAATGGGAAATAATCCAGTGGGCCATGAAAGGCCCTGACTTATTCATTTCATCAGGAGATTGGGGTGGGGGGAAGACTCCCTCTGCAGACTTTGTTCCCCTTTTTAATTTGTTACTTATCTATTAAATTAAATAGAAAAGGCTACTTTCCTAGTCATCCCAAACCAAATGCTTTGATCAGTCCTCTTGGGGAAAGGGGGGTTGGCATGTGCAAAGTTGCTGCATTTAAGTAATTATGAGGATGGCCAGGACATTTCTCTGAAGAGAAATAGGCAGGTTATATTTATGGCTGTTAAAAGGTGCAGAGCAATGGTACCAACTTAGAACTGGCCACCTAGAATATCAGAACTGGGAGGGACTTCAAAATAGAGAAAATCAGAGCTGGGGGAGATGTTAGAGCATGGGATGTTAGAGCTGGGAGGGGCCTGAGAACATAGAATGTCAGAGCTGCAAAAGGCCTTAGAACATGGGATGTCAGACCTGGGAGGGGTCTCAGAATATGGAAGTCACAGTTGGGAAAACCTTAAAACAAGTGACAAGTGCCAGGAGCTTGAAGGGGTCTTAGAGATCATCATAGTCATATATTTAAAAGCAGAAGAGATCATTGAGGTTACCTAGGCCCAGCCATCCTCTTATTTTAGAGGATGCTGAGGCCCAGAAAGAAGTACCTCCCTTCAGTCTTAAAAAGAATGGCCCACTGAGTCATCACACATGTCTTAGTCAACACTCCTAACTTCTCCAGGGAAAGGCAGGCTGTGCCCTGAGGTAACTGATGTCCCCTTTTTGGTCCCTGGGGCACATGGCAGCCAGTAACCATCAGACTAGGAGCTGGAGAACACCTTAATCCTACAGAAATCATCAAATCCGAGGCTATTTGGATTTGAATTTGTTACAGAACACAGAATTTCAGCAGGAGACAGGATTTCCACATCCATGCGGTCCAACCCATAAATCAAAGGAATCTTGACCCAATATAACCTTACTGGAGGTTGCCCAGCCTCTACCTGAAGACCTCCAAGGAGGGAGAGCTCAGCACCTCTCAGGAAAACTCATAGGATTTCCCTCTGTCCCGTCCCCAATCTCACCCCAGAGACAAAGTCTCCTGAAGGCTTGACCCTGACTGCGTGGATACCTTTTTAAAGATGAACAGACTAGCTTGAATAACAAAGTCGAACAGAGCCTCAAAGAGATAGGGTAGAGGACAGAGTAGCCACCCTGCCCTTCACCGCTTGGGACACAAAATAGCCTCCAAGACTGTGGCTTGAAGTTCAAGCCCCCTTCTCCCTTCCTTACCTAAAACCTTTGCTGGATTTTTCCCCTCCATCCTCCCCTCCCCAAATATAGAGCTCATTTCTCATTTCCTTTATTGCTAGGTGTTTATATGCAATGTACAGGCAGGCTAAAGTCTGAACAGAAGTGATCACACCCTGCAGGGCATCACAATTAGCAAATGTGTTCATTAGGGGCCTGCTTCCACCCTTCTGGCTAGGAATTGAGTCATTCCCACAAGCCAATGATAACGTGTTTGCTGTCCCAACTCTCTTCCTTTTCTCAGAGGATTCCCTGAGCCCCAAGACCCCTTGTGGCCAATGTGAGGTTTGGGGGGAGGAGAGAAGGTATTTAAAACACAGTCTTCCTCAAGCTACCAAATGACTATGCCTCACAGACAGTGAACAGGCCCCTGCTGGGAGTCTGCCAATCCTTCAGCATAACTGGGCTGTTGGTGATGACAGCATTGCTATCAGAGAGAATCAGCCTCACCTTATCAATAAGCATTTATCCAGACCTACTATGTGCTAGACACTGAGACTGGAAGGGGCTTCAGAGGCCATCTAGTCCAACCCATGCCTGGCTAAGGAGCCCTTATAGTCACCGCTAAGGGGGCATTCAGCCTGCTCTTGAACCAAGTAAAGAAAGGACAATCCAGTCCTGCTAGAGACAGACCCCTCCTCAGCCTGGGGACAGCTTTAGTGGTTAGGAAGCTGTCATCTTCCGGTGACACCAAGTCAGCCTCTCTGCAGTCCCTTTCACTGATCCCAGGTCTGCCCAATGAAGCCATGGAGAATGAGCCAATCCCTCTTCTACGTGACAGGCCTTCAAACAGACCCTAAATGTGTTCTTCTCAGGCTAAACTTACTCCAGTTCCTCTAAAAGAGCCTCACAAGCAGAACCCTGATGTCCTTCACCATAATTATGGTTCCCCTGCAGAGGAATCTTTAGCTTAGCAATGCCTTCCCCAAAATCCGGTGCCCAGAACTGAACACAGCACCCAGGATGGGCTCAGACCAGGGCAAAGGACAGCAGGATAATCACAGCTCCCTGGGCCTGGACACTGGACTTCTCTCTCCACGAAGCCTAAGAACGCTCTGTTGGGTGGCCCCATCACCCTGTGCATTCAGTTGGATCTAGTGGTCCACCAAGAACCCCAGATAGTCCTTAAATGGGTGTCTTACCATGTCTCCTCCATCCTAAGACTTGCAAAGCTGACTTACTGGACCTAAGTATAAAACGTTATTTATCGTTAATCAAATTGTCGTGTTGGGTTCTGCCTAAAGTTCTAGCCTGGAAGTTCTTTTGGGATTCTGACTGTGTCAGCCAGGATATTAGCCATGCCTCTTAGTTGTGTCTTCCATGAATTGGAAAAGGCTGCCATCTATGCCTTTGGCTAAGTCATTTCTAATCTTCTATACCATGCTATCACCTGGTCCATGGTGGATCTCAAAGGTCACTAGACTGGCTCAGAGGGAGATGACCTCCATCTTTTTCCCATTCCTATTTGTGTGCTCTATGACCCTGGCTTACTCACTTTCCCTCCCAGTTTCAGGTTTTATTTTTTTTTTCCCTTGCCTCCAGATATGTGGCTAACAATGCTTCTACCACCTGTGCTTAGGGCACTCTTAATCAACTAACCGATCACCCTCCCAGCTCTTTAAACACCAGCCTCATTGTTCTAGTCACCTTGTATAACTTTACATTACAACAGGAAAAGAAGCAATCATTATAGAAGTAGACACACATGCATGCAAGCTCCCAGGTTTGCAGAGTAGTCTACATGATTTTTCCGTTAAAAATGTTTACTTTCTTTCCTATATTTCCTATATTTCCTATATTCTTCCATGCACAGACATTTCATCTTTGCAAACCTGAGATAATTCTGCATAGCAAAATTAAATCTTCATTAATGTTTAAAGAAATAGGAGAAAACATGGCAAAGAGGAAAGTAAGTCACTAGACATGTGTACGCTGCTCCGTCTCGTGAGCTCTATGGATTTGGACAGGTCGTGTCAACTCTGGACTTCTGGGGAAGGAGGGGGTTGAACCAGATCCAAAGAGTCAGTCACATACAGCCAACAAGCTTGCCACCCAATTGCCAGCCAGTACCAGATTAAAATGTAATTGGGAAACGTTTACCAACATAAATAAAAAATACAATAAAGATAACACTAATTTGTGGTTTCCTAAGTCAATATGTGGCCCAAAGCATCCATTCCATTAGAGTTTGACCCCACTGGCCTCGATGATGTCTAGGGTACCTCCTTGCTTAAACTATAATTCTAAATTATTTCTTAAGTGAGTTCTATGATTTAATTGGGAAGAATAAGGCTGCTTTGTTTGGGTATTGACCTTTAAAAAATGTATTGTGAGTAAATAATGATGCTCTACTACATTCACTAACATTTCATAAGTAATTGGTATCTTCACTAGGAAAGCATGATGCAAGAAGCAGAGGTCCTGGAGGGGAAGGCCCTCAAAACTCCCCAGGTAAGACTGATCAGCTCCATCTTCCAGATGAAGGCAAGGAGTCTCAGAGAGGTTAGTTGACTTTCTTGAAGTCAAAGAGATGGAAAATGGTAGGGAGGATGCCAGAAGCCAGGCCTGTGCCCCCGCTGTGCTTTTCCTTTAAGACTGGTTGCCTACGAGACACAGATCAGGGACTGGCTTGTGCACAGCTGTCCCCAAGCAGTCCTCATTGCACACCTATGGAAGAGACTGGCACAACAATGAGAAGAATGAGAGTGCTGGAGTATCTCTGGAGAATGGGATGGGGGGAGGGGGTGGAAAAGCCCCCTTTCTGTCTATCTCCATGACCTCCACTGTGTTTTGTGTCTTCCCAACTTGAGAATGTTAGCTCCTTGGAAGGAAGCATTGCTTCATTTCTCATATTAGTATGTCTGGCGCTTAGCTCAGCACCTGGAAGGCACTTAAATATTTGTTGACTGATTGGCTAGTTGTTTTCTATGAGACTGAGCTGTTTGCTGCCTGAGGTCTTAGACACAGGAAACACCAAGGGGCTGCTCACTCCTGAGTCTGTCTCATAGAGTCAGCGGCCACTTATCCCTGTCAACAACAGATGAGCCCCTTCTTCTCCTCCCCAGCAGGTCGGATGGCCTAGCCACAGGACACAAGACCATGCCATAGCCTAGAGGAAGAGGATTCCACAGCTCCTTTCTCATTTCAGTCGCAAACCCTTTCTACTCTATCCTCTCCCACCCCCAAACATTCTCCTTTAGATTTTAAGTGAGAATACACCTAAACCTTCACACTGAGGTGAGCAGTCAAGCTTTCAACACACGTTTACCCCCCCCCACATTTATCTGTGTGCCCAGACCAGTGCTATGTACAAAGTGAGCCTGAGCCATGACCCTGCTGGTGTAGAAGCTAACTGACTGGGGACTTGATAAACAGTAGAAGTCCATGGAATAATGTGCCCAACAGCAGCTTCTGTGGTGCAGATGAGGGACCCAAATGGTCCTACCACCTAAGAGCCCAATGGGGCCTTAATGGACAAGGTCTATAGAAACTATCAGCTAGGTTTCAGGTTGGAGCAGGAGAGACAGCAAGCTGGGAGGCATCAGCACTCTGGCCTTCTCAGAGACAGAGACAAACTCACCTTTACTCAAATCACAAGGATCAAGCCCAAGCAATCAGAGCATTCTGGCTGCCTCTGCAAGTAGTGAGCTCCCCATCCCCAGAGGACTTCCAGTTGAGTTTGTAAGACCTTTTGTTGGGGAGGTTGTTGGAGAGATTAAGCCATGGGTTAGAATGATGGACACATCCCCTTCTCCCCAACTCTCAGTATAATATTTTCAGCTTTTTGAAGTTCAGCCTGGCAAGTGAATTCTCTGGCATCAGCCCCAGTTCTAAGAATGTTGTTCCCCTGACCCTCTTATAAAAGGTCTGATATTTACAGTAGCTAAAAACATAGAGCTCAGTAGCACATTTCAGTGACAGGCACATCCATCCATGAGGTCCTCAACCTGAGGTGCCTTGATTTCAGGACCTCAGACAGGGGCTGGCACCTTCATTCACCACCTCATTGAATACAAATGTTGGAGATGGGGTTTACTTACTCCTAGCTCCCATTTTTCTAGCCTGTCCAGGTCTCCAAAGTGCATTTTTCATAACCACCACGAGAGAGAAGTTGTACAAGGGTGATTATCCCCATTTTACAGATGAAGAAACTGTGTCTCATGTGAAACAATTTACCCAGGATCACACACAGCTGCGTCCAACAGAGGCAGGTCTCTGCTGACTTCAAATCCCAGTTTTCAACATATCAGGCCATGTGTTTGGGGACCATTGACCAGTTTAGCTGTTCTTTTCCTCAGACTAGTGTCACATATTGGCTAGCTTGACCCTTCCTTCTAAAGTGACCCTGCGAGGCAGAGGAAGTGAGATCACTCCCTTCATTTTACAGATGAGGAACCTGAAGTGAGCTTGGTGATTGTTAATGGTAGGCACAGGGCTGGCATAAACGCTCCTGCCCAAAAGACAGGCAGCAGGCAGCAGCAGCATTTTGGACTGGCCCAGTTGGGATGAGGTATGTCTGTGCCCAACACCACCCCTCTGCATTCTTTCCTCTTAGCTAATCCATCCCAGTGCCTTTCACCTCCTTTCTCCCAAATTTGTCATAGTCCTTAAAGCCTCTCTTCTAAGGAGCTCACGTAGTATCAGCCAGGATAGGCTATCAGTGGCTAAGGGCACCTGGAGGCATTCTGGGAGGCAATGCCATCATTTCACTTTTGTCAGGGTCAGGCAGAGCACAGAAGGAGCAGCAATTCATTCACCAGACACCTGGAGTCTAGCAGACCTACCCAGAAAATCATGACCACAGTAGCCAAGATAGAGGGCATTAAAAGTATGCCACCTTCTCTGGGCTCCCCCTCAGAGACACCTGGAGCACACTACCACAGATTCCTAACCTTGGACTTGAGCACTGGTTCAAATTCCAAATTAGGGGCTTGCCTTGAATTTAGGGCAATGGGCTTCTCCTCCTTGGAGATGGGGGGGTGGCCTCGATGGCCTCTGAGGACCTTGCAGAATGAACTCAAGGATCCAAAGTCACTTCCCTTCTGAGCTTCAGCTTCCTCCCCATTTCAAAACTTCACTAAGCATTTAATAAGTGCCTAGTATGTGCCAGGCGCTGTGCTGTGTGCCATTACAATGGGGTTGGGCCAGATTCCTTCCTGCTCTAGACCTATGGTTCCCTGTCATTTCCCCTCTCCACATCTCAGTTTCCTCCCCTGTAAAATGAGATTGCAGGACTAGATAGCTTATGAAGATGGTTGTATTGAGAACACTATTCTGAGACTGCCACGGAGGCAGCTGGGGGCACAGGAGACAAAGGTCTGGGCCCAGAATCACGAAGATCCAAGTTCAAATCTGGCCTCAGATCCTCACTAGGTGTGTGGCTCATTTTCCTCAAACATAAAATGGGGATAATAAAAGCACCAACATGCCAGGATTGTTGTGAGGATTAAATGAAATAATATTTGTAAATAGCCCTTGGCAAGGTAACTGGCACACAGTAGGTGCTATACAAATGTTTATTCCTTTCCCTTCCTCCCATCTCCAAGATCCTCTCTTCCCCCCCAGGAGGGCCTCTTCTCCTCATCAGTAAGAAGAGGAAATGGCAGGGCTGGAACTGGTCTAGTCCCATGCAATCATCTTACCAATGGAGAAACTGAGGTCTGGAGAGGGAAAGGTGCCTGCTCAGAGCTGTGCAGCACTTAGGTGCAAAGCAAGGATTCTCCCAGCAACACCCATCTTTCCATACTATCTTGAAAACAAAGGAAACTTTTCCACACTCCTGAAAAGCTTTGTGGAATTGAAAACCTGCGTGAATTCAGATTTCATCAGTCAAATCAGAGGATTTCAAATGGAAAAGACCTTAAAGGCCAGTGAGCCCAGCCTCCTAATCATACAAAAGAAGAAACTGAGGCCCAGAGCAATTCAGGGATGTACCCAGGAGCCCCAAGGAGGAAAGCAGCAGAGCCAGCCCAGGCTCCAAGGCAGAGCTCTTTCCATCAGGTGCCATGGACTCCTTTTGAAGTGAGCCAGACAAACTGGGTCCCTGAAGGCCAAGCCAGGAGAGGCAGGAGGTGGACAAGGATGGGCTCAGGGTAGATCCTGCTGAGGCTGGCCAGGGACCAACCTTGCTCAATGTGGGCTGACTCTTCCTTGGAGTGGGGATTCCTTTTGCTCACACTATTTGAGGAAGCCCACTTGTTGACAGTACAGTCAGGTTAACATGTGTCTTGGGGCCAAGGGCACAAAGACCAATGAAATCATGGATTCATTTTGATCTTTTAAGGATGTAAAAAAGGAAGCCATAATGGCCCAATTTCGTTCCAGTAAGGGGCCTCCCTCCTCTACTGTGTACCTCCCTACCAGTAAACCCAGCCATGGGAGGAGGGGGATAAAAGGGATGCTAGAAATGGGGAGGGGGAGGAAGTCACAGAAATGGGAAAGTAGGTCTGCTCTAACACTGGGAACAGATGCCAGCTCCCCCATGTACCCACCAGCCCAGAAGCTCCTGGCTCCGGCTTCATTTCAAACCCCCTTTCCTTTATTCAGCGGCAAAGGGAGTTGGGTTGGGAGAACTCGTCTGCAGGGAGCTTTGGCAGTCTCTTTCCAACAGTTGCTCTCCTTCACATTAGTGAGAAAAATTGGCTCCAGGAAGTCTGAGAACCACATAGGGGGAAGGAGTAAGTGACAAAATGAGAAAGGAACTTGGCCCAGAAAGAGAGAAAAGAGAAGGAGGGATTGGGGGGGGGGGGCTGGTCCTGCAAGGATAGGAAGAAGGAGAGGTGGAAACTGATCTCTAAAGACCCCTACATATAGCTTCTAATTTCCACATGACCTAATTTCCCACCTCCACACACTTGCCCAGGTGGTCACCCGTTCACGGAATATGTTCTCATCTCTGCCAAATGAAATGCAGGTCCCTCCTTTAAGGTCTACCTTGGGTATCTCCTCTTCTGGGAAGCTCCCTTATAAGAATATCCCTCTAATTTCCCTGAAGCATTGAATCTGGACATCTTTATTCATCAGTCACTTTCTACCTTATAACCTGCTTCTTTTTATATGTGCTGTCCCCATTAGACTGTAAGCTCATTGAGGGCAGAGCCTGCCTTCTGTCTTCTCTTCCAGAGGCTCATAGATAAACACTGTTATAGCTCTTAAAGGTTTCCAAAGCAATTTACACATTAAATCATTTGATCTTCACCACAACCCTAGGAGTAGGTGCTATTATGATCCCCATTACACAGATGAGGAAAGGAAGGCAGACAGAGGTGAAGTGATTTGCCAGGGTCACACAGCTAGGAAGTGCTGGAGACCAGATTCAGGCCTAAGTTTTCCTGATCCCAGGTGAAGAGCTTTGTCCTTATGGTCACCTCGTCCAGCTCTGTCATTCCACAGATGAGGAAGCTGAGAACTGACGAGCTGAAAGAGGAGCTCAAAGTCTCACAGGAAAAAAGTGGTGTAGAGTGAGGATTTGAACCTAGGTTCTGTGACCAAGAGTATTAGACTGGGAATCCTTGAGAGCAGACCTCTGCATCCCTTTGTTTACTACCGAGCTCAGCACACAGTAGGCACTTAATAGAAGCTTGTTGACTGACTTGCATGTCCGGAGCTGAACATGAGACCTCATGTATAAAAGGCAAACAGTATTTATATACTCAACCACGTAAGTAGAGCAGCAAGTTTGGGGGCAGCAATCGCCACCAAAATGCCTTGGTTTTCAGATGAGGAAACCAGCGTCCACAGGGGCTGCTGGGTCTGAATGAAAGGCAGGCCTCTGATGTTCAGCTGGCCACTCCTGCCCCTGGGCCAGCCCTGAGGACATGAGCGGACCCTCTTCTGGCCCGCAGAATGGACGTGGAGTCCGCAAGCCTTCCAGCTCCCATCTGAGTCCGGCATCTCCCAGACCAGGTTGAGGAACAGGCTGGTCAGAGGAGGTCTGGCCTCAGGGGTGCCCACATGACTCCAGACCCTCACTTGAGTGGCCTCCCTGGGCCTGGCTCTAACCCATACCCCAGGAGCCCAAGGTCTGAAGCCTGGATGCCAATTTGTTTAGCGGTGATGACAGCCAGAACTGTCTAACCCCAAAAGATCAATGACCTCACCCGGCACCTTCTCCCTAGAGGCTCCTTCTCCTGGAAAGATGCTTAGTTGTGGGTAGAGGAGGTGGGGGCCACCACCAGGGCCTGGGCTTACAAGGGTCCCTCTTGCCAGCTTATGCCAACACCCAGCAGCCCCCTCCAGGCCTGGGGCTCGAGGACGAGCTAGGGGACACCTGGAACAATGAAGGCAGGACAGCTAGGCTCTAAACCCCACCTCCAAAGCTGACCAGTCAGGTGACCAGAGGGAGATCACTTAATCACTTCAGCTCTCAGCTTCTTCCCTGAAAAGTTTCCTAAAGCGTCTCTTTCTTCCTTCTCTTGGATCATGAGATCAAAGATTCAGAGTTGTGAGAGGCCTCAGAAGATATCTAGTCCCCTCTAGGTTTACAGGGGAAGAAACTGAGGCCCATAAAAAATCAAGTAATGTGCCCAAATTCACAAAGGTCTCAAGCAGAGGTCCTCCACTTTCAAATCTAGCGCTCTCCATTGTCCCACACTGCCCACGCAACCCTCAGTACCAGACGGACACTTAGAATAAACATTGAGTTCTAGGTTCTTGGCTTCATGCGTCTGAGTAAGGGGGGCACAGAGAGGCCCCAAGCCCAGCAGAAAGAGCGAAGGTTTTTGTGGACACCTCTGCCCTCCACCCCTGGCTCTGATGGCAGCTGAGCCGGACACACCCCTCCCTTCCTCAGTCTGTGCCAGCCTCCTGCTTAGTCTCTCTGCAGGTGCCCCTCCATACAGACGGAGCCAAGCTGCCACCCGCCTGCGCCCACAGTTCCCTGATCTCTGTGTCTCCATTTTCTTAGTTGAGGTTTCACACTCCCTTTTAATTTGCTAAAATCATTTCACAAAGTCTGTATCCTAAGTGCAGTGTTTGTGCTCATTTTGAATGTCAGTCCACACAGCTCATTGTAGGGGGAAGAAAGAGCTCTGGATGTGGAGACAGACAGGACATGAGATGATCAGTATCCCAGCTCTTCCCTCCACTTACTGCCCTGTGACCTTAAGTCCCTTCCTTTCCCTTGCCTCAGTTTCCTCATTTGTAAAAGGAGGGAGGGATTTGGACTAAATGATGTTTAACATCTCAACCCACACTCTGATCTTATGATATTGCATTTCAATTTTCTAAGATCACAGCAATCATGTTAATGACTGATGGGTAAATGAGGCAAGATGGTGGCTCCTTTCTTAACTGGTATCCATCCCCTGGATGCTTTATTCTGGCTGAGAGATAACCATGTTCAAAATAATAATGACAACAGCAGCTCACATTTCTAGAGAGTTTAGCCATTTATAAAGTGCTCCTTTCCATAACAACCTCATGAAACAGGTCATTTGAAAAGAAAGGGCGAGGCATCATCATTTGATGGGGCTGGGGAGGAACTGAGGTCCAAGAGAGAGATTAACTTGACCAAGGTCACACAGCTATTAAATGTCAGAGCCAGGCTTTCAACTCAGATCCCTTATGATGCCGACTGTAATACTGTCCACCATCCCATGTTGTCTAGAAAAAGAAATGGGATAGTGAGTCAAGAGAAAAGAATGCATGAATGCATGAGGAGTGGGTGAGTGAGTAGAAGGCAGTATGCTTCACTGGAAACAACGTCCAGTGCTAGGAAAGAGGAGTTGGGTCCGAATTCTGCCTCAGGTACTGAGCACCTTGTGCTTGACCTTGTGACCTTGAGTAAATACATGAGTTGATATCTCTCAGTTCCTATTTCTGAGCCTGTGAGATGAGATGAATAAAAGCACCTCCCCTGGATTGCTCAGAGCAACAAATTACAGAACCAAGGCACTTTCCAAACTTTAAGGCACTAGGGAAATGCTAGTTATCACTGGTTATTGTTGTTATTACTGATGAACAGGCATTTGTGCAGACCCTGCTGGGTGCAGAAGACACAGGAGATGCAAAGACAGGGAATGCTGGCCTTGGATGCACACTAGCTAGCAATGTGGCCTCAGGCTCATCATCCCTTCATGCTCTGGACCTCAGTTTCCTATTAGGCAAAACGAAACAGTTAACTCATTTCTGGATTCCCCACACTTCATCTTCATGTACCGGTTAGACCAGATGGAACACTGAGCTGAGCTCCCTTCAAAGGGGACACAGAACCTGGTTCCCCAAGGCAAGTCCGTTAAGTCTCCTGGGTCTCAGCTGTTTGAAATAGTGGTGATGTCTCAGTCTCCTGAAGGCAAGGGCTTGAACCCCAATAAGCTCTTAGGGTACTTCTAGCTCTAAGACCCAAGATGCCACAATTCCATAAATACCCAAATGTCTTCATACCTTGTCCCCCATGCTTCAACATGCTCAAAAGATGTTTATCAGGATAAGATTCCTGCCTCCACCTAGAGGAGCCCATATCGAGGGGAGGTCCAGAGCTACTCTAGGAATAGGGAGAACAAAGCTTGCTGCAGACAGCACTGTGCCTGGCTCTAGGGAGAATGAGCAAGACCAGAGCCCACTGAGAAGATGGAGAAGGAATCTGAACCCCACAACTGCATCTTCTTTGTCACTTCTTCAAATGAGGCTTCCTGTTCAGTTTGCCTCACCAAGAGTCAGCCAGGTGTTGGGACTACGTTCCCAATCAGGTCCAGCTTCTCTCAGCTTTGAATCTTTACCCCGCTGAATCAGATGCTCAGGACAAGGCCCTCCTTCTGGACAGTTTTTCCTCCTATTCAGCCTCTCCCCTAACCTCTCTGACCATCTCTGTCATCGCAGCCCAAGGTTCTGACTGCAGCTTCATCCCTCCTCTACACCCTCTAGAGAAGACACTCAGGACTTCAATCAGCCCCTATTTGGGAATGAGCTGCCCCATCTATTTCTCTTCTCATGACTTCACTTCTGTATATTGGAATGACATTCCAAGCTGCCAAAGGGCACCTCTCTTTGGATTGCCAGCCAGCACTTCAAACTTAACCTCCCACAAATGAACTCCATGGATCCAGCAAAGCCACCCAAGCTGCTACCCTACCACAGCCGGAGTTAGCATCACCCCTCTCCTAACTGCCAAGGCTAGACCTTCAGGGTCAGCTTTCATGCCTGCTGACAAAGCGCTGCTGTGGCAGACGACCCATGGGGATGATGATGATCATCACCATCGAATTTTAGGCTAGCAACTCTGAATTGTTCTGTCGCTATTGTTTGGTTCATTCACTGGGGCATTAAGGGGAGGCGATATCATGATTTATTATTTAACTAATCTAGAGAACTCCTGGTGAAGACAGTCCCTTCTACCAGTGTGGAGAAGCCACGGTTCTGCAGCTTAGAGTTTTCAAAGTATTACGCATAAGGAAACACACTATAATTTACACATGAGGAAACTGAGTCTCAGAGGCAGGAAAGAATTTGCCTATACTTTCAGTTAGTAAGTATCAGAAGAAGTTCTTGAATGTGTCTTTCTAACACTTCCAAGAATCAAACAGAGCTAAGGGAATTTTTTTTCCCTAGCAAAGCTGAGGGATTCTTTTCTTCCCCTTCTGCTTTGATATAACTGTGTCCCTCTTTTTCCTTTTATAGCAAATTTCTGTGATCAAGAACTAACATTCCACCTATTGTGACACTAACTTCTCCCTCACGCTACACGTCCAATTGAGCCTGGATTGTAAGTCCTGTGTGCACATGACTGATCTGTTATGAAAATCATAGCCAGGCCACGGGCCAGGATGAAATGCAAAATGTAATGATGAAAATACGAATTTGGAATGCCTGCAAAGAGGGAAATACAGGAATAAAAATGAGAGCTGGCAGATGTCCCAGTGCAGGCACCATTGATTTCCCCCTGGTCACGCACAGGATCTGCTGTTCCTGGGTTCACAACAGGGTTGTTTCATGGCTTTTTTTCTTTCTTATTGGATTTGCCTGTTGGCATTTCATTTTGTAAACCTACATTACATGTAATATAGAAGGGACTTGGGGCAACCCAGCAAGATGCCCCCACGGCCCACCCACCAAATGACTTTAGGAGCCATCTGTGAAGTAGAAAGAGAAGTCGGTCTTTGTTGGAGAAGCTACCCAAGGCAACCATGGCCATGCCAGGTGGAGGTGGGGAGAGATGAGAATGGAAGGATACTTTCCAATATGTCCCACAGCTTATAATGGGAACATAGAAAGTCAGAGCTATGAAGGACCTTAAAATAGGGAGAGCCAGAGCAGGGAGGGTCCTCAGAACAGAGAACACCAAAAATGGAAGGGCCCTTAGAACAGGGGATGTCAAGGCTGGGAGGAGCCGTAGAATGGAGAATATCAGAGCTAAGGTGGGGCCTCAGAACAGTATATGTCAGAGGTGGAAGAGGCCTTAGAACAGGGGAGGTCAGAGCTGGGGGAGGAGGCTTAGAATATGGAAAGTCAAGGCTGGGAGGGGCCTTAGAACAGGGGATATCAGCTGGGGGAGGGGGCTTGGAATATGGAATGTCAGAACTAAAATGATTTGGGGGGATCCTCTAGTTCAATGGTTTCACTGACAAGATAAGTGAACTAACACTACAAGTAGGGGAAATGTTACAGGCCACACCTGACACATATTCTATGTGACCCAGAACAAATCTATTATCTCCTCTGACCCTCAGTTTCACCATCTATGAAATGGGGATGCAAAGAATTACACTACTTCCCTTAGAATATGGTTGCTTCTACAAACCATGGCACTAGGGAAACCAAGTGCCATGGCCAAGGTCAGAGAGGTCAGGATTTCAGCCTGAGGTCTGATGCCACCGGACCCAGGCCCTTTGATGCCAGCCCCACACTGCCTCACCCATCCATTGCTAACAGAGTACAACAATCTGGCTCCTTAGAAAAACCCATTACTTTCTCTGACGGAGCCTCAACCAAGAAAGTATGCTCTCTGCTCCTACCTAGGGCTCACTCTTTTATACACTTGTGCTAATAAGAAGGTGATGCAGAGATGCTGCAGGGAGAAGAGGGGAGGGGAGAGGGGGTAGAGGCTCCTCTGGTCATCAGGCCATGTCTTCAAGAAACCCAGGAAAGCTTCAGGGGAATAACTCATTGAGCCAAGTCACCTGGAAGAATCAGGATGTGGTCAATACCTTCCTACTGGAAAAATGAATGTCATGGGACAGCTGCAGGGCAGTGAATGGCCCAACATGGAGGGAGGGGAGAAATCCCCTACTAGGAAATCCTCTCAGCACCCCATGCCAGACAGATCCCAGGACCATCTAGCTCTCCCTGTAGCTGAGCAGGAATGCCCAGGGCCAACTACACGTCCTCAGGTCTGTACTCAAGCCTGGGGATCCCTTTCAGATTGGAGGTGGGAGGTACAGGTGGGATTGGCCTCATTTAAGAAGTGGAGACAAATGAGCTTCTTTCACAGAGGTGATGTCACTTGCTTAAGGTCACACAGCTGTTGCATAGCCAAGCCAGGACTAAACTCATGTTTTGTTTTGTTTCTTTTTTTTTTTCTCACTACAAGTTCAGGTTTCATTCTGTGGCATCATATTAATGATGATGGTAACAACAACAGTAATAACCTAATAAGTTGAAACTTTTCCAAACAGGTGAGTGGATGAAACTTTGGGACCCTGGCTCCTGCCAGTCCCTAGTTCCATTCCCTACCCCTCTGTCTCCATGTCAGAGGTGCAGCAGGTACTTAAGAATGCCAAACCTTAATGGAGAATGTTAACCCCTGACAAAAACAGATGAATTCAAAAGGTGATTATTCATACCTGAATCTGGCAGGACCTCAGATTACTATCCCTCCTTTTCTTACAAATCTGCTCTGGAAATTTTAATGACCAAGAATGGGAATGAATTCCAATTAGCCCAGCAATCTATGTAGTCCACCAGAAATACTGGGGCTGTAGCCTCCCTTCCTGTTAGCATGACTCCCTCATTTCCCACTTTCTCATCTTCCCACCATCCCCCAGAGAGAAAGAAGGTCCAGGAGAAATACCCCTATATTGTAGGCAAAGAGTGGAAACTGAGGGCCTCAGGCACTAGCCCCAGGTCTGCAATGAAACAAATGAAATACCCAAAGACAGGTCAGGATTACAGAATCTCCAATCTGAAAGGGATCCCCAGGCTTGAGTACAGACCTGAGCAGTGTTTTTTCCTTCAATGTCCCTGGCTGGCCAGTGAATGGACAAGCTTTACTTGAAGGTCCAATTATTCTTACATTCTTCAGGTCAATAACAATAACAACTGATTTACATTTTTGAAATTGATGCCATTATTTTAATAGGTAGCCTTGGAGTCAGGAAGATCTGAGTTCAGAACTAGATGGATGTGTGACCTTGAGCAAGTCACAAACATCTCAGCACCCAGACAACACTCTAAGACGAATTTGCAGAGAAAATACCCATTGGCATGGGTACAAAGAGATTTCCTCATCAGGAATTCTCTGTACCAATAAAACCACAGGTCCATTCCAAAATTTTTAAGAGCAATCACAGGATTTAGTGTTTTACTTGCAAGGTGATACTGAAGGTTATCTAGTCCAACTGGTTTATTTTTCATATGAGGAAACGGAGACCAAGAGAGGATAAGTGATTCACATAGGTAGTGACAGAATCAGGATTTGAATCCAGGTCATCCGGCTTCAATGTCAAAGGTCACTTCCCTTCCTTTAAGCTATCATTCTTAGACAAGCTATCATGGTCCCCAGTCATCTGGGTACCCATAGCTGGACACCCCATAGGATCTTGGGTAAGGAACTATCTCTGTATTCTCATCTGAGAAATAGAGGAAAATAAGGAGAGCATTGTGGGAGGGCCAAGGAGGGCTCACCTTCCTTCCCCTGGTGAGCTTGTTCAAACATCAAATGAGATAACGGACCACAAGAGAACTTTGAAAACTGCAGGAAATCCCCCTCACACACACACACAGAATTATAATTATTAGGTTCTCCACATTGTAGATACACAACTTGTGTTTGTTGAGTGAGTATAAAACGGGCATACTGCACATCACACACACACACACACACACACACACACACACACACACACACACACCCTCTACATTCCTACAAAATCACATCTCTTCACATCCCCTTCACATCTGGATTGTGAGGAAGTTACACAGAGGGCCTTCCTACTAATTTTCATTCTTTTTTATTTATGTTGTCCTGAACTTAAGAAATAAAAGAACCATCTCCATAACATAGTAGAATAGGGAACATAAAGAAAGAGGATTGCACAGAAAACTGCAAATCTATTGTGCACAACTTGCTATTCCTTTTAAATATGTAAAAAAAAATGTTATCATGTAATTCTCTTTTCTCCCCACCCACCACCCCTGCCACCCTAGAGATGCCTACCATTAGGCACCAATGTGTGTATATATAACCCAAACGTATGTATATGCATATGTATATAGAAAACCATTCTGTGCATACTTTATGTATCAGTTCCTTCTCTGGATGTAGATTGCATCTCCTTTCATGGCCCTTTGTAGTTAATTTGGGTATTTGTAATGTTTAAAATGAATCAGTCCCCCAAAGACGTTCTCCCAACAATATTGTTGTCACTGTATACATCATTCTGCTGGTTCTGCTTGATTTGGTCCTCATTATTTCATGCAAGGCTATCCATATTTTTCTGGGCTCATTGAGCTCCTCACTTCTTACAGTACAGTAGTTTTGCATCATGATCACACAACAGTACTTGCTGAGCCCTTCTCACTTTTTGTTCCTGTGATTTTCTGTCCAAGAACAGTCTTAGACCACCCATCCCTCTTCCCTTTACAGCCTCCTCTGACCCTACTCTCCCCCACCAAAGGTTGGCCCAAGCTATCTTCTCAATCACTTCCGTTGACACATACGGTTGGTATCCTGGAGCTTAGCAATTAACTCATTAGCTGGGCAATTGATCAAGCAGATTAGAAATAAGGAGAACCATTCTCTCAGTAACACAGAACATTCCATGACCAGCCCGCCATGTAATTTGACAAGTGATTGCCCCTAGACCCTCCTCAATGAGCACTACAGATAGAACCATTCCTTCCTCTGTCTTCAGAACTTCTGACAGTCCTGGAGCTGAACTAAGGAGAGAATGTCCCCTGGTAAGAATCATGGTACACAGGATGGGCAAATCACAAGAGCTGATTAGATGCTTGATATCTGAAAAACAGACCAATGACAAGAACTGGGAAATCTGTTGCTGGTGCCTGGTAAACTGGCTTCTATGCCCAGTTCAAATGATGCCTGGAAACCATCACCATGAAGTCTTCTCTACTTTTCCTCCAGCTGAAAATGAACTCATCCTCTCCTTGAATAACTCAACACTTTAAGACATAAATTGCTTTCTTCACCACAGTGCTGATACAGAAATGGTTCAAGGCCCAGGCCTTCCACAGAGGTTTGCTTTTCTTTGTATTCCCAGTGCTTAATATGTCTGGAACATAGTTAGCAATTAACAAATATTTGTTGACTGATTCACTATCACCCATTAAAATGTCAGGTACTTGAGGGCAAGGACTGACATATTTGTGTTTTGCGTGGCATGGAGGAAGCTCCTAATAAAAGCTGGCTTAATAAAATTGAATTCCAGCTCAAAATGCATGATCCTAGGATGTCATTTTGACAGAGATACTCAGAGAAGAGGTAGGAACTGCCCAGTCACAGAGTCAGTTCAGCATAATTTCTCCTATATCACTATCCACTGTGTTTGGAGAGCTCTTATCATGAAGCTTCAATGCAGGGCTCATGCCTATTGAGATGAAAGCTACTTGAGGACAGACTCATCAATTCAATTGAATCAACAGACGTTTTCAACTCATATATCCTTGTAGCTCAGCCCATCAGTTCTTGGTCAGTGCTATTCAGTCAACAGATTCTGCTAGACTGTAACTACCAGGAAGCCAGGCTCCCTGTCTTATCTAAACTTACCATCTGCTCCAATGTAGAACACAGGGCCCTGCACACATTAGTTCCTGAATGAATGAATGAGTGAGTGAGTGAGTGAAAAGCAGAATAGGTCTAACTGAAAAGGCTCTTGGGCTGAATTTGATCAGCACAATGTCATACAAAAATAACCCAGTCAACAGAGTCAACCCAGACTCTGTGCAAGATATCCTCATCTGGTGAGTATCCAACCCCTGGTTTGTTCATTGCCAGATATTGATAACTAGAGGGTCATCTAACAAAGTTATCTCTACTGTTAGATTCATCATGGAATTTCACATACACATGAGAAACTTTTCCCCTAATATGGCACCAAAGGTAAGATAAAATAAAATAAAATAAAATAAAATAAAATAAAATAAAATAAAATAAAATAAAATAAATAAAATAAATAAAATAAAATAAAAAGAATCAGTTGACCCCTACTCCCAAAAAGAATTTGAGTCAAAGACTATAAGGGCCCAAAGACAGTATTGAAGGTTACAGACAGCCACAGCATGAAGAAAATTCAAACATCTCCCACATTCCAGCAACCCAGGACACTCCAGCTTGGAAGATGCTCCCAGGGTGAACAAACTTGGAAAACTTCACTTTCACCAAGTTTCCCTTGACCACTGACTCTGCTATGAATAGGACTGAGGGCAAAACCCACCCTGGACCATTCACTGTGCAGGTCAAAGACAACAAATATCGAATCAAACGGGTTATGATGAAACCATAAGACATCAAAGCCGCCAAGGTCAACACACTGACCCAGGTTGATGGAGAGAAGAAGGTGATGTCCCCCAGGCTATGATGACTTTGGATGAGGTCAACAAAATTGTAATCATCTAAGCCAAAGGGGCCAGATGTGTGGCCCAGAGGCTACATACAACCCACAACACTCCCAAGTCCTGGAACAGAATAAAATATTAAGAATACAATAAAACATTGCAAATAGTGGTATTGTGTCATTTTCTAAGTCAATATGTGGCCCACGTGGAGCCTCATTTACGCTTTAGTGGTCCCCATTTCTAAATGAATTTCATAGCACTGATCTAAACCTCAATGCCTGGCCCCTATAAAGTTTTCCAGTATTAGAAAAACACATAAAATACTTTGTAAAATATTCCTCTTTAATCAGATTTTTAAAAAAATCAACAAACAAAAAGTCCCAATGGCATTTTGCATTCTGTAACCCTTTTGGTTAATTGGGGACTGAAGGTATATTTTCTTTTAGGCAAGAGACATGAAAGACTGGCCATTCTGTTTTCATATCTTCATGAATTACCAAGTTCATTATGATATAGGTTTTATATGGAAGAGAAAGCTATTCTCTCAGTCCCCTTCCCTGAACAAGAATCATGCTCACCATGATGTCTCCCTAACAGAAAAAGATGTCTCCCTATAGTGGTTCAGTATTCTTCCCTTTTTCAGCTCCCTGAGAAATGGACCCCTCAAAGTCTTCAGCATCATATCCATGTAAGGCAGGCTTTCTTCTGTCTCCTCCACCTGGTCTAACTGCTCTTTTAGGGCCATTTGTTTTTCTTTTTCTTTTTGTTTTTGGCTAGGCAATGGGATTAAGTGACTTGCCCAGGGTCACACAACTAGTAAGTGTTACGGGTCTGAGGCTGGATTTGAATTCAGGTCCTCCTGACTCCAGGGCCAATGCTTTATCCACCACCTAGCTGCCCTTCCTTTAGGGCCATTTTCCCATCTCCATTTAACTTACTATGGACTGAGTCCAAACACAGTCATTTCAGTAATGAAAACAACCTGTCATTAAAATGCCAATTGATCAGTTTTATATATATATATATATCTGTGTGTGTGTTGTATGTGTGTATGTATGTATGTGTATATATATATATATATATATGTGTGTGTGTATGTATGTGTGTGTGTATATCTGTGTGTGTGTGTGTGTGTGTGTGTGTGTGTGTGTGTGTGTATACATGCAGCTTTATCCTGAACATTCCTGGGTCATCTGCGTCTTGTTTCAAAGTTTCTTATATCAAATGAATTACTTTCACCTCCAGTACTTCTGTTTTGTGAAGCAACACTTCCCCTAGTCATCCCATGTAATATTTTAGAAGGCTACCTTTGGCTTATATGTACCCCCTAGCAAGAAAATCATGCATCCTATGGCATAGATAACTGAGGCAGATGTTGGCAGGGACCAAAGAAGCACCTTGTGGCCTCCTTGTGACAAATGCTTCATATCAATGAAACTCCAATAGGAAATTATGACAGCCACTTTTGACCTTTTTTTCTTTTCTCCATTTTCCACATTGCAACCTCCATAATTGATTTGAATAGGTTGGGTTGTATCTTCCTTTTACATTTAGACCTTCAAATTCAGGGTCACTACAGCTCTGTCTTCATTGAGAAAGTATTCACCACTTTCAGGAGTGAGGGTCTTATGAAATTATGGAAGCCCTTGGCATTTTTTTTCTTTTAATTCTTAATCCTGAACCACATTTTCAACACATTTTTCTCCATCGTCCTGTAGGTCTGACTTCGTATTAAATCTCCCAAGTATCAACATGTGTTGACTTGGAAAACTGTCACCTTCCTTGTCTTTTCATTTTTTTCCCTTTTCATCCTCTACAACAGATATTGGTGCATAAGGGGTGGCCATCCTCACAGAGGCATTTTTGTTCCTGCTCATGGATGGTGAAGTGGCCAAACGCTCCATGAAATATCTCTTATTACCATTGAGCACCAAATACATCTTTTTTCTGTCAACATCTTTCTTTGTCTCTCTGAGAAGCCGGGAGCCACCTTTTCATTTATCCCTCACTTCCTTATGTCTTTTGATTTCATTGACAGGCCGAATGTCAATATTGACACAGCTCCACTGCACTAGACTGTCAACTGAAACGTTATCAAACAAGGGCCTTACATTTAAAGTGTGAACATTAATATTTGTAAAGAGGTCAAAAAAAGGCTGTCTCATTTGCGCCACTTGAACATACTTTTGTATGGGCCCCCGCCTCCGTGGGGGATCCCTCAGGACTGGGGGGGCCATCTGGAAGTTGTTATTGTGGTAGGGGGGTGTTTTTGTTTCTTTCTGACCACCTTGAAGGTGATGGAGTTCTCCACATTTACCTTACTCCTCAAAGAGAGGGCAGAAATTCTTTCACTGAAACCACATGGCTTATGCTCTGAGAGCATAACTTTCAAGTGCCCAGGAGCTACCTCCATGGCAAGATCAAGCAGCAGGAAGAGCCTAGGGTCAAAGCCTGGATATTTTGCCATAACTCAACTGTGCATTTAAAGTTAAAAACAACTAGAGAAAGAGCCAGGTCTCAGTAGGGCCTCACCTGCAACACCTAACACATATTCAAACACAGTGCAGAAATAGTCATGTTTTTTAAAGTGCCTGTTTGTACAAAACGACAAAACCAGGCAGCCTGCTCAGAATCATGAATGATTTCAGGTCCTTGGACACTGGATTCTGTGTAGTTGAGGCAGACCAGTAACAAATACAGGGCTCGCTCACTCTCTCCCCCACCAATTATTAGAATTATGCCAAGATAACTTGCAGCAATGAAAATTAAAGTATTTAGCAGCTTGTCTTCAGCTAATGAAGTGTAATAAAACATCATCCTAATGACATTCCTCTCCATACACAGGCTAGGATGTCAGCACTGTTCAAGGACTGTCTGCCAGGCAAATGATACAAATTCATCAAACAGATACAAATTTCCCAACTGCTCTGGGACTCCATCAATGAGACACAGTGAGTCGTGATGATCCATCTTTTTCTCAACAAGCAAAAGGAAGATATTTTGGGGAAGATTTTTCTCTATTCTGTAAATCACATCCAAATATCTTCTGTTTACAATAGATAAGGAACAAATTGTCTCTCAGGAAAAGGCCCCTTGGATTAGCTCCCATTTTCCTGTCTCTAGCAGGAGAATGCAAAATTATAACTTATTGAAGTAGGTTTTCTCATGGATCCACACACCAGTCCTTACTTAGAAGTGACACCCCACTGCCCATCTTAATAACTGAGACCTGGTTGACTCAGTACCCAGAGACCTGAGCTCAAACCTCACTCTCAGTGAGAGGGCAGTAGGGGCATTACTTCCCTGCAAGAGACGAATCATTTGACTGATCAATGAGTTAATGGATGGATTAATTAATGAAACCAAAGCTCATACATCTTCTCCCTCCATTAGAGGACAGGGCCAGCTCGACCAGCTCTTAAAAAAGAGCTCCAGCTCCTTGGCCACGGGTCACACTGCTGCTACTGCTGCTCCAAGGGGTGGGCATTATCACCATTCCAAAGAAGGAAGGGGGAGGGGACTCCTGCCAACCTGTTCCCTTGCCAATTTCAGAGGCAGCCAAAGACTAGCACACTGTGCCGCCCAGATAGCTGCAGCCTGAGTGGAGGCCCCTGCTCATTGGCATTCTGAAAGGCTAGGAGGCTTGCTGGAGAATTTGCAACCCTGCCTCAGACGGACGCTGTAAAACATGGTTCTCAGGGCCTTCCAGAGACTCTTCTCACTGGCTGAGGCCTCCGATATCTCCTGCCATTCTCCTCAGCTATAATTTGTGTCTGGGACAGTGCCAGCTCTCACCATGACTTTGGCCTTCCCAAGGAGTCATCCTCACTGGGAGACTTGGTCTTTGGCACGTGAGCAGCCAAACAAAGAGATGTTCTTCTTCAAAAGAAGGCTGATCCAAAACACAGGAGAGTGGAGACTTTGACAAAAAATGGTTCATGAGCTTTGGGCTCAAACTGCCTGCCCTGGCTGCCCACTTGCCCCATCTGTGTTTTTCCAAAGGAGTAAGAAGTTATCTCCCAAATCAGGCCCTGGCTCTGAGTATCAGGTCCTCTCTCAAACAGCCTGGAAGTTTCCCGTGGTCTTTCTGTTATGACTGTCTATTTCATCATTTACTAAGCACTATAGTAGACAATATTAGAAGGCCCAGAGTTGAGAGTAAGATGTCAGACCAATGAGGTTCATCCAGTACAATCCCTTATTTGAGAGAAGCCAAAATTCAAGCCTCAGGAGATAAATGTAAGGTATATGAGCTGTCCAAGGTCACTGGAGAAAGCGAGTTTAAGATTCCTGTATCCTGATTGTGAGACACTATGGAGTAACTGATTGAGTGCTGGCTTTGGAACTGAGAAGAATCAGGAAAAAGTCAGGCTAAAATCCTGTCGCTGATATCTAAGGATATTTAATAGCTATAGGATTTGCTTAACCTTTCTGACCCTCAGTTTCCTCATCTGTAAAATAAAGGCATTGGACCAGACTGACATCTCACATCCATTTCAGCCCAAAATCAATTCTCCTATGATGATGAATACAGTCTTTTTCTATGAATACCAGGCCGCTAGGAAAACATAAGAGTTACGTTATGTATGCACTATTCAATTCTATTCACTAAACCTTTTAAGCAATAATACTATTACTATTTACACAGTGGTTTAAGGTTTGCAAAGTGCTATTCAGATGTCACCTGATCCTCACAACAACTCTTCAAGGTAGGTGCTATTATTATCCCCTTTTGAGAGATGAGGAAAATGATGCTAGTCAAGGCTAAGTGACCAGCCCAGGGTCACTCAACTAATAAGCAGCCAAGACTGGATTTGAACTCATATCTTACTGACTCCAGGTCCAGGGCTCTACCCACCTAACAACCTACTATGTACCTACTATGTGCAAGGACCAAAGCTAAGGAAGTACTAAGGATTCAAAGGTAAATCCAACACAGATGCTACTCTCCAGTAGCTTACAATCCAGTAAGGAGAAAAACATAGATTAAAATATCAAGGAAATGAGAGAAATTTTCTATTTTGCAGAATTCCTATTCTCCATCAAAACTCAGCTCAAGCACCTTCTTTTAACATGAGGCCCTCTAACTCCCAAATCATTGGTCATTTCCTTTGTGGTAGGTTTAAATCCACTTATATTTGCGTGTGATGTCTCTCCCAGTAGAATGGGAGCTCCTCAAGAGCAGTGTGTTTTAGGTAACACCACACCACTGGAAGCCAGACTTATTTCTTTCTCTTTTACCCTTCCTCTAATGTAAAATCCAGGCCTCAAGTCTTTGTTAATTGAGGGTTTGGGTTAATTGGGCTCTGGTTCATCAAGGTCTTCTCAAGATGACCTCAGTGTGATTTTTGAAATCTGTATTATTCATTGTCCATGATCCTAGAATTCTTTGTCTGCTTATACCCGAGATAACTGAGAACTCAGCAAATTGCCCAATTATACTTGTCAGATTAGAACTGTCCAACAATGGAAAGGGCTGCCTTATAGGTAGTGAGCTCCCCACTCTCTGGATGTCATCCACATGAGGCTGGCTGACTACTTGTTGGGAATGTGGGGGGTGGGGGAATTCACCCAGCAGACAGAGAATGGTAGAGGATGAGCTCTGAGGTCCCTTACAGCCCTGAAATTCTATGAACCTAAATAGCTGAAAAAAAGACTAGCCTTTGGAAAAGAACAGAAAAGGAGTTAGAGAAAATGGACTAGTTGAACAGAGTGCCAGACTAGCTGGGGAGTGGGGAGAGGGGAGGGAATCACCTTACAAACATGACAAAAAGTATTTATGACTGCAAACAGGGAAAATCATTAAAGGAAATGACCACTGCAAAGCCAAGGACAGTATCTGCCTCCCTCTAAGCTCCCCCAGAGACCCAGCCACCTCCCAGAAGTGGCATTTCCAAAGGCTCTGATTGGCCCAGTTTCTAGCCAGGATTTCCGCCCATTGCCTGAAGTCATTGCATGGCTTATCACTTGGTCTGGTACACTCTGCTGTGAGCTGGTCTCTTAGGACTAAGCCCTTTGCCTGTCGCTGCATTCAAATAAAAGTAATTTTAATTAGTTCTGTTGGCACTAATTTATAGCCCGTAGGTTCTTGCTAATTAAGAACTCTAATCACTGTTTCAATCTTCCCCATCGCACCTCTGTCACCTGTGGTGATTCATACCTGCTGAGTCCCATCAGGCACTCAATCCCCTTTTTATAGGAAGATGGCATTCTAAGGATTAAAAAAAAAAATCCTTAACTCCTTCATAACTCCAGCCTTTTGGGAGCTTTCATCCATGGACGGTGTCTGTGGGTTGCAGCAAACCCTGGCCCAGGTGTATTTCAAGGTGTGCAGGTCAATAATTCCAGACAACTCCTCAGAGATCTGTGCACACACCTGTGCTACCAGTGGGCTGCATTACAGTTTGGCTAGTATAGATGTAGACCCTTGGTGCCTTTTCAGTCAAGGACATTGTTGTCATGTCTTTCAAAAAAAAAAAATCCTGCATAGAAGATTCCACACAGCATGCTGGAGATTTGCCTTTGAATGTTTTACTAGCTTAGGGGTATCTGTGTAGGACTGGAGTTTTCTCAGAGGTAGGCATGCTATCAAAGGCAACTTCCCTGATCAGGGAGATAAGGTGACAGTAAGTTAGGAGAGTGCATGGGCTCACCCTTCAGCTATTTTTGTCACAGAGCAGAATGGGCAGGTTTTTGTGGTCCCAGCCAGCTCTGACACCCCCTGACCCTGAATTCCTAAATCCATCTTCACAGGCCTGTTGGTAGACTCTGATAAGACACAAAATGCAGAAGCATGATGAAAATTCTCAAGTCCTAGAAAATGTAGGCATTTAGTTATTATTATTTTTCATTTCATTCATAGATAAGCCAGGCACAGGTGGCTATGTAAGAAGAATGCATCATGCAACCAAGAATGGCAAGGCTCATCTTGCAAAGAGTAATGCAGAAGACATTCGCAAGGAGATAAATGATCAGCAAAGGAGATGGGCAATCCATCAGTAAGCATTTCTTAAGCACCTACTCTATACATGACACTGTGGACATACAATGAAAACAAGGGATAGCAGATGCAGTCTGAGTGTCACACTATTTGAGAAATATTAAGTAAGGGACACAGAAAAAGGCCCCCATGAATGTGGTAGATAGAATTCCAATGTCACAAAGTTAAGTGGAAAAACTAAAAGACATGTGTGTATACTGCAGACATCCCTGGACCCACCTCTTCACCAACTATGTGACCTAAGATGACTCATTTCACTCCTCTGTGACTCAGTTTCCTCATCTATCAAAATGGAGATCAATAAATTCTTGATAGCTGAAAAATTGCAAATTTTAAAATAAAAATGAGGAAACAGGGAGAAAAATGCTTGATGATTGAAAAAAAATAAAATTTAGTTTAAAAATAAAAATAAAATGGAGCTCATAACCTCTGCCCAGGTTCTCTCACAAGGCAATTGAGAGGATTCCATGAAAGAATGGGCATGAAAGAAGTTTACAACCATAAAACAATGTACATGTGCGTGATGCTTATTAATACATCTGAGGCCATTAGAAAATGCTTAAATGAATATTTAACGCAATAGCTCGATGTTTATCATTTCAAAGATATGCAGATCCCAGCGGGACAGAAACTATTTGCTTTGCTTTGAATAAGCAATCTGTATCTATTTTTTTTTAAAGGGAAACAAAAAACTTACCTAACACCTCAGAATTAGCAACCATCCTGGATACTTCCAAGTGTCTTTTGAGACTTCATGCAGGTGCTTCCCTACATTTCACCTTTCTACAGGGGTCTTAATTCTTTCCATGAAACTGTAAGCTCTTTGAGGGCAGGAACTGAGTTAGGAGCCATCTTTGTATGCCCATATGACACAGTAGGGGTCAAATATGTAATTGAACTCAGTGTTTCTGAAATCATGAGATTCCCTATGACTCACTACTGCACAGTACTCAATAATACTTCTCAAAGATCTGCTAAATCTCTTCTTTCTACACAAAGTCCCAAGAAGCCACAAGTGAGAAGGCCACTACTCTCAAAGGTAAAGAGTTGACAAAGAAGGCAATGAGGTGCCATGCTCCTCCAACATTGACCAACAAGCCTGGGCCTCCTCAATGCTGATCAGGCACTAATTATTAGCCGTCCTGCTAGTTGGCAATGGAAGTTTCTGAAACTGATTCATTCAATTGCCCAACAAATCCATTAACTACTCCTACCTACCGTGTTTATGACTTTCCCACTAATTAATGGGCCAGGTGCTATCGAGAGACTTCAAGGAGAAAGACGTGGAGGAGACAAATCTGGCCCTACAACATGTTCCCTTTTTCACGCTCCTCCAGGGGCCCAGAAATCCAAAGACACTTCGGTCCCATGGTTTATGCTTAATCTGGCATCCAGACAGTGGTCTGCCACTAACTCACAATGTGATCTGGCACACATCCACTCTCTTCTCTCAGTCTCTGTTTATACATTACAAATTGAGTGGAGAGGACAGGACTCAATCTCTCAAAAATTTTCCCACCTTTGACATTCTCTGTTCTAAAGCCCCTCCCAGCCCTGAACTTTCCTGTTCTAAGGCCTCTCCCAGCTCTAACACTCCCTGTTCTAGGTTCCCTCTAATATTCCATGTTCTATGTCCCAGCTCTGACATTCCTTGTTCTAAGTACCCTCTAAGCACTGACCTTCCATTCTCTCATTACATAGTGTTACCCACATCAGCATTTGCTGACCTTTTCCTTTAACCCAGATGTAATCTAGACTTTTTTTTTAACATAAGATTCATTTCGACCTTGGAGACTTTTGGATGATTGGAACAAGATGCCTTTCTGTTCCCCCACCCCCAAACCCTTAGCCATCCTTCTAGGTCTGGGCAGGGCTGGCACCTCTCTGGAGCCATGGGAAACACAGAAATGAAAAACACCTGACCTCCCCTCAAGGCGTTGCTAGTGTAATAATACTCTCAAATCATAGACTCTCCCAGCTGGAAAGAAATTCAGAGACCTCCATCACCTGAGCTCTGGGAACTCTGATTTTTTTCTAACATTCTGATAACTGAATTTCAATACAACCAGCTTCCTTTTTGGTACTATGTAGTTTGTTTTATGCATTTTGAAATATGATTCTAAGAATAGGTCTACAGGTTTCCCTATAATGTCAGAGGAGACAATGGCATGTGTGCATGTGTGTGTGCGTGTGTGCACACACACATGAAGTCCTAGATGAGTCTGACTTGGTCTGAGCAAGAAATCTATCTAATAATTATTAACAAGTGGCTGTTCAACTTTGGTCTTCAGATTGCCAGTGATAGAGAAGTCATGTCATCCCCTAATTTTGGATAGCTCTAACATGTAGGGTGTTTTCCTCAACAACAGCCCTCAATCTGACTCTCTGCAATGTACTCCACATTGTTCTGTCCTCTGGGGTCAAAGAGGAGTCTGTCTCCTCTTCCACGTGGAGTTGGGAGCAAGACAATGATCAAAGGAGGGACGAGTCTGATGCAGCCATGTGTGGATGGGATAATGGCAACAGCAAACAGAAAGAATCCAGCACTGTCCTCCCCCTCCTTGACTTCAGTTTTCTCTTGTCAAAGAGAATTATCTTAAAATTTGTGGGGGTTGGGAGGTAGGAAACAGGGATTAAATATGGCCAGAGTGGGAAGTGAAGTCATGAAGGAGGGGCAAGTCAAAACAATAAGACTGATAAAACCATGTACTCAACATACACCTGTGTAAGAGGGAGTATAACTTTTATTGTTCCCATTTTGTAGATGAAAAGATTGAGCTCCAAATGTGGGTCAGAATTCAAGCCAGCACTAACAGTGAAATATTAGAATTCTCCTACACATCGCAGCTTATATTCAAGTCACTACATCTCTCCAGGCCTCAGTTGCCACATTTGAAAAATGGGAATAACAAATATTTGGCTTCCTCACTCCCAGAACTGTAGCTGAGGATCAGTGGTGATAACACATATATGATGCAACATGTCCAAAGACATTAGCGTTTTATAATCAGCACAAGATAGAATGATTGTAGTTCATATTATGACAAATCCAGATTCGATAATTGCTTTCCAAGGTCAAAGGCCAGCCAAGCTGTATGAAGAAGGCAGCAAGTTTCCTGCATTGAGCCCCAAAATCCATGAGGGGCTTCCTGAATGGAAATATCCCCTCAGAAGTCATCCAAGAATCCATACAAGAAAAACCAAATGGACGACAAAATGTTCATTTTCTATGCTGCAGCACAGGCTGGGTAGCCAAGTGAGTTGGTACATCAGAATAAGGTAGACAGGACAAACAGCTGGGCTCAGAAAGTGTATAGGAAGAAGAAACCAGACTTCATTGACAGGGAATGGTGAAACATCGTGTGGTATATGAATGTAATGGAATAACGCTGTACAGGGAGAAGAGATGAATACAACAACTACAGAGAAGTATGCAAAGCCTTATACAAACTGATGCAGGGGCAAGTAAGCACAAATAGGAAAACTCTATATACAAATGATGAAAATCAGATCAAAGGAAAGAAAAGCTACATAACAGCCAATTCTGGATGCTGGGAGATTACAATGACTAGGGTTGGCCCAAAAGGAGAGACAGGAAAAAACACAAACCCAAACACTTTTGCTACTTCTTGGAAGAGATGTGGAATCACAAGGATGGAGCACTGTGCTGGACACACTTTGATGTGCTTTCTCTCTCTCTCTTTTTAAAAATATCCTTTATTGTCAGGGATGTTCCATCAATAACGACCTTCTGAGAACCTCACACAACCTTTGGATTGTGCCCCTCTGACGCAGCGACCGTGAACATCACGCATCCCAGTTATTTGTGAGTGGACACAACCCCCTTCCTTGACTGAGAGCTCCTTGAGGACAGGAAAGGGCTCTTTTCCAAATGCTGTGTCTCCTGACAGCACCTAGCACTGAGCAGAAACCGTTTGTGCCCTTCCTCACAGGAGACTTTGGCTCAGCTTAGGGAGTCCAAGTAATTGCTGTGCCTTCAGGAGGCAATGAGGCTGACCACTGCTCCGCTAATGTTATCAAGGGAATTCCTACTTTTTGGACAAGCTCTGAGGTGTTGTTCAACTCCGAAATTGTAATGCTCAGCACCAAGAACTTGATATGATGAAAAATAAAAATCAAACAGGGTAAGGCATCTGATTTGATTAACTGGCCAGTGCTTGGCCCAAAAGAGTCATTCATTAAATCAAAGCCAATGATCCCCAAGTGGCCTGTGGTTATCAGGAGGAAAGCTGAACAAAGGAAGACTATCAAAAGACAAAGACTAAAGGTCTTGACTTAGAGCTGGGATAGGCTTATTTATGTTCCAATGTCCTCATTAGACAGATAAGGAAACCGAGGCCCCTAGATGATGTGCTTTGCCCACAGTCATGCAGCTAACTAGTGACCGAGGTAGAATTTTAACTGAGCCCCCTGGACTCCCAATGGAGCACAGTTTCCACCACGCTATGTGGCATGATGAGGGGAAAACGAGAAAGGAGGCCTGGAACAGAACATTAGCTGGTAGGGCCTTAAGCTAAGGTATAAACACATCATAAGGAAGAGATTCCACACCGCAAAGTCTCTCTCTCATGCACCAAGGTGCATTCTGCTGCTACAACTGCTTTGCATGCCCCAGGAATTATGCGGGTTGTAAAACATTACAGGCTCACTATGAATTTTACACTTCTTCTTTTGATTACACATTAAGACATAAATAAGTTGCAATCTGTTAGCTTCTAAGTCAGTTTCCTTGTTATATTGAAAGGGTACTCAGTGATAAATGCACAAGAAGGTCCATGGGGAACTGGTGGTAAAATGGGCACAAGCAGCACCCTCGTGCAGCCAACAGAGGCACTAAGCCTGGGGGAACCCAGAGGTCCAGGAGCTTGAGCGCCCATGAAACCCACCACCGTCTGCCCCTCCTTGTCACTTGTCCCAACCTCACCTGCTTTTAGGTTGGCCAGGGGAATATGCAGCCCTCAAAACTGGCCCCATTGAGCCCAGGCTCAGGCCCTCCAATTAGACGACAACCTCAGCGCCTCCCACTATTCTGTGCTCCGTGCCAGGACTTCCCTAACAATTCTCTACCCTAGTCGGTTTTCCGCCATTCACTAACTGATGTAACTTTGATCAACTGAAATGTGTCCCTTTCATGCCAATCCAACAGGTAACTGCTGAACACTTTAGAAAGGTGCCCAGCCACTGTGGTCCACAATCAGGAGCAGCTGACCATCCCTCATCCTTCTCTGCATCACTTCTGCCTCTTGCAATCCATAGCTCCCTTCAGTTCCTAATGAAGCCTGCTCTGATCTCTTCTGCTTCTATGTGTGTATGGATAAGCATGTTCATGTGTGTACATGTAATATGTGTACACATACACATGTGTATGTTTATAGTGTATAGCATATAAGTATGTATGAATGTATATGGGCATATATATAAAGGTGCATGTGCAAATATACACATGTATATATGCATGTGTGTACATATATGGGTATCAACACATGTATATGCGTGTATATACATGTATGTTCCCACATACATGTGGAGGTTGTAGGTATATGTGTGTATACACATACATACTGTCTTCCTGAATGCCCAAAGAACATATAAACATATGTATGTATTTATATGTGTTTATGTGCATATATTATGTATGTGTGTGTGTGTGTATTATGTGCATGGAGAACAGCATGATGGCAGAATGGACAAAGAGCTGACCTCAAAGCCAGGAGGATACGGGCTGTCATCCCCACTTCTGACACAGACTGGCTACATGACCCTGGACAAGTCAATTAATTTCACAATGCTCCAACAAACTCTTAAAACAGAGATTCTTAATCTGGGATCCACCTTTTTTTTCTTTGCCTTTCAATAACTATGTTCCAATTATAATTGCTTTCCTTTGCAATTCTCCCTATTATATTTGGTGCAATGAAAAATGTGATTCTGAGAAGGGGCCATGGGCTTCCCCAGCCTGTCTGCCCAAGGTGCTGACCTATCTTGATTGGAGCAGTTTCCTCACTTGGGAGATCTCTCTGCCCAAAAATCATGGGTCCGGTACCAATCCCCATATTGTATATTTACTCATCTATTTACGTCTTCCCTTCTCCACCATCAAAAGAGAATAAGTTATTTGAGGGCAAGCCCCAGTGTTTTTTCTGTGTTTGTTTTCTGAGGTCCTGGCAGTGTCTGGCATATAGCAAGTACAGAGTCAATACTAAAATCACCAAGGATATTTCTGGATGTAATGAAAGATATTGGCAAAGTAGTGCTAGGCAGAGATATTCAAAGAACCAGAGAAGGGCTCAGGACTTTGGGCAGATCATCCATGATGGATTTATAAGGACACAATTTTGGATCTCCATGAAAGAACCACAGTGCTGCATAGACAAAAGGAAATCCCATAGGGGTAAGTGTCCTTTATCCTAAGGATTCTAAGCATGACTCATCACTTGTTTTTTATTATACAACTGTACATTTTTAATTAGCAAGCATTTCCTTTCCTCCCCCTACTGAAGAAAAAAAAAGGAAAAAATAAAATTCTTATAACAAATATGTATAATCAAGCAAAACAAATCCCCACATTGGCCATGTCCACAAATGTGCATCTCCTTCTGCATCTCGAGTCCCTCACCTCTATATCAGGAGGTGATGAAGAATGCTACTTATTTTTTACGGATGGTATAGGTTATTGTAACTGAAAAATGTCCTACCCCAATGGAGAACTGCAGAGTTGAGTGGCTCCATATTGCACCTAGCTGGATCTCCAAGCTCCTCCCACATGGTAGAATCTGCTAAAGTTTGGGGTCCCATTGGGGTCCTGCACAGACCCAGCTCAACTCCATGTCATGTTGAAGTCTCACAGCCTGACTGTATCAAATAGTCTGAAATACTGCACACTGGTGAGTGTCATCAATAGGAAATACCCAGACCAGATAATCATCCAATGCCATGGAAACTAGGTTCTGAGCACCAGGGACTCATCTCTTTTGAAACAGATTCTTTAAGACATATCTTTTTTCAAACTCCACAGCAATCAGGTAATGCCAGCCAGGCTCAGAATCCCTGTCACTCTCCCCACTGGCCTACTGACAGAGTTTTGACAGAATCCAGAGGGTCACTTATGCTCAGTGACACTGTTTTCCCTTCAGCCTAGTTAAGGGTTTATTAGCTATGTCCACGAGAATCCACCTCTAGGCCAGGGATGTCCACACTCTCTGACCCAACAGCAATTATCCCATTCTCACCACAACCCCAGTCAGGATAGGAAGATTAAGAGGAACTAACTTACTTTCTTTCTTTCTTTCTTTCTTTCTTTCTTTCTTTCTTTCTTTCTTTCTTTCTTTCTTTCTTTCTTTCTTTCTTTTTCTTCCTTCCTTTCTTTCTTCCTTTTTTCTTCCTTCCTTCCTTCCTTCCTTCCTTCCTTCCTTCCTTCCTTCCTTCCTTCCTTCCTTCCTTCCTTCTTTCCTTCCTTCCTTCCTTCCTTCCTTCCTTCCTTCCTTCCTTCCTTCCTTCCTTCCTTCCTTCTCTAGGCAACTACAAAACTTAGGGTCTAGTCCTAACTTAAGTCCTTATCTTCCTATCTTACCTTGGTTTGACTCTCTGAGCCTTAGTTTCTCCCCCTGTACAATGAGGAATTGGACAAGAAGGCCTCTAATATACTTTCTCGCTCCCAGTTACATTATTCTACATTCTCTTCTGTCCCGGATGACACTCAATAGCTGTGTGCCCTTGGGTACATCACTTAAGTTCTCTGAGCCTCAGTTTCCTCATCTGTTAAATGAGGAAGCTAGACTAAATTAGAGAGTCTTGCCAGGGCTCCATAAACTTGTCATATATGTATGTGTAAGTATGTATATGTAAGTATGTGTATATGTGTATAGGCATGTCATACATATAAACATGTATATATGTATAGGCATACATATGCATACATATTCTATCTATGTTTAATATATGCATGCATATGTATATATGTATGTGTGTGTATAAATACACACACTTTTTGAATATAATTGGTTTCCTTTGCAATCCTGTGCATTTTATTTTGTGTATGCATTTTTTTTAAATTTTTAGGCAATTGGGGTTAAGCGAGTTGCCCCAGGGTCACACAGCTAGTAAATATCAAGTGTTTAGTCTGAGGCCGGATTTGAACTCAGGTCCTCCTGACTCCAGGGCTGGTGCTCTATCCACTGTGCCACCGAGCGCCCCTTGTATGTGCATTTTCACTGGCTGTTTCCCAAGCCTGTCATTCCTTCCCTCCTCACCTTCACCTTCATGCTGGTGCCTCATCCCTGATGACTATCTCCAATTTATCCTGTCAAAAGCACCCTTGTGCATGCTTCTTTGTGCTTCTCCAATGGAATGTGAGCTCCCTGAGGACAAGAACTCTCTGTTCTGCCTTTCTTTGTACCCTCAACGGTTGTCACAGTACCAGGCACACAGTAGGCTCATAATAAATGTTTATTGGCTCAGTTTCATTTGAGCAGGGGTCCATACCCACATCAACAGCCAGTACATCCAAGACACAAAAATAAGTGACAAATTTTCCTCTCCTGGACAATGTCTACCATCCCTGTCTCCCTGTTCCAAATCTAGGGTCCTTCAACTCTAAAGAATTGTACTTTCGGGACAGCTAGCTGGCGCAGTGGACAGAGCTCCAGCCTTGGAGTCTGGAGGACCTGAGTCCAAATATGACCTCAGAGAATTGACACTTACTAGTAGTGTGACCTTGGGCAAGTCATTTAACCTTGATTGCCTAGCAAACAAAAAAAATGAAGAAGAACTGTACTTTTAATACAATGCTTCTGATTTAGTGATAGAAGCACTTTCCAAATTGCAATGTACTTTGGAAATATGATCAATTAGGAATCATTGTCAGCCTTACCATCAGTCAATCAACACAGAGCCATTATGCATCAACTATGAAGCAGGCTCCTCAGGACCTGTCTTGTTGCCATTCTAACCAGCCTGAGTCAGAACCTTCCTTAGCAGGAATCTCTTGTCCTTGCTCTCTGGGGTATGATGGAGGGCTCAGGGGTCTCAAGTCAGAAGATGGGGGTTCAGCTCCCAGCTCTGTTCCCCACTAGCTGATTGACCTTCAATAAGCTGCCTCATCTCTGAGCCTCAGTTTCCTCATCTGGAAAATTGGGAGAAGTCTCAGACTAGCTCCTTCACAGGCCTTATGAGGCTCAAATGAGATAATGGATGGGGAAGTGCTTCATAATTAGCATTTAAATGTAAGCTGTTATTATTATTATTGCAAACACCAAAACCGTTTACTCAGTTAATACTCCATTAACTGCATTCCTTTCAAGATGCCTTCCTATAAATTAGAACTGGCAGATTCAGGTCAGAGTTAACCTTGTGCTCCTGGGACTGATCTCATTCTCTACCAGGACCAGCCAAGGCTGCCATCTCCCTGCTGCACTACCAGAGGTCCTAGAGGCCTGCCTGTGTACCCCAGGAGATGGAGGAGTGCACTCAGCTCTTCACAGACCAAGCACCCTTTCTTTTCTCTTTTAAATGTCTGAGAGACTGCATGCAGAGTCCTATCAAAAGCATCCAGGACTCAAGATCGTCCCAGCATCCTCTGCCTTGACTAGGTGCCATTTCGGGAATTGTGCTCAGGTCTGGCCACCATGTTATGAGAAAGACATTGACAAGCTGGAGTTTCTCCATGGAAGGACAACCAGAATGGGGAAGGGACAGCAGATCACGTCATAGGCATCTGTAAAGTGGGGGGGGCAGGGAGGGTGGAAATAATAACAACTATGATATGGTTGTCATAAGGATCCAAGGAAATAATATGTGAAAAATGCTTTTCAAGCCTTAAAGTGCTAGAGGCATGGTAGCTGCTGTCGTTACCGCTGTTGTTGCTGCATGAGCATCAGCTGAAGGAAATCTGGAAGTTGAGCCAGAAGATATGTTGATTTAGAGAGAACAGAAGAGATAAATATTTGGAGTTAGCTTTTTCTGCTTGGCCCCAGAGGGCAGAACATTGCAATCTAGAGCCAGAAGGTGCTTTAGAGATCCTCTGGTTCCAACCCTTCACCTTCCAGCTGAGGAAATCTATTGCTAGAAGTTACAATAAAAAAGGTTTAAGTAGGAGATAAGGAAGAACAATCTAGAGACTCAGAAACAGAATACACCTCCTCGGGAGGTATAAAGCTTTCAATAAAGCTATAAAAATGGAGGCTGGATGGCTACTTGTTGGGGAGGCTAGAGAAGGAATTCCAACTCAGATCAAGGTAGAAGGTTCTCTAAGGTCTCTTCCAAAACTAAGATTCTGTGGTTTTGTGTATTAACTGTGCAAAGATTGTCCAAACAGAAAACCTCTTTATTGGGCTAATTCTTTGCCAAGTCCTCTCTAGCATTCATCACAAGAGCCACATTAGTAATAACTGGGATCATTATCATACTTTAAAGCTTGCAAGGTATTTTCCATCTGTAATCACACTCAACATAGCAGGTAGCACTGCAGGTGTTTATCATCTTCATTTTGTGAGTTAGGAAATCGAGGTAGTAAATAGAAGAGGATCACTTGGGAGACATGAAACCACCCAGGGTCAGGGTAAGAAGTACCCAAACAACGAAGGCTATCCACGCTGTGAGGCCCAAGTCTCTTTGCCTCCATACAAATATGGAGAGCTGTCTACCTCACCCACCATGAAGTCTGTGAAATGCTACAGTGAAGGTATGCCATGGGGACAATTTAACAAAACTCCTCAAGCTTTTAACCATGCATTTTTCCCACAGGAAGGAAAGGCAATGGACCAAATTGGGGGAATAATGGCATGAACCAAAGAGAGCTGTTGATCTTATGAGCTAGTTTCTTTGTTAGTTTTGAGAAAGTAGTGGCATGGTGTTCCTGGGAGGATCCTTGCTCCAGAGCCCAGTGACTACGGAACTGCTGGATGATAGTCCATTTGGTCACATGCCATAACATGGAGTAGTATCGAGTCTCCTTCATAAGCTCCTGTGCAAAGCTAGTGGAGGAAGGATCCTGAGGCATAAAATCTCCACAAACAAGGTCAATTGCCCCACTGTTCCCATACCCCATGAAGTTGGGGCAGAATGCAGAAGAGGGCCACACAGAGCTAGCACCCACCCAGATGTCTATTCGTTGGCTTCTGCCAGATCTTGGACCTGTGGAATCCAGAGAGCTCCCCTTAATAAAATGATTTGTTCTGTAAAAGTTGGACTAGTCAAAAGGCCACACCCAAGGACCCAGAAGGCCACACGTGGCCTCAAGGCTGCAGGTTCCCCACCCTTGGATCTCTCTTTCACACCCTCAAAGTCATCACAGAGCTTTTTAAACTTTTTCCACTTATGACCCCTTCAGTGCTTCTTAAACTGTGGGTCATGACCCCAAATGGGGTCCCTCCCTTTTTCTTTTCTCCCAGATAAACATGGAATAATATGCATCAGTATTATCTGACCTGGTAACCTCTTCTGTACTAGATAGCAAACCCCAAGAAGGCAAGGGATACCATCCCCCCTCAGGACTTTGTACACAATAGGTACTGAACTTGGGTTCTACAGAAAATCATGTCAATATTTTCCCTGCTCTTTCCTTCCTACTTTAATTCCAGGTCTTGCTGTTTTCCGAGTTCACAATGCTTAAAAGATATACTGATTTCCAAAGCATAAGTCTACATAGAAGCATTCAATTTTTTTTAAAAGGATAGGAAAAGCCATTCCTTCAGAAGAATTGTGCTGTAATTCCTGACAGAAGTGAGGTCTCAGAAACAAATTAAAAATCAACTCCTTCCAGTTGGAGACATTAGATATCTATGTTTACACACTGACAGTGTTCCTGGTTTAATCCCTGTTCTTTATAAACACCAAATGTGGGCATCGCTGAAATGAGTTTAAGACCCCTAGGAGGCAAGTGACACAAGAATGAGATTCAGATTTACTCAGTACAATCCACTCCAGATGGAAAATCCAATCACCGCTAGCAGATTCTAATAAAGGATAAGGGTCATCATCTCTAGATTTCTCCTTAAATAAACTCCAAGTGTCCTTTTCTGAGTGACATTGTCCATGTGGGCTCATCTCCACTATCATAGTCCCATATTCTAGTAAGCTGTGATCTTGTCCGTTTGGACTTCCCACCAATGACATGGATCGCCTCTAGCCATGCCTGCCCATCCCATGTGAGTCTTGTTTATATACCCCCACTAAGCTGGCCAGGAAATAGAGGCACATCAGTCGAATGGGACTTCTGGGAGCTTTGATCACACTATTAAACCATCACCCATAATCCCAGCAACTTGGGAATTTTTCAAGGAGAAACCTAGAAGGAGGCTGATCATTTCCCAGTAAAATTTTGGGTAACCTTTGAAACATGCATACAACCCTCTAATTCTTGGTGGACTTTCCTTCCCTTGGTTTCCTACTGGACTCTACCTGCACCTCTCTTGTTCATTTATCCAGCAGTGTTGGAATCACAGAACAGCAGAGAGAGCAAGGACAGACCTCATAGTGTATCTAGTCCAGCCACTCATGAAAGGAGAAATCTGTATCAAGACACGGTCCATGTGGTCTTTAGAATGTAAAAACCTTGAGAATTTGGACTAGCTCATTCTTCGGCTTTATATCTGCGCAACACAGAGAGCCTGGGACACAACAGACTAATTAAGAAATGCCTGACTGACCGCCTCCAATCTTCTTTCTGGCGGTAAGGCAGTGAGTTACACTTGCAGTCAGGTACCATAGAGCAAGCCAGCCTCCACCTCATTGCAACATTAGCCCACTGCCCTTTGGGAAACAACTTCAGCCCCTCTGGACACTGAGGAGAAAAAGTATCATCTCTCCTTTCTCTTTCCATGGCAGCCTTTTAAACACTTGAAAATGATGATTATAATACTCCCCTACAGCATTTTCCTCTCCATACCCAGTTGCTTCAGCCAATACTCATATAATGCACTATCTAATTCCTTCAGCATCCAGTTCCCATCCAACAAGATACCTGGATCAGTCAATCAGTGAAGCATGTCTTTTGTCCTACTAATCTGAGAGTTCCTAATTGTTTTGTGTATGTGTGTGTCACAGACACCTTTGGAAATCTCATGAAATCCATATACTCTTTCTTAGAATAATTATTTTAAATGCACGAAATAAAATACATAGGATTATAAAATACATCATATTGAAATAGGACTACCAAAACATTTTTTCATAAAGTTCATGACTCCCAGATGAGAAGCTTATTTTATATATTCTTTCAGCTTTCACCACACCAATCCATTGGTTTTGCAAATGTTTGAAAGAATGTTCACAAGTTTACTGTTGAAAAATACTTGAGCATTAAAAGTATATGACTTCAGAGGGCTACATATTAATGTGTTATGGGAATCAGAGGACATGGAAGTCTACAGAACCTTGAACAGGGGGATGGAGGGGAGACCATCACCCCTTCCAATCCTTACAACGGATTCCTATAAGCTCATACCAAAAGCTGCCGTGTTACAGAATGACCTATTTGTCATGATCAGGTGCCCTTGGAAAAGGAGAAAAGAATCAATTCAAATACAATAATATATCATATAATCAAAAGAAGATGTGCTGTAGGCACGTACTCCAAAATTCAATAACTGTCAGGATGGCCCTCTTATGCCAATATTTCAATAGGACAAATTTGGATTTTAAAAAACACAGATTTCTTGCATCCAATATGCCTCCTGTTAAATCAGCCCTAAAATATACAGCAACATTAACAGAGTTGGATGAAGCCCTAAGTGTAGTTATAAAAATGGGTTATGGCGTGTGATATTTTCCCAAAAAAGGACAGGAAAGAAAACATCAGCCACATTCAGGGGGATGTGGAATGAGCCAGAGGTGCCCCAAAAGGCCAGCATCACTTCTGCGGGGCTGTCAATAATGACACCCAAAGATCCCTCAAATGGCCAGACAAATACACACTCTTGTGCCACAAAAAAAAGGAAACTGCCAAAGTGGAAATGTGTCCTCATGACCACAACGACTTCAAAATGCTGAGCCCAGATGGGCTATTCATCCTCAGGGCACAGCTCCTCTCCACCAGCCATTCAATTTAACATGAGTTTTATTTTGATTATCTCTGGATTCAAAAGGCAAGTTACTGAACCTAGTCGATAATCTCCATCGATTGATATATATTCATAAGCCATCAGGCACCAGGTCTTGGCAGATTCTAATAACTTTTCAGTAGGGCATTATTAGCAAAAGAATGGGAGAGGCCTTGGGTCCCTTATGAGAAAAATTAAGAAAAATGACTTCAAGAGAAGATATTGTTTCCAAAGTAGGTAAGCCAAATTATGGAAGCACAGTTGGCCTTGGCAACTCTGACCTTCATTTCCCTTTAGAAAAATGGCAAATCCTCCATGGAAACACCAACACAACCTTGTGGTTGTGCCACCCACAAGGGCCAACTCTGTACATCCCGACAGCAACAGATTACATACTCCTGATAAGTCAGCTAATGAACAGGAGATGCCAGCCACTGCTGAAAGGCATCCAGACTCATATGGAAAACCCAGAGGCATCCAGCTGCCTCCAAAACCCTCCGCTGATTAATGAAAGATATTGCCAACACTCTCTGCTTCAAAATTAGATTTTGTAATTAATGGCAAACAAAACCAATCTACTTCCTCTGCATAATATTGCATATGTACACTATCTCAAAAACCCAACCTGCTTCTCTTTGATATAAAGAGTAATCATAATAATGTTTGCACTGTAAGAAGTTTAGAATCTCATCTACAGTGGGCAGAGACTCAAAACTGAAAAACAGAGATTTTAACAATGCAAGATGCAACAGAGGAAAGGGTATGTGGCTGCCTCACTGGCATGAAAATCAATCCTTTCAAACAACAGATATCCCTTCATGTGTTAAGGCAGAAGCCTGAGACCATTGGCCTTTGGAACAGAAAACTAAACAGAAGCATAATTCATGAACTTGCTGATGGTTCTTGAATCAATGATGCCCATTAGCCAGAGGTGGTCATTATAGAAAATGAAGATAGGAAAGGGAAGAGATAGTACTTCATTGCTGAGCAAGGCCTCCTTGACTCAGCATCTATGATGGTCTGGACCCAATGCTAGTAGATGCCTTTCCAATTGTCAAAGCACTGGGTGAATGGAAAAGATTATTTTTCTTCACTGGACTGAAATTTACCTATCCAATCCCACAATAAGAAAGAGAATGAAGATGATAATGATCATAATTGTAATTATCCCTTATCTGACAAATAAAATGTTTGCAAAACTTTGCAGTTTTTGCAAGCAACTCTCACAATTTTATGATGAACACAAAGAAGCCATCCTTATCTTCATTTTAAGGATGAGAAATGTAAAGCTCAAAGATTTGCCCTCTGGCACAAAGAGGCCAGATTCAAAGAGAGATCCTTCCAGTTCTGAGGTCTAGTACTCCACCCACAACTCCACCCTGCTACTCAGAGGAAGCGGTCAGGACTAGTAAGGGTTAAAGTTCTAAAGAGCACCCATTTGTATGCAATTAGTGTGCTAATTACAAATTATTCTCCTAGACCTCCCAAGAGGCTCTGGCAGAGTCTCTGGAAGTTCAGCAAGCTTTCTCTGTAAGCACACACCACCACAACTCCTCCAAAGGGATCTAGAAAATGTGTTGTCATTATTGTTCAGCCATTTTTCAGCCATGATCCCATTTAGGTTTTTTGGGCAAAGATCCTAGAGTGGTTTGCCGTTTCCTTCTCCAGTTCATTTGACAGATAAGGAAACTGAGGCAAACAGGGTTAAATGACTTACCCTGGGTCACATAGCTAATAAATGTCTGAGGCCAAATTTGAACAAACACTAATGAGACTTTCTGACTCCAGGCCTGGCTCTCTGTCTAGAAAAGGCACCAAACCAAATCTGATCAGGAAGCCAAAAAAAGTCACACTGACTCATTTTTCCCATCTCAGGCTGGCAAAGGGAGACGCTAACCTCGGACTCCAACAGATCAATCTACAGAAGCTGGGGACAGGTCATGTCAGGAATGGCCAAGCAGAGCAACCTGGGAAAGGGGTCGGTGCAAAAAGAGGCTTCAGCAAGAGCATCGAGGGGCCAAAACTTGGAACAAAACACTCCATCTGTCATCTCCAGGCATTTTGTCTGGCTCCCCCTTTGCCAGTAACAGAGCTCTGCCTCCTCTTATCTGCTTCCGGGCTTCCTCCAAGTCCTGGCTAAAACCCACTTCTGAAAGAAGCCTCTCTCAGCCCCTCTTACTTCCAGCACCTTCTGTCTGTGAATGAGCTTGTTTTATCCTCGTCTGTTTGCTTCTTGTTTCCCCCATTAGACTGGGAGCTTCTCAAGGGCAGGGACTGGGCCCTGTTCCAAGGCCCCTCCCAGCTCTGACATCTCCTGTTCCAAGGCCCCTCCCACCTCTGACATCTCCTTTTCCAAGACCCCTCCCAACTCTGGCATTGCCTGTTCTAAGGTCCTTTTTGGCTTTCACCAAAGCTTTACCTTGGTACATTTCTAATGAAATGACCCAATATCTCAACTCCCAAAGATGAAAAACCATATACAACAACACAGGTCATTTTGTTCCAGTGGGGAAATTCAAATCTATCTGAATATTCAAAATCCTACAAAGTTTCCTTCTAATCTGGCACAAGGCTCCTTCCTCATTAAGGCCCATCACTCCATCTGAATTGATATATTTAGAGCCAGAGTTTCTTGAGTCATGCAAGCAGACAAAAGGTCAGAGTGCATTCCCTGGAGATGGAAAAAAATATATTCTGTTCTTCTGTGCATAATTAAAAATGGCTTGATTGACTTTTCCCCACAGAAAAACGAACCGAGGCCAGCCTTCCTCTCAGGACTGGGCCCCAGCCTCTGTGTCCCAAGAACTCCCCTCAGACCCCCACCACCCCACTCCAGAGGGAGGAAGGGACTTCACAGAGAGGCTGCCCACCCCCTTCCCTCTTAGCTGTGGCCTCCTCAGTCCTGAAGACAAACAAATACATCTCCTCAGCCTGGCAGCTGGGAGACACAGTACCTCATTTGTATTCCAGAGGACATGTGGCTGGCCACTGTCTCTTATTTATCTCCAGCTAAATATCTCTTCCTTAGTCAAAGCACAGATCCTGCTGGGGCACCAATCAGTAAGATTTAGGGGGCACCACACACCAAACTCGGCCGCTGGGCAGTGTCTGCAGGGAGGCCTGAGAAGTGAAGTCAAGGCCCCTGTCCTCAAAAAGCTGACCATCGAGGGACAGAGCCAAGATGAAGCATGGGCAGTGGGGCCCAGTGAAAGGAGCATTGAAGGCAAAACCAGAGGATGCAAGCAGACCATCTGGTCAGTCACTTCATCTCCCTTATGCTGCGAAGGAAAGGGCTTAGACCAACTAGCCCAAGAGCCTTCTGATTAGAGGGTTCTCAGTCACTTTCTTCTTCCAGGCCTCAGTTACCTCATCTGTAAAATGGAAGGCCATGGACTAGATGTCCCTTCTTCCTCTAGAGCATCTGTCAGCTCCTGCTCCACCCCAGGATCATGCTAAGTGCTGACAACAGAAATGAAGGCAAAGACGGTCTGGGGAACAAGAGTAGGAGAATGGTCAGTTGAGGCAGGGTTCTTCACCAGGGCTGCATCGACTTGTTACCAATCAGTGACGGTACCAAAACACAAGCCGTGTCCTGCCCTTCTGCTCCCATGTAGCTGGTCACGTACTGACAAACACAGCTGTGGAGCCATGGTAGGCCTCACGTGAAGGACAAGGCCCCTGTCCTCAGAAAGCTGACCATGGAGAGCAACAGGCAAAGAACCCCGATGTGAAGAACTGAGCAAAGCTGGAACAGCCTGATGTACGGAGAAGTGAGAGTCAGAACAAAAGGGAGCCCTGAGACAGGCCAGAGGCATGCTAGGCCCAGGAGCCAGGCCTGCAAGAGCGGCTTGCTCACAAAAGGTAACACTGAAGAACTCTCATTTTTATAGTGCTTTAAGGCTATTTTCTTCACAACTATCTGGTGACACAGATGGCTTCAATATTATGTCCATTTTCCAAACGAATAAACTGAGGCTAGGGCCAATGAAGTGACTTGTCCAAGGTCACACAACTAATAGTAAATTTTAAAGCAAGGACAGTAACCCAGACATCTTCACTTCAATTCAGGGCTCTCTCCATTATACCACCCTGCCCTAATCCTAGCTTACAAATTCAAAGAACTTGGCATGGATAAAATCCTTTCTACAGGGTGTTTCAAAAGTCTTAGCATATTTGTTAGCTATTAAACATTAAAACAGAACTATGACTTTTGGAAAAACCTGAATATGGTAGTTCCTTTGATGCCTCCTGTGACCCTGCCCAGAGTGATGCCCATGTTGGACAGCAGCGGGCTTCTTCACCCATGAGCACTGTGAGCCCCTCTAGAGGAAGCTGCCTTCACCCACAAAGGCAGGTCTTCAAGGTCCGCCTAGGTCATGGGGAAGTTCGTGAAGTGACAAGAGTTAAGGTTAAGGCACAGCCAGGATGTGACAAGAGGCTTGATTTGAATCCAGGCCCTTCTATCCACTGCCACCCTATCTCCTTGGGGTAGAGAGTGGGTAAGCAGCAGCAGAGACAGCAGGTGGTACAGTGCCTAGAGCCATGGGCTCAGTCAGAACGACCCAAGTTTAGGTAGCTGTGTGACCCTGGGTGAGTCATCATTTACCTCAGTTTCCTCGTCCATAAAATGAGGATAGTAACAGCGTTACCATCCAAGGCTGTTGTGAGAATCAATGAGAAACTAATTGTAAAGTGCTTTGCACAGGGTCTGGTGCACCATCAATATTATATTCACATTAGCTTTCATCCCTGTTATTCTCATTATGATTCAGTAATATTGTACCCATTTTGCAGATGGGGAAACTTGAGGCCCAGCAAAGTAATGATTTGCCTGAGATCACACAGGTAGAAAAGTGACTGAGCTGGACCTCAAAGCCAGTTTTCTGAACCCAGGATCAAAGCCCTTTCCTGCACCAGGGCAGATGTCAAGAGCCAAGGAGAACGCTCCGATCTCTCTTGCTCAATCACACCATCACCTTCTCTCTGACCACCTGCAAGGAACCGAGCTTCTTTCCCAAAAATCAGCCTCCTGTGTAGACACCTGCACCATGGGGGCTTGTGGCTGAAACACCAAACGTCACATTTAGGAAATCAAAGTCAAGTGGGTCAGGAGTCACTGAAGCATTCACCCTCACACCAATGACTTCTGCGAGTAGGGGAGCCAGAAAGTGATCCCCACACCCCACCATGGGGTCTTCCCAAGAGCAGCCCCCAGTCCCCACAACCACCTGAGGGCAGCATCCTCACAGTTCCCCTTTTGTCCCCCAAGCCCCAGGTCCTCAACATCTGCCATGGAAAGAGGGGGATCCTGAGATGGACAAGGGATGGAATCCATAAGAGCTGGCGTGATTTCTCCAGGGAGTCCTGCTTTCCTTCCCTTGGACAGGCAGCACTAGAAAAGGCCACACCAGTGCTGGGGAAAGCCCAGAGGTTGAAGTACTGGCTGAGACCATCACGAACAGCTCTGAAATTCAAGACTGAGACCCGCTGACTCCAAATTTGAGGGTGCTCTTTCCAAACTCTATAGTAGGCAGGAACTAGCAATAATATCCTTGGTTTAACCCTTCTCAGGCCCATCAGAGCATGCTGGCCTCCTTTCCCTGATACTTCCCTCATCCCAGAGTGGAGCTCCCCCTCCCCACACAGGGTGAACCTTCCCCCATGCCAGGGAGGCACTCTCTTTTCCTCCCTCTCCAGCAGGGGTAAAGAAGGAAACATTTTCTTTCTGCCATGCTCAATGTGACAGCCATATCCCCATGGATCAGGCCTAATCCAAATATCTAGACTGAACTCCCTGACATAGGCTTGTCATATGCAAGCTTACCCACAATGTCCTGCAGACACAGCAAACTGGGCTATCACAAGGAGTGCAGGCCCTTCCTCCTTGCCGCTGGGGCCATGGGGCCTAGAAGGAGTGAGTCACCGCAGCCTCCGAAGCAGCCAACAGCCACAGCAAACACCAGTGAGTGCAATCTGACAAGTGACATGCCCATTGCCACTTGGAATGATGGCTTGTGTTACTGTTTATTTCTACAGCCCCTGGATAAACACAGGGGGCTTAAGGCTAAAATACATGCAGTGAAACAAAGGCTATGCCACCCGGTGCACAGTGTGCAGTGAGAGGCAAATACCCAGGCAGCTACTCAGAGAACTAACCACCCCCCAGCCCAGCTGTATAGCAGTAATAATAATAATTATAGCTACCATTTGTGGGGTACTTTGGGATTCACAAGGCAAATCTCATGTGGCCCTCACAATAACTCTGAGAGATCGGTGCAGGATTATTCCCATTTTATAGATGAGGAAACTGAGGCAGGTAGAGACAGAATGCCTTGTCTAGGGTCCCACAGCAAGTATGGATGCACCTATAAACAGCTCCGTGCAGGGTGTAGATACTCCTAGCACCATAGACACAGTGCTGGAAAGGGTCTGAGAAGCTGTCATGTTCATGTCCCTCCCCCACTTTACTGAGGCCAAGAACCAGAAAGGAATTTGCTCTAAGTCACTCGGGTGGTAGCAAGGAGCTGAGACCTTCTGACTCTAAAGCCAAGGTACTTACCATTGGAAGGCATCTGTGCTTATGAGTATATTCACACACCCAGTGCATGTATAGTATATGCATACACATCTACGTGTATATACCTTTGTGTATGTATACATATAGGTGTGGTATATGTGCATATGCACATGTTTTATACATATATATGTATACATAAAGAGGGAGACCTATTCATAGCATATGTCTGCCTAGGTACATGCGTGTGCCTCTATTTCAGGTTGGTATGGGGGATGGGTGAAGAAGTCCTAAGCTGGAGCAATGCCTCTAACATATACTGGCTACATGCCCCTGGGTAAATCACTTAATTTTCAGGACCCTAGCCAAGATGAAAAGTAGGAGGAAGAGAGAATGGATGAAGACACTGGTGTTCCAAGGTGTCACGTGCCACCAGTGGATGGCGAAGCCCATGATCCCTGCCTATTTTCACAGAAGGCAGGAGGAGAGGACATTCATGTAGAGAGACAGAAAGGGATAGGAAGCCAGTAAGAGATGTGAGAAGCATCCTAGGGTACATGTTAGGATGAAACCCATTTCAATCACAGATGACTTCAAGATACACCAGACCATGAGAGGGCCCAGCTGAGAGGAGATAGCATGAATTTACAGAAGACCCAATTAAGACAGGTTTAGGACTTTATCCAGTTAGGAAATGAAATGTATCAAGGGAAACCACTTAGCAGTTTGTGGCTAAGAGGTGTAGAGGTGGATGGTAGGTGCCTGGAGGCAAGAGATAGCAGAGTGGAGGGCAGTGCCCAGTGGAAAGGCCTCGAAGGGAGGGGACATGCAGTCTTAGTCCGTGCCAGGCCCAGACCCAAAGCCCCATTCTATGCTCTCTGTTTTCTTCCTGTTGTGACAAATTCTACAGAATCAATAGCTGAAGCAAGCGTGGCTCTCAGAGTACGTACTCAGGATTTCTGCACAGGGAGAATCCATCACTCTGATGCAACCTTAAAAAAATCCAAAATGGCAAGTTTTAAGAGCAGCAGTTACTATGGTTATGGAGACCCGTTTCCATTTATTCACAGGATGTTGATGCCGTCTAAACTGTAATCGACACCAGGAAAAGCACAGCCTCCCCTCTTCCCACCGATGAGCCCCTTGAGTCTCTCCACACTCTGGGAGGAAGGCAAGGCTAATCGCCAGAGGCACTCTCCAGTGGGACACCGCCCAGGGATAGAGATAGATCTGGTCCTCGTCCTCACCGCACCACTGGCTGGCCCCGGACAGTCGCCACACCATATCATTTCCCTTCTCTGGGCCTCAGTATCCTCATCAGTAAAATGGACATAACCATCCCTCCCCTGCCTGCCTCATGAGGAGTCAGGAGACGCCAGTCCTCTTCCTATCCTTTCAGAGCCTTGGCCAACGCAACACTTAGCAATAATTGGATCAGAGAATACCAGGGCTTGGGTGGCCTTGGAGACTGGCAAAGCTAAACCTCCAACCTGAGGTCCCACATCAAGGCTGTGGCTGAGCCAGGGCCCGAGATCCCTGGCCTGCAGACTCTTCACCCAGTGGCTTTCTTCTCCAATACCTTCCCTGGGCCACAGCCCACAGTGACAGCAATGTCAAAAACACTTAGGAGAGAGGACCAGAAAACAGAGTCCAAAATAACATGATAGTTTCTAATTCAACCAATTAGGGGGAAAATAGAAGCATTTTCACACAAAGCAGGTTCGAATTATTCTGGGAAGGAAAAAAAAAACACATCTGTTCTTTGGTGTTCATTAAGACCCAGCTCCTGCCTGGCTCCAAGGCCCTGGGCACTGATGGGAATTCAGAACTCCTCTGACTTCCAATCCAACACTCCTAAGCGGCTCTCCAGAGCCACACAGGAGAAGAGAGACCATCTCCCCTCCCCCCCACCGCGAGGAATTTCAAAGGATAAACTGAACTGCCTGGGGAACACAAATATTCCCTACAACTAACTAAACTTTGGGTGTCCAGGCACCTGAAAGGCAAACGCACTTTATGGGCCTCCCCCACCTACCCCCACCCCAATGATCTACTGAAAATGGACAGTCTTTACGAAGCTTCAGTGGAAGGGGCTAGCTTATCTTACTAGCGTTCGGAAAGGTATCCAAAGAAGAGAAATCCACAGGGGTACTGAGGAATTAGGCTAAGCACACCATCAGACTGGAGGCCCTGTGAGCATGGATGAGAGATGGCTCCCTCCTCTCTTCGGGAGCCACTCCCCGCTTTCTGTTTGTGCGGCAATCATCCCAAAAAGCCAGGCCAAGATTTCCAATTGAATTACATTATTACATTAGTCCACGGGACTTTTGTTTCACACTATCACCTTCACTCTGGTGGGCAACAGGTAAATCCATTTACTCAAAGCTTGGCAGGCACGATCATGCCAGGTGTGCAAAACAGAGCACCCCACTTCACAGACCCTGCTGAGGGGGCAGTTTGATTAAAAAGGACACGAGCCCGACACCAGCTGGACAAGTAAGTGATGAGGCAGTTTGCTGATGGGCCTCTTCACAAGGGAAACGCCAAACTGGCATATCGCCCAAGGTCTGGGCTGCCTCAGGGTCGGAGAGGAGGGAAGGGTGACGTGGCAGAGGAGCTGCAGAGACGCAGGCAGATCCAAAGTCCAGGTTACCAGGTGAATTACCTAACTTAGTGTTCCTAAGCAAGATACGTTTCCTCAGCTTCCTCCCGGAAATAACAAAACTTATGGCAGCTTTCTCTCAGTCATTTAGAGATTCCACTGAGAACGTGGGCATAAATCATTTTCAGACTACAAAGCACAACACAACTGTCTGTAATTATTATTGATAAACGTAAAACGAGAATCCTGTCCAAGTGTGGAATTAAAAAAACATTTTAGTAACTACATTTCAATACAATTGATTTGGTTTGTAATCTGATGTAGCTTATTTTATGCATTTAAAACCATTTTCCTGAGGAAAGGGTCCACGGGGCGTTACTGAAATGCTGAAGGTTAAGAACTCCTTGGCTAGTCCAAACCTCTCATAATTGAGGCTCAAAGAGTTGAGGTGACTTGTCCAAGGTCTTTCAATTAGTCAACCAATCAGGAATTTACTAACTCTTACAACATGCCAGGCTCTAACCTAAGCACCACAGATATAATGAAAAGAAAAAAAAAGTGTCCTGCCCTCAAAACATTGACATTCTACAGGGACAGTTGGCATTTATATAGCCAGGTACATAGAAGGTTCTCCAGCCCCAAATGCCAGGCTCCTTCTGTTTATAAGTGTCCTCAGCTCATGTGTTAATCATGACCACTAGATGACCCTTTCAGCTTTAAATCTACTGCTCCTAAGGCAAGGGGAAGAATATTTTGACAGGGGCATGAGCAGATGGTGCCGCATGGACTTGCCATTACACCTAGAGACTGAAGGGAAGGGTTGTGAGCCAGTCTCAGGATCTGTTTCACCATTGGTGACACCATTGCTTTGTCCTCCAGGGAAGGAAACATTTCCCCATCGCCATGTCTTTCCCCATACTGTTCCCTCCACCTAGAATGCCTTCCTCTCATCTCGGCTTGTTTCAAATCCTTGCCACCCTTCAAAACTCATGTGTCATCTCCTCCAGGAAGTCGTCCCTAATGCCCACGCCTGGGAGCTATGTCCAGCTCATTGGTTCTGGTCACTGTCTGTCTTTTTCTCATGAAACTCTGTTCTGATTCAACAGGATTTCTCAAGCACCCTGGGCTCGGTGCATGTGAAAATCAGTGGGAAAATTTATACATCACTTTGTGGTTTGCAAAGTACTTGATGCATGTTAGCTCATCTAATCCTCACAAGAGCTCTGTAAGAAAGGTGCTAGAATTATCTCCGTTTAACAGATGGGAAAAGGGAGGCTAGGAGATGTCAAGTAACTTGCCCAAGGTCACGAAGGCAGTAAACATTTGAGGTAGGATTCAAATTCACGTCTTGCAAGCCCCGATATCTGCTGACTATGCCACCTTGTGCCTCTACTAGATGACCACTCTAAGATCTCCTCCGGCCAGTTCTGATCATTACAGGATTTTTTTAGTTGCATCTAGCCTCCCCATAACTCCCAGTCACTGCCCCCAGTTCTGCCTCTGGGGACCAAGCTAAAACAGTCCTCACTGTCCTGGCGTTGTTGCCTGGCCCCATCCATCCCTAGCACAACTTAAACAGCTAAGATTTCAGGCAAAGGAGAATAGCTTTGTTTGTCCTCCCTGTAATTAGAGAAGAATGTCTACTCCTACAATTCCAGTCCTTTCTAAAGATTAACTATGCTTTAAGATTTCTCATGTTCGCCCCTTGTTAAACCTGTTCAAATCCGTGCTTTGCTTTCAAGAACGTTGAGAGAGCTCCCGGACACGCTTCCTCAACAAAAAAAGAAGTGAAGATTCCCGCAGTAATACCATTAATTCCTCAGGAATGGAGCTTAACGACAGCAACAAGAAGGAAACGAGCATTCTGCGTTGAAATTCTCATTATCATACCTAACTATTTTTGCATAATCTTGCCCCTTATTAAGTCTACCCAGATATCCACAGACCCAAAGTTTTGATGTATTCACCGCCTAAGTCATCTGCCGTCTTCGTCCTTAAGGGATTAAGGCACAATATTGTTCAGTGGGGCTGGAGATACTAATTAAACAGGGTATCTGTTTTCTTCAAGGCAGGCGAGGCGCGAGCTGAAGGAGGTTTGCTTGCTCTGCTCTGCTCTCCTCTTGGTGGGAGGACTGGGGATCAGGAGGTCCACTGGAAGCAGAAAGATGCCTGAATGCCTGGCCCGCCCATGGGAGGGGCTGCTTCTCCCCACTGGTTCCAACACTGTTTAACAGATCCCACCTGGAGACTCATCCACGCAGAATCTGGGCAGAGTCTGGGGTTCCCAAAGAACCCAATTTGGCTTTGCTGGCAGACCAGATTTCAGTTCCATTAAACAGCAAGTATGTCATTGCTGTTGGCAGCCTCCACATTCATCTAACAAAATGCATCTATTTTCTCCCAGCCTATCAATATGACAAGAACACAGACCAGAACCTTGCAAGCAGCCTTCATTCCAGGCAATGAGGGAGGAGCCTCGTGGAGGCAAGGGCGTGTCGCACTGGCCCTATGTCACTGATGGCATACTCTATAGGCTCTCAGGGGGCTGGCTCCAAGCTCTAACCAGTGAGGTTTGTAGGAGGAAGCACCTAGGCCAGGGGTCACAGAGACCAGAGTCCCCATTCTGACTCCCGTATGAGGATGGGCAAGTCACTTCTCTGGATCGAGATCTAGACAAGTCATCTATTAAGTCCAACCTACTCATCTGATAATTGAAGAAACTAAAGCACAGAGGAGCGAGTTAGCCAAGACCACCTAGTTCATTCAATTCAGGGACAGGATCTACCACCCACTTCTGCATCCTCAGAGCCAAAGCTTTGGCGATTCTTGCCCAGATGGAAGGACTGGACTTGCGGGATTAACAATGGATTTCATCTGAAGACAAGCCTACTGAGGGTCAAAGACTCACTGCCAGGCTGTGTAAAGGAAAATGCATTTTGCAGCTATAGACATTTTCAAAGATTATCCAAAGGGTTCGCATTCTGCATCAGTGAAAGGAATGCACTAATATAATAATAATAATAATAATAATATAATGTAACATAGTACAGTATAATACAATGTTATATATTATGATACAATAACATAATCCCAGATACATGAAAAAACTATGAAATAAATGTTAATATCTATTTCTACTTGCCTTCAATCACAGATCTCATGGGTCATGATATTAGTGGTAGAAGGGCTTTCAAAGATACTCTAATTCAAGGCTCCTCAACCTGGGGGCCATAATTTTTTTTTCTATATTTTGACAACTACATTTAATAGAGATGTAGTGTATGGATAGATAGAAGGACATGTAGTTATCAATAGAATTGGGCTCCTTTGTAACGATGTGTATTTTATTTTATGGGTTTAAAAACATTATCTTGTTAGAGAGTCTACATTCTTCACTAGATGGTCAAAGGAGTCCATTACACACACAAAAGTTAGGAATCCCTGCTGTCTCCCAAATCCTTGATTTTACAAAGGAAGAAAACGAGAGAAGTAATAGGCTGGAGTTTCTGCAGAGAATACCAGGAAAGACAAAGGTCAAACACTGCCTGAAAGTAGGGGCTTTGTTAACATTCTGCCACATGCCCAAGCAAGGAAAACTGCAATGGTCCAGTTGTCACGGACATGTTATTCCAAATAGTCTTTCTCAGCCACCGAACGTCATCGCACTCCAAGTCTATTTGTCGATGACGCCCTCTCTGTAACGGGCCACACCACGAACTTCCACAGCAACCACAGCCGACCCAAAGTGGCTACGATTGCTGATCCAAAGCATTGGGAATTCTCCTGGTGTGCCAAAACCCTAAATCTTCCCTCCATGTGCTCAGCTGCAGGACTGTGAATGCATGTGCATGTGGGGGTGTTTAATTCTGGGAACAGACACAGAGGCTTTGGCAACAGGGAAGCCCTCCCCCCTGCCTAACACCCCAGCTTCACTTTTCAGTCTTGGCTGGGCCAAGGTTTCCCAGGGTTTTCTGGGGAATTTGGTGCCCACTCTCTGAATCTTGCTGAAATGTTGTCACAGTTCCCGAAACAGCTACAAATGACCACGTCCGTCCCTACCTGCGCCCCTCCCTCCCCCCGCTCACCCTGACGTTGTGTGTACACCATATGTCATGGAGGAAGTTCCAACCCAAACCTTCACTCTCTTTCTAACTCTGTCTTTCTGGGCCTGGGGGGAGCCATTGACTCCAGTTGGTTTAGGGGATGGGCAGAAGTTCTCACCAACCAAGGCATCACCTGACCCCACAGGCCTGTCCTGGATTGATAACCCTCCGAGGCCAATGTCTGCTGGAAGATGGCCACCAACTCCTTTGGTTGGCCAGAGTGAGATCATCATCTCTCATGCCATGTGACTTCTTTGTCTCCACTCCACACATGAGCATCCTACAAATCACTTTAGTTATACCTTCCCCCAAGAGTGGCCCCAGGATTTTTCACAGAGGATACCTGAAGGGAGGTAGACAAGAACTATCCAGGTCGAGGGGAGGGTATCTGCACCAGGGGACAGTCTGATGTGAATATCAGCAAAGCAAGCAGAGGCACCTGTGTCCCAATGCCTTAGGGGGGCTCAGGGGAGACCTTGAACTCAGCACAAGTTCTGACAGAGCCTCACAAGCTGGACCAGGGATAATGCCTGTTTCTATCATCCCAGACAGTGACTGGCATCTGAGGAAGGATCTGGAGGCCAGGCCACACGAGGCAAAGCTGAAGGAATGCTGCTCCTTAGCTCATGGAAGAGCAGATGTAGAAGGACCATTCTAGATGCCTTCAGGCGTTCAAAGGTGCGGTCACAGAAGAGGGGTTGGCTTTGTCCTGCTGGTGCAAGAGACCATTTTAGGCTACATAACAGGAAAAACTTCCTATCCATTAAAATTATCTCAATATGAGATGGGCTGCCTAGAGAGCAGCCCTGCCTCTGGGAAGATCTTGAAGCAGAAGATGGAAGGCCACTTGTTGTATATATTGGAGTGGGGATGCTTTTCCAGGTAGGGAATGAAGTAGAGAGTCACTGAGGTCACTTCTGACTTCCAAAGTCAGTGGCTCTCTGAGTAGGTCAGCTCTGTGTGTGTGTGTCTGTCTGTCTGGTGGAGCCTATGAACCCCCCTCTTAGAATAAAGTTTTTCAAAGCATAAAATAAAATGAAGGAGACTACAAATGCAATGAAAGGCTAGTGAAAAAGACATATTGTTTTTCCCACCTATATTCATGAACCCTTTGGAGGGCCTGAGCGCCCCACCTTAAGACTATCTAGCAGAGATGAAATTATTTTTCAGGAACAAGTTAGAGCAATTGCCCACTGGTGTTCTAACTCAGACAGTTTGTCACTGGCCTGACATCATGATCATTATCATCAAAAATAACATCATAGTGTTTACATGTGCTTTCATGTTTAAAAGCACTTTAAAATATTATCCACCTGATCTTCGTGACAACTGTGTGAAATAGGGGTGATTATCTCCATTTTACAGTTGAGGAAGCTGAGGAAAACAGAAGTGGCTACATTTGAACTCAGGTGTTCCTGAGCCCAGCCTCAGTACCATGTGCACTGGGGTGCCACCTAGTGGCCAAATATGGAGAGGTTAATCCCCTGAAGGGTGGCCAACAGATCACTACATTTCTCGGCCATATCAACTAATGAAAACTGTACACTAGGATAAAGAGCCTGGAATGGTAGAAATGGTGGAATGGTAGAAAAATTTACGCTAGGGTTCTGAATAAGGGAACACGGCAAGGATCACAGGTTGTAGGATCACAGTTCTAGAGCTGGAAGGGAACTCAGAGATCATCTTGGTCAATACTCTCAGCAGAGGAAGGAACTTATACTCAAGGAGGGGATGTTTCCTAGCCTAGAGAAGACATAACATCTGTAAAAGGAGTGACATTTCTTCACAATCATATGAACTAGGGGTATTATGGCTATTGAGATAAGGAAACTGAGGCCTTAAGAAATTCAGAGGACATGTTGAAGGTCACACAGCTAATAAATTCAAAGCCACCAGTCAAATGAGTCCTCTGCCAGAAGTCCAAAACCCTCTCCACACAGCCACATGCTGCCTACCAAGCATGGCACCTAAAAGAGCCAGTGATGTGGAGCACCTGTCTTTCAGCCTAGCTCTTCAGGACGAAAGGAGAATTAGAGACAGAAGAAGACAGGAAGAGAGGAGAAGATGAAGGAATTAAGGAAGGAAGGAAGGAAGGAAGGAAGGAAGGAAGGAAGGAAGGAAGGAAGGAAGGAAGGAAGGGAGGAGGGAGGGAGGGAGGGAGGAAGGGAGGAAGGGAGGAAGGAAGGAAGGGAGGAAGGAAGGAAGGGAGGAAGGAAGGAAGGAAGGGAGGGAGGGAGGGGGAATGAGGAAGGAAGGAACTTTCCCATACAGCAGTAGAAGGAAAAATTTAAAGAACTGAATCATTTACATTTAGGCTGCACACATATTTCTTTCTTGCTAATTATTGAAGAAAATTGTTTTACAATATGGGTTCTCACTCAACACATACTCTCCACCCCCTCAATCCTGCTGCTGGATGCTTGTGTTCAGAACACCTCCCTTAAACATTAAAGGAATGACCCTGAGAGGTCAGGAACTCCCCACGTGAGCGAGTGAGCCCAAACGGCTGAAGCAATCAGATGGCCAAGGAGGGCGAAAAAAGACCCATGCATGTTGCAAACAAGAAAACCATCTCTCCCTGCACATAGCTTGTTGTGAAATCCTTCAATCGAGTCAGTAAAAAAAGTAGTGTGTTTTGCAGGAGGTGGAGAGAAGGCTCAGGGTTTTGGCAGCAGGCTGGAAACTCAGCTGCCGAATTCTAACAGCAGCAATCCTAGGCATTCCATAGTTGTTTCTTACACGAATGAATGAATAAATGAATGAACAAACAAGTCACTTCCCTGCACCACAATCTTCTTCCCCTAAAAGCCCAGCTACATGAAGGGTTCAAATCCCAGGTATGTGCCATACTAGTCACGTGACCTTAGTTGGTTCTTCCACTGCAAAATAAGAGGGTTGAATTAGATGATCCCATTCAGCCCTACCTTAGTGATGATGGTGGTGATGGTGGTGATGGTGGCAGTGATCCCTGAACCTCTGACCTGCTCAAATTCTGAACTTGCCAGTTGCTAGCTGGGTGACCTTGGGCAATGTCACCTCTCAGAACCTCTATCCTCATCCATAAAATGAAGATGTTTGACCAGATGACCTTGTAGTTCCCTTTAACCTATAAATCCTGTGATACTACCATCTTACATAATTCTAATTCTAATAATCCAGATCGAGGCATAGTCAAAGTGTGCTATAGTCTCAGTGTTCAACGTTCTGGTAACAACAATCTGTGAAATGGGATCATAATACGTGCTGAGTGACCTCACATTTCAGCATGAAGATGGCACTTTGTGAATCAGCAAATGTTCTGGAAATGGTAGGTCATGACCTTGGACTCTCAATTCTTCCAGAGCTCCAACCCTTTCCTTTGACTGTTATGAAGACTGGAGGACTCACCCTGACCCACACAGGCTTCAGGGGATGACCTTAGGCTTGCACAGCTGTCTTCTGAAGCCAGATGCTGGGCTCTTCCCAGTGAGGGCCCATTGATGTCCAGTAGGCAGTTTACAGCCATTGAGACAGAAGCCATTTCCCTGCTGTTCATCTCTTCACTGGCTGCCAGAGCACAGCAGAAGCAGGGGCTTCTCTCTGGCCTCTCTGTCATATGACTACACCTCCCCCCACCTCCACTTAAAGCCCTTTCGCTCTTGTTAATTAGGGAAATCTTCACATCCCTACCTGCTAAGTCCCTATTAGCTTGGACAGCACTGAACACAATGTCAATCAATAATCAATAAATGCTAAGTCACTCCCACGCCCTCTCTCTCCCCTTCATTAAAGGTCATGCTTGCCAAGCTTGCTTCACTGTGCAGTTTGGAATAATAAATTCCAGCCAGCCCCAAGCAGGGCAGGAGATTCACTGCCACCCCTCACCTCCCCCATAGCCCCCACCTCCAAGTCACTAAAATCTTAGAGAATTACACTGTCCATTTCTAAGCCAATGCTCAAGAAACCTACCTCCAGCTTTCCTCCAGCAGCCAGATCCTGTCCTGTTTCTCTCCTATAGTGTGGGGTTTTGTTTTTAAAAGGTCATGATTGCACACCTGCTTTATTAGCAAGACACCAGCCTTCTACTGGACTCCCAGAACCTCAGAGTTAGCAATGGAAAGGGTCTTGAAGACCATCCCCAAGATGAATTGATGTAGACAAGATCCCATCTTCTCTCCCCTACTTCCCAGCTCCCAGGCCCATTTCACCAAAATCTGGTATGCAGACCTGGCTTGGAGACTCCAATAGGGGAGAAGCCACTCCCTCTTCAAGAATCCTTCCATCATCCTGGTCACACTCTCTTAGATGCCAACCATCATCCGTCCGAAACTTCCATGCCCAGAATGGAACCTAGGAAAGCGGGACTATTACCTCCCCTCTTCATAAGGCCAAAGATCTTTCTTATTGGAGATTTGTTTTCTTCTCCCCCTTCTTTTTTAATCCACCACTTCATACTGCTGTCTCAATGTAAGCTTCAGGTCAACAAAAGGCATTACTGTCACTTCTTAGAGGGGACACTAAGTGAAATGGGGATTGCTCCACACCAGTTGTACCCGACACTCACTCACCCTTTTTCTTCAGTCTGCCACTCCCACCACTTCCCCATGACCCATCTTATGGTGGGGATCTGGAGATGGCCAGGCCGTTGTGTGGACTGGGGCACAAAGGGCTGTCATGTCAAACCAGCCCCCAGAACCAACACCGACTTGTACATCTTGCCCTGTCCACCCACGAGCCCAGGTGGAGTTTGGAGAATTTCAGGAAGTGAAGGATGGATCCTGGAATCAAGCTGAGTGAGTGTCACCACATTTGGCTGTGCCAGGGGTGTGGTTTGATTCGCTACTGTCCTTGGGGATAAGGACGGCGGGGATAGAGATTAAAGGAAAAGGAGGTGGTGATTATAGCCTCCTTAAGAGTCCTATCACGGGCTAAACCCAGTCAATCTCACATCCACAGTAGCTTTTACTACAAAGACTTTCCACGGCCTAGTAAACACATTCAATTCTGAGTGAATCTGTTTTGGAAAATTATCATTAACTCATCGTTAGTGCTGATAGCTCATCCTAGCAACAAAGGGAGAAAAAAAACCCACAAACAAAATTCTCTTCTGCATTTTAGCACTAATCACTTAAGCAGTAAAACTAATGGAAAATAGGAAGAAGTGAGCTCCCAGAACCAGCATTATTGCAGTAGTAAGAACATGCATGTTTTAATAACCCACCAGATAACTGTCCAATTTCTAACAACAGAATCTTAGCATCAAATCAGAACTTACAGGGCCCTTCAAACTTCCTCCCAGCTCAGATCAGGGCATTCAAGTAATGCTCACTGAGGGGGCCAGGTTCAAACTCACAGAATGTCAGTATCAGAAGTCACGCTATGGGCCACACCCAGGCCAACCTGGAATGAAAGTGTGAAGCCTTCCAATGATGCCCTAGCTGCCAACTGGGGCCTCACTTGAATACCTCCACTAATGAGGAGCTCAAGGTCTACCAAAGTAACCTGTTGCACACTCAGTGTTACAACTTACTGAGCTAGTTTGCTCTCCCTCTCTCTCCTTTCTCTCTCTTTCTGTCTCTGACTCTCTATCTCTCTCTCTTTCTCTCAGACATGGCTAATTTTGGAATTTTTGTTCATTGAATATATCTATTTGCAACAAAAAATTAATTTTGATCTGTGTATTATAATATAATTAGTTTTCATTTGTTATCTTATGAATTTTATTTTATACACTTAAACATCTGAGAAGGGTCCCAAAAGCTTCACAGACTGCTAGAAGTGGTTCATAACCCACCAAAAAGGATCGGAAAAGTTATCTGGAGAGGTCAATGGAAGAATGAATGAAGCTGGACTTGAACCGAGCTATGACCATAGACATGGCCTTCTGATGTCCTGGATTAGAAGTTCTTTGTGGGGGGAGGGGATGATTCTTTCCGAGGAGAAGGAAGAAGGAGGGAGGGAGGGAAGGAGGGAGGAGGAAAGAAGTATGAGTGCCAAGTACCATACAAAGGGTTTTACAAATGCTATTTCATTTGATCTTCACAACCACCCTGAGAAGTAGGTGCCATTATCAGCATCTTTATTTTACAGCTAATGAAAGTGAAGCAGACAAGGATTAAGAAGCTTGTCCAGGGTCCCATGGTTGGTAAGTGTTTGAGGCCACATTCGAACTCAGGTCTTCCCAACTCCAGGTCCAAGACTTTGTCCACCACGTGCCCCAGTTGGAGAACCGAGTTTGAACACCTACCCTAGATCTCCTGTATGCGTAACTGACCATGGAGAAATGACTGAACCTCCTGCATATCTGTTACCTCATGTGAAAATGGCCTTAATTAAATTCACCACACACACACACACACACACACACACACACACACACACACATACATACACACACACACACACACACAGAGGCCTGTGAGGATAGAATTGTTCCTGTTTTTTTCTATGTATCATTTGTGACTGGCTGAGGAGGTCCTACGTAGATGTTTGGTAGGGGGCCCAAGTGGACCTAGCTTGCTTTGTAAACTGAAAAGCACCATATAGTGCTTGGGAAAGGAGAAAGGAGCCCCAGTCTTCCTCACATGGCCTGGACCACCCCAGTGCCCAGCCCAGGACCTGATACGCAGGGGATGCTTAACTTCATAGGACTGTCCTAAGCCTTAGTCCATTGGAAGCCGTCCCAAGAGGAAGCAGGTCCTCTGGTCTGGAGGTCAGTGATACAGCAAGGTTACCACTAGACCAGGGGTGGGGAACCTGCAGTCTTGAAGCCACAAGTGACCCTCTAGGTCCTCAAGTGAGGCCCTTTGACTGAAGCCAAACTTCACAGAACAAATACCCTTCATAAATGGATTTGTTCTATGAAACTTGGACTCAGTCAAAAGGCTGCCCCAGAGGACCTAGAAGGCCACAGGTGGCCTGGAGGCCGAAGGTTTCCCACCCCTGATCTAGACAATGAGCAAGGGGCTGTTATTTTGAAGCTGCTATTTTCTGTTTAAGAAGATGAATTTTAGGGGTTTACAAAGCACGGAGTTATTTCTAAGCAAGGTCCCTGATTCTTTCCATCAATGGAGTGGCTCAGACAGACTGGACTGCTTGGCTGCCTCCATAATCAGAGAAGGATGGAGACTGGCTAATATGATCATTCCACAGCCAGCCAAAATTTGACAAAGGAAGGCTGGCATGACCTCTCCTAGTCAGACTCAGGGGATGGAAGAGGGGAGCTAGAAACCCTTGAGGGGAAAGACTGAATCTGAAAAAAAGAAGAGACACTGAGGAGAGGTTTAGGTCACAGATGCCGAGAGTCTGCTTTTCTTCGAGGCTCTGGAGTAGAATGGACTAAATCGGTGCCAGTGGGAACAACAGCACCCCTCCCCCTCCACCAGGAAAAGCCCGAGAGATTTGATTTCACCCTAGAAGATGTCTTCTGGGGAAGGTGGAGGAAAGGCACCAGCCATTTTCTATTATCAATAATTCCTCAGGCCGGCTACGAGGTCACACAGACCTGGAGGGAGGAAATGAGTTCAAATCATTCCTAAGACATTTACTAGCTGGATGAGCATGGACAAAACCATGGCCTCCATTTCCTCATTTTTCCAAACAGAGCCTCGATTAGCAGCTCCCAGATTTGTTGGGAGGATCAAATGTGATAACATTTATGAAGGGCTTTGCAAGCCTCAAAGCACTAGTTTAAGTTGGCCAAGGCCTAAATATGCTCATAGAAGTCTCGTCATTGAAGAAAGCGTCCCTCAAATCAGGTGTGGCTGTATCTACAAGACCAGCACATGAGCAGTGGGGGATAGGCAGTGCAGAGAAGATAGCCCCATCACTAGCATTCTGCTGTGGATCCATTCAACCACTCTGGAAAACCACTGGAAGCCATCCTAGAAAGATGTTCCTAAACGGGCACCCAAGAATCCTACTAGTGCACGCATACATTCACAGAGGTCAAAAAGACGAGGAAAAGGTGTCGACTGTACAAAATATCTAGGCAAATATGGATGTCCATTAGTTACCTAAACCGACGTAATACATTAATGAAGTATCTAAGAAACTGGAAATATAAAGAATTCAGAGAAACCTGGCACATCTTACCAACTGCTGCAGAGAAGCACCAAGTGAACGACTTACACAGTGACAATAATAGAACTAAAACATTTCTAAAGACATCAGAGCTGCCAATGATGCAGTGAACCATCCCAACTCCACAGGACAGATACTGAAGCACAGGGGTGGTGGGCCATAGGTACAGAATGAAGAATACATTTCCATATCCCTCCTCTGGAAAGGAAAGGTTCTGGAGAAAACAGGGCGTGTGCGTGTATTAAAGAGACAGGCAGCAACAGAGAGGAGAGGGGAGAGGGCGAGAGGGCAAGAGAGGGAAGGAAGAGAAGGGGAGAGGGAAGGGGAGGAAGGGAGATCACCTTTATGCTTATTCATATTGCCCAACATAGACTAGGGATAAACAAAAGAATTAACGAATAAGAACTGGTGGGGGAAGAGGGAGAATCGTCAGAGTTAAAGACATAGAAACATTTGAAAACGTGATCCTAAAGAGATGCCAAAGACTTCCGCTCACTAGACAGACTCACTAGGGAACATTCCCGCAGGCTTTCCACTCCTGACCACACAGGATGTGAAGGTGCAGATGAGTTGCCATCTGCTCCACCAGAGGGAATGTCTACCTTGAGGAGATCACACACTGAGAAGGATGACAACGTTTGCATGGTACCAATCATGTGTCTGATGCCGTGCTAAGCACTTTACAAATCTCATCTCATCTGATCCTCACAGCTCTGAGGGGTAGGTGTTATTAATATATCCTCATTTTACAAATGGGGAAACCGACGCCGAGGTTAAGTGACTTCCTCAGGGTCACACAGCTACTATCTAAGGCTGTGTTTGAACTCAGGTCTTGCCAATGCCAGGCCCAGGGCTTTATACACAGCACTACCTAACTTCTCTAATCACACCCCTGGAGGGTATGTGGGTTTTTTTGTGTGTTTTTTAGCAATTGGGGTTAAGTGACTTGCTCAGGGTCCTACAGCTAGTAAGTGTCAAGTGTCGGTCTGAGGTCACATTTCAATTCAGGTCCTCCTGACTTCAGGGCTGGTGCTCTATCCACTGTGCCACCTAGCTGCCCCGAGTATGTTTTCCAAAATATACATTTATTCCTAAATCAATGAGGAGCCAAGTCAGTGCCCAACTTTACTTTCGGTTGTCCTAATGACCCTGAAGATCTTAAAAAATAAACGATGTTAAAGCCATCTGCCCTGAAGATGCCAATTTTACTTTACCACCTCCACAGCTCTGGAAGAGACCCTCCCCACTAGAGGAGCTGGGCTGCATGCCCTGCTATTTCTCAGAAACAGTGAGATTAGAGGCAGCTGGGGGTATCACAATGGACAGAGCACTAAACCTGGAATCAGGAAGATGTGAGTTCAAATCCTGCCCAGACACTTACTAGTTGGGTTGTTGTGAGGATAAAGTCTTTTGTCAACCTTAAAGCACAATATAGATGCTTGTAGCAGCAGCATCAATATCATCATCACCATCATCATTATACAAGTAGTATCTGGAACAGAGTACCCCAAAGTCCAGGCTACCTAGCAGAGATTGCTGTACCGACCTCAGTGAGCAATTCTATTTTTCTATAACTACGCTGGAATGAAAGTCACCAGCCGAGTCCAGGAGGCATCACACATCAGCAGCTCCACGTTGTTAGAGATCAGAAGGTCTGAGGATGAAAGGCACCCAGGCAATCCAGACGGGATTACAGCTATCTATTAATGTAGCGTGTTCATTTGACGCATCTCGATTCAGCATTCTTGAAATGACAATTTGTCCCAGAATAAACATGACTTTTCAAACACCCAGTGCTGACACTCTAGGTGAAGGCATCATGGCACCTGGGGGAAAGTCAGACAAAGGTATGAGGGGAGATGAATCCCCACACCTATCTGATGTTCAATCATGGGTGAGTCCCTTCACTGTTCCAAGCCTCAGCTTCTCCATCTGTAAAACAGATGGTGTAGTAGCAATGCCACCTACCCCACAGGTTGTTGGGAGGCAAGTGTTTTACAGAAAAATTGTTTTTCTTTATTTTCTTTTTTTTTTTTAATTGAATAGCTGGTAAGGTAAGGCAAGCCAGAACAATGACATGAGCATCCCACATGCTCTCCTCTACCCAGTCAGTTAACCCAGTCTGGATGTGGGTTACAAGCTCACTAGCCTCATAAATTCTGCACCACAGGCATCTTACCCTTGTTAAGCAACTCCCCCATACATAGGATGGCTAGCAAGCCATGGACGATCCTTTGCCATTGGGAGGTCTGTATTAGCCCCAGCAGGTGAGCACGCCTCATGTTTTTCTCAAATGACATTCCACCTGGCCCAGAGGCTGCTCACTCCATAGCCTTCGTGAGCACTGGTACCTAGGAGTCTTCTACCTGCATGATGGCATCTGTCTCTGCTTATCCCAAATTAGCTCTTTGTCAGCCCAGGCCAGGACTAGATTTCTTTGACAAGCGTCACAGAACATTTCTCCCTTCTTCAATTTCTGTCAAAGGTCAGTGAGGAAGCAGGGGCAGCAGGAGGCTTCTGGAGTAAGCCCAGCCCACATCCCAAGAAGTCGGCTCTTGGCAGCAGCACAAGAGGGCCTGCTATCAAACAGGGTTAGCCTCTGTTGAGTCCAAAGGGAGGCTTTTCTTGCTTAAAATACCTTTGCCCTGTTCGGAGTCCTCACCAGCACTTGGTAGCTTAGTAACCACCTGGAGGATGGAGACCAGCTCTCCCCATGCACTGCGCCATGCCAGGTGATTTTTTTCCCCCTTACGTTATCAAGGCCTCAGGAGTTGACACTCTGTCATGTTCCTAGACTCTCTTATCTGACTAATCTGAACAGATCTGCATGGCTGGAAAGTCTCAGTGATTTTCCAGCACACACACATTTAATTTACAGTAAGATTCTAAGAGCTGCAATTAGCACCCAGAGTGGGGGGGAGGGGCTCAGATTCATGTCGCACTGGAAATCACTGGAGCATCACACTCTTCACTAAGGGAAAACCAGAAATGTCTTTAGAAAATAGAGGTTCTTAAACTTCTTTGTGCCAAACACCCCTATGGTGAGCTTGTGAAGCCAGTGGGGCCCTGCTTAGGACATGGGAGAGGCTAGATTTCATTATAGTTTACATAAAGAGGTCATTTCCCCCCAAACCAAGTCCACAGACTCCCCTGAAACTCTTCCAGAGAGCCCTTTCACAGCTCCTGGGTCCCAGCTTAAGAACCCCTACTCTAAAATGACCCCACAATACCCCCATCATATGGTCTCCATTCCAACCACAACAAGAAAACTCTTAATTCTTCCCACATCTCTCTGCCTATGCATCCGTTATGCCCAGCAAGCTGTGACACAGGAATGGTTACTGTCCCATTTTAGAGATGGAGAAACTGAGAGTGAGAAAGGTTAATTGAATTGTCAGAGGTCACCAAACTAAATATCTCAGACAGGATTCAAACTCAGGTCTGTCTCCCTCCACACCTGGTACCATGTCCACCGTGACACCAACCAATGAACTCCAGGAACTTCTCATTTTCCAAAGGCATTATTTCCTTATAATGCCCATAACCCTTCCATGACACCTTATGCCCAGGCCTTTTCTTGCCCCACGAGTGACTCTGAGCACACAGAGGACCTGCCCCAGGAACAAGCACAGGAAGTAGGCCCTACACCCTACTGGAAAGGACTCAAGTGCAGCTGGATGGATGACTGTCTATTGTCCTAAGCCCAGCTCAGTGTGGAAAGATGGCAAAGCTTCCCATCACCAGCAATGATGTTGTTACTCTGTTTTCTTTTTCTTTTCTTTTTAACCTAGAGCACCTCCAGAGACTCATGACTCAGGCTTGGGTAGGGCACCAGACACCATTCCCATAAACCCAAATGACTGTGTCTGAAGGTAGGCGTGGAGGTGGCAATATCTCCACATCACAAAATAGGCAATGTTTCCAATACCGTTTCTCAAGCAGCTTCAGGACAAATTTGAGTTCAATTTCATGACAGATGCCCTGCCCTCTCCTTTCTCAACATTCATTAACGGAAGGCCGTGAGTGAGAGTGAGAAGAAAGGGGGAAAAGGCTCAAAAAGAACCCGAGCTCTCTCCTCTAGCTGCTCTTCACCTTTTTTACGTCCTAAACTTTGGACATTTGTGAATGAAGCCCAGTCACTCCTCAGAATAATGTTCATAAATCTATAAAATGCATAGGATTATCGTGGAAATCAATTGTATTAAAATATAGCCATCTAGCTACAGTATGTAAAGATCTCTCTCTATGTAGATCTCTAATACCTATGTATATGTACACATATTTCCATTTCAAGTTCATGACCTAAGAACCTTAATCCCAACCATAGTCAAACCCAAACCTTGGCCACAATCTCTGCTCTACGCCAGCAGCCTTCTGCTGCAGACCTCCAGGGAATCTGACTCTCCCAGGCCCAGAGGTAGTCCATCCTCTTTGGAACAGGAAGAGCTCTTGGCATTGGAAAGCCTTCCTGCAGTCCAGCCACCCTCCTTTCCAAGTACTGTACCCTGTGCCCTCTGGGGCCAGGCTAATCCTGCTCTTCCCCAAGGCAGCCCTTTATCTCTCCCTTCTCCTGAGTCTGAGGCTTACCAACTGTACTTGGCACCGTGGGCAAGGGTTAGTTTTTCCCTTTCTCTAGTATCCACCATAGGGCCTACCACTATTGAGTAGATAAAACCTTAATTAGATCTTTTGTTAAAATTATTTTTTATGAATGAAAATTGATTTGTTTTACTCCCAATTACCCCACTGGAAAAAGAAAAAGAAAGCCCTGTTTATCAATATGCATAGTCCAGCAAACAGACTCCTGCATTGGCCATGTCTGGATAAGAACAACCATCACAACTATAATAGTAATAATAACTACCTCTAAACTAGCTGATTAATGGTGAAAATGGTGAAATCTCTTCTTCTCAAGATTTGTAAAACAATGTTCTTCTCTAGATCGTAGAAGGTGAAGAGGACAATTATGATGAATCAAATTTTAAACAATTCTGCAAAAACAAAACCAATGCAGCTAAAATTATGAAGGAAGCAGGTTATGGGAGGGGCAAGTAATGTTGCAGCAAGTTCTCTGATAAAGGTCCCCTTTCCAGAATATATAAAAACCAGAGTCCAATGTATGAGAATAAAATCTATTCTGCAACTAATTGGTGAAAGAATATGAACAGGCAGTTTTTCTAAGCAAAATATAGAAGTTATTGAAGAATCACATGAAAAAATCTACAAGTCACTACTGTTTCAAGAAATGCAAATTAAGCAAGTCTAAGGATCACCCTCACTGGCCTCAGATCACAAGAGTTGACAAAAAGGAAAATGACAGATGCTGGAGGGGCTGTGAGAAAACAGGCATGCTAAGGTGCCATTGGTTGAGACATTCAGGGAAGCAATTTGGATCTATGCCCCTAACTTTCCTAAATTGTGCATACTATTTGAGTCAGCAATACCACTAATAGGTCTATATCACAAAAAGAGCAAAGAAAGAAGAAATGACCCCATATGATACCAAAAAAATATTTATAGTATTTCTTTTTGTAGTGACAAAAATCTGGCACCTAAGGGGATATTCATAAATTGGGGCAATGGCTGAACAAATCATGATGTATGAATGTAATGAAACCTAGGACACCAGAAGAAATTATTAAGGGGACAGTTTTGAAGGAAAATGGAAAGACTTGTATGAATTGATGCAGATCAAAGTGAGCAGAAATAGGAGAACAATTTAGACAACAACAATATAAAACAAACTTGGAAGAGCTTAAGAACTCTAATCAGTGTGATGACCGGCCTTGATTCCCAAGGCCCAAGGATAAAATATGCCACTCACCTCTGGACAAAGAGATAATGAACCCAAAGTGAAGAAGGAGACATACATTCTGGACATGGCCAATATGGGAATTTGTTATATTTAGACTATTCATATTTTTACGAGTGTTTTTATTCTCTTTTTTTTTCTTTTATAAAAGGGACAAGCTGAGGGGGCTGAGGCATGGGGTAGGGGTAGGGATAAGGACAGAATTGCACAAATAAATAATAAAGACAAAGAGGTTCACTGAGGCATTTTAATGCCCAGAGGAGAAAACAAGAAAGACTACAAGTAAAAACAGATAAGTAAAACCACTTTAAAAATTAAGTGTTGAATTCATTATATAGTTTAAAAGAAAATCAAACTCTGCACAATAAAGATTCCAATTCTCAAATCCAACCTTCTGTCCTACAATATTTGTTTAATGTTCACTGTGTTTGCTGTTTAAGTTCAGGTAAAAAAAAGAAACAAAAGTTATGATCCTCTCTCTCCCCCATTCAAAATGGACACACTATGGTACGTAGTCAGAATTTCCTAGCGCCCTTGCAGCATCTCTAGAAAATCACATCATAAGATGTCAATGCAGAATGAGACTTCAAGAGAATGACTAGTCGGACTTGTTCACTTCACAAAGGAAAAACCTGAAGCAGAGAGCATTGTGACTTAGCCAGCATCACACAACTAAAAAGAACAAGTGACGAGACTGGAAACAAGAGATTCAGATGGCAAGTTTTCTTTCTCTCACTTTGTGCTAACTCCAAGGTGCTGAGCCCACAGGAAAAACGAGCCTAGGAGCATTAGTTCCAACCCTTCCTGAAAGGTTCTTGCCTAGGTCTTATATGTAATGACTGAAAACTGAGGGTAGGAGACCCTCAGCAGACTCTGACAAGCTATTTAGATCTATAAAGTAACAAAGACATAATTCAGCCCCCAGTCAATATTTCTGAACTAATATACACATTTTTCAATGTTAGAATGTAAACCTGTTACAAATGAAGATGGCTACATTGAATGAAAATGTATCCTTATCCTTATTTCTTTAGGTGCATATTTAGATTTTAATTTAACTATTTCTATCTGCATTTATTTTCTTTCCCTCTCATTTACCCCATTGATAATTTTTAAGAAAAATAAGGCCTTTATAATGAAAATGCACAGTCCAACAAGACAAATGAACCAATCAGCCATGCCTAAAACTGTATGTCCCTAGAACCTAGCACACAGGGCCTAGCACACAGCAAGTGCTTAAGAAGTACTTGTTGTAACAACTGCAAGCAGAGACACAAAGGGGAAAATAAAGGATTTTCCACAAAGATGTCATAGATAATGGGCAGACATGAGGAGATAAAATGATAAAGATGAAATAAAATCCTTCTTTAAAGTTATTAATTTTTAGTGTTCAACATTCACTTCCATAAGCTTTTGAGTTTTAAATTTTCTCCCCTTCCCTCTCCTCCCCACCTCACCAAGATAGCATGCAATCTGATATAGGCTCTACTTATTCATTCATATTAAACATATCTTCATATTAGTCATGATGTAACAAAGAATTAGAACTAATGGGAGGAACCATAAGAAAGAAGAAATTAAAAAAAAAAGAAAAGAAAGAAAAAGAGAGCAAACAGTCTGCTTCCATCAGCATTCAAACTCCTAAATTCTTTCTCTGGATATGGATAGCATTTTCCACTGTGAGTCTTTTGAGGTTGTCTTAGATCCTTGCATTACTGAGAAGAGCAAAGTCTACCAAAGTCAATCATCACACAATCTGGCTGTTACTATGTACAATGTTCTCCTGGTTCTGCTCTTTTCATTCTGCATCAGTTCATATAAGTCTTTCCAGGCTTTTCCGAGGTCTGCCTGTTTCATCATTTCTCATGAAACAATAGTATTTCACCACATTCATATACCACAACTTGTTTAGCCATTCCACAATGGATGGGCATCCTCTCAATTTCCAGTTCTCAGCCACCACAAAAGGAGCTACTATAAATATTTTTTGTACACATGGGTCCTCTTCATCTTTTATGATCTCTTTGGGATACAGACCTAGAAGTGGCATTCCTGGGTCAAAAGGTATGCACAGTTTTGTAGCCCTTTGGGCATAGTTCCAAATTGCTCTGCACAATGGTTGGATCAGTTCACAACTCCACCAACAATGCATTAGTGCCCCAGTTTTCCCACATCTTCCCCAACATTTATCATCATTCTGTTTTGTCATATTAATCAATCTGACAAGTGTGATGTGGTACCACAGAATTGTTTTGATTTGTATTTCTCTAATCAATACTGATTTAAATAATTTTTTCATATGACTATAGTTAGCTTTAATTTCTTCATCTGAAAAATGCCTGTTCGTATCCTTTGACCATTTATCAATTACAGAATGACTTCTATTCTTATAAATTTGACTCAGTTCTCTATATATTTGAGAAATGAGGCCTTTATCAGAGACATTGGCTGTAAAAATTTCCCCAACTTTCTGCTTCCCTTCTAATCTTGGTGGCATTGGCTTGGTTTGTACAAAAGCTTTTCAATTTAATGTAATCAAAATCATCCATTTTGTATTTCATAAGGTTCTTTATCACATTTGGTCATTAATTCTTCCCTTTTCCATAGATCTGATAGGAAAACTATTCCTTGATCTCCTAGTTTGCTTATTGTATCAGCCTTTATATCTAAATTGCATACCTATTTTGACTTTATCTTGGTCTAGGGTGTAAGATGTTGGTCTAAACCTAGTTTCTGCCATACTACTTTCCAATTTTCCCAGAAATTTTTCTTATATAGAGAGTTCTTATCCCAGAAGATGGAGTCTTTGGGTTTATCAAACAGTAGATTGCTATAGTCATTAACTGTTGTATCTTTTGTACATAACCTATTCCACTGATCTACTATTCTATGTCTTAGCCAGTACCAAGTAGTTTTGATGGTTTTCTGGACCTCAAAACTACTTGGAACTGGCTAAGAAACAGAGTAGTGGATCAGTGGAATAGATTAAGTACAAAAGACACAGCAGTCAATGACTATAGTAATCTACTGTTTGAAATAAAATCTTTAAAGGAAAGAATTAGGAGAATAAGCAATAAGTGACCAAATCTTTAAAAAGCAAAAATCAATGACTCCATGAAACAAAGAGAAATATTAACACAATATCAAACAATTGAAAAAAAATAGAACAAAATATAAAATACCTGACAGCAAAGCAATTGATCTGGAAAACAGGTCAAGAAGAGAATATAAGAAACTGAGTCCCTAAAAACTATGACTTTAAAAAAAAGGCTCAGATACTCTTTCAAGAAATCATAAATAAAAATTGCCCATATCTATTAGAACCAGAAGGTAAATTGGATATAGAGAGACATCAATCACCTCCTGAAAAGAATCCTAAAAGGGAAAAAAAATTTAAGGAATATCGTGGCCAAAATCCAGAATCCTCACATCAAAGAAAATATATTGCCAAGTATCCAGAAAGAAATGGTTAAGCCACAGTCGGGGGGAAAAAAAGGAGTTCAGTAGGAACTTGAAATGGAACCATAAAAGTCAAGAAAAACCTAGGAAGGCAAATTTCTTTAAGCAATTAAAAGGCAACATATGATGATACAGTGCTAACATTTTAATAAGGAGAGAAGAAATAGGTGTCCCTTCAGAACCTCAATGTTTTCAAATGGTATTGAGGAAGTTAAATTTAAATCACACACACACACACACACACACAACCTGGGGATTAATTCATTCTCTCCCAAGGATTTTCAGAGAGCAAGAACAAGGAAGGGTAAAAGGAACGTGCTACCGTAGAAAGGAGGAAAAAGGAGGTGGAACTTGCTCTCTCAGGAGTGGAGTATATGAGACTATTCAGACACGGAAGGAGAGGTGGGCAGTGGGCGTGACATAACCCTCACTATTACTGGAAATGGACAAAGGAAATTTCAGCACCTCTTTGCACACAGAGTTTGGCACAGAAATACATCAGTCTCAAAAAGTGAAGAACTAGGGATAGGAAGCAGGCTTAAGAGAGGGGATAATACTGGTGAGCTTGAATGAATTGTGCTATATGAATGCAATAACCAAAGATGATTGCAGAAAGAGAATCCTGGGTGACATGACCAGAAGTAAGAGAGAAGGGAATAGAACCAGGGAACATGTCAAGACAACAGCATCATAAAGAAAAGCAACTTTGAAAGTCTTAAGCTCTCTGATCCATGCAATGAGCAGCCAAGTCTCTGGAGCACCTGTGACAAAACACATTCCCTGCCTCCTGAAAGGAAGGAGGTGGACACAAGGGCCCAAAACAGAGTTTTGGAAATGGTCACGGTATGGCTTGGTTTTTCTCAACAGTGTGTTTGTTGCATGAAGTTTTTGCTTTGTTTATGTTTTATTTTCCGTTTTAATTTTTAATGGGGGGCAGGAGGGCTTAAGGGCAGCAATTTTATTGTTGTTCAGTCATGTCTGACTCTTCATGACCCCATTTGGGGTTTTCTTGGCAGAGAAACTGGAATGGTTTGACATTGCCTTCTCTAGCCCATTTTATAGATGAGAAAACTGAGGCAAACAGGGTGAAGTGACTTGCCCAAGGTCACACAGATAGTATTTAAGGCCAGAGTTGAACTCAGGCCTTCCAAACTCAGGGCCCCATATTCTATATGTTGCACCACCTAACCGTCATGGGGGAGGCGGGGTATCAATAGTGAAGTGCAAAAACAGGGCTATTGAAACAATTTTTCTTTTTAATGCACAGAAGAAGAAAAAAAGGAAATTCAGAACGAAACAGAAAAGTTTAAAAAGTAATGTATGGAATGCATATATCGTGTGGATTTAATATGTATAATGTCACGTATGATATATAATGCCTATATGTCTGTATATTAAAAACAAGTGGGAGGTATGAAATAGAGATTCAATTTCCTGTGCAGTCATCTTTTTGTGTTCGGCTGTGTATATGACAGTATGCGGTGGGAGTGGGGGGGTTAGATTTAGAATTTTTAAAAAAATTATAAAGCTGTTTCTGACCACAAAACTCCTTCCCCCTTCCTCAGTAGACTCCAGTGGCTCCTGACTACATATAAGACCATGTCTAGGGGCATCTTGAGCTCTCCTCAACACCCCTCCCCCATCTCACCAGTCTTCTTAAACATTACTTCCTTCACCAAATCCTACAAAGCCCCACTCCACTGGCCCACTGGCTGTTACACACACACACACACACACACACACACACACACACACACACACACGACATTCCTTATTCCTTCTTGGTGTTTTTGTACTGGCTGCACCCCAGACCTGGAATGGCATTCTCTTCATCTCCATCTCCCAGATTCTCTTGCCTTCCATCAAGTCTGAGCCCACATGCCCCTTCTGCAGGAAAGATTTCCTGCACCAGCCACCTCCTGCTGAAGCGCCTTCCCTTCTGATCTCACTTTCCATTTCCACTACATATACATTTATGTCCCTGGTGATTTACCTGTGGTTTCCCAGATGGAATATAGCCTCCCTGAAAGCAAGGAGTGCTTCATTTTCATCTTTGTATCCTCAGTATTTAGGCTGATGCCTGACACAGAGAAAGTATTAGCAAATGCTTGTGGATTTAATGATCAAACATTTCCTCATTTAGAAAATGATATTAAAAAAACAAACAAAAAAAAAAAACTTCCCACTGATGGAAAACAGTCGCCTTCCTCCATCAGTTTCCTACTGCCACCTATGCCCAGAGAGCCTCTTTAGCCATTCTTCAAAGCTCAAGTGAGATAGCCTCACCTCCAGTAAGACCCTTGCCCCTTTACCACATTCTCTACTGTACTCTCCCCTCCCCATCCTCTTCAGTAACAACCTTACCCATCATTCCTCCTGTATACTGCCTCTATCTCTCCTCCAGCTAACTTAGCAAAATTTTTTTTAAAAGTCTTTACTAATATGCAAGGAGTTAAACCATCAACAGACTCAGAAAACAAATGAAGCAAAGTTCCTTCCTCTTCTCAGAGAGATGGGGGTCTACAGGGGAAAAATGGTACATATATTGCCAGGTACAATCAATATGTATATACATACATACATACATATACATATATATACATACATACATACATATATACATACATACATATATATGTATATATGTAAATATATGTGTGTGTATGTGTGTGTGTGTGTACATACATATACATGCTTTAGCTTAACTTTTTCTTGTTAAAAAGGAGGAATTTGTTGTTTGTTTTTTGCAGGGGAGGGAGAGGGAGGTATTTCCTGAAATGCTGGTCATAGAAAAATAAAAGTCAACAAAATATATTTTAACTAAACATCACAGAATTTATGCCATTTTTTCCTATTTTTATTTGGGAAAAATACAGGATTAAGGACAATGTAGGGGGATCTGCTTTTGTTTCAGCTCAAAGAAGAATATAGTAATTTGCCAAGAAAGTCATCCAGATAAACCAGAAATGAGGTCTGTTTGACATTTTTTTTTTGGTTGGTTTGTTTTGGTTTTTGTGGAGATACAGGAGTGTGGAGAGGTGACTAAATTGAGTCATCCCTAACACTCCCCTGTCCCACCAAAATATACATATGTATTATATATAATTATACTATATTATATATATTTACATATATAAATATACATAAATAAAATGTATAAATGTGTATTTAGAAATCTACACCTATGTCTTAAATCCATGTAGAAATGTGATGGGAGAGGGAGAAATGAGTATTTGGTTCAAAAATAACAACTATGGGGCTAAATTATGCCCTTGGTGCCCTCACAGATCTACCTTATTCCTCGGAGCACCAGGCAGTCGCAGTCAAACCTCAGGACCAGTCCCAGCATCTCTAACTGGCCCTTTGAAAATCCTCTGCTGTCTTTTGAAGATACCCCTCACTTATTCCTGATCCCTAGATGAAACTTCACTGACAAAAGTGCCAGGCAGCTCCCCGGCACCACCATCTGCCCAGAGACTCAAAGATTCCAAGGCAATATTGTGGCTCCTTTGTCAAAGAGGATGGAGAAAATATCTGTATGAATTCTGAGCTGAAATACAATCAGCAAAACACAGGCCGGTTCTCTCCTGCTGGAGCCCGTCACTACCCAGGCCCACTTACTCGCTAATTAGGCCCCCATATTTTAGCTGCATCATCACCACCACCAAAGCCCCAGTTTAACTGTTTTCCAAGAATACATCAAGTCTGAATGGTGATTCTCTATTGAGCAGTGAAAGGGACATTTCCTTCACGGAAAAGGTCAAGATATGCAGTAAGCAGCATCTCAAAGCCTCTCGGGCTGGGAGCCGAATGGGATCAGTTATCACAGAAGGCACCCCTCCTGCCTGCCTCTCCAAGGACCATCCCATTGCCTATTTTCAAATCCTCTGCTAACATCTGACAACGTCTTCATCGTTTCTTAAACATTTCTATTTTCCAGTAAGTCTTCGAAGGGCTCCGTTCAAACCATTTTGTACCGAGATCAGACAAGCATGGGACTGCAATTACAGATCACAATGCTTGGTGCTGAATTCACGTCTCTATTCATCTCTTAGAAACCCTGAAAGACAGATTGGCCAGAAGGGGACAGATTAGCCACAGGATGACCTGTATTTCCCCACAAAAGGCTAAGTGTGGAGAAACAGCACCCGGTGTCACCCGTTCTTCATAGCCTGAAAAAAAAATTCTTTCATGAAAATCCCTCTCGGAGCAGCCCTTTCCCACTCAGGGCCGAACAAGTCCTGATTGTTCTCGGCTCCCCCAGATCACACACCAATGTGTGGCCACAGCACAGTTGGCTTGATTTTATAAGCTGTCACCAAATAACTTTGTCCATGTGTCCAAACCGGAAACTGAGATGAGAGGGGAGAAGAGGAGGAGGAATCAGAAAAAAAAAAGATGCTAAGGCAGCCTGTATTGGTTACAAAGCCTGCGTCCAATTACTTCAGCCCAGAAATCCCTAGCTTGCCCATCTAAGAACCAGCTTCTTTCTCCCACACTAGCTGGTCCCTTTCTCCTGACAGGAAGGAGACCTCCTTGCACTGGGGAAACATGGCCCTCTCCCCAGGCTTGATCTGCATGGTGATGCCATGGAAGGGGGCAAGCTGCTTGTGGAATCCCCAGGCTATGCACGGGTTTGTAACAAGTCACTTGGAATTATTAAGTCCCCAACTCTCCCAGCAGGGCCACACGCTGTATGCTCTGGCTTCCGCTAGCTGCTGCTTCACAAAACTCAAAAACCTGGTTGCAGAGCTCCCCAAGGCTCCGGAAGCACGGTTGCTACTACAGTAATTCCCTCACAGCCATTTCAAGGCAGGCATTCTGTTTGCTGACAAGGGCTGCTGAATATATGCCCTGGTCCTAATCCTGCTAACTCCATTGCTGCTTACAGGCTGAACTGCCTGAGCCCCAAAGTCTGGCTCCAAAAAGTGGGGGCCCTAGTATCTCCTGAAACTGAATCATCCCCTGGCATCCCGAAGGTCTGAGTACTGGCTACAAGCAAAGCAAACCAGAAGTGCCTCCCATCCCTTTTTCCTGACCCTCTCAGGGCTTAAAGGCATCTTAGGTAGGCAAAAGAAAAGCCCTCAAGTCTATGAAAGACAAAGGAAACAGCCCTCCACCTCTGTGCCTGCGGTTCCCAAAGAAAAGGGTGCTAACTTTACAATCTTCACCCTTTGCAGAGAGAAGTACTGGGAAGGGAAGTTACAGAGGACCTGGATGGACAAAAAGGGCGGAGGGGAATTTTGCCACTACTCAAAAGGCCAGGCCTTCATTAAGTGTCTCCGTTTGCATAGAAAAAGTGTGGCCAGGACATGTCACCCCCATCCCTTTAAGTCTAAACAGCTGAGCTAAGCAAGGGGCTCAGACTAAAGGAAGGTGACCGTGGCCGGACTTAACCCGTTAAAAAAAGTACTTCCGTCCCACTAGAATTAACACTGCCACCACCCCAGGTAACAACAGACACTCCACCTAATTCCTACCCTCAGCAACACCCTGAAAACCGAAGCCAGGTGAAGATCGGCCCAACCAGATTGGCCTTTGGGGTAGAGAGTAAGCAAAATCTCCCGAAGCTCAGCAGCTCCTCACCCCTTCCCATGCAAACACACTTTCTCTTCCTTCTGTTGGTGGGCTCCTCACCTCAGCTGGGCTCCCTTTTCTCTTCACCCTCCTACCCAGCCCCTAAATGCAAGTCATAGAAATGAAAGTGGCCAAAGGCAGCCTTTACACCTGAGGGCATACAGGACAGCCCAGCCCGCAGAAGCCCGGAACCCTTCCTTAGGGGGCCACACCTTTGCCAGTCCTACAAGCCCGACTTCCCACAGCTAGCCAAGTCATTAGGCAGAACAGCTAAATATTGCAGAAACACTTTATTTTTTAACTTAAAGTTAATGAGAATCTGGGAGGCATACTCCTTCAATATCAATCTAACTGTTGAATTATTTAATGCGAACAAGCCACTTTCATCCCCCTAGAACTAGATCCAGGACTTTTACCAAAGCATTCCTTGGGTAGAAAGGGAAGGGAACTTCATCTTTGTTGGGTCCTGGACTCCTCAGCCAGGCTGTGAAGTCCACAGTCCCTGTCTCATAATCAAGTTTTCAAATGCACAAAACAAAATCCAGAGGACTGCATAAGGAATTAAATATATTGAAATGCATTTGTCAACATTAAAAAAAAAGTTCCTTGGACCCCAGGTTAAGGGCTCTGATCAATCATGTACCCAGAGAAAATGTGGGGCCCCAGGCCGTCCTCCCCAAACTGGCTTGGTGAGTAAGAGCATAAGGGGTTTAGATGTCCGAGTCCCTGTCCATGACCAGTAAACAGGCAAACTTTGATCTGGTTTCCAAGAAGTTTCTGGGTGTCTTGTCTGTCCTAACAGTTGTGCCATGGAGGCTGCTTTACTTATGGAAACCCAGACCAGCCTACTCTGGCCCTACACAAATACTCAGAGAAATAACCTTTAACAACTCACTGCTAAGAGAAACGCAGTTGTCCAGCAAAAGGGCCCCGGCATTCACACGAACCAGTTAAGTCAATACTTCTTTTAAAATGGGGGGAGCATCGGCCGAGTTGGATCCGAGCTGCCTTGGCCGTTACTAACTCCAAAACGAGTGTGAGTGGTTTGCAGGATGGCAGGGAAGGACGGAGGGGGCTCTGCCGAAAGTGAGCCGGGTATCAGGCTGCGCTGTTTGCTGCCTGACAATCTCGGAAGGCCAGTTTCTTTCCTGGCTCAGCTTGGGGACGTGGCCCCTCCACCACGTGGACCTTCCGGCCACCAGCCCCGTCCTGGGCGCATTAGCCTTGGGAGGGGGGGCCCGCTTGGAGAAGCCGTGGAGACAGCCCAGCCCACCCAAGGTTTGGGGCAGGTTTGCCGCCGTAGTTACAAGACAGCGAAGGCGCTGGGTCGGGGGCAACTGGGGCCCTGCGCGGGCCGGGCTGCCCTCCGCCGGCTCTGACAGAGGCCACCCTGCCCTTTCCATGGAACTGGAGTGCCATCTATTGAGAACTTGCTGAATAGAAGGGGGGTTGGGGGGAGAGGGCACCGGCGGATCCGCTGGTTCTTGGAGCCGAAAGAAAAAGGAAAGAAGGCAAGCGAGCGAGCCCTGGGAGCCGCGGGGACCTGAGGCTGGGTGCCCGATCCTGCTCCTCGGGGGGTCGGGGGGACAAGACGCGGGGGTGTCCCCACTGGGCTAGCCTGCGTGGGACAGACACTCACATTCCCAGACAAGCGGGGATGGGGGGAGAAGAGGTTCTGCATGGGAGGCTGAAGGTTAGAGGAGGGGATCCAGCCAAGCCCCTTCCCCAGGGATGCGCCCCCCAGTCCCAGCCCTCCAGGGCCCCGCGAGCTCACCTTCCCGGCGCAGGTGCGCGTGGAGCGCGGAAAGCAGCAGGCAGCAGAGCGCCGTCCCGGCCAGCGCCCAGAGCGCCCGGGGCAGCTGCATCGCGGGGGCCTCCCGGGCTCCGCATCCGCGCCTCCAGCCCGCCCGCCGCCGGGGCTCCGACCAAACGACCGACCGTCTGTCCGCCCGCCTGTCAGTCCGTCCGTCCGTCCGTCCGCTGCTCCCACTCCCGCTCCGGCTCTGCCTCCAGCCCCGCCGCGCGCGCACACTCGCGCACACACACACACACACACACACACACACACACACACACACACTCTCACTCTCTCTCTCTCTCTCTCTCTCTCTCTCTCTCTCTCTCTCTCTCTCTCTCTCTCTCTCTCTCTCTCTCTCTCTCACACACACACTCACACTCACACACTCACAAGCATACACACACACGCATACACACACACACACCACTGGAGGGAAGAGTCCGGGCTGGCTCCAGCGGCGGCGGCTGTTCCAGTGCCGCCGCCTCCTCTTCCTCGTCTTCTTTTGGGAGGGGGGAGAGGGGAGCTGGGGGGGAGGGGCGGCTAGCGCCGACTCCGGGGCTGCGGCTGCGGCAGGGGCGGCGTGGGCAGCGGCTCAGGCAGCGGCAGCGGCTGGGGCAGCCTGGGGCTAGTGGCCCCAGGAGAGGAGGAGGAAGAAGAGGAGGAGGAGGATTGGGGGGGCCGGGGCTCCATGAATCAGCCTTCACCGCCCCCCGCCCCCGGAGCCGGGCCGCTCGGGGCGGGGGCGGGGGGCCGGATTGCGCAGGAGCTCTCCCCCCGCCCCAGGCCTCCGCTCTGGCCCCCTCCTCCTCTTCCTCTTCTTCCTCCTCCTCCTCCTCCTCCTCCTCCTCCTCCTCCTCCTCCTCCTTCTCCTCCTCCTCCTTCTTCTTCTCCTCCTCCTCCCGCCAATGCCGCTGCCTGGCCTGGCCCCCGCCTCCCCGCCTCCTTCCCTCCTCCCCCTCCTCCTCCTCCTCCTCCACCTCCTGGCCGCGGACTCCGCTGATGCTGCTTCCGATGCTGCCGCCGCCGATGCTACCGGTCCGGGGACGCGGACTCTAGCTGGAGCGGGAGTGGGAGCTGGGTTGCACCCAGGGCCCGCGCAGGAACCGCGGCGGGGGCTGCAAGCCCGGTGAGGGTCTAAGTTCTCGCGGGGCCAAGAGGCCCCCCCCAACACACACACTACACCCCCCCCACAGGCGCCCGCTCCCCCCCAGAGTCCGACAAAGCGCCAGGCACAGGGAGGCGGGGGCGCCCCACAGGTGCAGGGGGCTGGGCTGCAGGAGTCGGGGCGGGGGACCGGGAAGAGGGGGCAGTGGCGACTCGAGGAGCAGCCCACCCTTTCTATTTATTTATTTATTTAGGCCGTGAGAGGGAGGAAGAAGGGGAGGAGGTGAAAAAAGAGGGATGGGGACAAGGAGAGGGAGCCCAAGGGAGAAGAAGGGGGGGACCGGAGGGATGGCGAGGAGACGGTGGGGGAGGAAAAGAGGCATGGGGACAAGGAAGAGGGGGAAAGGACTAGGAGGAGGAGGGTGGAACGAGGAGGAGAGGGAGGGGGGACTAGGAGAGGGAGAGGGAGGAGCATTAGATGCAGGGGGAGGAAAGGAGCTGCAGGTTGCAGGGCGCTGGGAGGCCGGGGGGCGGCAGTGCAGGTGCTAGTTCCCGGGCCTCCGGGTCGTCTCCCTCTCCCTCTCTCTCCCTCTCCCTCTCTCTCCCTCTCCCTCTCTCCCTCTCTCTCTCCCTCCTCCCCCTCTCTCTCCCTCCCCTCTCCCCCTCTCCATCCCCCTCTCCCCTTTCTCTCCTCCTACCCGCTCCACCGCCTCTGGGAAGCCCATCAAGCTTGGCCCTGGCAGAGAGCATCTCCCCCTCCCCCGCCCCCGCCAGGTTCTGTCTGCGCCGCAGTCGGGCGACAAAGAGTGTCCGGAGGCGGCCTGAGGCAAGGAGGCCTCGCAGGCCGCCCTGCTGGGACGGGAATGACTGGGGAGGGGGCACTGTTGCCTCGGTGAGTCCCTCTCCCCTGCCAACTGTTGCCCCCGGGACCGGGAGGTTTCCACTTTCGCAGCAGCTCAAAGGCTGGGCACCGCGCCCAGCTTTGGGACGAAAGCCGCTTGTTTGCCCCCCAAAGCCGGGGTAAGGAGCGGGATAAAGCACGCACTCCCCGAAGCCTAGGTCCTGAGCATGCCCAGATCCCGAGGAAGAACCAGGGAAGAATTTCCGAGAGAGCTGGAGAGCAGTGGGGTACGGTCTCGGAGCCAGGCGGGGGTGGGGGGTGGGGCGGTGGTACACTGGCCAGAGCAACGAGTACCGAGACGCCGTGGCCTGAAGATAAGAAGGCAGCCGCCCACCTCCGGGCCGCCGGGTCCAGTTATCTCTGAGCCCACAGCTTGGGAATCCAGGGACCAAGGTGAGGCTATCACCACTGGCCAGTGGGAGAGCCCTTGGGCCCTGGGGAACGCATGGTGACCTTGGCTTGCATCCATGAGGGAGTCCCCAGAGGCTCTGGACGCTGAGGTCAGCCAGGCGAATCCCTCTGCCCTTTATCATGTGCAGGTATGAATAGCGAAGGAAAACAAGAGTGAGGAAAGCTTGCACCTTTCCCTAGGTCATAGGAAAAGGCCCCCAAGACTTGAACTGAGGCTGTCTGACTCCTAACCACTCCCCCATTCTGGCCCCCCACCTTTGTCTCAGGTTAGTTGCTAACCTGAGAATGAAAGGGGCTGACATTTTGCCAGAACATATTAAGGCCCCACTGTGCTTCAGGAATTATGCCCTACCCCAGGGGTATACATCTCATGCCCCCAAGGAGCTTACAGGCTGGCCCAGTGACATCAGATATCAAATCATTTCAGGCTTTCTCCCAGTGGAAAGGCATCTCCTACCTGTACAAGCATCCTTCTAGAATATCCCCAACTAGTGGTCATCCATCCTGTTTTCACTTAGTAAGAGCCAGGGATGACTTAGAAGTAATATGGCCCCAAGCCCTTATCTTATGGGTGAGGAAATAGGACCCAGAGAGGGGAAGGACCAGCCCAAGGTCATCAGTAAGTGGCCAAGCCAGAACAAGGACAGCCATGATCTTCTACTAGGCATTCCATTTGACTACATAGAGTCACCTCCACGGTGACTCACCAGTTTGGAGAGAAAGCACCATCCGGGCTTTCTGAGAACACCTGGCAGCCTCCAAAGCCTAAGCACCTCTCCCTCCTGGAGAGGCACTGGAAAAATATAGCCAGGCCCACAGGCCAAGCATTGAAACCTGACTCTACCCTTTGCTAGTTGGGTGACCTTGGATGAGTTAATCCCTCCCAACTTGTAAACCAGAGACCATAAGACTTGTACTAGGGAGAGGCAGGAATGCCATTCGAAGCTCTCTATAAGCTTTAAAGCTCTATAAAAATGGACTTCATATCCAGCTGCTAATAGTAGCTGAAATTCTGTTAAATGACTGCTCTCCTTTCCCTGCTACTTCAAGGAAAGGATCACAAGATGATCCCACACACTTGGGTGCTACTCCCAGGGATTGTCACTGAGTTTGCCTTTCCCCATTGTGGGCCTCGTTTCTTTATCTGTTCAAATGGGGGGGGGGCTCTGACAATGTACTGGGAGGAAACAAGCATTTATTAAGTATCTGTGCTTCACAAACATCTCATTTGATCAGCACAACAACGGGGTGGGGAAAGCCAGTATAGAGGAGACTGAGAGAGTCACGATTATGTGACTTTTCTGGGGTCTCACAGCTAGTGTCTGAGGCTGGATTTGAACTTCGGTCTTCCCGACTCGCAGTCCAGCACTCTATCCACTGCATCACGAGTACCTGTGTCACATCCTATTAATCTGTACGCAGTGACAGCTAGTCTACATGGGAAGATCGAGGAGAGGACATAATTTAGATGGGATGTCCTTTAGAGGAGGGATGACTTACTCTGGCCCCAGGAGTAATGGGTGGAGAAGGACGAAGAGACAAATTTAAGCTTTAGGCTTTCCTTCAGGAAATAAAGCTATGCTAAAGGAAAGGAGGAAACATCTTTACTGGGGCGGGGGGGGGGGGTTCTTCCAACAGAAGTCAGATGACTGTTTGTGGGGAATGGGGCAATGGATTGGAATTCCTTTAGGAATGAGTGGGGGTGGATGTCGAGGCTTCTTCCAACTCTACATTCAGTAGGAGTTCCCACCTCCCCTGGAACAACTCAGAAAGTCCCTTCAACTTTGCTCCAGCAGTTCATGGAATAAATTCATTGTCCTTGTCCTCAGACAGGATAAGGATAATAACTGGGCCTATGATTTCCTTGGCAAGTGTGCATAACCTCCTCCTGGTGCAGCTCAGCATCTCTGCCACTGCTGACTCCTGGAGCTGTTTGGGTCATGGCCATGTTCATCTACTTTCCCCAGGCTACAGCCAAGAGAAGACAATCCTGTCCAGACTTGAACCCAGGTCTTCTGGACTCGGAGGCTAATTGTCTATCCAATATGCCATATTACTTCTTTCCACAGGATTCATAACTTGGGGTCTGGGAACTTGTTTTCTTTTTTTAAAGAAATGTTAATAATTGTATTTCAGAATAATTGGTTGCCTTTCTAATCCTACGTATTTTACCGTATACACTTAAAATACATGATTCCTAGGGGTTGGTGGGCTTTATCAGACTGCCAAACTGATACAGGTGAGAAAAAGGCCAAGAACTCTGGCCTTAGATGGAAGCAAGCCAGAGTCTTCCCTGATCCCCAGGCAGTAGTGACCTTCCATCTGGGATCCCAGGCAGCACTAGCAGTTCCATCACCCAACTTGGCACTTATCCCAGGAATTTTGGGACCAAATTAACTGGTCTCTCAAACCTCATCGTGTAGCCATGTGGGATAGTCAACCTGAGGTCAGTAAGACCTGATTTCAAATTTTGACTCAGACAATTTGCATGAGCATAAACAAGTCATTGAACAACTCAGGCATAGTCTCCTCATCCATAAGATGGGACCAATAGAACACCTACCTCCCCCTTCTGACATCCCCCATTCTAAGGTCCCTCCTAGTTCTGACATTTTCTGTTCTAGTATCTTTTCTAGCCCTTCTATTCCATGGGATTTGTCAACAGAAGGGACCCATGGGGATCTCTTATCCTGAGGTCCCCATATGCACTGGCCACTCTAACAAAATGGCCTTCTTCTGACTATCCTCCATCACACTCCACCTCTTGGTCTCTGCTCTCTATACTGTTGCACTCTCTGGGACCCCTACCTGGAAGGTCCTCCCATCCTGACTTTTAATCTTGTCTCCAGCATCACCATTCATTTACAGCTTTTTTGTTTGGTTTTTAAACACCAATCCCTTTCCCTGATCATCTGAATTACCTGCATTTTACACACCCATAAACATACATATTCCCCTGCTGCAGTGTAAGTTCCTGCACAGCAGGAAAGGTTTTGCTTTCGCCCATGTGACTCCCGAACCTTGGATGGTACCTGCCAGGCACAACCATAGATGCTTAATAGATGGTTGCTGATTGATTTGTTGGTTGGTTGGGGGTATTCCTGAGGGGCTTTTCAGCTTCTGTAGTCTGTGGTCTATGACCTAGAGTCGCCAGTACACAGAGAAGGGGGGAACTGGATTGAGGTTCCCAAAAATGAGACAGCATGGTGCAGTGGGCAGAGCGATGAATTTGGAGTTAGGAAGACCTGGCGTCCAATTCTACCTCAGACACTGAATAAATCACTCTACCTATCTAAGCTGCAGTTTCCTCATCTCTGGAATGAGATGGTTGGTCTTCTAAGGTCTCTTCCACTTGCAATCATATGAGTACTAGGATTCCAGTAATTTTTGTTTTGTTTTGTTTTTTGTTTTTGTTTGTTTGTTTGTTTTGTTTTCTGGACCTGGCTCCCAGTGAAACAAAAAACAAATAAGTTACCTAGGGGCAGCTAGGTGGCACCATAGTTCACAGAGTGCTGGGCCTGGAGTCAGGAAGATTCATCTTCATGAGTTCAAATATGCCCTCAGACACTAATTAGGTATGTGACTCTGGACAAGTCACTTTACCATGTTTGCCTCAACTTCCTTATCTGCCAAATGAGCTTGAGAAGGAAATGGCAAACCACTGCAGAGTCTTTGCCAAAAAAAAAAAGAGTCATGAAGAGTCAGACATGACTGAAAAATGACTTAACAATGTTTCCCAGTTCAGTGACCTAGCAGGTTTTACACACTCAATGTTCAAGGTAGAGGCCATATAAAAAGGAGGCAGATTTGAAATCCCACAAATGACTGGCCCTGTTCTCTGAAAGGAGAGAGGGTCACTGGCACAGGGGTGGGAGAGGAATCTCTGAGAAGGTGTAGGGGGAGGTTAGATGGAGTTTGAGAATTTGCTGAGGTATGAGCCGAGACTCAGACTCATAGATTTAAAACATCATTGACACCGCAAAGGTGAACTCAGTCAGCAACAATTACCCCCACACAACACACTCACCAATCATCTTCTACTTCTAAGCCACTGATGATGCCTTTCTTAGATTCAATGAAAGATCAGGCTCCTCTTTGTACCCTGTGCCCATTCTTCCAAGTCCTGCCTTAGTCTGCACACAGTAGGCCTTCAATAAATGCTGAATGATGAAATAACGAACACATCCTCTGAGAATCTGAGAAATCAGCCCAATTTTTTGCCCATATGCAAATCTTTCAAATAAGTGAGATTTTCCAGACACTCTCCCTTCAAGCCCCCTGCATACCTTCTCCAGGCTAAACAAACCTAATTCTAATAACTGGCCCTTATATGAAATGATTTTGACTTCCTTCCTCCTCCTTCTCTTCCTCCTCCTCATCTTCCTTCTCTTCCTCCTCTTCCTCCCGCTTTTCTTCCTCTCTCAAATACCTAATTTATCCTTGGCAAGGTCCAGATTCCTTTACCTTTCTCTCATGGTCCTCAGCAATCCACAGCCAATCAAAAAGCCCCTACCCTGTGGTCAATATTGGACTAGGCAAAGAGAATACAAAAATAATAATGATACAGTCTCTGCCCTCCAGAAACATATATTCCACATGGGGGAGAGTGCATCTCTATTCCTGAGTATATCCCAAATAAATACAAGGCCATTTGGGGGTACAAGAGGCTAAGGCATCACAGTCTAAACCTCTCTGTCATATGGAGGATCCTGTGTTCCAACCCATCTCCTGAATATGCCCTGCACACTCTTGTCTATGCCTTTGTATCCTAGATGGTCCTTAAGTTATCTCAAAACTCAGTCTCCGATCCTAGGAAAAAGAACATTTCCATTGAACAAGTCCCCTCACCAGAACCTACTATGTACCAGGCTCAGAAATATAAAGACAAAAAGAAATTTCTGCCCTCAGGAGTTCCCATTCTCCTGAAGGGAAGCCACATCAGTTGGTCAATAAAGATTTATTAAGCACCTACTACATTTATTAAACACCTACTATGTGGCAGGCACTCTTCTGAGTCCTGGAAGATGCAAAGAAAAGCAAAACAACATGGTATCTCCAAAAGCTATACACAACAAATAGGAAATAGTTGAGGGGATGGGCACACTGCCTCCTGGGGAAATCAGGAAAGACCCCTGGAGGAGGTGACAATTAGGATTCAAAGCCAAGATCCTGTAAGCACTGATCCCACTGAGTGATAGAATACAGCTGTGTGTACAGGGAAAAGAGCAGGAGATTTGGAGTCAGAACACCTGGATTCAAACCCTGACTCTTCCATCTAGTAAGATATGACCTTGGCCAAGTCCCTTTCCCTCTCTGTGTCTCACTTTCCCCATCTTTAAAGTGAGGGAGCAGGACTGACTGGCCTCTGAATTTTCATCTGGCTCTAAATCCAATGATTCTATAAAGCTGTCATAAGAGAAGCCATGGGGGAATAATATCCCGAGTGACCTTCATCTGAGGAAAATGTCTAAGAAGCCGTTCTCATAAAGGTTTGATTCCACCAATATTTACAAACTCGTCTTCTTACAAACTGCCAAGCGAGCAGCCCAGCAGTTCCCAGGAGAAGGAAGGAAGGGAGGGAGGGAAGGAGAGAGAAAGGGAAAGGAGAGAGGGAGGGGAGGTAGCCTTCTTAGTGTGGACACAGTGCTAGGCTTTGGCAAACCCAAGCTGGCTGAAATGCCAAGGAGGCATGTCAGAACCTAAAGATCCCTGTCACAGAATGTCCTCTCCAATCCGAACCCCCTTCAACCATTATCACTTGCTGAGATGGGCTGTCTTCTGGATCCCTTCCTTCTCCCACTGAGAGACTTCTAACTCACAGGCTGCATTTTTCATCCTAGACAGAATTCAAAACATTGCAAAATCATAACTTCTCCATTTCCCCCCATACCTCAAAACCAAAAACCAAACAACTGGGAGCTCCCATAATGGCAGAGCCTGCTAGATAATACTGTGTCACCTCCAGCCATGAGCACAATATCCTGCTTACAGTATTTCTTAATTTCATCTTGTCCAACCCAATTCAACAAACACTTATTAAACCTCTAAAATGTGCCAGGAATAGTGCTAGATGCTGTGGAGATTTTAAAAAAAAAAAACCAGTCCCTGCCCTCAAAGAGCTTACATTCTCATGAAGGACAGACAGCATGGACACCAGTGATAGAATGATAGCATCTCAGAGGGCATCAGGTGCCTCTCCCAACAAATTCATTTAGACTTTTCTTGAAGACCCTCCCCCCACCCCAACCAATGAGGAGGACTTCATTATCTTCCAAGTCTGCTGAGTCCATTGCTAGATATCCTTCAATGTTAGGAAATTATTTTCCTTTATTTGTTTGGAGGGAAGGATCCCACTTCACGTGAAGCCTAAATCAGTTTCTCTGGAGCCTCCCCCTGTTGCTCTGGGAATTGCCCTCTGGGACCAAACAGAATGAGGCCGATAACTTCTTTCACTTGAGAACCCCTTACCCACCTGAAGAAAGATCTCATTTCACCCCTGATCTTTTCTTCTTCAGTCTTACCAGCCCCAGTTCCTGCAATGGCCTCGTCTTTTATCTCATCACCTCCTTTCTTTGGGCATATCCCTACTGTCAATGGCTTTCTAAGAAGTGGCACCAGACCTTGACATGATGCTGCAGAGCCAAAGTGGACAATAGGGACAAAAGCAGGCCTAATCCCAGCCTCCTCTGAACATGACATTTCTTTCTACTGAAGCAACTCAAAGATCCCTCTCTTCTACTTGTTGGTGGAGCAGCAAACCCAGCACTCCCAGCAAATCTAATCAGTGGCTTTGGGGAAAATTCTCTATTGACTGTGTGATAGGAGGTGCCAAGGAGCAGAAACTGTGCTTTATGGCACTAGGGAATACCTATGTGGGGATGAGCCCCCCATCAATGGAAAGGTATGATCAGAGGCAGATGACCATTTGTCAAAGATTTCTCAGAGAGTGGGAGATTTCATCAGAGCACTTAGAAAATGCTATGACTCCAAGATTCCATTATTTTAAGATTCTAATACTTAATATTAGACCATTCAAGCTTATCCCACTTAACAGGAAATTGTCTCGCTCAATCATCCCTGCTCTGCCTCTCTATTCCCAACAACATTATCCTCATTCAGAGCCTCATGTCTGGAGCTCTCCACCAACCTCCCCACTCCAATCCACTTCACACCTGCCACTAAATTCCCCGTTCTGTGGCACCAGATTTCTTTCTTGAGTACCATGTTCATATTGGCACTTCTCATACTCCAAAACTTCATTCTTAGAGAGAAACAACCCATAACTCCACCCTCTTCCTCTACCTGACCCCAGGATTTAGCTAAGTCCCTTCTTCTCTGTGGGCCTTAGTCTCCTCACTCATAAAACAAAGAGGTTAGATTTGAGATCCTCTAATCTCCCTTCCACCTCTGATCTTCTATGATATAATGATTGAGTTGCAGGAGAGCCGAAGAGGACATGGCATCCATTCACCTGCCACAAGGCTCTGTCCATGGTTTATGAACTCTCTGCCTCCCTCCCCTCCTCTTCACTATCTTTATCTCCCCCACCTTGACTCCCACCTTCTCAGATTGAAGGGTATTGTTGCCCATGTGTATGAGGGGAGATGGGGGAGCCTATTCCCAAACCATCTGAAAGCAGAGCTCTCAGCACAAAGGCCTGCCATCTCAGTAGGAGCTCAACTGGATTTCTCATTATTTCTATAACTAAAATTGCCCACAAATAGAGAATGATCAATGAGTGGCCTAGAGCTGTCTCAGCTGGGAATGAGCAGTCCAGGGCTATTTACAGAAAGCCTTTGGGGTTTGGGTAGGGAGGAGAGAAGGGAATGAGGCACGAAGACTGGGCACCTCCTTCTTCCAATTAACCTTCACTATTAGCACCACAGATGCAGACAGCAAACACACTTTCCAGAGTCACCACTGAATGGATAAGTGCCCAAATCCAAATCTATTCATTTCTACAAATGTCTATGGGGAAACTGTCTACCCACAGTGTATGGGTCCTGGGTTGAGTAATGAGAGGGGTACAAAGAGAGAATATGACCTCAATCAGTTAGCATATATTAAACACTTACTGTGCAGTAGAAAGTGTTATTGATGCTGGGGATGCAAAGAAAGAACAGAAGCGTTCTCTGCCCTTAAAGAGCTTACATTCTATCAGAGGAAACCACGTGTACAATACAGAGAAGTATGTACATGCATACAAGAGAAAATGGGAGGGTGGGGGTGGGAAAGGCTGTTGCAGCCGGGGAGATCAGGACAGACTTCAGATACCCAAATGGACAAATGTGGCAGTACTACAGAAAGAGCCCTGCTTTGGGAGTCAATAGGATAAAATGTTGTTGCAGTCAAATGACCAATCCATGGAGGATCTGTAGAGGAGGCACCCATTGGATCCCTCCAATGTAGCTTGTTTGTCCCAAGTTGTTTGTGAATTGCCTCTTCCCCCTTTAGATCCTGAGCTCCTTGAGAGCAGGGACTATATATTGCCTTCCTTTGTCTCCTCAGGCCTTAGCACAACACTTGTCAAATAGTTGGTATTTAATACATGCTCATTGACTTGGATCCAGAAAGGCCCTTAGAGTACACTGAGACCAACTGGCTCAGATTCGAGATGAAGCCAGAAAAGTGACCAAGTGGACACACCGTTGAATTGAGAATCAAGGGAGCTGGCTTCTAATCTTGTCTCATCACTGGTGTCTTTGCTTTAGTTTCTTCATCTCTAAAGTGTGAGTGATCCATGAGCCCCCTGCCTGAAGAAGGCTGTTATGTAGTGAATACTCTGTAAACCTTTCACGGACCAAGGTTCATTGTTCTATTGTTGCATTACACAAGTCCCACTAAATGGGACCAGCCAATGGAAGGTAGCTGTCATTCTGGTTCTGCTTGAACATGTGGGAGTTTGGGGACCTGCTTCTGCAAATTCCTGAACCAGCATGGAAAGTATTCTGAATTTTGGTAGATTGCGATAAACTCAGTGGTCCCTTGTTCAAACTCATGGCCCAGAGATAGCAGCAGCAATTAATGAGCCTCTGGACTTTGAGTCTCTCAAATGGCAAGCAGTGAACCCTAGACTCTATATTATTGGTGGGAGAAGGGTGAAGGAGAGGGACTAGCTTTGATCTTTCTTGTCTCCCCACTACTACTTCAATTGGTCAGGCTTGTACCTGAACCCCAGCCTGCTTTTTCTGATTCATATTTTGTTTCTGAAGTAGGTGAGCCAGCAGGTGTTCTGGGGTTGGGCATATCCAAGATTGGAGGTAAACTGGTGAGCTAGAAGAACTCAAGGAATAGAGCTAGCTGATGACCAGGGAATTTTCCTTATCAGAGAAGATGACCACTGACTGGATGACTGGCCGAAGCCAACACAAGGACTAGTTGTTTAAACAGGGCCAAGTCAAGGTGAAATGAAAAATCCAGAATTCCATGTCCTGCTTTGTGTTCTAATGAGATTTAAATCTCAGCCTCCCAGCAGGCTGTAGTTATAAGCCAATGATTCAAGTACTGTTAATATGTTCTGTGAATCTCTTATGATTTCTCATTCTGTTGTATGTAGGATTAAATTACCTGTCCCATACCTGATTCATATTGTGTGCTGGATACCTTTGTCACTCACTTCTTTGGTGGAAAACATAATTGTGAGCCAAAATTAAATTTTCCTGAGGCACCAGGGTGGGAGATTAAAAAAGCTAAAGACCTGGATATGAAAAGAGGGACCCTGACCCCCATTTCACCGAAGAAAGGCTCCCCAGGTCTGGATACAGAACACGGAGTGGCATAAAAGTGGATACTCAACATCAGAATTTAGCCGGTGTTCCAAAAAGTCTTGGTGCAGTTTTGAGCTATAGTGCACTAAAATTGCACTAACACTTTTTGAACACATTGTATAGTACTTTCTGGCACAAGGCAAAATGTGAATGTGACTAAGAGTGCTACGTTTGGTGTTGTGGACAGAACATTGGGCCTGAAATCAGGGAGTCCTGTGTTCAAATCAAACCTCAGAGACTAAGTAGCTGGGTGAGCCTGGCCGAGTCACTTAGCTTCTCTCTGCCTCAGTTTCTTAACTTGTAAAATAAGGATAATAACAGCACCTACCTCATAGGGTATTAAGGATTAAATGAGACACTGTTCGTAAAGTACTTAGCACTGTGCCAGGCTGTGCTATATCAATGCTAATTCCCTTCCCTTCTTTTCCTTTCCCCTTACTACCTCTGAGACCCTGGAGAAGTCTCTTAACCTCCAAGCTTCAGTCTCTTCATCCATAAAATTGTTGTTTCAGTCATGGCTGACTCTTTGTGACCACATTTGGGGCTTACTTGGCAAAGATACTAGAGTGGTTTGCCTTTTTTTTCCAGCCATTTTACAGATGAGTAAACTGAGGCAAGCAACTTGCGCAGGGTCACACAGCTAGTAAGTGTCTGAGGCCAGATTTGCACTCAGGAGGATGTCTTCCTGACCTCCAGGTCCAGCATTCTATGCACTATGGTGCCACCTAGCAGACATCTGTAAAATAGGCATGATCAAACACACTGCTTAGCTCACAGATGTACTTTGTGAATCTTAAAGACCTATAGAAATGTGAATATAATTTGACTATTATTATCAGCAACCACAACAATAATACTCAAAGTGCCTCTGTTTGGGGGAAAACAGTGAGGCCTTAAGGAGGGGATGACGTCGTGCTGGGTCTTGAACATCCACAGAAACAGGATTCCACAGAAAATAGATGGGGTCATGGTATTCCATGCAGAGGAAAGAATACAACCAAAGATATTGAGTTGGGAAATGGCCAGGTCAGGCATTGAATGGCAGAGCTCAAAGGGACTTTAAGACTTAGTCCAGTCACCTCGTTCTAGACATGGTGAAGCCAAGGTTTGTAAAAGGGAGGGATTTGCTGAAGGTCACAGTAAAAAGAGCAGGGGTCTGAACCCGTCTCTTGGATCCAAGTACTGAACCACCTTTGGCTGAACTTCCAAGGAGGCTGAGAGGGAGTGAGAGAAGACCAAAGCTTCCAGAATTCTTCAATGGCTGGACATCATCGTTGGCAGTTCTACAGTGTCCAGGTGGCTGTGTGGGGATGGCTCAGCTCACGTAATGCCAGTTTTGAAGGCAGATCACCTTCATCTGTGGTGACATGAGGTAATTAAGGATCTTACTAAGAGGTCCATGGACAGATAGGAGAAAGGGAAGAGTTGTCATGGAAACTGATTCCAAATGACTGGACTAAGGAGGGCAGGGGTGGAGAACATCAGCCTGAGGGAAGTCTGAGCCCTCTGCCTAGTTCAAAGCTCCTTTCCCTTCCTTTCATTTGTGCATTCAGGCCCTCTGCCCCTGCCCATCACCTCCAGGCTATCACCTCCAGTGACCACAGGACTAGAAACAGCCTGGATTTGGCTGTCAGAGTGGGAGGCCAATCAGCAAAAGTAAGGGAAAGGTTTCCTCCTGTCCTGACAAGGCACTCTAATGGACTAATTATGCTCCAAGGAGAGTGGCCCTGTGCTTGATTCTAAAACCAAGAGGGGTAGAATCAAAGTGTCCTTGTTCTGTGCCATGGGATGATGGGCCCCTGCCAGCCTAACATCTATCCATGCCAGAGGTTTTCCTGACATCAGGTGGGCATACGCACATGTGTGAATGTGTACTTGTGTGTGTGAGAGAGCTCTGGAGTGTTTCCATAGGTTTCCTGTGTTGTCTGCCTCCACAGAATTTTTAGGCTTTGTCCATCACCTCATTCTCCTTACCCTCCCCCCACCTCCATTCCATACACATTCCTAGCCATTTCTGGAAAGGACCTTAGAACACAGACTGTGAAAGCTGAAGAAGTTCTTAGTACACAGAATGTCAGAATTTGGAAGGACCTTAGAACAGGGAAGACAAAATGCCAAAGCTAGAAAGGACCCTAGAACACCGAACACACAATTCCAGCCCCTAGGAGGAACCTAAGAACAAAGAATATAGAATTCCCAAACTCAAAGGGACCTTAGACCATAGGACACAAAATGCCAGAGCAAAAAGGATCTTAGAACACAGAGCACATGTCAGAGCTGGTAAGAACCTTAGAATATACAATATAGAAGATCGGGGCTGAGAGGGAATTTAGAATCTAGACCATAAAACATTAGACTTTGAAGGAGTCTTAACATATAGAAAGAAGAATATCAAAGCTGGAAGGAGACTTAGAACAGATAACATCAGAGGCAGAAGAGCCCACAGAACATAGAATACAATGTCCAATCTTGGAGGGACATCAGAGCATCGGCATCAGCATGAAATTCAAATAAAAACAGAGGCCCCCAAACCATACACACTGATCCTTGGGGGCTGCAAACTGACTTAATTTCAAAATGGAATGTTATCTGTGGGTTGTCATACTTTTATTGGTTTTGCTTGGTATTTCCCAATTATATTTTAATGTAGTTTGTGCTGCCCTCAGGGGTGTTGTGGGCTGTGGGTTTGAAACTTTGCCTTGGAACACAGATTATTAGAGATGCAATGGTCCTTTAGAAGTTCCTGGTGCGGTCATCTCATTTCACAAATGAGGAAACTGAGGCCAAGAGAGAAGAAAAGACTTGCCCAAGGTCACACAGCAAGAGAGGTAACATAAGAGGAGGATTGGAGCTGATAGATCCCAGCTGGAGGACTCTGAGTTAGGAACTCTTTTCCTTTAGGAGAAAGTCAGGTTTTGTCAGGATAGGATGCTCAGAGAGACTAGCTGATTTCCTTTCTTTGGCTGATCGTGATTCCACGGAACTTCTCCTTCGGTCTTTTCTTGCTATTTTTCTGCCAGTCCCTCATCCCCTGATTCTCAGCCCTTCTTTCATGCTCCCTGCTCACCCTGAGAGGACCAGATAAGATGACCCCCTCCATCTTTCCCAAATCTCCCATGACTCACTGTGTTCCCACCTCCTTCACACCTCCTTTTCATCATGAAGGCCAGCCACACTCTCAGAGATGCTCTCTTTCCCTTTCTTCCTCGGGGGTTACAGGTTGCTGCATCCCAGAGGGAGGGCACGATGTAGAGAGTAGATGGAACCTTGAGTTTGGCAACTGAAGAGCTGGGTTCTTATCTTGACACTGTAACTTACTTTATCTCCTACAGGACCTGAGTTACTTTGGACCACAGTTTGCACATCTGTAAAATGGACATTTGTTTCAGCTCTAAATTCTATCTTAAAGGTGCCATTTCCCCCCATAATTGAACATTTTTTGTTGTAGTCTTTTCAGGGGCACAGGGATATGTGTGTCATTTACAGGCACATCAGTAGTGTGAGTAAGCAGGCTAAAACCTATATGATGCAGGGAATTAGAACGCAGAGTAACAGGAGTCATCAGAGACATATAGGAGGAAAAAAAATGGGCTGGTCATGTGGTCAGACTGAGGAGTAATGGATGGGCAGCTCATGTCCTTAACTGGTATAATTTCAACATCAAGGAAGAGGAGGAAAGATTGTTCAGTCTGTTTGGGAACCCCCATATCTAACTTATGGATGAACATGGGCAAGGATTCCTCAGGATTGGCAGTCAGAGCTGGTTGGTGAGCTTTATTAAAGGAATGCCCATACCAATAGGCCTATGCATCATCTCATTTGAGAATCTTAACTTCAGACAGTAATGAGACTCTGAACTGCAGAGAGCAGGATGCTTCTCTTGGAGACCCTATGTGTCTCTCTCAGTAGCAAGCATGTGTTCTGCATACAGTATGCTGTGTTCTGCACACAAATAGTCTTTGAATAAAAATAATGGATGTTCATCCTGCTTGTTCTATGGGTGATCTCCTTGGACCTCACTATACCCTTCAGAGAAGCATGGCAGAGTTACCTGCCTTTTGCTAAAGAGGAAACTGAGGTTTAGGGAGGAGGGTAATTACTTGTCCAAGGTCACAAACCTGGCAAGCATCCAACCCCCGGCTCCCACCTGCCTGAAAGTTCAGTCCTCTCTCCACTCCTTGCTTCACGCTGAACAAAACCAATTGGACATCCATTTGTAACTAAGCCAATTCCAGTGAGTATGCCAAGGCATGGGAAGGGTCATAACTGCACAAATTAGTGCCTCAGTGTCCCCAGCCTCTCCCCAGAGGTTCCTCCCTCCATGCCTGTAACTGGGCAGATGCCAGTCCTTCTGCTCTGTCCTACTGGTCTCTGCTCCCCTTGCTCCTGGCTGCTTCAGCCAGATTTCTTTCAGTTGTTCCTCTTCATCATTTTTAATGACACATTAATGGCTGGGAACAACAGAACGCTGAGATCTCAGTCGAATCCCAATTGATAATAACCAAAAAGGCAGTGGTGGTGTTTGCTGAATTGTCCCGAATCTAAAGAGCCGAGCTCTTTGTCAGCAGCTGTAGCATACGGCTAACCAAGAAGAGATCGAGGCAGGCAGGAACCAAAAGAACCAGGGCCTGGGACATCGGTGTACCCGAGGGCTTCTAGGCTAGGGGGTGGGTTCTCCACTAGGGGAGGAGGTCACATGGAGGCAAGGACTTGGAGTCAGGAAGACCTGAGTTTGAATTCTGGGCACGTCCAAATTTCTAGGTGTCTTAGTCTCCTCATTTTTAAAATGGAGACGGACAATAACAGCACCTTTTCCCACAGGGCTGCTGTGAGGATTAAATGAGTTAACATATGTAAAGGACTCTACAAATGTCAAAGCCCTACCTAACGGCTAGCTTTTATTGTTGTTGTTGTTGTTAGCAGTCATCGACAGCTCTGCCATTCCCTGCTCCAAGGTCCTCAGGTGTTCTCTCAACTCAAATCGCCCACAGTCTCAGCCAGAAGAGACCATCTCTTCTCAGGTCCCTCCCAGCTCTGACATTCCTATTTCCATCCTTACTTTCTCCCCAATTCTTAGCTGACCTGGCAAGTCATTGTAGCTGGTGATTTTCTAGCTGATTTCTGGAGGGTCTCTGTGGCAGTGACCCTCACTGGCTCTTCTTCTGAAGCTGCCCCCTGCCTCATTCCTGCCTACTGATTCACCTTTCCTGGCAGCTTTGTCCCTGAAGGATTGGGATGGTCCAATCAGTTCTCATCACTATCCAAAGCAGGCCTGCCTGGCCTTCCCTCCTCTCTGATAAGTTAGTACCAACCATTAAGAGGTTCTTGGGGTAGACTTAATGCCTTTCTTTTATTCAAAACTATGTTTGTCTTTTAAAAATGTAAATGAGGCCTGCTGTTTCTGAAGAAATCCTGGCGGTTTCAGGCCTCTCCTAATTGTCTGTCCTTCACCCCAGGCATCCCTAGCGCTCACACAAAGCCTGCTGGGGAAGGATCTCAGGGAAGTGGGTCCTATTACATTCTTATTCCATAAGATCAAAGAAGAGATATAATCTCTTCCCTAGGCTGCTCACCATCCCCTATCTGGGTTGGGCTGCAGAAGAAACCAAGCCAGAAGCAAGGCCCCTCACAATAAGGTGCAATATTCCATTCTCATTATACAACTTCACCTCAAAAGAGATGCTCCAGTTTAAGGCGACTACTTACCATTTTCTGTACAATATTCTGTGACAATTAAGATAGTACAGGGAAGGAGATTTCCTAGCAGTCCTGACACCACCCAAGTAGAATGGCCCCAATTCCCCTCATAGGTAAGGCTGTCCCTGGTAGAGCAAAGTGAATTGAGAGTGAATTGGCCACTGGCCTCCTGATAGCAAAAAGTGGGAAGCTGCCCCCTCAGTATGACTCATCTACCTTCTGCTCTGCCTCATTCATTATTCCTAGTCTTTTCAGAGAAGCTTGTGTTCATGACGACCTGAACTTCCTTTGAAGTAAGCAGGGATCTGCCCTGGAATCCTGTCCTTGAACGGAGGGAGAGTCAAGATGAGTAACTCTACACAAGTGGATGAACCCACTGAGTCTGCTGGACCTGGGGCTGCCTGCAGGAGGCCAACAGTTCAAACTGCAAAGTTGCTGTTCTAGGGATAGAGTCATAATGCACATTTAAAAATCACTCCCGTTTCTAGAGCTGCACTAAGATTCACACAGTGTTTTCTTTATAGTGCTGCTATGAGGAGGTAGTATATGTAACATCTTAATTTTATGAGTAAGGAAACAGGTCCAGGGAGGGTGTCTTCCTACTACGTTATGCATGCAGTGCTATGACACATGCATAGACATGTCCACGCAATTTAAAGCAGTAGTCACTATGCACTATTGGTGTTGGGGTGCTTGGGTGCTTATGCTTGGGTGCTTACGTTTGGGTGCTTGTACTTGGGCCACAGTTTCTTCCTAGTCTCAGAAACACTGTCCCTTGATAATCATTTAAGATCAATTGAGCCCCAATAAGGGACAAAACCTAAATTAATCTTTTTCTCTCTGAGTGAACTAAAAACACCCCTTCCTGTATCAGCAAATTCCAGGACCAGATGGAGCTGATCAGTATTCTTCCTGTTTGTTATCACTGGGCCCAGGATGTCTGGGACCAGATACTCTCTTGAATAATGGGACTTTTCTTATCTTGAGTTTCAATTGAGAACTGACCACTCCTTAACCACTCCCTAATCCCACCCTGAATCCCCTAGTTAGCATATTTGACATATGTTTTATTGCATTTTATCCTATATAAACTTTACCTGTACCTCTCTAAGGTTGCAGGATCCTTTAAGAATCCTTACCCGCTGAAAAGCGTAACAATAAATCTTTGCCACCTTGGATTAAAGAATGCTTGAGTCCGTGAATTCATTCCAGATGACCCGTCCTGTATTCCAGTCTTTGAAAGGTCACAACCTCTCAACTCCTCAACCCGCAACATTGGGACCATTGATAAACCTAACATACCGGGTGGATTTTCTGGGGCCAACAAATGTTTAACAAGTGGGAGAATATAGAGGAGTGATCCTTGAACGGACCAACTTAATCACAGAAAAGGGGCCAGATAATGAGGTGTTAGACTAACTGAAAATGTAAGCCACCCCAGGTGATCCTTTTATGAGGTTCAAATTAGTTCTTTGAATGAATCAAAGGGCCAGCCTCTGGATGACCTTTAAAAGTCAGTTCACTGATTCCAGGAGACAACTTTGAAAAGGGAACCAGGAAAATCAACTCAATTAGTAGCAGGAGAGTGGGCCTAGGGAAAGTTAATCTATAAAAAATAGCCAAGAAAGTGGAAGCAGACAGAGGTAATCACTGGAAGACAAGCAGGATTGGGATGGAGGCTACATGGGACAAATAGGTAAGAGGTATGTGCTGACAGAAGCTGTGTTGCTGAAATCAGTGGGATACAGACCTCTTAAATTACCTTTCCCTTCATAATGATCTTTGATGGAAGGTAGCCTAATTTTTTTTTCTTCTCTGATTATGGTAGTGAGAGGCCAGGGAAAGGAGAGGAGTGAGAGTTTGTTTACCTTTCTTTGTTTTAAATGTTTATTAAAAAAAAAAGAAGTGTGTTGACCACTAGCAACTGCTCATTTGGATTTTATTTACTGATAATATGATAATACATTTGGGAGAAAGTAATTGAGGTAATATCTCCAGAGGAGAGAGAGGTAGATCTCACACTGAGGAATTCTGCCAGAAGTTCTATCTCTGGCTGGGGGCTCAAAGACAACAAAACTATAAGAGAATTATATCTTTTGAGACTTATTTCTAAAGTAGAGGGACACCATTAAATTGGGAAAATCCATCTGAGCAACAGATTAGTGGTAGTGTGAGGTATATTATCACCTTTATTTAGTGCATTATGTTCTATGGACCAGCTCTTCTGTCCATGTCCTAAAGCCCCTCTCTCCCCTTTGCTTCTCTGTTTAAAGGTACTTCTAGCTCTGGCATTCTTATCAAAGGTCTTGTCCAGTTTTGACATTTTCTGTTCTAAGTCACTCTTATTCTGACATTCTCTGTTGTAAGTTCCTTCCCAGCTCTGATAAGTTCTGTTCTAAGGACCCTCCCAGCTCTGACATTTTGTGATTCTGACAAGTGGCATAATCATATTTTGTTCATAGCGGGTTGTGAAACACATTCCCATTTGGTAGCTGACTTTATCTAAACCACACCCTTGTGAGCTTGACAGCGGAGTAATTCTTGTCCCATTTTACAGGGCAAAATGAGGCTCCAAGGAGAAAGCTGATGCCCTCAGAACAGCTTCTAAGTAGTAGAGAAAACACTCTACCTCACATGTTCTGTTTCTAAAAACCAGTGCTATTTTCTACATAACACTAGCCAGGCCCAGGGCAGAGGAGAAGAGGAGAGGGGGGAGGGGAAAATGCTTCCTGTGTTCACAAAGCTGGCATTCTAGTGTGGTAGTGAGTTGAAAATCACTAGTAATACATAGCAACCAACAATCTGGACAGTCCTTAGAACAGCCAGCCAGGCCTTAGGCTTTTTTTCACATCTTTTAATCACAGCCTTCCATTTAAGTAGTTTTCAGATAACTGGAAAATGGATCTAATTGATGAGCATCATTTTAGTAAATTATGTGCTTAGACAATCATCGAGCATCTATTAAGCACCTACTATGTGCTGTGTTTCAAATAATTTATTGAAAGGTAACTTATTCAATGATCCTGGGGTGCCCTAAGAGGTGACAGTCCTTTCCAAAGGGTCCACTGAACATAACCATGACCAGTTTAGCCATTTTCAGTATTCACCTCATCTAGTAAGGATGTATCACCAGAAAAAGAAATAGTTAGCATCTCTTCCTTATATACAGTTTCTTAAGGAAAAAATAATGATGCATTAAATTGGATTCAAACCTTCACTTTGAGCACCAATCCTGCCCAGGAATCATTTCGTGGGCACCAGGCAGTTTACTCAATGCACAGGGGACTCTTCATTTCTCTTTTTAACAGGGATGAACCTCTTGCTCTGCCCCTTGGAAAAACGCACATAATAAAACCAACAGGATGCAAGGATCATTTGTTTGTATCTGCAGGCCTTAGAAGCACACTGGCCCCAAAGCCCAAGAATGAGCCTGAGCCTGGGGTGAAAGGGGGGTATGAAGGTGGACATAAAGAGAGGAGGCATGCCTGCTTCTAAATATCAGAAACAATGACTGAAGGTCAGGATGTTCACGTTTGTTTGATTGAGAGGGAAAGGACAATGGAAGATTGGAAATCCTGCTGCTCCCCTTGCTCCATAAGGAATTCTACCAGGATTCTACAAGGCTGCTCCTCCTTAATCCAGGCAAGCCCAAGGCCCAAGTAGTGCCAATGGAGCCAAGTATATCCCTCGATACTTCCCCTATACCCCTTCCAAATGTAGACATGAGCTCAGTGATCCCCATCAACCCATGGTACCCTACTACAAGAAAGAATTACTGTGCAGGAGAAAAGCAGAAAGGGAAGAAAGAGTAGAGGGGTTGAAGATAGAACAGAAGGAGGAAAGAAGGGAGGAAGAAAGGGAGAGGGGAAGTAAGAGAGAGAGGAATGGAGGGAAAACAGAGAGAACAAGGTGGGAAGAGGGGATGGTGGAAAGAAAGGAGAGTAAGATGGAAGTAGGAGTGGGGGAGGAATGAAGAAAGGGAGTGTAGAAATAAAAGAGGGAAAGGAAGAAGGAGTAAAGGGAGGAAGGGAGAGGGGGGAGGATGTTGTTGAGTGTTATTACTAGTTTTTTCAAAGACGAATAAGCTAAAGCTTTGAGAAAGTAAATTTATGCCACATAGTACAGTGGGAAGGCCATCAGATCTGGAATCAGTGAACAGGGTTTGAAACTGTGGCTGTGTTATGTTCATTATCTCTAATTTATCCTGCCTATAGCTTGTCTGCACATATGTATTTGTTTGATGTCTTCCCCCATTAGACTATGGGCTCCTTGAGAGCAGGGACTACCTTCTGCTTTCCGTTGCATCTTCAGTACTTGGCACAGTGCCTGGAATAGAGTAGGTGCTTAATAAATGCTTGGTGACTGACTGTATCCTTGGATAAGTCATTTTTTTTTACCTGGGCCTCAGTTTCCTCATCTGTAAAAGGAGGGAGCTGAAGTAGATGACTTCTGAGGTCCTCCACAGCTTTCACCCTCTGATTCTATGAGTGACTGGCCCATACTCCATAACTCTTAAGGACTTGAATCCAAGGCTTTGACTCTGAGCCTGGAGCTCTTTTCAGTACAGCATAGTTGCCATTGTACCAATGAGGAAACTGAGGCCCAGGGAGGTAACACAGCTGGTGGATGAAAAACCTAGAACTCACACCCTTATCTTTACACTCCTGCTTTCCTACCATACCAATCTCCTCACTCTATGTGGGTGTTGTGAGGATCAGAGACATAATCGTTTCATTCATTCCAGTCCTGTATCTTAATCTAGGCTTTTAAAAGTATGAAGCCCTGCACCAGTGAAAGGTATTACTGGATTATTTTCCACCCATTTACCGAACATTTACTCAACAAACATGTAATGAGTTCCAACCATCTAGAGTACTGGTAACAGAAGGAACATGGTCAAAATGAATGGAGGACTTTAAAAACATATTCCCCTCCTGCTGATATCAAGAATTAAATTTTCTACTAGAGTCACATAAATCTAAGCTTCCCTGTGAGATGCAAGCTCAGAATTCTGGGCCTGTACTGCCTCACCTTGGCTTGGGGCTGACTCTGGACTCTCCAAGGGCACATTAGCTAAAAACAAACTCTGATCAGCTCTACCAGACTGGAAAGGCATCCAGTCTAGCCCCATGAGACAGACTGTTAAGCATCCAAGGACCAGACTGGCTAAGAGAGGAAAGACTCACTCATCACCAGGGGTTACTTTTCATTCACAGAAGGTCATCAAGACTGTCGTTTAAGATTTACAGCCAGTGTCTCTGATAAAGGCCTCATTTCCAAAATATGTAGAGAACTGAGTCAAATTTATAAGAATACAAGTCATTCCCCAATTGATAAATGGTCAAAGGATAGGAAGAGGAAGTTTTCAGAGGAAGAAAGTAAAGTTATCTATTATCACATAAAAATGTTCTAAATCACTATCAATTAATTAAACAACTCTGAGGTACCACGTCACACTTATCAGATTGGCTAACTTGACAAAATAAGACAATGATAAATGATGTGGGAAAATTGGAACACTAATGCATTGTTGATGGAGTTGTGAATTGATCCAACAACTTTGGAGAGCAATTTGGAACTATGCCCAAACGGCTATAAAACTGTGCATACCCTTTGATCCAGCAATACCATTTCTAGGTCTGTGTCTCAAAGAGATAAAAATGGGAAAAGGACCCAGATGTACAAAAATGTTTACAGCAGCTTCTTTTGTGGTTGTCAAGAATTGGAAACTGAGGTGATGCCCATTCATTGGGAAATGGCTGTACAAGTTGTGGTATATGAAAGTGATGGAATACTATTGTTCCATAAGAAATGATGAGCAGGTAGACTTCAGAAAAACCTGGAAAGACATGTGTGAACTGATACTGAGTGAAGTGAGCAAAACAAGGAAAACATTGTACACAGTAACAGCCATATTGTGGGATGACCAACTCTGATAGACTTGACTCTTCTCAGCAATGCAATGATCTAAGACAACGCCAAAAGACTCGTGATGGAAAATGCTATCCACAACTAGAGAGAGAACTATGGAGTATGAATGCAGTCCGAAGCATGCTGTTTTTCTTTTTTTTTTCTTTCTCATTTTTTTTTCCTCCCCTTTGGTTCTAATTCTTCTTTATAACATGACTAATATGGAAATATATTTAATATGATTGTACATGTATGGCCTATATCAGATTGTGCACCATCTTGGGGGAGGAAGAAGGGGAAGGAGGGGAAGAAAATTTAAAACTCAAAATCTTATATATATACATATATAAAGACTGTCGATTAGGGCAGACAGGAGTTGAGGTTCATATCACTGGAGTCTAGTCACAGAATGAGGAGGCAAATCATTGAGAATTAGAAGGGTCTTCATAGGCCTGTAGTCTAATCACTGCCTAAAACAAGCCTCCCCAGGAAAAAATATCCCAAATGGTCCACTCAGTCTCTAAATAACCCACTGCCTCCACACACCTTTTGGACAGCTCCCATCATTAGAAAGCTTTTCTTGACCTCAAGCCTAACCTGCCTCTTTGTACCTCCCACCACTGGAGAGAAGAATCACTCCATAAGATGCTAACATCTTCAAAGATAGAGGTGCTCTGCTGGGCTTTTGCTTAGAGAGCTTCCTGTAAAATGGGATATGGTATTATCTTGAGACACATGGCTATGAGGGGAGGTGATGAGGTCTCCAGGGGGCCTGCTGGATAGGCCCAGTTATATCTGAGACAGTCCCCAAGCCTGGCTCCTGAGTGCCTCTTCGTAAAGCATTTTAGCTAGACCCTGAAAGGATTGATAATTCCTCTTTGTTTCTCTCCCTTATAGGTTAAGAGACTGTCAGGTTTGGAAGACCCCTGAAGCATCATCTAGCCCTACCCCTCATTTCCCGGGGCCCTGAAAGCCTGAGTGCCTTGCTCAAAGTTACATATAGAGATGGTGCTGGAGCTTTTCTAGGACCTCCTTTTCCTGATTCTCTCATACTTTCCATGTGTACACACTGTCTTTGTATATCTGCATACCTCTGGCATTGTGCTCAGCTCAGTGCTAGTCAGTCTTGCCAAAGGGGTCATACACTTAAGAATAGCTGTGATGAAGAAGACAGAGCAAAGAGGGAAATGGAGAAATGTCAAGTCATGGGAAGTTGGTCATGGTATTTTAACTTGAAAGCAACTCAGGGAGATGCCAAGTGAGTAGAAATAACCTCTTTGTCTGCCTTCAATCCCTCTAGGCTCCTCTCCTTCCAGCTCCTCTTATGCACATGGGCTGTCAGAGGAATCTTCTTGATTCAGAGATCAGACCTTGCCATTGCCAAACTCAATAACCTTCTTTGGCTCACCATTGCCTAAGAGAGAAAATACCACCTCCTTAGAAGAACATTCAAGGCCTTCATAGTCTGACTCTACCTGCCTTTCCAGTTTATTTAATATGACTTTCCTTTAGGCGCCCCATATTCTTGATAAACTGAAGGTCTAACTCTTCCCTATTTGCAATCTCATCCTGCTCTTTCCCTCCTCAATTTACTTCCTCAAGCCACCAGCTTCTCTACCATGCTATTGAAGGCGATGCTTTGCCCCTCCATGTCTTCGTGGCTAAAGTCCTTTCCCTTCATCAAGTGGCAGCCATACCGTGAAGGCTTTCCTGATACCCGCAGATATCTGTGGCCCCACTGCCACAAACACCCCTGCTAAAGGTCTCTATTTCACTTTTGTCAGGTCGCTTTGTATCAGCTGGGTTTTTATGCCTCTCTCATCCTCATATTGCATTGTAAATCTCTTGAGGACTAGACCAGGACCATTCTTGTTGCCCGCCCCCCCACCTGAGCCCAGGGTCTCGTACAAAGTAGGTATTAAGTAAACTTTTGTGAAAATGAAAATTAAATGCTAAACAGCACCCTTCTTCACCATCTGAGCTGTGCAGACCACCTAAAAACCTCACACACCATTAAGGAATAACAACCCAGGAACAAGTCAAAATATTAAAACAAAAACCAACTCATGGTCCTTACAGAAATAGAATGGCCATGTAGCCATTAGAGCCCCCACTCAGAGGGGACTAGCTCCCTTACTGACATCTGCTGGGGCTCTGATCTTTTAATGCATCTGCCTCCCAACGTTAATCAATCATCAGTTACCTGACTCAAGCCAGGAGCTGCGTGAGGCCTGCTAGCACTGGCATTGTAGAGGGGATAGAAAGTGACCCTTAGTAAAAATGGAAAATTGGTTTAAAAAACCAGGTGACTTATTGCCTGAACTAACTATCTCAACTCTGCCAGGCAGAGGGACTTAATCTCAAGTGTGTGCCCCTGTGTGCGTGCTTACTTGAACAGCACCCAAGGGTCTACCAATCTCTTTCTTCCTGTCTCCTTCATATCTTTCCTTCTCTGTCTCTTTCGTCCTCCCTCCTCTTGCATTTTCATTTCTTTTCCCATCTTTCTCCATTTTCTGTTTTTCTCTGCTTCTCTCCTTCCTTAAAAAATGCATTTCATTAAAATGTAATTGTCAAATGATACATTCTGAGGCTCATAACTTATTGTATCTGTTTCTCTACCATTTCCAGACTTGGATGAGTCCGTCGGTCAATAAGTACTAAGTTCCTTCTACGTGCCAGGTACTGTGCTAAATTGTGGAGATATAAAAAGTTAGAAGGCATTCTGCTCCTCTCAAGAAGCTCCACGGGCAAATGGAAGAGACAACATATACACAAGTTTGTACCAAGACATTACAGACAGGATCAAATGGAGATAGTCAACACAGAGAAGGCACCTGTATTAAGGGAATCAGGAAAAGTTTCCTGTAGAGGGTGGGACTGTAGTTAGGACTTGAAGGAAGTCAGAAAGCAGAGATGGGGAAGGAAAGAGGGGACGATGTCCACACATGGGGGACAGCCAGGAAGACTGTCCAGCCTGGGGAGATTATGTGCTTGAATAACAAGAAGGAGGCCAGTGGCCCTGGATCACAGAGGATGTGAAAGGGCAGGAAGTTACAAGACTAGACAAGTTCCATTGTGCCCACATCCATGGATCTACAGAGCCATCAGAGCAAACTACAATCCATTAGTGACTTCTCATCCAGGTCAATTCTTCTCTATACTTCCCCATAGATTCTTTCCCACGTTTCTTTTTCCTCCTTCCTCCTCTCTCTCTTGCTCCCCCTATTCCTCTAAGCTCTAAATCTATAATCCCAGGAATAACTTACTTGAAATCCATACATGTTAGACACTTTAACCCAGATCTTTTGCCTCTGAGAAGAGAATTATTTTCAGCATTCCAGCTGTCTTTCCATTTTACAGATGAGAAAACTGAGGCCCAGTTTCCTCTTTCTTGTTTTCCATCTCTTTTTTTCTCTCTCTATCTTTTCCCTTCCCTCCTTCTCTCTCCCTCCCTGTCTCCTTTTCTGTCTCTGGGTCTCTATCTTCCTCTCCCTTTCCCTCTCTGTGTGTTTGTCTCTGTCTATATCTTTCTGTGTGCCTCTGTCTGTGTGTGTCTGTCTCTGTCTCTCTTACCGCTTCCCTCATCCTCTTCCCCTTCTTTTTTTTTTTTCAGGCAGGACACCAGATTAAGGGATTTGAATATAACCCACAAGAAAAGCTGATCACCAAAGTTTACACTGACATTTCCATGCAGAAATGGGAAGGGAGGGGAGATGAAGGGACCAGCCACAAACAGGAACTTCTCAGTTGGGGTTGGATGAGGTGACCTCTGAGGTCCCTTACAACTCTGCCACCCCATGTCTTCTTGGAAAGAAAAATAATTAAAAGCAATATGTCTTGGATTTTTTTTTCCTCTAAAATAAAAATATCCACAGGCAATTATGATCTTGAGCCTTAAATATTATTATTCATAAAATGAAATGCCTCATTTCTTTTACACACATGCACATACACACACACAGCAGACATAACCGGAGAAGCAACCTTTCCAGACTTTTATGCTTTGAAAGCATGCATGCCCTTCGAGGACTGGGATAAGCCTTTTGGGTTTTTTGGCCTTTTGATCCCAATGCCTATCATAGTGCCAGCCACAAAGTAGGTGCTTAATAAACATTTGCTGATTGCTTGAATCTCAGAACCTCTCTGGAACTACTCTATATATGACTTACTTCAACATTTTGAACCTGTGATTGGATGGGAGGGATTTCCCTCCATATAGGCAAATCCTCACTTCTCTGGGCCTTCCCAGGCTGGCTTTGTGAATGCTCTCATGACCGGCCAGGCTTAGGTCTGGCTTGGGTTCTTGCCAATGCCATTTCTGGGCCACTATCTCTCAGCATGTGGGAAGTGAGTACCAGGCTCTCCCCCCCTCTCATCCAAGTGTGCACGGTGCACACAATCAGCTACCATTTGGTGGGCAGAGATGAACAGGCTTCTACAGAGCATTGCCTGAGAGCTGAGACGAGCGATGAGATTATAGGAAGGGCTAGGGTGGTCAGTTGATGTAGGCATTCTGGCTTAGCATCCTTCCCAGGGGGCCATAGCAGTGGGGGTTTCCCATCACCCACCATGAAATGAGTTTAATTGTCACCCCTAACCCTCTTCCTGAGACAAGATGAGACCATTCACTGCTATGAGGAAATCATGTGCCTTTATGGAGCAGCATGTTCTTTGTCTTCCTGTATGCCAAAGAGTGGGGACTTTGGCACGTTATGCTTAGAATCTGCATCATTTAAAGGCAGTCAGCTGGAAAATAGAGCAATAATTTCCTTTCAGCAAACCTTTATTGAGAACCTATTGTGTGCAGGGTGCTGAGCTGGGTGAGAGGCTACAGTGTAAGCCTGCTCAGCAGAAACACACCATTCAATGGGAATGAAGGTAAGGCCTCAAAGAATGGGCTTCAATTTGTAAGGAAGAGCCTAGGTTGGAATTGGCCTCCATCCCTTACTGGCCCTGTTATCTTAGACAAATCACTCTGCCTCCATGGGCCATGATGCAATGGCCTTGCGATGTGAAGGATTTGAACCAGATGATGTCTAAGCTCCCTCCCAGCGCTTGGTCTAGGATCGTGCATGCACAAATAACTGGACTCGATTTGAATATTGTGCACCGTGGAGGAATCCCATTTCCATCACGTGGTTAACAACATTAAGCACCTTCCATTGTGGAGTGAATACTGGGTGGGGAGTCAGACCTCTTTTCAGTTCCGTACTCTGCCGTATTTTACTAGCTATCTACCATAAGGAGCTTCGTACAATAATGGAAAGAGGTCTGGATTTGGTGTCAGAACAGCTGGGCTCGAATCTTGGCTCTTCCACTCAACTATCTGTGTCACCTTTTCCCACTCTGAGCCTCAGTTTCTTCTCTTTAAAATGGTGATAATAAAATTTGCTTTGTAAACATGGACATACTATTTAAAGATTAGATTTTACTATGAATCTATGCAAGACACTGTGGTACACAGGACAGAGATATGGGTACAGTTACCCAGTGGCTACTCGATCAATGCTTGTTGATTGAATGCTTGCTGTCATGCTGACCATTTCACAAGGCTGCCGTCGCTTGACGTCTACCCTTCCAAAGGGTTAGGGTTTAGTCAGGAGAGACCATATAGGCAGAAACATCAGCAACAAAATCATTGTTTGCCTATAGCAGAGGGGTCTTAACTTGGGGTCTGTGAACTTGGTTTTTTTTTAATCAGTAACTGTGTTTCAGTGTAGGTACTTTCCTTTGCAATCCTAATTATTTTTCACATTTAACAACAACATTATTCTGAGAAGGGATCTATAGGCTTCAGTAAATTGCCAAAGAGGTCCATGGCATAAACGAAAATAAGAACTCCTGTCTTGAAGGATCTACTTGTGTAAAGAAGCTATTGATTACACACACAGGGGATTCAAAGCCCTGAGACACTTACTGTTAAGATGAAAATTAAATCATGACAAGTCAATTTTAAAGATGGACATATTTCCAACCCAATATTTCTTCTTCTGAGTTATCAAATGGGAGGGAAGAAATGAAGAGGGGAAGGAAGGAAGAAAAGGAGGGAGGGAGGGAGAGAAGAAAGAAGAAAGGAAGAAAGAAAGAAAGAAAGAAAGAAAGAAAGAAAGAAAAAGAAAAAGAAAGAAAGAAACAAAGAAAGAAAGAAAGAAAGCAGCTAGCCAAAAAAACCAGAAAGAGTGAGAGTATGTTGCGAAGGGATAGGGACTGATCTGTGACACATAAAAAACAGATCACAAGCCCGTCTTAGAATGCTGTAACAATATACAACCCTATCTCAATAATGTTTAACTCATTCAGCACCTGAGATTTTCCAATCCCTTCCTCATTCCCAAGGAAGTGGTGCTGAGCCTTCTACTGGAGGTGAGCAAACAGGCACTTGGGGACTGCAATGGCACCCGCCCCTCATTCCCTGCCATTAGTTTCCCAAGATGTGTTTCTCTGTCTTGGCTAGGGAAAGGGTTGGTTCAACATAATATTTCAAATCAATTCTACTCATTTCACCAAACACTTACTAAGATACTGCTGCCTGCCAAGCCCCAGGCTAAGAGCTAGTGAAAATTGAGAATGGAGATGACAGGGTCATAGAATGAGAGCTTCAGAGGACCTTAGGGATCATATGATCAAGGATTTATAGCTAGAACAGACCTCTCTGGTCCACAGATTTTTACATTTTACAGATGGGGAAATTGAAACCTATAGATCATATCATTCAACCATCTCCTTTCACAGATGAATAAGCAGAGATCTAGGGAGGGAAAGAAGGGAAGGAACTTGTCCAAGGTCACAGAGGTCATAAATGACAAACAGAACAGGGATTCCAAAGCAGACTTTGTAATGCCAAACCCTGAGCTCTTTGCACTAAACCACAGAATACTCTCTGCCCTTACCAAGTTCAATATGAAAAGAGGACAAGTCATCTTGAATATACAACAAACATCACAGGGTAAGTGTCCCCAAGATGGGAAAACAGCTCAGGGAGGCATGGGAGGGGGAAGGGCATTACTCATAGGGAGTCAGGGAAGGCTTCCTACAGGAGGGGGCATTCAAGGTATGCTTTTAAAAGTCAGATAAAATAGGCCAAGAGGAGGAAGGGGAACTTTCAAGCATAGAAAATAGCCTGAATAAAGGGGCAGAGGCTACAGGGTGCAGGATGACTTCGGAGAAGTAGAGAAGGATCCAATTTGACTGGTATTGAATAGAATAATCTGACAGAAGGAGAGTTAGGACAGCCTCAGATTTTAGAGGGCTTTGAATGTCAGTCAAGAGAGTGTGAACTTGACTTTGAAAACAATAGACCATCACGGGGAGGTTTTGTTTTTGTTTTTTAACAGAGCAGTGAGACAACTAGATGTGTAGAGGATCAATAGACAATGGAATTGGGACAGCTCCTGGAAATCCAACTTCATCATTTCTACAGGTGAAGAAAAAGGCCAATAATGAACTTGCAATGTGTCCCGCATCACACTGGTATCTATGAATAACAGCTTAGAGCATTAAAAGACAAACTGCCCTCTGGCATGCAGACACTTACTCTCTGACCTAACCAGAGGTGACCTCCTACCCCCTTAATATGCCTCCCATCGCAGACCCACCAGCACCTGATTCTGCAGCCTTAGAATCCTGCCACACTCCACACAATGAGATGACCAGTGGCTGAGCCCCCAATAGTACCCAAAGCAAGACTCTCCATCCATGGCCTTTCCCATGGTTTTGAGGACATTGTCTTTATCCTCTAAATTCCTCATAATTAGTCCTATCCCCTGAGTCTTTGCAAATGCTAGCATTCCTTTCTTCCCTAGTGCTACCAAGACGCCACCATTTTACATGCTTGTATATCTTCTCTGACTTTTTCAGTTACATTTTATTCCTCCTGAATTAACATTTGTTTTTCCTCTAATTTCATGAGTGTGAGTCTTGGGAGATAACCTCAACCAAATTGTAAGTTTCTTAGGGGAAGGAGCCAAGTCTTGTCTTTCCCTCTGGATGCCTTCTCTGCCTATCACAAGGCTGAACACACATTGCATGCTTTGGTTTCCTATCCATCCTTTCCAATCCAATTCAAAGGTCACCTACTCCTAGCAGCCTTGATCTAGAGGCCCTATTCACTAATGAACTTCAATTTTCCTACCCCTGATCACAACTTTATAGCAAAAGAGGCTTAAAAGCTTGGCTGTCCTGCATGTCTCAGAAGCTCTGACTCTGCATTAGCACTAGGTGGGGATGGAACCCATCCCTTTACTGAACTAGAACTTCCAAGAGGGCAGAGATTCTATTCTAACCAATTTCCATAATGGCCACAACAGCTGATATGATGTGTTTCATAAATAGGTACTTAACAAATAAGCACTGAATAAGGTTTCTTTGACAAATTAGATGAAATCTAGACCTACCTGTCCACTTTCAGCCATTCCCACAAGTCTAAAAGAGACATACAGGTCTTATCTTCATTGCTGGATCAATAAATATGTTCATGGAAGAACAAAAGGCCCAGAATATCAAGGGGATTAATAAAAAGAAATGCAAGGGAAGGTGGCCTAGCTGTACTGGATCTAAAATTGTATTATAAAGCAGTAATAATCAAATCTACTTGGTATTGGCTAAGAAATAGAGTAGTGGATCAATGGAATAGGTTAGGTACACAAGACACAGTAGTCAATGACTATAGCAATCTACTTTTTGATAAACCCACAGACTCAAGCATCTAACATACGAACTCACTATTTGACAAAAACTGCTGGGAAAACTGGAAAAGAGTATGGCAGAAACCAGGCAAAGACCAACATCTTACACCCTATACCAAGATAAAGTCAAAATGGGTGCACGATTTAGACATAAAGGGTGATACCATAAACAAATTAGGACAGCAAAAAATAGTTTACCTGTCAGATCTATGGAGAATAGAAGAATCCAAGACCAAACAAGAGACAGAGAACATTATGAAATGCACAGTGGATAATTTTGATTACATTAAATTTAAAAAAAAAGTCTTTTTGCACAAACAAAGTCAATTCAACCGAGATTATAAGGGAAACAGAAATCTGGGAAACAATTTTAGTGACTCTGATAAAGGTCTTATTTCCAAAATATATAGAGAAATGAGTCAAATTTATAAGAATACAAGTCATTCACCAACTGATAAATGGTTAAAAGACATGAACAGCAGTTTTCAGAGGAAGAAATCAAAGCTATCTATTCTCATATGAAAAAATGCTCTAAATCACTGTTGATTAGAGAAATGCAAATCAAAAGTACTCTGAGGTACCACATTACACCTGTGAGATTGGCTGATATGACAAAAAAAGAAAGTGATAAATGTTGGAGAAGATTTGGGAAAATTGGAACACTAATGTATTGTTGGTGGAGTTGTGAATTCATCCAACCATTCTGGAGAGTAATTCAGAATGATGCCCAAAGGGCTATAAAAATGTGCATACCCTTTGACCCAGCAATAGCACTTCTAGAGCTGTATCCCAATCCCAAAGCGATCAGACCAAAGGGAAGAGGACCCACATGTACAAAAATACTTATAGCAGCTTCTTTTGTGGTTGTCAAGAACTGAAATTGAGGTGATGCCCATCCATTGGGAAATGGCTGAACAAGTTGTGGTATATGAATGTGATGGAATATTATTGTTCCACAAGAAATGATGAGCAGGCGAACTTCAGAATAACCTGGAAATATTTGAATGAACTAATGCTGAGTAAAGTGAGCAGAACCAGGAGAACATTGTACACAGTAATAGCAATATGGTATGATGAACAACTTTGATAGACTTGGCTCTTCTCAGCAATGAAATGATCTAAGACAATTCCAAAAGATTCATGACAGAAAATGCTACCCACTTCCAGAGAAAGAGCTATGGAGTCTGAATGCAGATGGAAGCAGACTATTTTCCCTTTTTGTTTTGTTTTGTTTTTTCTTCTTCATGGCTTATTTCCTTTGGTTCTAATTCTTTTTTACAATATGACTAATGTGGAAAAATGTTTAATATGATCACACATGTATGGTCTATATCAGTGTAGAGGGGAGGGGGAGGAGGAGGAGAAAATTTAAAATTCAAAATCTTGTAAAGATGAATGTTGGAAACTAAAAATAAATACTAAAAATATATATGTTCATGATTGATTAATTCTATGTAAAGCATACACAATCTCTTCAAGTGCATGACTATACTCGTTAGATACTCTTTAAGTTCTCTCTCAACTCTGATATTATCTGATCTAAGGTCTATTCCAAATCTGAAAGAAATTCTCCAGTCTAAGCTGCCTCCCAGATTTGCCATTCTCTGTTCTCTCTACTATATTCTATGCCCAAACCCTGCTTTGACCTTCTCTGTTTCTAGGCTTTCCCTAAATAGTATGACTTGACTTCCTTCTGAAAAACCTTTATGTTACTTTTCTGCATCTATTTGGCCACTCTGCATCTTCTTATTCCAGACCCCCAGCACGCACATGAAGTCCTGATTACTGAACAAGATGATACATGAACTAAATCAGCTCTTTTCTCTGGAAGGCCACATTAGTATTCCATATCCTGTGTCGACAGCAATGTCAACAGAGCACAATTATCAAATATCCCTCTAATATGAAGTCGCAGACACATTTTATTAAAGATTAAATCATTCATGCCCTCAGTTCCACAGCAAAAGGAAGACTTGTCGTTTTTCCATGCACGGAGGCACCTTCCTTCACAGCACAGCCATGTTCCTGGAAAAAAAATGCATGTTAATCGAATTCTTGTAAAATATATTCAAATGAAGAAGAGATGCAATGTAATCTTTAGTAGAAAAGAACTGGATAGGGAGTTTGATGGCATGGATTCCAGTTTAGGCTCTGCCATTGAATCACTTGCATTTGATATTGGGTAAATGGCTTCTCTTCTCTGAATTCATTTTAGTTGCTGCAATGAGAGGGGCTGGGCTGGAAGTCCTCTAAACTTCCCTCCAGTTTTGATACCGTGTGGTCCACTTTTCTGATGGAAGAAGTCTGACTAGTCAGTCTTTCATAAGGTGCAGAATCAGTGCCGCAATTTGGCTAAGTCCAGATTTTATATGTTGAATTTGCTTGAAGTGAGGCATACCAGCAGACTAGAGGATATCATATACACCAGTGACCTAATATATTTCCAAGGCGTGACTACTTCAAATAAGAGGAAGTGTAAGGTTGATTGTGACCATCTTTTCTTTGAGATCCTCTCTAAAGCTTTGCAGTTCAACCTAAACTCTCTCTCTCTCTCTCTCTCTCTCTCTCTCTCTCTCTCTCTCTCTCTCTCTCTCTCTCTGTCTCAGAGACAGTAGGTATTCTGAAGCAGTGTGAATGGCCTGGAAATAGAGGTAATGAGTGGTGAGTGCCACAGCCCTTTATGCAGAGCCTTGGTCTCTCTCCATGACCTATCTAGAAGGTGGAGGGTGGTAGAAGAACTGTATCTGAAAGGAGCTGAATGAAGATCCCATCACATCTGTCTCTGGTCAACAGGAAAAAGATGTCAACTCTTGACTGATGGCCAAAGTTCGAAGTTTACTAAGGCTTTCTCTCCACACTCTATGCTGATCCTACACTGTACTCCAAAACTGATCTGAACAGTTGGCTCACACCATGATTTTTAAGATTTTCCTTGGCTGCCACCTTGTGAACTGCCTAGATTATTGGAAAGGACCTGGTGAGGAGGCTGGCTTTGAAACCTCAGACTGTCAGTCTTCAGGCATCATCTTTACCCCTCCTAACTGGAAACTGTTGGAGAGGCTCTTTACCTGCCAAGGAAGGTTCATAAAATTAAAAAAACAAAGATTGAAGCAAGCTTGGACATCATCTAGCCCAACTTTCTCAAGTTATAAAAAACAAAACTGATGCCCAGAGGAGAGGATATGATGGCCAAGGTCACTTGGTCAGTCAGACGGCAACACATTTCAAACTAACCTTCACTCCAAATACTAGGGATAGGAACTATACCTCTGATGTAACTGCCATAGGGAACTCTAGGATGTGAAAACTCCCTCTATGGATGCAAGTTGGCACCTTGTTCGCAATTTACAGTCTTAGAGAATTTCTAGAGCACTGAGAAGGTATGTCATTTGCCCAGGGTCACTCAGATAATATGAGCCAGAGGTGAGAGTTGAACCCAGATCTTCTTTAATGCTAAGCCATCTTTCTACCTGTTATACCACACTGCCTCTCTATAGTCATAGACTCATAGAATGTCAGGCCTGAAAGGGATCTTTTAATTAATCAACACACAATTGTTAAGTGCCTCCAATGGGCCAGAAACTGTTCTAACTGCAGCAGAACAAAGGTAAAAGAGAAAAAGAAAGTTACAGCTATAAGGGGGTGCGGTATTATCATCTAGTTGTAGTGGAAAGGTTTTTAACCTGGGCTTCATGGACTTCCTGTTAGACCTCAGGCGTGTGTGAATTTGGTTGGGAATAAATGTATTTTCATTCATGAAGCAGCTGCTTGGCACAATGGGTAGAGTGTTGGACTCAGAGTCAGTAAGGCCTGGGTTCAAAATTCTGACTTCGAGACCAGATAACAGTGGGATCCTGGGCAAATTCCTTCCCTGCTCTATCTCCAATTCTTCAGCAGCAAAATGGGAATACTAATAGCATGTACTGTCCAGGGTCATTGTAAGAATTAAATGAGATGAGACCCACTAAGCGCTTTGCAGGCATTAAAGTGCTATACAAATGCTAACTAATGTCATCGCTAAAAATCTATCTGAAATTTAGCAATTCTATTATTTAAAATATGATTCTGAGAAGGGTGGCAACCGTAAGCTTCTCCAGGAGGCCCAAGGATTCTCTGAGACATAAAAAGATCAAGAACCACTGGATTCCAGCCAAAATCCACATTTTAGAGAGGGAAACTGAAGCCTAGAAAGGGGCATCATTCACGGTTCCTGACTGGCGAAACTGACAAACAAAATGACCACAGCAAGAATTGAGCTTCCAATGAAGCAGGAGAGGTTTGTGTGACAGAAGAAAGAACACTCAGGAAGGAAGGGATATTGATGGCCACAGAGGAAGACTAAGAGGCTTTCTTTCCCTACAATAATCTCTCTGGATTTATTTGTTTAAAGCAGGAGATTGAACCAGATGATTCTTTAGATGCTTAGGAATCTTATCATTCCATGATTTCAGAACTTCCAAAATGTTAAGACCTTGCCTCAAGAGAAACCTGCCTGGTTATCAATGTCATCTAAAAGTTGAAACATTGGACTCTGCCACCTTCTTGCTCACCACTCCTTAATATGCTTCCTTTCCCAAGACACACCAGGCTATATGCCATCCCTAGGAGTCTCCTTGAAAACTGCTGACTGGGCCATTCCTTTGTGTAGATACATCCTCACTCTCCTCATTGCAATCCCCTCACCCAGCAAGGCTTAGCTGCCACTAATGCCAGGAAACTCTTCTTGACCACCATAACCTTTTGCAACCTCTCTCTCCAATGAACCCTGGAAGAAGTGAAGGGCTGGGCTGATGCTCTTAAATGGCTGATGTCTTTCTCCTTCCTAGACAGGATTCTCCCCACTGGTAATGTTGCTTGGTCCCACCACTTGATCTTCATACCCTTGTCTATCCTGGAACCTGGACCCAGGGAAAAGAAAGAAGAACCAAAACACAGCCTTCCTTGTAAGATGGGCTTTCCTTTTTCCTCTGGATCTCTTAGCTGCCATGAAAACAATTCTCCACAGGCTGGAGGATGGGGAGAGGGAGTGAGATCCCAGAGGGTGCCTTGGACCTCAGGACTCTTAGGTAAACCACAGAGACCTTCAAGGACAAGACACACCCTTGGAGAACGTAAATTCTCTGTGTGTGTCATTCTAAAGCCCAGCTGTGATACGTGACCCAGCTTACCACCCCAGTGTACAGGCATGGACAAAACAAGGCTGAACTGCCATGAGAGATTGACCCTAATTGTTACTGGAATACTGAGAACCACTTCTGCACTAATGGGGGCCATCTCCAGTCGTTCTGATCTATTTCTTGCCACTGGATCCAGATTGCTCTGGAGGAGAAAGTGAAGCTGGTGACATTGAATAGCCCTCCCTCACTTAAATTCAAACCACTATCAAGTCACAGCCTTGTATTCCTGATGTCACAGTCCTGTTCAAGAAGGAAGGACAAAAAACAACACGTGTACCAATCTAATAACAATAACCACCATAGAGAGCATTGTAAAGTTTGGAAAAAGTGGTTACATTTGCTCTCATTTGTCCTCCCAACAATCCTGGGAAGTAGGTGCTACTATTCTCCCTATTTTATAAAGGAAAGCATGGAGGTTGAAAGGGGGCAGTATTTTCCCAGGGTCATGCAGCTAGGTTTTGTCTGAGCCAGGATCTGAACTTGCATCTTCCTAACTCCAAAGCCAACACTGTCCCCTGGGCCACTTAGCTGTCAGACATGGCTCTGGAGATGACCTGGGTCTGAGGGATGGTCCATGGCCAGCCTAGCCTCAGCTTTAGTCATCTTCAGGTTATTTCCTGGTGGTCTGCAGCATCCTTAATAATTGCCCATTAAATGATTAATTCAAAGCTCAAACCAGGAAAGGATCTGGGAGGTTATCAGGTCCATTCCCCTTTTCATACTCTCCAATAAATGCTAATCTTGTGTCTGACAAGGATGGAAAAGGTGCCACCCACTGAAGCAAGTAACTATGACTTTGGACACTTGTAATTAATAGTAAATTGTTTGTTTGTTTGTTTGTTTTCTTGAGTGGAGCTGAAGCCTGATGCTGAAAATACTCCCCACAGCTTTATCCTCCTCTCTGAGGTCGAGTAGAGCCCAAGGGGCTTCTTATAGGGACTTAGGCCAAGTAATCAGGGACACAGTGGCTTCTCTGCACCCTACTTTGTGTCTAGTTCTTTGAGAAGGGACAAAAAAAGAAAACCTTCCTAACAAATGACACTGAGTTCCTCATCACTAAAGGTCATCTGACCTAATAAAACAAAAACAAGTGGAAGCAATCTCTTGATCTAAGCAAAAAAAAAAAGTTTTGGTGGACTGAACATATTTTAGGATAGATCTTCTAAATATTGGTAATCCTCAGATCTAACAGGTCTACAGGGAGACTGGGTCACTAGATTAAGATATATTATAGAAAGAATTCTGGTTCAGGTAGATTTGGAATCAGGTCCCTTCCAATTCTGAGAGACAGGGTCTCAGGGTCTCAGAACAAACATTTATTTTTTTTTCTGATATATTTTTATTTATTTCACTATATATTTCCAATTACATGCAAACATTTTTAACAGAGTGAAGTGAGATTTTTTCAATATATTTTATTTATTTTGTTAAACATTTCCCAATTATACCTGAAAAAATTTTTAGCATTTATTTAAAAAAAAAGTCCCAAATTCCTTTCCCCCTCTTTGAGAAGGCAAGCAATTTCAAATTGATTATACACGTGAAGTCATGCAAAATATATTTCCATATCAGCCATGTTGCAAAAGAAAAGATAAACAAAAAATTAAACAAGAAAAATAAAGAAAGTAAAAAACAGTACAACTTAATCTCCATTCAGAGTTCATTAGTTTTCTTTATGGAGCTGGATAGTACTTTTTCATCATGCAGTCCTGAATCAGTCTTGATCAAATTAGCCAAGTCTTTTACAGTTGAACATTCTTAAAATACTGCTGTCACTGTGTACAGTGTTCTGGCTCTACTCACTTCATTTTGCATCAACTCATATGTTTTTTTTTTCTGAAACCACCCTGCTCATCGTTCCTTGTAGCACAATAATATTCCATCACAATCATATAGCACAACTTGCTCAGACATTCTCCAATTGATGGACATTCCTTTGATTTCCAATTCTTTGCCACCACAAAAAAGAGCTGCTACAAATATTTTTGTGCAAATAGGTCCTTTTTCCTTTTCTTTGATCTTCTTGGGATATATGCTTTGTAGTGGTATTGTGATTCAAAGAATATGCACAGTTTTATAACCCTTTGGGTGTAGTTGTTCTCTGGAATGGTTAGACCAGTTCATCTCCACCAGCCATGCATTAGTGTCTCAATTTTTCTACATCCCCTCCAGCATTTGTCCTTTCTCTTTTCTGTCATGTGAGCAAATCTGATAGGTATGAGGTGATATGTCAGAGTTGTTTTAATTTCCATTTCTTTAATCAATAGTGATTTAGAACATTTTTTGGTATGACTATTATTGATAGCTTTGATCTCTTCTTCTGGAAACTGCCTGGAATGAGCATTTATTAAATGCCTATTTGCCAGACACTGTACTGAGTTTTCCAAATACTGTCTTGTTTGACCCTACAAAAAGCCTGTGAGGTAGACGCTATGATCCCCATTTGACAATTAATGACATTGGGCAGACAGGTGAAGTGACTTGCGCAGGGTGACACAGCTAGTGTCTGAAGTTGGATTTGAATTCAGTTCTTCCTGACTCCAGTTCCACTCTCTATGCACTGAGCCACAAATTTGCCTCAGTAAAATTCCAGCCCGGAGAAGTGAACCTTGTCCAAGGTCACACAGTTAATTGGTGTCACAGAAAGGATTAGAACACACATCACTTGACTTCCTTTCCACAGTTCACAGCCAATAGAGAGATCTTAAAAAGTTAGTCATGAGGCTGACCTTGAAAAATCCTTCTGGGGACTGTTGGGGTATTTAATATTCATGACCTAGAGACTGCATATCCCTTCACTACCCACTGGTTCCTAGCCAAACCAAGACGCCAAAGGTGTTGGTCTAAAGTTTGACTGCCTTTCTCACTCTCCCATCCAAAGTGAGACCTGCACCCCCTCTAAGAAAATATCCTCCCCCCTCCAAAAAATAACCCATCAATAACAAAATTATAAAACTGGAATCAAGTGGAGAGAAAGTGTTCCCCTGATGAATGATTTAAATAAACCTATTAATTATCTGAGGCTTACTGTGCCTATGTGTGGCAGTGGCAGCCTCTAAATAATGTAAGTTTGGAAGCCTCAGCATCTATTACATTTAATTACTTTCCCCTGTGGCGTGCATGATAAAGACATAGCAATAAACAAGCTCAGGTCCCCCCTAAACCCATATACCAAAGGTGACTCTTAGAGCCCAGCTGGGGAAAGAGCTCGAGCCCCCACTGCCTGGGAGTGATTCAGCATGGTTTCCACTGAGCAAGGAAAGTGGAAGGGCAAACTCTGGCAGCCAGTGGGGGGAGCCAAGGGGGGGAGGGTCAGAGAGATGATGGGACTTAGCTTTGGAGAGCGACACCTTCAGAAACTGGCATCACAACTGAGAGCTTCATCAAAACATCCTTCTCCTCTCTGATAACCTTCATTCCAAGGGATGTCTTTGAAGGACAGCTGGTTTCCTTGGCTCTGCTCAGGGGCCATGTCCCTCCTCTTGGACTTTCACAAGTCTTTCACCGGACATTTATATTTATATTTCCCCTTTAACGGGCAAGTTTATGAAATCAATTAATGAGCTAATCAGCTTCTTTTGTTCTCCTTTCATTATTCCTTTCAGTCAAATATAAAACCCAGAAAGCCCTGCACCCCCAAACTGCAAAAAGCATATGTTCCCCTATCACCTGTCCAAGGAACACAAACTCTTCAGTCTTTACTGCCTCCCAGCTCAATGCCCATCACTCCAGATTAAGCCTCCCCATGCACTTACCTCCCAAAATGGACTATTTAGCCTCCATAGACATGCCCTGCGCTCTCCCCACATGAGGATCTTGCTATTCCCCACCCTCCCCCCAACATTCCCTCAACTGGGTTTTGTATTTTCTCCTTATAGCTCTTGTAGCTAGTTATCTATGTTTTGCCGTATCTTCACTAATAGACTGTGAGGTTTCTGAGGGCAGCAAGTCTCCCTTTTGTCTCCATATTTTGTCCTGGTCAATGGTAGGTGCTCAACCAGCTCTGGTTACCTTGCAGTGAATCCTGCCTCTGTCAGTGACTCTGTGGTCTTGGGCAAATCTGTTTCCTTCTCTGAGCCTCAGTTTTCTTATCTGTAAAATGAAAGTGTTAGACTAGATGATTTCTTGGGTCTCTTCTATTTATACATTGATCAATTTTGTAATTAGTGATTCTGCCACTTATAACCTGCCTGATGTAAGGCAAGTTGCTACCATTTCTGGGCTTGTTTCTTCATCTTAAAATGAGGGGTGTGGAGGAGAGGCTCATGTTGATGTAGAATACCACAAATTAACATTATCTGTGTTATGCTACATGTTTAGTTATTTTGTGAAACATTTCCCAATTACGTTTTAATCTGTCTCTAGCCACCAGGCTCTTTGCAAGTTTGACACCTGTGGCATTCCAGAAGGGCCTCTGACGCCCCCTGTATGATTCTGTGAGTCACAACAGCTACTCTCTCCCTAACAGAAAGGGCTTCCTGAGGAAGTAGGAGGCTTCCTCTCCTTAAAGGTCTCCAAGCAGAGGTTGAATCATCACTTATCTAAGACTCTGCAGAGGATTCCTCTGGACAAGATGCCCCTGGAAGGCCTCCTCATTCCAAGGTTCCATGCCTCATGGGATCACCAGATGCCAGATTGAGAGCAGAGAGAGGCCTGCGCAGAGTTCAGTCCCCTCATGTTAGATGGGAGGCAGCTAGGCAGCCCAGATTTTAAAGCATGAGACTTGGGATCAGAAAGAGCTGAATTCAAATCCTTCCTCAGATACATACTAGCTGTGGGACCCTGGGGCATATCTCAGAACTTCTCTGAGCCTCAGTTTCCCAATATATAAATATAGATCACCACCATCATCACCATCATCATCATCATCATTGCCATCATCATCATCACCATAATCATCACTATCATCATCATCATCATCACCCTCATCATCATCATCATCATCACCATCATCACCATCATCATCATCATCATCATCATCACCCTCATCACCATCATCACCATCATCATCATCATCATCATCATCATCATCACCACCATCACCATCATCATCATCATCATCACCATCATCATCATCATCATCGCCATCATCATCATCACCCTCATCACCATCATCATCACTATCATCACCATCACCACCATCACCATCATCACCATCATCATCATCACCACCATCACCATCATCACCCTCATCACCATCATCACCATCATCATCATCATCACCACCACCATCATCATCACTATCATCATCATCACCATCACCATCATCATCATCACCCTCATCATCATCACCATCACCATCATCACCATCACCATCATCACCATCACCACCATCACCATCATCATCACCATCACCATCATCATCATCATCATTGACATCATCATCACCATCACCACCACCATCATCATCACTATCATCATCATCATCACCATCATCATCATCATCATCACCCTCATCACCATCATCACATCATCATCATCATCATCACCATCATCATCATCATCATTGCCATCATCATCATCACCATCATCCATCTCCTAGAGTTGTGAGCATCAAAAGAGGTGACTTGTGCTTTGCTCATCTTACCGTGCTATATAAATGGAAACTATTATCATTATTACAAAGGGGGAAACTGAGGTCTAGAGGGGTTAAAATGGCTTGCCCAGCATTACACAACAAAGGTAATGAGTGTCTGAGGTGGGATTCGAACCCAGGGTCTCTGACTCTATAGCCCACCCTGCTGCCTGGTCTCTAACTTGTCTCTGCTTCTACCCCAATACTAGGGCTCTGAAAACACGACTTCAGACAGTTTCCCTGATCACTCTGCCTTCCATGGGTCCCCTCCTCTATTAATGCTTCTTGTGGGAACCCCTCAGGGCCAGTGCCTACCCTACAAGTCCACTCCTAGCTAGGTCACCTTCCCCTAAGTGACCCCCCCTGTAGTCACCCATGAGGGGTCTCAGGAGTCCCAAACAACCCATTGACTCATGACTCACCGAGACACTTAGGCCCCATGGTTTCTACTGAACTTTCCTCCCCACTAAAATGCATTGCTTAAACACACACACACACACACACACAGACACACACATACATCCTACAGACTCACTTGAACGTATATTGTATGAAAAGAATGGATGTCAGAGAAAAGCTGTTGGGAGGAATGAAAATGCATTGCCCCTGACAGAGGAGCTGAGATCGCAGCTGGAGCCCTAGAAACTGTTCTCTTCAGCCACTGAGCCCACGACCCTCACGCCGATCCTCAGCAAACTAAGGGGACAGATGGAAAGGATTGGGAGATCTAATGCATGAGAAATGAAATTACGAAGGGGACTGGGAGAGCGGGGATCAATGAGGAGTGTCTGGGGAAACAACACTGACAGCTTTATGTATATTTAGAAGGAAAGCCAGAGGAAAAATCCGGAATGGCCCAGTGCCCAAAAAAGTGCCTGGAGCTGCTTTAATGAACAGCAGAGGAGACATGCTTGTGAAAATATTCCAACATGGGCCCCTTCCCAATGAAGACAGTGGAGAAAGCAAGAAAAATATTTTTGGAAAAGGTGGCTCCAACTTCTTTGAAAGGTTTCTTGGATTCCCCAAGACAAGAATCTGTCCCTCTGTCTGTCTGTCTGTCTAGCCTTCAATGAGTAGGGGGCAGCTGGGCAATAATGGTGAGAGAGCTGGGAGGCTGAAGCAGGAGCCTGTTAGAAACCCCAGCTCTGTGCCTACCTTGTTTGGGCAAATGGCAGGAAATAGAAGAGGGCCTGGACATGGAGACTATGGTGGCAAATGGTACATCTTGGCCTGGACCAAGGCCTGCGCACCACTGAGAGGCTCCACCCAGAAGCTCATTCACCACATGACTGTGGGCAAGTTACTTCCTCTGCCTGGGCCTCAGTTTCCTCAGCCATCAAATGCAGAGAATACTGCACGGGGGCATTATGAGACAAAGGGCTTCTTTTTATCAACTGTTTTTCATACATGAGGCAGTGATAGGAGCCCCAGCTTAGGAGACTCAGAGGACCAGCTATTCAGAGGTGAAACAGGCCTTAGAAAGCCTCTAGTTGTGAAAATATGTTTAATGGGCATGTAAATGTCAAGCCTATATCAGATTGCGCTCAGTTTTGGGGAGGGGGGGGAAGGGGGAGAAAAATTTTCAACTCAAAAGCATATGGAAGTGATTGTTGATAAATCAAAATGAATTAATAAAATTTAAAAAAAATTAAAAAATTAAAAAAAAGGCAGCCTCTAGTCTAAGCCCCTCAACTTGGAGAGGCCCAGAGAAACAAAAATAACTTGTTCAAGGTCAGAGGATCATAAGTTTAGTGCTGAAAGGCTTGGCTATAAGGGAAACCAAGGCTCAAAAAGAAAATCCCCAAGATCACACAGGAGAGCAGCAACAGAGCTGCTTAACTAGTGACCATGTAGCCTAGCCCCTCCTCCTTTTACAGATGAGGAAATCGAGGCTCTGAGAGCTGAAGGGACTTTGCCAAGACCACATAGAAGGAAAGCTTCAGAGGGCAGTTCTGAGCCCAGCTTTTGACTCCCATCATGGCTCTATCTGCTCCCCCAGGTTCAATGAACAAAAACTTGGCTCTGCCCCACATTTGTTGAGTCACCTTTGGAACATCGTTCCCCTCTCTGGCCCTGTTTGTTCTTCTGGAAGTAAAGCCACTGGCAGAGGTAACCCCTAAGATCCCTTGGAGACGTGACCTCTCCCACCCTGATCTGAGGCACCTGCCTTGGGCTGGGGCCTGACATGGTGCAGCCCATCTCCCCTTGCTGGAAGTCTTCAGACTTGGGGGGGGGGTGATTCATCGGGGGCATCTCATAATGGGATAGAAATCGCAGTAGGATTGGAAGGTGCTTGGATTAGGGGCCAGAAAACCTGGCCTCCAAGTGTGCTCCTGCCGCTGACTCCTTGTGTGGCCTTGGGAACTGATGCTCAGCGTGCCTTAGTTTCCTTATTTGTAAAGGGAGGCTCCTGGCCCACATGATCTCTAGGGCTTCTTGTCTCCATCAACCAACAGACATTTATTTCGTTTCTTGATTTTCTTTTTAATTTCTTAAATTCTCAACCACCAAACACCAAACCAAATGAGTATTTCTGTAGAACAGAAGAATTAGACTACACCTGAAACTGCGAATCTGTGCTGTGCTCACCTTGATTGTCCATTTAAGTAAGTGATAAAATCAATGGGCTTTCAAGGCTGGCCTGCTTGGCTTCATTTCCTTATGGCCTTCTGCTCTTCTTCAGTTTCTTTTTCCTTTTTGTTTGGGGGGCTGGCAGAGGATCTCCAGCTTTATCCTTCCTCCTTTTCTAATTTCCCCTTTCAAATTGAAAAATAAAGATCTTCCTTTTATTTAAGGAACTACTATGTGCCAGGTCAAGCTAGTTGCTGGGGATACAAATATAAAGAATGAACCAATCACTATTTACAAAGACACGTGTGTGTGTGTGTGTGTGTGTGTGTGTGTGTGTGTGTGTGTGTGTGTGTGAGAGAGAGAGAGGAGAGAGAGAGAGAGAGAGAGAGAGAGAGAGAGAACTCTTTCACAGCAATGGGAAACCCCCTTTTTTTATAGGATCAGTAAAGTGGGAGCATTTTCTACATTGCCTAATAAAGAAGGGGAGTCAGAGATGTTAGGGAAGCTAACTTTAATCACACCAATCCGGCAAGATGCTGACAAGGGAGGAGGAGGTATTACTACCCAGTCTCTGGGTTTATTAGCCTTGGGATATTTGCATCGTGGGTTGCTAGAGCTGTGCCAATCAAACTGGTTTTCCCTGTCCATGTCTCAGAAATGTTTGTCTCATTCTAGCTCTTGAGACCATGAGGAAGTAGGTAGCAGAGAACACATGAATGAAGTAAGTCATAAATCTCTATGACTCCCTATTCTACACACATACACTTGTGAAGTCAGGTCATCATCTTCTCCTGAGATGGAGATTGTAGGGTCTGATGTCAGACAATCCATGAAAAGCTCATGGACGTGTAATTTATGAGAATGTCAGCAGCAGGTAGTGACCACCTTTCTTGATGTTCAAGTTGATATAAGGGAAGGAAAACCTTATGATGTCTCTTGAGCATGGAATCCTGCTACCCATGGGGCACCCTGAGACATCTCTTAGTAACCCTGCTTATGGTAACATCCTTTTCTTTGCAAGCAAAGATAAAGGTATGGATTTGCTATCATGCATAGAGTTTTCAAGTTTTGGGTGTGGGGTGCCCTGAGGTATTCACTCGATCATCCAATTCCTCTTGGAACTAAATCTAAAAGTTTTACAAGACAGAGGGAGGGAGGGAGGGAGGGAGAGAGAGAGAGAGAGAGAGAGAGAGAGAGAGAGAGAGAGAGAGAGAGAGAGAGAGGTAGAGAAACAGAGACACAAGAGAGACAGATGATGGGAGAGAGATGAGAGGAGAGAGGGAAAAAGGGGGAGAGAGGGAGAAGAGAGACAGGGGGAGAAAAGGAGAGGATACACAGAGGGAACAAGGGAGGGAGGGGAAGAGACGAGAAGAGAAGAGAAGAGAAGAGAAGAGAAGAGAAGAGAAGAGAAGAGAAGAGAAGAGAAGAGAAGAGAAGAGAAGAGAAGAGAAGAGAAGAGAAGAGAAGAGAAGAGAAAGACAGAGACAAAGACAGAGAAAGAAGAGAGAGAGAGAGAGCCAGAGAGAGAGAGAGTGAGAAGAGAAACAAAGAGAAAGAAGAGGAGAGGGGAAGAGAGAGGGAAAGGACAGACAGGGAGGGGGAGAGAGGGGAGAGAGATGAGAAGGAGAAAGAGAGGAGGGCAGGAATCAAGGACAGTATCTATGGCAATTTAGGTAAATTCTATGTAACAAACATTTATCAATCAATCAGTCAACGGACATTCATTAAGCCCTTGCTATGTGCTGGTACTAGAGAAAGAAATGATGAACCATTCTAGTATCTTTGCTAAGAAAACCTCAGATGGGTCAGAGAGAGTTGGACATAGCTGATATGACTGACAACAAAACTGTTCCAGGTGTTGGACACACAAAGACGAGAACCATGTTTGTCCGCATGGAGTTAACATTCCAGTGTGTGTGCTGGGGGCTCTGTGAGGTGGAGGTGAGGTGAGAAGGGCCTCAGGCCTGGGACAGCACTGTCCCAAGTCAGGGGATGGAATGCTGGATACAGGAAACTGAGCAGGTCAGGTTGCCTGGCCTGTGGAGGGTGTGAAAAAGGGGAGGAATATGAAATCAGCTGAGAAGGTGAGGATGATGCCACGGCCACTGCCAGCAGCAGCAGCTCTAATGGAAAGAGGGACTCAGGAGTCCGAAGTGTCCTTCTCTATATCTCACTGGATGAACCTAACAGGTAGTGCATAGAGGCAGTTCTGTTATTTCCATCTTTTGTATTGTGGCCTAACAGACCCAGAAAAGATCTTAGAAGTGGTCCAATACAATCTCTCATTTTATAAATGAGGAAACTGGGATCAGCCAGAGGGGCAGTGACTTGTCCAAGGTCCTACAGGTGGTAAGGAGCAGATTTAGGGTTCAACCCATCATCCCCTCATTTCAAGCTCAGCTCCCTTGTGATCACAACACTCAGAGGAAGAACACAGGACTCAGTGAGGCAAAGGGACCTAGCTAGGAGTACACAGTCATCTACACAGAAGGGACTTAGCCATCATCAAGTCCAGCTGGTGGACTATAGCTGAGGAACCTTTACAGAGAAGGAAACTGAGTCTTAGGGAGCTTATGGCTTGTCTACACTCACACAACTTGCAAGCGTCTCAGGAAGAATTGGAAGCCATGCTTTCTTATCTCCAAGGGCAGTGTTTTATCCATTATGCCATGTTATTCTGAGCAGTACTTAAGTGACCCCAATAAGATTGGACTCCAGGCCCTCTAACTCCCAATTCTGTGTTGCTTATACTACCATGGCTGCTTGGGAATGGTGCTAACAGGCTCATATGGGCATAAATCCCAAGATATTGTCCTCATTGGAACAGTGGCGGCACAAGGGAAGGAGCCTTGCATGGGGATCAAAGGACCTGGGTTCAAATCTCACCTCTGACACTTACTCCCTGTGTAATTATGGGCAAGTCACTTAACCTTTCTAGGCCTTAGTTTCTTCATCTATACAATGAAGATAATAATAGTATCTACCTCATAAAGTTGTTATGAGAATTGAATAAGGTAATATGAATGAAATGCTTTATAAACCTTAAATCACTATGAATGATCGATGTTATCATCATCACCATGATTGCTGCCAGTATTATTATTATTGTTGTTACACCATGCTAGTGGACCAGTGGGCCACAGGATCTTTGCTAAAGTTCTGGGTCTTTCAATCACAATCTGCTATCTTTTTGTTTGTTCATTTGTTTTTGCTAGGCAATGGGGTTAAGTGACTTGCCCAGGGTCACACAGCTAGTAAATGTCAAGTGTCTGGTCTGAGACCAGATTTGAACTCAGGTCTTCCTGACTCCAGGGCTCTATCCACTGCACCACCTAGCTGCCTCTTTGCTATCTCTTAACATACAGATTTCTGTCTAAGTTGACATTTGAACAAAAAGAGCAGTGCAAATAAGTCCCCAAATCCATAAACCTCCTAACCCTAACTTTTACAGACACAGACAGCAGATTTCCAGTTCTCTCTTACTAATCCCGAAACACTATTTGCATCACCTGGAACATTCAACAATAATTATAAAAATTCTAGAGTCCTGATCTGTTATAGACAGATAGAGAGATAGAGAGATGATGGATGGATGAATAAATATAATATTTCCTCGTTAAGAAATGGCCATAATACTTTGATGATTTGGGCTGTCTGACCTTCATTGAACCTGAAAGATTCTTGCTTGAATTTTTACTTAAATGAAGGTCTCAGCCTCAGTCTTTTAAATTGACAGCCCTCTCCCAGTTAGGCCTCCTGAGGGCTCCCTAAAGAAAAATGAACTCATGGGACTGAAAATGTAAAATGTTGTGCAGATATTTTTTTTTCTACAAGAAAGTACCAAGTTCAAAATTTTAATATACACAGTACTAATCACAAAACATACCAATTTTTGTTTAAAAAATAATTTTCCCAGAATTAGAAAATAAAATTCCCAGAATTTCATTATTATGATCATTCCATTCTGAACTGAATTTTTATTAATGGAAATAGGATGAATTTAACACATCTAGTGAATTTTGTCTGTCAACTTGCCCAGTGTCAAATACAGTCACACATGTGGTTTTTTTTCCCCCTTGGGAGAGCCTGCTGGCCTTTTCAGAATATTCTGAATTCCCACTTATTTCCTACATGGCCAAGATAAGAGGGCACACTGCTTACATAAAGGTTGAGAGATCACAGAATGAGAGCTGGAAGTCACTTCAGAGGCCATTTAGGCCAAACATTTTATTTTACAGATGAGAAAAGTAATGCCCAGGGAAGTCAGAGGATCATAAGTTTAAAGTTGTAAGTCACAGCAGAAGTCATCCAGTCCAAACTCATCATCTTACACGTTAGGAAACTGAGGCTAAGGAAAGTCACAGGATCATAGCATAGGTTTAGAGATCTAAGGCACCACATAGGATTACAAGAAGAAGAGCTGAGGAGGAAAATTATTGGAGAAAATCAACCTCACAGAAGAAGAAAGGATAAAGAAGAGACATTGAATACAGCTGCAAGAGCTTCAATCCAACAAGTTCAAAGGAGATTTTAAAGCTGTAAAAAAAAAAATAGAAATGGAAAAAAAGCTAATGATATTAACTTTGGTAATCACCACTTCCTATAGTTCAACTAATATAAACTAGTTGATACAAAAAAGAGGCCAGATAATCACAAAAAACTGCCTTGGCTAAGAAACACTTGACCTCCTTGCCAAGTAGGAAGAGATGACAGTCAAGGGCAACATTGATTTGAAATAAAAACTCATTTATACAACACTACAGTGTTGATGGTGGAAGATTGGGAGCAGCATTACTTACAATTTAGCACAAAATAGGAGAAGTGAGAATCATCCTACAGAGAGCTTGAGACCCAATAAGCCATAACAACTCAAGAACATATTCTTGGAGGAAACTGGTAGGAAGAGAATGAAGAGATTGGAAATGGAAGACATCTAAGGAGATTTCTGTATCATCAGGGATGATGCAGTTATCCCATCTGGACCTTAACACCTCAATTTCTGCTTTGAAAGAGTAAGAAGCAGCATTTAGTAAGTGTAATGGGATAAAGGAGCTTGACCAGACAAAGCAGACACAATTGGAAACCATGGTGGAGAAGGTATAACATGGAATGCATGTGAAGAACTTTCAGAAGGTATCTAAAGCAGGCAAAGATACACAAAAAGTGAATGTAAAAAGCAAAAGTAAGAATATTTTGATGTAAGAAAACAAACACTGACACATCAGAACTGTTGTCTCATCAGTCTTATGGCTCATGTCTGTAGGACTGATCTAAACACACAAACATATCGAGAGCAGCCTTCATGAAAACAGTAGCTGGGACCAGGAAGTGCTTTTTATTTTATTTTATTGTTTGGCTAGGCAATTGGGGTGAAGTGACTTGCCCAGGTTCACACAGCTAGTAAGTGTCAAGTGTCTGAGGCTGGATTTGAACTCAGGTCCTCCTGACTCCAAGGCTGGAGCTCTACCCACTGTGCCACCTAGCTGCCCCCAGGAAGTGTTTTGCAATGGATTCTCAACAACACACCCCACAACTTTGCAAAAACAATAAATCAATAAACATTAAAAAGTACAAAAAAGATAGGCTCACATTGCATTTGTTTCATAATTTCAAACAAAAACCAACCAATTCAAAAACAATTGACTCTGAAGAACAAAATAGAACATGAAATGTTCTTTTCCACCGTGAAATCTCTTCTATAATACCAGAAAATCATGAGAGAGTTTTTTGATAAATACAACCATAAAGGTAAATATCACAAATAATCCTGTGATCGTTAACATCAATGAAGCATCTGTCATAGACAATATCCTATACAGGATCCTAATGTAGAAAGGATTTTCCATATAGGCTGACACAGTTTCAGATGCTACTGTTTGTGAATGAAATCCATTATTACTCAAAAGAGACTGACCTAACAATCCAGAGGGGAAGTACTAAGTGGATGAAAAAAGAATGCCTGCTTCCCAGACTCTGACATGCAGGTATATCATCAATCCATTGACTTTACATATCAGTGCATTTATCAGGGCCAAGAACCATAGAGGGATAATGTGTTGGGTTCAGAATTCATTGAAGGTGGAGTGGGTAGGAAGAGAGCCAGATGGATTTCATTTGGGAAAATGGGCAGTTCTTTAAGCATTTCACATTGCTCCTTGGCGTGAATGGTTATATTTTCCAGGCAACTCTTTTCATGATGATGCTATACATTTATGAACCTGTAAACAAAGGAATCCCTGGAAATGAGGTTTGTAGGATGCTCCAAGAGCAGTGGAGAGATGACTGGTAGACACAATTAGGCTGCAATCAATTCTCAATGGTATACTAAGGAAGAGTGCCTGATTTGGTTCAGGGCATGGATCCCACTGAAAGTCCGGTGAAATCTGTGGACCTTTTCTCAAAATCAGGTTTATACATATATTATATATATACACACATATGTACATACATATATGTATATACATGCAATATATATATATATATATATATATATATATATATATATAAATGTATTCATAAATGAAGGACGTGCAAATTTTAAGTTATATGCTAGTGAAAATAAAGATGTATATTTCTTATCCAACTTCATGAGCCCCTTGAAAGCCATGAGTGCACTCCAGGTTATGAACTCTTCTCCAAGAAAGAGGGTATTGTTGTTTTTCCTTTGTTCTGAAAAGGACCAATGACTTCAGGAGGGAGATGTCATGGCTTGCAAGTGAATTGGATTTAAGTGAGGGAGAACTATGGAAAGTCGTCAGCCTCACTCTCTCCTCCAGAGTCATCTGAGTTCAGTGGCGAGACATAGGTCAGGACAACTGGAGGTGACCCTAGATGCATTGGGAGACCTTGACCTTTGTAAGCTAAGGATGTGACTGAGCAAGTGGACAGAGTCACCATGAAGATGAGCTAGTTCTATATCAAGAGAAAGGGAATAACTTGTGAACTGCCTGAGAGTTGCCTTGGTGCCCATGAAATGTGAAGGGACTGAAAGACGCCTAGCACATTACTCTCTCTAGAAGAGCTATGAGCTGTGGGTGAACATGAGAGTATGCATGGGCTGTGGATTACCCCAATGCAGGCAAAAGTCACTTCACGGCACTCACAGGACCATTGCTATTTTGAAGAAGAGCTGCAGTGGACAGGCCATTTCACCTTAAGAGATCTCAGTTTGCTCATCTACAGAAAGAAAGGGGCTGAATTAAATCTTTTGAATCTTTTTCAATCTAAGATCTTTTCCCTATCTAAGCCCAATGATTCTAGGTGAAACACAAGACTTGTGCCAATCACACATACTCATAAAACCGAAACACACTTCCAGTCTACTGGAAAGCCCATCTGCCAATACACTCTGCAGTCAAACAAGCATTGATCAAGGAATCACAAAGCCCTTCCTTCCAGCTTTCAGCCACCATGCCTTTGGCATGGAGCCTCAGTTTCCAGTCTTTGAAACAGGGGTACCAGCACTTGTACTGCCTCTTTCATAGGGCTCTTTGTGGGGAAAGCCTTAATAAACTGTGGCTCACTATATAAATATTAGTTGTTGTTATAATCATAATTATCCTTCTCTAATGGCCTAATCAGGGCAGAAGTTTTTGCTTTGGAAAACTAACAATTAGCTTTGCTAAGAGAAGTATAAACAGATGACTATGAATGAGTTTGCTAAATCATCTTTTCAGTAGTAGACATTAGTTAGATTTTATCTGATGCCATATGCAAAACGCGTACCTATGGCCATGTTCATGTGTTTGCTATCTAAATAGTGATAGTAATGAGATCAGCTTTGAGTGATACACAAAATCTCTCCCTCAGGGGAATCCAGAAAGGGAGCTTTTTATGGTATTCTGTGCAGGGTTGAATAAGCCCAAGTGTTTACACAAGATCTTTTTTTCCCCCCAATTCTTCCCCTAAAGAGCATGAGCCTGATCATCTGATGATAAATATTTATTTAAGATTTTTTTTTCCCAACATCAATGTGATAAACTGAACCTTGACATAATCAATAAAGCCAAGAGGATCAGTTAATCTACATTAGGACCTTCTGAAGATATTTCAGCAGTGGCCATGATTCTACAGTGCTGAGGGGGCTTAAAAGGATTGACCCAATTAAGCACATAGCCCATGAACTTAATCAATTCTATCATGGCTTTCAAGGCTACATGGAAAGCAAAGAGATAGATGCTGGGAGAATGCATGCATGATTGCCAGTGCTACACAATTTGAAAGTGCTTGAAGACATTCAGCAAAAGCTGATGAAGGATCAGAGAAAAGTCACCCTAATTCAGAAGGGAAGCACAATGGCACTGTTGTCTTTTATATCTAGCAAGGAGGCTATCAGTCACCAAGTCTACTCTCCTTTCTTTACAGATAAGGAAACTGAGGTAAGACAAGGGGAAGGAATTAGCCTCAGGACTTACAGGGTCTTGGTGGCAGATTCAGATTTTCTGATTGTTTTTAAATTGATCCATCTGTGAAATCTCATAGTAGGAAGAAAAGAAAATCACGGGGGCTCTCAGCTAATTTGTTGGGGCTCCTCTGTATATGTGAATTGAGCCTAAGATTAAGTTGTTGGGGTTTTTTTTGTCTCACTGTGTACTCATACATTGAAGTGGTAATATACTAGAACACCCAGATGTTGTTCAAATGAAATTTTGTCATCATACTTTAAGGATATTGTACTTGGGAAACAGATACATCCCCATTTAAGTGTAAAACTTTATATTTATCCTTATTATATTTCATCTTGTCAGATCTGGTCCATTACTCTTTTGCATCGGCATCTTTTTGGATCCATACAAAATGTCAACTGCTGCTCCCAACTTCCCCTTCTCTGAAAATTAGATAAGGATGATCTATCTAGTTATCTTGTCTGTCTATCTATCTATCTATCTCTGAAGTCACTGATGAGTTTTGCACCCCAACCAGGCCAAAGGTAAATCCCTGGACACTACATAGGAGATGTCTTTCATGGACAACATGGAACATTCTTTTGTCGTTGCTATTCCACTGATTTCTGCCCCACCTTACGGTACTAATATAGCCCACATCTCTTCATCTTATTGAGAAGGATTGCTTGAAATTCTTTGTCAAATACTTTACTGAAATTCAGGTATATGTTTCCAGCATTCACCTTATCTCCATTTAACATTCCCATCAGAAAAAAAGAAAAGAGGCTAGTGTGGAATGATATATTTTTGAGGAAGACATGCTGGCTGTTTGTGATGACTCCAGATCTTTGCTAACAATCCGGTCAATGCTATGGTTTGGATTTTACTAGAAAATGAAGTCACACCCACTTGAAAGGAGTTTTCCACCTCCATTCTCTTTTCTTTTGAAGATGAGGGCCATGTGGGCCCTTCTGCAGTCCTGTGCTTCTTCTCCCCTTCTCCTGGATCATTCCAATTTCCCTGCCAGCAGTGCTATGGTCACAGTCACCAGATGTTTCAGCATCCCCAAGGATGCTGAAGGCATCTAGGTAACCTCTTAATACATCTTGTCTTGTCTTGGGCACAAGGTCCTTATTAGCCATAGTTTGCTCTGTCCTTTCCAGGTGAAAGACCTTTGTCCCTACCTTGGCAGAGTAGAAATAAGCAAATTCTGGGATGAGCCTTCTCCGTTACTGTTAGCCCATTCACCCTAAGCAGCTTCTTTTATCTCCCCCTTTCCCTCAATAGAGAGAAATTGTTTGCTCTCTTTGGCTTTTTAAACTGGCCTCCAATTTATTTGGTGCTTTAGTGATCCTGAGGCTGTTGTTCCATACAAGTGCCCTGTTTTTGTCCCTATTCTCCTTCACATGCCCTTACTTCCATCGTTCATGTCATTAAAAAAAAAAAAGATGTCAACTGGGGAATTCCTTATACATCCTCATTGGTCTTTTAAAGCAATTTTCCTTTTCCCTTCTGTTTAGCCTCAAAAGAAGGCTCCAAACATTGAGGACAGTGTTGTATACAAGATCTGGACTTAGAACACCAAGAAATCTGAGTTTGATTTTCTTTTTTTTTTTTTAATTTTTAGGCAATTGGGGTTAAGTGACTTTCCCAGGGTCACAAAGATAGTAAGTGCCAAATGTTTGATCTGAGGCCGGATTTAAACTCAGACACTCCTGACTTCAGGGCCAGTGCTCTATCCACTGTGCCACCTAGCTGCCCCTCGAGCTTGATTTCTTATTCTAACACTGTACCTGTGTAAATTAGAGAAAGGCGCTATGAGTCTCAGCTTCCTCTTCTGAGAAATGGACATGATCATACTTGTACTAACTAACTCAAAGAGGTGTTGGGAGAAGAACATATTATGCAAAACTCTGCAGAAAGGTGACTTATATTCTCAATTTCAGTTGGAGTCACTTTTGAATCATTGAAGAAACTCAGACAATTTAGCTATGGCCAAAGACCATGATGATGCCACCCTGTGACTTAATCCTCCTCCCTCTGGCACATAACCCAGGATCTAGCCCACTGGAGCAGTCTCCCACCTGTCACCTTCCAGAATACATTGTCAGTGTCTTTTACAAATCGACCCTAGTATGGTTCCTTTGTAGTTATTGTTCTACATGCCACATTTCCTCTGTAAGCACCAAGACTGCAGAGAGCATGTTTTATTCATCTCTGTATCTCCCCAGTGCTCGGAATGTTGTAGTCACTCAATTAATGTCTGTTGAATATGATTGTATTGATTGGGCAGCTTCCTGAGGTAGTGAGCTCCTGGTCATTGCAGGTGTTCAAGCAGCTGGATGACTACCTGCCAGGGATGCTGTGGTGGAGGTTGCTTCATTCAGAGAGAGGTCGGAGTAGAGACTATGTCAGATCCCTTCCCAGAATTTCAGAGGCAATATAGCCCAATAGATATCTGCCCAAAACTACCTTATAGAATAGCAGAAAAGAATCTACTCTTTTAAAATAAAAATAAAACTTAGTTGAGAGGGGAGCCCACTGCCTCCCAAAGCAGCCTGTGCTACTTTGTGACAGTTCTAATTCTCAGACAGCGTTCCTAATACCCAGTCATAATGTGCCTCTCCAACTTTCTCCTCATGTTCCTAGGTGGTCCAGTGGATAGAGCACTGAACCTAAAGTCAGGAAGACATGTGTTCAAATGCAGCCTCAGACACATACTAGCTGCATGATCCTAGGCAAGGCACCTAACCCCTCTCTGCCTCAGTTTCTTCACTTGTGCAATGAAGATAATCATCATACCTAGCTTTCAGAGGAGTAGCTAGGTGACTTGGTGGTTAGAGCACTGGGCTTGGAGTAAGGAAGACTCATCTTGTGTTGAAATCTGACCTCAGACCCTTACTAGCTTTGTGACCTTGGCAAGTCCCTTAAACCTGTTTGTCTCAGTTCCTTATCTGTCCTTTGTTCTTGAAGAAGACCATGGTATCACGAAGGGAATTGGATTTCAGGGAGGGAAGCCTCATTCTCTCATCAAGAGCCATCTGGGTCCACTGGAAAGATATAGATCAGGACGACTGGAGATGGTGCCAGGTGCAGCAGGGGATCTTGGCCTTTTTAGGCTAAGGTCTTTCCCAAGTAAAATGAGCTAGAGATGGAAATAGCAAGCTGCTCCAGGATCTTTGCCCAGAAAACCCCAAATGGGGTCATGAAGTGTCAGACCCAACTGAAATGACTCCACAACAACACCTCTCAGAGTTGCTGTGAGGATACAGAAGATCTCTGTAAAGCTCTCAAAAGCCTTAAAGTTCCATATAAATGCCAGCTATAATTCTCCCCTCTGGACCTAGGCGGAAGAAGGCTAATCCCTCTTCAGTATAATAGCTCTTTAAATTCTAGAGGGTTCAAATAATGCTTCCCCCTCAGTGTCTTCTTCATTTCCTTCAACTGATTCTCAGGATCTTGCCCCCCTGCACCTTCCTACTTCACCTCAGCATGCCAGAGTGCTTCCTGTCCTTCACGATACAGCTCAAGCACCTTTCCCATGAAGGTTTTCCTGATCTCCTCATTGCTAGTGCCCTTTCTCCCTACCTACCTTGTATTTAATTACCTGGTAGTTATTTTATATATTCAGTCTCTATTTCCTACCTACAAAGTTCTGTCACCAGGAGGCTGTAACACTGGTGATGTGGCCAGCTCTCTGGGCTCAGCTAGGCTGGTTCTCAGAAAATGGACTTGAGCTGTTCTTTTTGCCAAACTTGAAACCTATCCAGCCTGGTGGAATCTGGACGGCAGACAGACCTTGTGATATGAAAATTGGAATCCTGAAGCCAGAGTCACTTTCTAAGCCATAATTAGTCATGGGGGTAGGGCCTGTTTGGGGAAGGTTAGTGTGGGCAATCGGACCCAAAGTTCACCATACTTCCCTTAGTGATCTGAGCCTTAGTTTGAGGTTGCACAAAAGGAACAAGAAGCGTTGGCTAAAACAGAGATAAGGATACGTAGGGAGCTCATCCGAACTCACATGGTCTTCCCATAATTGAAAAGGTCCATCTTTTCAGTAAAAGTGTTGTATCAATATTGTCATAGGTGAGACCTAGAACACCATTGCCTCTAAGGAGCTAAAGGTAACCATCACAGATAGGGCAATAAAGAGGCACAAAGTGGTCTCGAGTAGGCTACAACAGATAATGAATGAAGACCAGGAGGAAAGGATAGCACTGAGGAAATGTATTACATGAAGAGAAGATGAGCTGGCCACATGGTCAGAGCAAGAGATGATGAGTGACTATCCAGGATGTTCCACTGGAACCCATGGAATGCTGGAGAAAGTGAAGAAAGACTCTACCAAGTTAGGTGAGTCCCTTGCAGTGAACTTCTGGGAAGACATGGACCAGAATCTCACTAGATGAGGAAGCATGCGTGGATTTACATTGTTGGAGGGAACCCCAGACTCAATGATCTCACAAACTTAATTGAGTATTGAGTATATATAGATACAAGGATATAAATGCATACATAGATACTCAAGTCTATATGCATGTGTATAAATACATAAACGTATGCTTGTCTCACCAAACAGACTTCATTCTGCTCAAGAGAGAGTTTCATTTGTTTGTTTGAATTTTTATTCTCATTATCTAGATCCAGAATAATGCCTAGCACTTATTAGTAACTAAATACATGCTTGTTAATTGAATTATTGATAGGCCCCCTCTCTGATCTTCCCAGCGTTTTAATGCCTTTTCAAAACAGTGCTCAGAGTAGAACATGGTACTTCTGATTGGGTTTAACCATGGAAGAGAGCAGTGGCATGATAATATCCCTAGTCCTGGACAATGTGTCTTTCTTGCTGCTGGCTATAATCACATTAACTTTTAGATCTGGGATTCTATGATTCTGTGAATTGAAATTTGCATCTCAGTATCATACCTTGTAAACTCAGGGGGCTCTCCCAGATGATCACTGAAGTCAATTCCCTTTTGAAAACCCCTGGTTTTATGTATTGAACTCATATTGACTAGTGTTGAGAACTAGCTTTGTGAGGATACAGTTTGCATGTCCATTCAGTGGCTGTACCTCTAATCTTGAAGCATTCAACAAACCAGCAAACATTAAGCATCTACTATATGCCAGGCACTGTGTTAAGCTCTCAGGACACAAAAGTCGAAACGTAGTCCCTGTCCTCAAAGAGCTTGGGCTCTTGGTTTAATGGGAGAGACAATATGCAACTAAATATGTGTCTATAATGTTTCACATAAAGATATCGTTTCATATATGTATGTGTACCTATATCTCTATATAACAAATTTTCTATCTCATACACATATGTTATGTACATATATATGAGAGAGAGAAGAAAAGGAAAAAGAGAGGGAGAGGGAGAGATAGAACACTGGAAATGGAAAAGTGACTGTTTCTTTTTTGGAGACTTGAATTTAATAGCCATGTAAAATGAGGCAGACTGTTTGTAGGGTAACAGTCTGCCCCAACCCCAATGTCTAGGCGGGAATGAAAACCCAGGGTTAACTGTTTAAGTAGCAATTTGAAATCCACTGCCCTAATTCCTCCCCTCCCCTTCCCCACAGAAGAGAGGTCTGAAGTCTTTTCTCTTGTAGTTTTTGAGCAGAGCATCCAAAGAACCCCTACAAAGTACATGAATGGCCCTTTCAAGAGGCAGATTGTGGGCTTCAAGGCTTCATAGAAAATGCATATTGAAACTCTGGAAAATGTGGCTATAAGAGAAACAACTACATATCACTCTGTTGCTGAGCAGCATCTTTTAGCTGGTAGCAAAGAGGATATACGAGGGCACTAGGTAAATGCGGAGCAACCACCTGACCCACCTGAAGTTGGGACTTTGTAAAAACTTGTCCTCAGTGGTACCTCACCCTCTGTTTTCTATAGTGCCCTGCTCCTGCTGTGAGATCCTAAGGTTGGCATGCCGGGCTCAGAGACTTCCCAGAATGCCTCCCTCCCATCCAATTGACACTTCATATCCTGTGCTTATAGCAACTGGGACAGTTTCAGTCACTGAGGGCCATTCTATGTAGGATTCCAATTTTTTTCCCTGTGGAAGGCAACATCAGGAATACCTTGGTGCCGGTGATCTGTTATAGCATCTGCGCGACCCCCCACTCAACTACACCCAATGCAAGCTATATACTATATCCTAGTAGAGACCCTCATTACTACTTATTTGGGCTTTCTGCCTCTATTCCCATTCTGAGCTAATTCCTTTATTTTTCAATAGGCTTCCAGATTAACCTTTCTCATACATTGATTAACTATTCTTCTAAAAAATCTTCAAGTAGTCTCAATTGTAGGCTGAGTAACGTTCAAACTATTCTGCCTGACATTCAAGGCCTTTCAAAATCTGGCCAAATCCTCCCTTTCCAGCCTCATCTCACATTAGTCCCCTCCATATGCTCTATGGCCCTGACCACATGGCTTCTTCTCCATGCATGCCCTTATCATTTTTACACATTAAAACCGTTCATACTTTTGCCTCTGTGGAGAATGCCCTTCCTCCAATTTTTCATCTGATCATCCATACCTATTCTTTAAAGCCCCACTCAAATACCACATCCAAAGGAGACTGCCTCTGATCCCTCTCCCTGCTTCAACTTTCCCCCTGAGACCTGATAAACATTTAGGGGTACCACTCTAATGCACTTATTAATTGATAGTGCAGAATAGAGTCATCTGCATTCACATCAAATCCCTGAACCAGCTACACAAGGGCAAGAGTGATACCTTAAATATACCTTGTCTGTCCTTCAAGGCCTTTCATGGGGATCTGAACACAGTAGGTATTAAGTAAGTGTTTAATTAAATTCAATTTGGTCACTTCCCTCAACCACACAGTTAAAATAAGCTATTGATTGTATCAGGGAAGCCAAGTTATAAATAAAGATAAGTTCCTACAAGATAGAGGGCCCTGAAGGTACTCTCTCCATGTAGTACTCTAGAAATACTCCTCCTTATTACCAACATACATATCCAGGTGCTGCTTTTAAATATGTACGATCTCAGGCAAGGCAGATAGTGCTACAAGATGGCAACATGTCTCCAAGGTTCCTCTCATCTCTAGTTTCAAGAAACTATACCCAAAATGTGGCCTCACCATACCAGATCTTAAATTGTATTATAAAGCAGTAATCATCAAAACTACTTGATACTGGCTAAGAAATAGGGTGGATCAGTAGAATAGGTTAGGCACACAATACACAATAGTCAATGACTATAGTAATCTACTATTTGATATACCCAAAGACTCCAGCTTCTGATAAGAGAACTCAATATTTAACAAAAACTGCTGGGAAAACTGGAAAGCAGTATGGCAGAAGCTAGGCATAGACCAACATCTTACACTGTATACCAAAGTAACATCAAAATGGATACACTATTTAGATATAAAGGCTGATACTATAAGTAAACTGGGAGAGCAAGGAATAGTGCCTCTGTCCGCTTTATGGAGAATGGAAGAATTATGACCAAACAAGAGACAGAGAACATTATGAAATAAAAAATCAATAATTTTGATGACATTAAATTGAAAAGTTTCTGCACAAACAAAGCCAATGCAACTAAGATTAGGAAGGAAGCAGTGGGAAAGAATTTTTCCAACCAGTGTCTCTGATAAATGCCTCATTTCTAAAATATGTAGAGAACTGAGTCAAATTTATAAAAATGCAAGTCATTCCCCAATTGATAAATGGTCAAATGATATGAATAGGCAGCTTTCAGAGGAAGAAATTAAAACTATCCACAGTCACATAAAAAAAATGCTCAAAATCACCATTGATTAGAGAAATGCAAATCAAAACAACTTTGAGGTATACATCATACCTATCAGGTTGACTAACATGACAAAACAGGAAAATAATAAGTGCTGAAGAAGATGTGAGAAAATTAGAACACTAATGCATTGTTGGTGGAGTTGTAAATGATCCAACTATGCTGGAGAGCAATTTTGGAACTATGTCCAAAGAGCTACAAAAATGTGCATACCTTTTGACTCAGAAATACCAGGTCTGTATCCCAAAGAGATCAGGCAAATGGGAAAAAGGACTCACAGGTAGAAAAATATTTATAGCAGCTCTTGTTGTGGTAGCAAAGAATTGGAAATTGAGGAGATGCCCAGAAGTTAGATAAATGACTGAACAAGTTGTGGTATATGAATGTAATGGAATACTATTGTGCTATAAGAAATGGTGAATAGGCAGAAAGACTTGAATGAACTGATGCTGAGTGAAGTGAGAAGAACCAGAACATTGCACACAGTGACAGTCACATTGTCTGATGACTAACTTTGATAGACTTAGCTCTTCTCAGCAACACGAGGATCCAAGACAACTCCAAATGGAGTTGGAAAATGCTCACACAAAATGTCCACATCCACTCTGAATGCACATCAAATGACATTATATGATCTCTTTTTTCCCCCTTTTTTGTTTGTTTCTTCTTTCTCGTGGTTTCTCCCATTGGTTCAAATTCTTCTTTACAATGTGAGTAATGTGAAAATAGATTCAATATGAATGTATATATAGAGCCTATATCAGATTGTGCCACCATCTTGGGGTGGGGGGAGGGGAGAGATAGGGAGAAAATTTGGAATTCAAAATCTTATGGAAGTGAATTTTGAAAACTAAAAATAAATAATTTTTAAAAAAGGAAAAAAAAACAAAAGAAACTACACCCAAGAAACAAAGAATTCTATACCATGAGACTTTCTAACCTTTATATGTGGAATGGACCCCTCTGGCAGCCTGCTGAAGCCCATACACTTCTTCTCAGAATAATGTCTTTAAATGCATATGATCAAGTGTATAGGAATACCAAGGAAACCAATTATATTGGATTACAGTTAACAGAATGTTAACACATATTCATGGAGCCCAGGTTGAGAACGCCTGACTAGCAGGACTTCACGTACAACATAAAATGCTGTTTTTGATGATGATGTTGGTGGTGTTGGTAGTGGTGGTGGTGATGAGAGCTATCATTTATATAACATTTTGTGGTCTTCAAAGTTCTTCCCATATGTTAACTCATTTGATCCTCACAACAACATGAGACTAAGGTGGTATTTTTAGCTCCACTTTTCAGATGAGGAAACTGAGGCTGAGAAAGTAGTAAGAGTCAAAGACAGCCTACTTGGCTCTGGGTCCAGCACTCTGCAGTTCTGCAAATAGCTCCCTGGCTGCGACCTAACCAGCTGCCCAACTGCTACCTAACCAGCTCCCTGGCTGCGACCTGCCTGCTTGGATCCCTCTCAGCTGTGATGTACAGCAGCTGTTGATCTGTAATGGCCCTTCCCACGTTGAGATGCTATCAAAGTACAAACTTGCTTTGGCTTCTCCTCAACTTCAATGTTTAAGCCTGAGCCGGGCCCCCCAAGCTCCCTCCCTCCAGGAGGCAGGGAGAAGTTCCATGATCATCCTATTTAGTTACTTCCCACTTTTAAAGACCTATCGGATCATAGGGTTGAAAGATAGACAGGACTTTAAAGATCGTCTGGTGCAGCTTCTGATTTGACAGAGCAGCAGATTGAAATCCTGAGAAGCAGAAGCCTTCAGAATGCAAAGGAGCCAGGTTTCATCAATGGGCTAGAATTAGGTTAGTAAATGGCCACCTGATAAGATGTTTTCTATGAGCTTCTTTGTAATCAGGCCCTTACAAAGCCATGAAATGGCTTCATCTCCAAAGTTCCAGAGTAAGTGAGCAGCGGAGCGCAGATTTGAAGCCAGGTCTCCTGACCCTACAGCCAGTGCTTCATTTACTTGCAGTCAATCAATGAGCCCTTACTAAGCAATTCCTATGGGCCAGGAGCTGTGCAAAACATTGGTGATGGAAAGAAAAAGCCCGAGAATACTTCCTGCCCTCAAGGGGCTTTCATTCTAATGGGAGAGACTGTACCACATTTCCAGGTGTTTCTTTCCCTGTAAAACAGCTCCAAGTCCATGGATCTTTCTGAAATGTGGTTCAGAACATGATTCTGATCCCAGCTGCTGTCCACAGTGACTCAGATGGGAGCCACCTGAACAGCACTGTTAAGCCAGCATGCCCGCAAAACTCATTTCTAGTCATGGTCCAGTCACCAGGAAAGTAGAACACTATGGGCAACTCAGCCATTTGTTACTATTTCCTGGCAGGCATGAAGAGTGGTAATTCTGGGGGTCAGGGAGCCTGCTCTATTTTCACCCACCCACTCACTTTGATTGAACAGCCTGGTTTCTGCATCACTGTGTTTGCCCCAGGTGGGAGGGGGCAGAAAGGATGCATGCTGGCTAAGTGGGTGTGTGAATAAAGCTATGTAGGGAGCCCTGCAGAAAGGCTGCAGTAGGGGATGCTGTTTGCAGTACTTGGGTGATAACAAAGCACTGGGCAGAGAACAGAAAAGAGTGTCAAAGGAAGAGCAAAAGTTTCACTTCCTCTGGAGTGTGACAGGTTCAGCCATGGACTCTTGTTTTCTCTCAGCAATGAAAACATCAAATTCTTTCCTCATATGGATACTATTTGCAGCAGCATATGCCCTGGGTTGGCATTCTTTGGTTTTCTCAGTTGGTCTTGGATAAATCTTAATGGATTCTCCATTTCACCTGGAATCATATTAAGCTGGAAAGTGTCAGCAGTGGGGAAAACACAAGTTAGGGAAACAGAGGAAATCAATATAACCAAGTAGCTATATCACAAATTCCATAAACACAGAACTGGGAGCAACTAGCTTTCTAGATGAGAATCTTCTTTCTGACAAATATAACAAGCGGTCATGTACCATCCATGTGAAGACTTCTGGTGAAGGCCAGCTCACCATCTCCCAAGACATCTCCTATATTTAGATAGTTCAAACTATTAACGAGGTTTTTTTTTCCCCTTTTACTTATAATCCTACATCTGTATCTCAAATTGCTTCTATTTCTGCCCTGTGGGGAAAGGCAGAATCAAGCTAATCCCTCTTCCCCATGACAGCCATTCAAATAGTGAAACGATAGCTATCATGTTCATCCCAAGCCTTCTGTTCTTCAGGCTAAACCTGAAAGCTCTCATGGTAGGAGATGGAAAGGAAAGAATCTTGTCAGGTTCTTAGTGTCCCTTAATATCCCCCTCTCACATTACCTCTGCCTCTCTTCTACTATCAAATCCATATATTGATAGAAATCCTTTTTTACATGCCTTTTCTAAAATGATATAGCACACATTTTTCACATATCTCTATACCCCAATATATTCTACCCACAAAGCCACATATATCATAAAATATTTTTCACTAAGTCCCAATCTGCCTCTGGGCTCAGGCTGCCACTTCTTATCAGTAAGGTAGTTTTACCTAGAAGATGGGGTAAAATAAGGACACATCGGACCACTGCCTGAGATGGAAAACTGCCCTCTCTGGAGCTGCCCAGTGTGCTGAACTGTACATTGACGTGTACTGAATCTCTCTCCCTCCCTCTCTCTCTCTCTGTCTCTCCCTTCTCTCTCTCTATCTCTCTGTCTCTCTCTGTCTCTGTCTCTCTGTCTGTCTGTCTGTCTCTCTCTCTTTCTGTCTCTCCCCCTTCCCCAGACCTTTTCTGTGTCTGACCTAATCTCCCTACTTGCTTAAATCTTGGTCTATGAACTACATTTGAAATTTCTTAGAATACAAGAGAGATCCTTTAAGAACAGAGAAGGCAATTTATAAAAGGAAGGAGGAGTCTTAAAACTATAGGTCAGTGAAATTGACTTTGATTCCTTAGGGGAAAAGTCTAGAATGAAGGGCATCTATGTCCATAAGGTGGACATATGTGGACTAGATAATAGTATACTCACTTCAGGAGATTCAGAACTGGTCAAATGCCCAGACCCAAAGAGCAGTCATTAAAACATTGATGTCAGTGTCAAAGGAGGTTTTGTTGGAGTACCTCAGAGGTCTATGCTCAGTCTCCAGTGTTTACATTTTTATAAATGACTTGTATGAAGGGATAGATGCCCTGCTTGCCAACGTTGCAGAAGATGCAGAGCTGGTATGGACAGCTAACACAATGGTCAGGATTCAAACAGATCTCAAGGGACTAGAACTTTGGACCAAACAGAACCAAATGACATTTCACAAAGGTAAATGTGAATTCTTATGCATGTGTTCAAAAAACAAACAAGCAAACAACTGATCTCAATTACAAGATAGGGAAGTATGGTTAGATCATGAAAAAGATCTGGGGATTTTAGTGGTCTGCAAGCTCAATACAAGTTAGTGTGGCATGACAACTAAAGAATGCTTATGTGACAGTGAGTGGCATTAAGATCACTGGTTTTAGGTTTAGAGTTGGAAGGGACTTGAGAGATGGTTGAGTTCAACCCCATAATTTTTCACATGAGAAAACAGGCTTGTCTAGAGTCAGAGTGACGATGTTGTCAGCATGCAGGCAGGAGCAGCAGAAATGAGGGATGACTGGAGACCTCGAGTAAAGTGAAGATTGTCTGAAGGAACTGAAGAAGAGAAAATGGAGGCATGGCCATGGAATGCTTTTCAACATTAAGAAATGTATCCAGTGTCATTTTGCTAATAATTTCATGTGGTAGCTGAGCTGGGGAACCCAGGCACTCCCACCTAAATCCAGGATTTCTTCCTCTACTACTCTGAATCTTCATATATCATCTTATATTAATATACATTCACATACCACATTAACATGCTTTCATATTCCACATGAAGCATAATGAGGTCTCTTTACTGGTCTTTAAACACCCCCGATGTTCCCCATTTGACACATTCTACTCTTCCCCTTGAAGATCCCTCAGTCTAATTTCCATCCTTTCACAAAACCCTATTGAAGCATGAAGGATGGCCGCAAATTATCATTTCATTGAAACTCACCTCAAATCCCCAGTCAGAAGGGCTCTCTTCCTTCTTTTCATGACCATTCTATTTTTTTCCCTGTAACTTTTTGGGACACTTATTGGAGGATAGGATTTGAATGGTGCCACAGAGATCCTCAAATGAGTACAACCCCTTCCTTTTATAGAGGGGGAAACGGAGGCCAAGGAGCAGTTAAATGGCTCCCCTAAGGTCCTAGAGCCAGACAGTAGCAGAACAGGCGGTTGACCTCAAGCCCTTTGGCTTCAAATCCAATGATCTTGCCACTGTTTCTTGGACTTATCTTAGTTTCTAGATTTTAAATCTTGGATTTGTCTCAGTTCTAGACCTTAAACTCCTAAAGGTCAGGAGCCATCACTGATAAGGAAAGAATCAGTCATAATTCTCATCACAACATGTCACAAAAAGTAGGTGCTCTACAATATGTATAGGAAGAAGAGATCACTGAAAATATATCCAAGAGAGAACCCTCCCTAGCAAGATGCGGGATTGTGTGGAATTCTGAGTTGAAGACATATCCATTCTGGGGAACCGCCAGGCACAGCTGGGTCATATCTTGCTGAAACATCTCAGAAAGCTTCTTCTCTAGAGGGCTCACCTCCATTGTGCCTGTGAGGCCACTCCCTGAAAAGGTAGAAAATGTTCTAGCTTCTGTTGGGGAAATGGTGAGGCAAGAAAGGAAGAGATGTCACTTGATCAGTCATATTGTCTGTGAGTTGTATTGTTTGCTGTTCAGCCAAACATAGAAACTGACAGAATCCTAGAGATGAGAAGGTCTTTAGAGCAGAGAATGTCAGAGCTGGAGAGGCTTTAAAACAGAGAATGAAAGAATGCTAGAGCTGAGAGAAAACTTGAAACAGAGAACAGAGAATGATAGAAGTGAGCTTCATCTCCCCCCTCCTCCTTCTAACAAATGAGAAAACAGGGGATTTGAGAGGAAAAATCACTTTCTAGGAAACTAGGAGAGAGAAGAGTTTCAAGTTCATGAAACAGAAGCATCAGCTGAAGGGACTGACTGATTAGCCTGGAGGAGACCAAGAGCTGCCTTCGAGTATCTGAAGGACTGTCACAGGTCAAAGATAGTAAACATTTCTCCTTGGACCACAAAGGCAGAAATAGAACCAATGGGCAGAAACCACCACAAAGCACATTTTGAGTTGGAGTAAGGGGTGAACATGTAACCCTGCACAAGTCATTTAACCTGTTTACCTCAGTTTCCTTATCTATAAAATGAAGCTAATAATAGCACCTTCCTCCTAGGGTTGTTGTGAGGATCAAATGAGATGATCATTTTAAAGTGCTTGGTACAATCCATGGTACATATAAGCGCTATATTAATGCCCATCATCATCATCATCAACATCAACATTATTAATATGATTTTACCATCAACCCAAAAGCAGCTAGGGAATTATTATTTACCATAGCCATTGATCATGCGGTCTCATTTTCAGACTAAAATGTAAACTTAAGAGCAGCCCATTTTGCATATAGCCTTGGCACTACCTTGCCAGGGAAGCCCCAAGCCCAGGCTGCCCACTCTTCCATCTCTCATCAGTTTGAAGAAGGAGGGACATTCATTGAATGAAGACACATTTGCAAACTCTCTCCAGTGAGCAGAGCCCAGTGTTCAGTACTGGGGAATGAGAGAAAAGAGAGGCATGATGGTTTCCTGACCTCATGGGGCTTCTAGTCTAGAAGGAGGACAAAGCAGCAGCAGGACTATCCAGAATGCATTCGTTTGTGGCTGTCCTTGGGATTCTGTTTGTATGAAGAGCTCTGTAGGAGTAGAGTTCCTCTGCCAGTGCAAGCTGGCACCTTTTCCGCAACTTAGTCTTAGAGACTACCTGGGGCACTGAGATTGACTGGGCTAAAGTTATAAGTCAGAAAGTTTCAGAGATCAGATCTGATCCCAGTGCTTCTGGACGCTGAGGTTGTCTATCCACAATGCCAACCTGCCCCATAGAAGAATGTGTATAACATTATATAACATAATATAGTAGCATAACACAATGTAACAAGGGAGGGAATGTAACATACTGCAATGTAACACAACATAGTATAACACAACATGCCTTGATTGTCTTTTCTGATTTTAATCTAAGACAAAGCCCCCTCTCCCCTCCCCCCTCTCTTCCCCCACCCCTAACACATGGACTTCCCCTAATACTGGGCTATGGATCTAGCAACCCTGAAAGTATCTAGATGTTTTTGGTGAATCTTTCTATTCCAGTCACATTGTTTGTGTTATAATATATACACAGCATGTGTGTCATGCAGATAACTGCTTAAAATAGACCCACATTCCCCCTTTGAATAGCCCTGGTATCTGCTTCCCTTATGCTCTCTGTATATGGCTACAGAGAGATTCAGAAAATGCAATTCAGCCTTCTCTGGGTTCCATAGCCACCCTGTCCAAGGAGGGGAAGGCCTTGCATGGGGCTCTGCTTGAGTACACACATGCTTGCAGAAATTCAATTACATTTTTTCCTACTTTGCAATAACCTCAGTAGTTTTGTACAGAATTGACTATACAATTTCATATTTATAATTCAGGGCCTTCCCAGTCCAGCTTTGGCCAAAGCCTGCTCATTTATTTCTTCCATTCATACCTCTCTGACAGCCTCTAATCCCACAATGTCACTTCCCATGTAGCTTGCCATTCTCTGAGAACACAGAAAGCAAGAATCATTTTTTGTCATAGCCTGGTGACCTGAGAATTATGGGACAAGCATATCAGACCTGACTGCTTTGTTTGTTGTTTTGTTTTGAACTTTGTTTTAGAACTTTCACTTGATTTGGTCATGACATAAGGTAAAGTTCTGAATAGTCAGAACTGTCCAGAAGCAGATTGGGGTAAGTCAGTAGGGAGAGATCTTTGGTGGTTTTCAAGGGGAGGCAGTCCCTTCTTATAGGTGTTGGGATCTATCAGTCAACAAATAAATTTTTGAACACCTGCTGTATGCCAGGTACTCTTTTTCATGCTCTGATACAGGCTTGAAGAGATGACTTCTGAGGTCCCTTCCCACTGCAAGACTTGAATATCCTCTATTATTCCCCCTCCCCCTTCTATGACATCTCTGAGAAGTAGCCATGTGGCATCTGCTTGGACACCTCCCAAGAGAGCTGGCTCCTTTTCCCAACACTTATCAGAAGGTTTGTTTGTTTGTTTTACGTATTAAGTCAAAGTCAGCTTCTAAGTAACTTGTCTTCACTGCTCCTCATTCTACTCTCCAGGGACAAGTAGAAGAAAACTGTTCTGGTCAACCAACTCATACCCCTTCTTAGATCCTAACCCATGCATGCACATTTATTTCTGTAAATTGAGATTTTCTTATGTTAAAAGATACCTCTAAATGAGTTTTTAACTCATTTCTCTAACATAGAGAGAGCAACTTCATATCACAATACACGAGGAACATATGTATGTTTGTGTGTGTGTGTGTCAAGCAAAAATGCCACAACTTCATAGAATCAGATTCTCAGAGATGTGAGCAGAGGTAAGAGGCCATCAAGGCCAATTAGCAGCCAACCAAGAATCCCCTCTATACAATCCATATCCAGTGATGGCATCCAGCCCCTGCTGAGAGATCTCCAGAAAGGAGAGATGAATCATAACAATAGCTGACATTTCTAGAGTGCTTTCACATTTGCAAAGCATGTTGTGTTATCTCATCCAATCTTCACATTAACACTGTGAGATTGATACTACTATTATCTCTGTTTTACAGATAAGGAAATTGAGGAAACATGGTATGCCCATGGTTTTGATCCTTCTGGCTCCAAGTCCAGAATTCAAACCATGACATTCATTTTAAGATAGCTTTAATCATCATCAGAATTTTTTTTCCTCTTGTAATAAAGCCAAAATTTACATTTTCTACCCAGTTCTGTGTTTTGGGGTCAAGTACAAGGCCAATCCTTCTTCCAATGACACCCCTTCCAATATGGCCACCATGTTCCCCCCCCCATGCTTTCTTTTCTCCATCCCCATATACTGTACCCAATCTTCAGATGCAGAGAAGTTGAGGGGTTTTTTTTACAATCACAGCTGCCCCCTCTTAAATTTCTCTAGCTTATTAATGTCCCTCCTAAAATGGGGCCCTCAGAACTGTACTCAAGACTCAAGATGTGGCCTAGCCAGAAAGACCACCCCCCCTTTTTACTGGAATCTGATAAAGCCCCAAATTCAACCAGTATTGGGTGACTGTTGTGATGGTGGTTGTTTTTAGCTCCGGTGTCAGTGTGCTGGCTCACACTGAAGCTGAAAATCCACCCGAGTCCCAAGATTGCTTTCACAGAAACAGCTGCCCACCTGCCCCCCCCTTCTGTGCTGCTGAGGCTGGCTTTTGGAACCTCAGCAGCCAATCTGACATTTCCCCCTATTCCATGTAATCTATTGGATTGGGCACCATGTTCTCTCCTGCTGGGAACTTGTTTGGTTCTTACCAGACAGCGGGGCCTCCCTCTAAAGCCTTCCCATGGCAGGCTTCACTCTCTTTCCAAAGTGCCTAGATTTTGTCACCCCCTGCCTGCCGGGGCTGTTGTGATGAGAGTGCTTTGGAAATGGCCAAGGACTTGCTCTGTGAATGAGAGAGATGGTTGCAATGTGTAGTTTCTAGTTCCATTCAAGACTGGAGTTGTCCAGACAGAGAGAGAGAGTTGAAGTTGACGCCAGCCCCTCTTTGCTTGGTCCTTCCTCCTGCCACTGGCCCAGTGTCTCTCTGGAGTCAGCCATGCTGCAAGTGGCAGCTACCCCAGTTGGAACATGGTGATGCCAGCTTTCATATCCTTTTACTTGTACTTACTACCTGTGTGACCATAGGCAAGTCCCTGACACTCTATAAAATGAGGCAGCTGGAATGCATCACCTCTGATGTCTCTTCTACTTGTAAGTCACAGTATTATAGAATGCCAAAAAAGGCAATCATTCCATCTGTACTTGGTTACCTCCCCTGACACAGAGCTCACTACCTTACGGGACAGCTATAAGAAAGAGGATAATCCCAGATAGAGGTCATGAGCCCCCCCCCCGATTCCTGTCGACTATTTAATATCACTAGGGCATCATCCCTCCTCCTAAGGCCACCATATGAAAACCATGAGTAATATTTAAATGCAAATTGCGGCCATTATCTGAAATGAATGCACATTAGTCATACAAAAAATCAGGATTGAAATCTATCTAGGACTTGGAATCTCTTCAGTGGTGTTAGCAAAACCCAGCTGCTGGACAATCCATTGGATCTCAATTTAAAGCTGAGAGGGACCTCAGAGACTATCTAATGCAGCCTCCCAATTGTCCAGAAGAGGAAAATGAGGCCTGAGGTGGGGTGTGAGTGGGGTGACATTTTGTCCTGGTACAATGACTGTAAGTGGGAAAGCCAAGATTGTGGAGGGAGATGGAATGCCTGGTGTTTACACCTTCATTGATGATTCATATAATTAACACGTGCTTGCTTCTGATGATGGAGATGAGGCATGAAATAGAAGTGGAGTGGACAGCTTGGGATGGTTTGACTTGGCTGATGTCTAAAGAGAATAAGGTATTGAGAACGGAAATCACAATACCTAGAATCTTTGAATGGCAGAGCTGGGAGGAGCCTTAGAACAAAAAATGGCAGAGCTGGGAGGAACCTTAGGATAAGGAATGCTCAACTGAGAGGGGTCTTTGAGTGGATGACAAAAAGTTGGGAGAGGTTGAAAAACTGCACATCAGAGAATCCAGAACTTAGAAGGTCAGAGCTAGAGCTTTGGCTGCCATCTTCTCCAATGCTCTCATTTTGCAGACTGAAATAACACAGACCCAAGAAGGGTGAGTGACCTGCATTTGGCCTAAAAAATGCAAACATATGTTTCACTAAGGAATCAATTAGTTGTATTTATTTTGCATATTTGCATTCAGTGGCCAACTTCAGATGGTATGGCCAACTTTGTTCCACTCCAATTACATTTACGTTTTAATCTCCCCTGTGGGTCAGAATTACTAAGGTGAGAATTTCTTTCTTTAACTGCATGACTGAGGGAGAACTAGGCACATGGGGCCAGTGCCTAGGAGGAGGGAATCTGAACTGTGTGGAGAATATAGGCAACATAAAAAAGTTTAGCTTTGGCCAGCGGTCCAGGCAGTCATAGGAATTCTGTGTGTCTCTAGTCCTGGGCTGAGTACTAGATGGTAGACAGAGAAGACTAGAGGCCATTGCACCCTCCTGTGCTCACTGTCTCACTGGGAAGACAAGATCCAAATGCACAGAAAACACACACACACACACACACAAGCAGGAAACAGGAAAGGGCCATGTATGAGTTAGGACAAGGGCCTGTGGGGTCTATGTTTGAGTGCTGGACGTGACATTTTAGAAGGGCTTTGCTCAGCTGGACTGTGTTCAAAGCAGAGTGGGCAAAGTGGTGTGAGGCCTGGAGAGGATGCCACATGAAAGCCTCTTTGAAGGAAATTGGGATGTTGAACTCAGTGAGATGAGTATGGCTTTTCTTCATACGTTGGCAGGGACGTGTGGGGAGAAGGGAGAAGATTTGTTCCTTTTGCCCCAGAGGGTAGAGCTTGGGGCATTGGTGGGAACTTTAATGGAGGCATATTCAAGTTCAGTTGAAAGAAGATCTTCCTACCAGTGACATGGAATGGACTGCCTCAGAAAACAGTGAGAGCTTCCCAGGTTTCCATTGCTGGGGGGAGATTCAGGAAGAGGTTGGATGGTCCCTCATTGGGACACTTGGATGAAGAGAGATCTGCACACTACATGGAAAGTTGGCCTAGCTGTCCTATGAATTCCCTTTGACAATTTTAGGCACATTAATTGCTCAGAAGAGGACAGTGCTGCAAGGAAATGGGAGCTGACCAGACCATTAGGAACCATTATAAACCATGACTTCATAGATGAGGAAACCAAGGCAGAGAGAAGTTAGGTGACTTGCCCAAGGTCATAAAGCTGGCAAATGACAGGTTTGGGATCCAAAAGCAATGGTTTGGAGGCTTGGTCCTGCCATTTATTGGTGGGAAACTACACTGCACGAGGATTCATTGAAGGGACTGGGAATGTTTAGGGTGGAGAAAGGAGGACTCAGTGATACCATGTCTCTCCTCCTCTTGAATCCAGCCTGTATAGGAATGATCACCAATAGAACTTTGGGTGGGGGATGGTGGCCCTTCCATGGCATGGGGGCCAAGGGCTTCCTCTTAGGAATAGAATAGGATTTCCTTGATTCCCATGTCTTCCTGGGAAGAGAGACAGAAGCTCCATTGAGCTAATAGTACTTGGAACGTAGAAGAGAAGCTGCCGTTTCTGAAGCCCTTGGTCCAAGTAAGAAGGAACACGATGAGAGGAATGGGATCTGGCTTGACCAGCGGTAGGAGGCAAGGGTTCAAAGAGCAGTTCTTTTGGAGTCTTCCTTTTTTCCTGGCTATTTTTTTTTCAGGTGACTCCATCCCTTGGCTTCTCTTTGCCCTGCATCAGGCTGGGGAGCCACCTGCCTTCCGTAGGTCTTTCCCTCATGTTTTCTGGGAAATGGGACATTAGGAAATAGTCCTTGGCCAGCTATGCAGGGAGAAGGGAAGAAACAGCTCCCCTGGCAGGGGAAGGAGAGAACAGTCATCACTTCCCAGACTTGTCTCTCTCTGTTTTGTTCTGTTTAGAATTGGGAGGTGCATGTGTCCTCATGTTAAGGCAGGCCTTACTCATGCTACGGAGGGCTTCAACTGTTAATCCATCCCTACCCTCACTCTAGGAATAATTATGTGCTATGATTTTTAATGATTATTGGTAACCATTCTACTTTTGTTACAGTTTTTATGTTGATAGATTTTCATATTTGTACTGAGGTAGGAATTCCTGGGATATTCCATGTGTTTAGAGATTTCAATGTACACTGTCTTTGCATGTTCATTATGGAGCTAAGAATTTCCCCTACAATTCATACATTGCATGGTCCCCATTAAAAACCTCTCTGAAGCAAAATTGTGTCTTTATTATGTGGGATTCAGTTTCTAGGCACTCTTGGGGCCTGTGCAGACCAGGACAAAATGCAGCCTAGCAAACTCATCAATGGATTCCTGCCAGAAGTGGGGATTTAATAAGATCTGGGATCATCTTTCCTAAGCTACACTAAAAGCAAACTGTGGAACATGGGGATGAAGTTGGAAATTTAGACTGTTTTGTATCAACAAGCACCAGTAGGCACTTACTCTTGGACTTTAACTCTTCTTGGCTTTTCATAATTGGTGAAAATTATTAGTTATATTTCCTTAAAAGAGACTTATGGCATCCCAGAGTGGGAAATGGTTTTTAGCTCACTGCTAAGAGAAGCCATATAGGAATTATAGGCCTGGTCATCTGTGATTTACCTGTTTAATCAAACCAGGGGGTTTCCTCTATAGAGGAACTTAGTAATTGAATTCAGTTCAATTACTTTGTTTCAACAAGGCTTCATGGAAATGTAGGTCTTGCCCTGTTCTAGGTGCTGTAGGGGAAAGGTGGATGGAAGTAGGAGGAAGAGGAGGAGGAGGAAGAGAAAGAAAAACAAGAGGAGGAAGAACAGAAGTAGGAGGAGGAGGAGGAAAGGAAATCAGGTCACAGTGCTCTGTCCTCAGAGAGATTGTAGTGTTGGTGGGGAGACTGAAAGAAAGGCCATAATAAAGGCTAATTAGAGCAAAGCTCAGTGACAGATGACATCCACCATAAATAAACAGCCCATCACAAAGTGACAACAGCATGTCCAAGTTATGGGGGCAATGGGTACAGTGCTTCCTCCACCACAAAGTGGTCTCTCTTTGGGATGAGGGGATACATCTCATTTCTCTTTGTATCTTCCTCAGCATTGAGCAGAGGGCTTTTTTAGAGTGTTTCCCTTGAAACCACTATATGAGGGAAAGAATGCAAGTGTTATTCCTATTCAACAGATGGTGAAACTGAGGCTTTGAAAGAGTGACTTATCTATTGTCCCATAGCTAGGGATTATAAGAGTTGGGATTGGAATCCAGGTCACAAAATCACAGCATGTCAGAGTTGGCAAAGGTCAGCCGATGTACAAGTATTTATTTAGCACCTACCATGTGCCAGGTAGTTTGTTAGGGGATCTTCCAAGTCACCTGGTCGGCCCCATACTTGGACAGGAATCCTTTACCCAGCATCTCCAATAAGTAATCTTTCAAAGCCTGATTGAAGACCTCTGGTGAAAGAGGACTCATTACCCCTAAAGGCGTGCTGGGATTGCTCCAATTATGAGGAAGTTTTACCTTACACAAAGCCAACAGCAACTTTTCTCTGCAATATTTACCAGTTGCTTCCAGTTCTGTCCTCTGGGGACAAGCAGAACAAGTGAAGTGACAGAATCTCAGAGTTGAAAGAAACTGAGGTAGCCACCTAGCTCATCACATCCCCACCCCCCGCCAAGAATCCCCATTACAACATGTCTGAGTCACCACCTTTTACTTATGTCAGGTTTTCTCTTCTATTTCCAGCCCCTGGGGCCAGAGTTCTTTCTACTTTCCCCAGTACCTCCTGTGGTGATAGAGGAAGGTCTTGAATGGCAGGGTTAGACTGTATAGATTATGCCTGTTGGCAATGGTGCTGGTGGTGGTGGGGAGGAGTGGACTCAAAATCAGGCTCTCTAGGTTCATGTCCCAGCACTGCTCTTCACTAACAGTGAACTAGTTATGGTGCTTTTAAAGTGTCATTTCTCTCATACAAGCCATGGTTGATGATGTTTTATAAGCCACTTGGATCTAACACTTTATGTCTCTTCCCTTATTCCTTATTAAACCCTATATAGATGTTGTTATTGTTATTGTTGTTGTTTTATCAGATCACAGGCAAGTCTTTTCACTCTCCAGGTCTGGTTTCCCATCTGTAAAATGGGGTTTTTTGCTACAAGTCTCTTCCAGCCCTCAATCCTCTGTGCCAGCTTCAGTGGAAGCAGACAGCTCCAAACCCAGCTGGTTTTCACAGTGATGCAACAAGTCCCCAAGTTAGTGCTCATGGCACCAACATGAGTGCTAAAAAAAAAAGTTGGCAATTAGAAGGAAGGAGAAAGAACATCTGGCCATTCTGTTCTTTTCTAGCAAATAGGAGGAAACTGACACAGTGTTAATGTAATTAACACTGCTTCCCCGCCCCTCTTTACTGGAGTGTTAATTTAAATAAAGCCCAGTTTGCATTTGGTGCAGCCTGTCACTAAAATTCCACCTTGTTGGCTACTCTACCAGGCCCTTGCAATGCCTCTCCACATGAAAGGTCCGTAGGTAATGCCTCCCATCAGGGGACTCATGCTGGGGCTTGAGTGCTGCCTACCCCTAGGCACCCTTGGAAATATAGCCCTGGACAAGAGACTGAGAAAATCACAAATAACTGAACACCAGTAAAGACCTTCTCTACAATGACAATGGTTAGGATAATGATGATAATTGCTGACCTTTACGTAAGACTTTAATGTTCACAAAGCATTTGACACACTGTTTCTCAGCTTTGCCAGGGAGGCAGAGTAGATCTCATTATTCTCATTTTACAGATGAGGAAACTGAGGCACAGGGCTGTGGAATGCTTTAGCATCCCAGGATCATTGATTTAGAGCTAGAAGGGGCCTAAGAAGATGGTCAATACAAACCTCTCATTTTGTAGATGAGAAACTCAAGGCACCAAAAAATTGAGTGACTTGCCCAGGGTCATAAATCTAATATGTGACTGACTGAAGAAGGATTTAAACTTGGACCTTCCTGTCTCCAAGGGAAGCCCCCTAGCCACTCCATAACTCTTATCCTAGCTGATACAAGGAATGTCAGGTCAGGAATCAAGCCAGGTCTTCCCATTCCAGACCCCAGTCATTTATCCCCGATATCACTATGGCCCCAGGCCACCTTCTAACATGATCTCCCAAGTCTGTCCTTCCTCATGTCCTCCCTGTCTCTGCCAGTGGCATTACCAAGCTCCCAGGTTCCACACCTTTTGGTGCCTGCCTCTCCCTTGGCCCCCCTGCCAATCAGCCCCCAAGTCCCCTTAGTTCTATGTCTCAGCCCCATCCCTCCTCTCTGTTCCCCCACTTTTCCCCCCTCCCTAGTGCCAGCATCATTACTACTTCCCTAGAATATTGAAACAGCTTTCCAACAGATTTGCCTTTCTCCATTCTTCCTAAGCCCATGCCAAGTCATCAGCATTTGCTGTCAGATGTATCCCATGCCTCCCCTTCACAAGCTCTACCCTCCAGACATACCAGATGACTGGTCATCCCTACATCTCTTGCATTTGGGGTCTTGGTACAAGCCATTTCCCATGCCTAGGACCCCCACTCTTCTCCTCTGCCTCCACCCCCGCCTCCACTCCAGTGACACTCCTTCCACTGGCAATTCTCCCTCAGTCTCCAGTTTTTCTTCACATACTTACTTCCACACACATTGTGCATCCCTATCAGCAAAGTGGAAGCTTCTGGAGGGAAGAAACTGTTCTGTTTCTGACTTTGTATTCTCACAGCCTGCCACCATACCCAGAACAGTCAATACTTAATGAATGCTGGACAAGTTTCATGAAGCTTCTTTATTTGTAGATCTGCTCATGTCACTCTCCTGTGCAACCCCCCCAGTGTCTCACTTACTGCTTAACTTCAATCTCCTTTTGCTTGACCTTCAAGGCCTGTGAGAACCAGGTGTTCTCATCCCTTTCTAGCCACATTTCATCCTGATGTCATCCATATATTCTCTACTTCTGCCAAATGATCCTAATCTGCACCGCCTATGTCCCCTCAAACATGCACCCCTCTACCACCACGGATTTGCCTGCTGGAATGTTCTCGCTATTGCTTTGCAAATTCCTATCCATCTTTTAAAGCCCTAACCCCAGGTCATCTTTCTCTGGTCCTTTCTGGCAGCCGGTGACCTCAGCTCTCTTGCCCTCGTTTGATGTGCTTATTACAAATATAAAACATTTGGTTTGTTACTTAGGTGTGTTAGAGACATTTTCTCCCACCATCTTTGACAGTCACAGTCAGCCCAGTGCTCTGGAGGTTCCAACAGATGGCATGGGAGTTGAACCGAAGTCCCCAGAGGCTCAATAGTCAATCAGCAGCCTAAATCTGTCGACTCTCCCTCCACAATTTCTCTCCTCCCCATCCCCTCCTCTCCACTTGTTCTGTGGCCTCCACACCAATCTAGGCCCTCAGCTCTTCTTACCTAGACTTACAGCCTCCTCCTCTTCCTCTCTGCCTCTAGTGTCTCCTCCTCCAGCCTCCAGAGGCACCTGCTATATACACAGTCCTGACTATGTCCCTCTCCTGCCAGAATCCTTTCCTGGGCCCCCATCACAAAGAGGATGAGGTACAAACTCCCCAACCTGGCATTCAAGGCTCTTTCCCATGTGGTTCCAGCCTACCTTTCCAGCTTTCTTTTACACTACTCCCACTCACATATTCCAACTCCAGCCAAACCAGATGACTCTGTTCTCTGAACGCTCTCCCGCCTCCACACCTTTGCTCTCCCCATTCCCTGTGCCTTTAATCTTTCCACTTTGGATCAAATTTGTATCTTTCTGCAGAAACACACATCACTTTTGATGCCCTGGAATAAAAAGCCCTATGGTTTTCAGCCATGTTATTAATCAAAATAAAAGCCTTTTTTATGGGGAGATGAATTTTCCAGGAGGAATACAGCCCATCTATGGAACAGTTTTGCTCAGTGGGGTGAGCCAGGCCTCAGGAAGTGGTTCTGTCTGCCTGTCTCAGAGGCCTGTCTGAGATGTGGCCAGACATGAGGGCCAGGGAATAGATAGATATATCTATCGGTTTGTCTATCCTAAGGGACTGTCTGAGACAGCCCAGGGACCATAAAATACATCCAGAACTCAGGCTAGAAAGTATACCTATCTATCCTTGGGGAATTTCTGAGACAGGAAGACCAGGACCTGAGAGTGTGCCTGTCTGTCTATTCTTAGGGACTAGCTGAGACCCTCCCAGAACTCAGCAATAAGGAGGGGGCTTTGATCCAAGATTCACCTCAGGGGAGTAAATGTTTGCCTGGCTCTCTCTGTCATCTCTTTGAGACACGGAGCAGGACCATCCCCAACATTATCACCATCAACATTTATTATGTGCTTACCAGGTGCCAGACACAATGTTAACCGCTGGCCTGTGTCTGTCTGTCTTTGGAAATCGTCTGTGACACAGTCTCAGGATGGGGGGAGTGACTACCCTAATGGACTGTGGGAAACATTGCTGGACCACCCAGCCAGGGGGCGAATTTGTCTCTCCACACAGAGACATAGCTCCCCATAATAAGCAAGCTGTCCAGGGCACGGTCATCTTTCCAGGTGACATTTTGTCCCTCAGAGTCTGGCTGACAAAGGTTACCTTTCCCCAAGGTGTCAAGACAATTTCATCACCATAATTACATTTTATGATACTTTTATGAAGGTTTTTGTCTTTAAACTTCACAAATGTTATTGCTAAAAATTGTTGCAGCCCCGTTTTTTCCCTCTCGGGGAGAATTACAGCTCTGATGGGTAGATGAAAGATAATAGAGGTGATAACAGCTTCATGTCATTTACAAATGCCTTCCTTTCAAACAGCTTCAGGAAGATAAAAACCGAGTGGCAGCTCCACAGTCTGCTTCCCTGGCAGTCCTGGACCGACCTGAGCGATAGCGGCGCTTGGATGGGACCAGAACGGTAGCAACGGCTCCCACGCCAAGAGGCAGCAAAGGACAATGGTTAGTGTGCTGGGTCACAGGCTTGGTGACTCTCAGCTGGAGGGCCCCTTTGAGGCCAGGGAGTACAGAGCTTTCATTTTACAGGAAAAGAAACTGAGGCAGAGGGAAGGAAGTAAAAGGATTTGGCAGAGTTCACAGAGGAAGTAGTGGGCTCCCCCTAACTAGGGGTCTTAAAACACAAGTTGGATGAATACTTCTGAATGTGTGTGTGTGTGTGTGTGTGTGTGTGTGTGTGTGTGTATTAGGAAATAAAATGTCAGCACTTTGGGGGGGGGGTTGTTCCTGCTCATTTCCTACTCATATTAAATGGTTTCTTGGCCTTCTTCTAAATCTGAGATTCTGTGGTTTTGGACATATTGTAGAAACACTTAAGAGTCAAAAGACTCGTGCTCAAATGCTGGCTTTGCTACTTCCTCCATGTGTGGCCTTGGCCAGGAGACTCACCCCTCTATACCTAGGTTTCCTCAGCTGATAAATGGGTGGGAGGCTTAGACTCTGGGATCTCTCAGCACTCAGTTGAAGATCCCATGACATGATCTTAAGACTGTTTTTTGAGGGGTTTTTTGTTTATTTATTTTTATTTTTATTTATTTTTTTTATAGCAGACAGAAAGGTAGCCTGAGTTCAAGTGATTCGTCTCACCCTGGGAAGGTCCCTTCTGTTTGGATAAAAGTAGTTTGCTCACTGGGAGCTCCCTTTACTTATGGACTCACAGGCTGGGGTTGGGGTGAGGCAGGGAATGAGTCTCCAGCCTCGACCAGAGGAGCCTGTGGCCTTGCCTGGATGGAACAGCTTTGCCTCCTCAAAAGGCCTCCCTCAAACTTCCTTCCTCTGTCAGAGCAGCAGCAATCAGGACCGATGAGGCGCGATCATAGGGATTAGGCCCTGTGCCCTCCTGGGGGCCAGAACCTCTTCAAGAAAAGAAAGCATCCCTCCACCAAGTTACTGCCAACTGGAAACAGAAACCAAGAGGCTAAGAGGGGCTCAGTGTCTCCTCTCCCTCCCTGGCACTCAGAGCTTCTAACTCCACCCCTCATTTACTTATTAGATTAGACAAGGCAGAAGCAGCTTGTTGTGGGCATGAACCCAGAGGAGGTGGGCGGGACCCTTGGGAACCTTAAAGTCCTGCCTTGCCTAGTTGGTCTGGCACATGGGAAAAAGGAAAGTTCCTGGCTGTGTCGGGCACTGGTTTGGACGGGAAACATTCAGCACCAAGATGAGCAGGTTGGTGAAAGGCGATGGACAGGATCAGTAGGCAGGCTAAATTTTGTTTTCTAATTCTTACTTAGTTCATCCGAGAAACAAAGAATGTCAGAACTGGGAGGGGGCTAAGGGCAGGGAATATGAGAATGGCAGGGGGCTTAGGGCAGGAAATGTCAGAGCTGGGAGGGGGCTTAGAATAGGGAATGTGAGAATGGCAGGGGGCTTAGCACCCCAGCCTTCCTGTCCTCTCATTCAGTGGCCTATCCGCCAGGCCACTCTGCTGTTCCCTAACAAAGCTATCAGAATAAAATTCCATCTCACATCCCCAAAGGCAGGTCCGTGAAACGGCCAGCCCCCAATAAAGATAAAACAATGTTATACCATCTCCAAAGCAAACTGTCCCATCACTCTTCCCTCAGTTACAGAACATTTTTATATGGAATTTGAACCATTTTCTATTTCATGCCCCTCTTAAAATCTGGTGCTTAACGTCTGGGCAGCTGGCTCTTGAGCAGAGGTAGACGATATACAGTGAGGCTCCATCTGAAATAAAAACTTGCACAATATCCTCTAGCCTTGGAAAGCAGGGACAAGCTGTGGAGGAGGCAGTGGGAGTCAGTTCCATTGCCCTCCAGCAGCACAGATCTGCGCTCAACACTATAGCAGCCAACACCCAGGCCCAGGAGCATTTCACAGAACATTAGGGACTAAATTCTGAATAGCATCATTTTGCAAAGAAGTGATAATTGGTGAATTATGAGATTATTTTAGATCAGCAGCTTAAGAGCTAAAAGAAGAGCAATGGAGGCCTGGACCCATGAATGGAACAAAAGAGACATTCTAGGCAATAAAAAACAAGCTGGTTATACATCTGTCCTTGATATTAAAAATGACACAGTGGGTCAGCTTACTTTCTAATGGAACATAGAGAAAGAATGTCACAGCTGGAAGGGGACTTAGAACATGGAACATCAGATTTGGGAAGGGCCTTAGAATCCAAATTATAGACTATTGGAGCTATGAGAGATCCTAGAACTTGAAATAGCTGAGCTGGTAGAGAGCTTAGAATGTCAGTTTTGGACCTGGAACAAAGAATCATAGATCCAGAGCTGGAAGGATCCTCAGAGACCATCTAATCTATGTTCCTCAATTTTGCAGAAGAAATGAGGTCCAGAACATTTCAATCTTATCCAAGGGTGCACAGATAGTAAATCCCAGAGTCAGGATGAAATGCTGATCATTTGAATCCAAAAAGAAGATGGGCAGCTCCAATGGCAAGATGAAAGGATTCCTGATGGACACACAGCCTGTCTGTTCTATTGCTCCCATTCTGATGCCAGGAGACAGCTCAAAAGATACCCAGAGGGTCTGGTAGAGCCAGCTGTGGCCATCAGATGGTTGGACACGGATGAGTGGGACAGAGTTTGGGAAGCTCAGGTGGGCGGTGAACTCTATTACTGGAAGTAACTGACCCCCTTGCATATTTGAGTTCTGAGTTTAAAAGAGGGTGGTTCTCTTGCACTGAAGTTCTGACCATTCTAGATTGCTTCCTGACCCGTCACTCACCATCTCTTGGTTGAACTTAGTGGCCCAATTAGTTGGCTTACCAATAGCCTCCTTCAACTCTTTCCCCATCTGGGCACATTTCTTATTCCAGTGGTTCCTTTGGAGGAACCAGGGCTATTCAGCACCCCAGGCCTGCTGGGCTGTGCCCTGTGAATCACGCTGAAAGTTAAACTTTTCCCCAACACAGGCTGAATGGTTCAGTCTTGTCCGACTCACCTGGCTGAGGCCCCCTTCAAGGCTCATGAAAACAGATTGGCTGGGAAAACCAAGGCCCACTCATCATCTCAAATGGCATACCCGAGTGCAGTTTCTGCCCTCCAGGAGCTTACACACAATGTTGGGGAACCACCACACACATAGACAGTGACTCCAGTTCTGATGGTCTGGGCTCCATGTTCTTAGGTCTCTTCAGCTCTGGTTTGCTTTATTCTCTTGCCCCTTTCAGATGTCCTATTCTTTGTTCTAACGCCACCCCCTCAGTCCCTGTTTCAACATCATCTGTCCCCACCAACAGGTTGAATTTAACATTCCATTCATTTGGAAAGAAGAAAAAAGAAAAAACAGTTCCAGCTCTCACAAGTCCCAGGCTTGTTCGCCCATTTCCCCCCAGTTTGGCAGCCCCGGCTGCCAGTTTTCCCAATAAATACATCAGTCAGATTGTCATTATTCAATCATTATTCCCTGAAAATGATCTTGTTTCCTCTCATTTTAGGAGACTGGCCAGTCTGTCCATGCACCAAAGCTGAATGTGGCCTTTTTGACTTTCAATATGCTGTCATAAGTCATCTGCACATTAAACTTGAGAAGAACTTGCTAAAGTCCACCATAAAAAATGAAGATTGCCTTTTTAAAATCGCATTTGTATGCAGATGTGTCTCAGCAGCTTCCTCCCACTGACTACCAATAGACAGGTGGCACCACAGCGGCATATATCCGTGGGCCTCATCTGTGCGCCTTTAACCCTCATCTGCCAAAGGCATTAGGTGAGGTCGGCTGAAGAGGGAAGCCATGGGAGGGTTCCTTTGCCTGTGTCCTGATCAGGCAGGTGCCACCCCATGTGCCATCCCAGCCTACCTGGCTATGCTTCACCCTGCTCCTAAGGCTCCACTGATACTCTTTCCTATTGCGAGGATCCTTGGGAATTGATGTGGGAGAGCAGAATGAGCCTCGGATGTGGAGGTGGAAAACCTGGCCTTGAGTCCTGACTTTTCTATTTACTGGACTATTGGTGGGTCAAAGACTTTCTTGATGTTTCCATTTCCTCGTGTGAAATCTCTTCCAACTCAGAGATTCTGTGATCCATTTCAAGAGGGCTTTAGAGACAATGAGGCATCATCACAGGAACATTGACTTGGATGTTCAGATCTCATGTCTTATTCTTGTTTCCTAACTGGGTGGCCTTGGGCAAGTCACTTACATTTTATGGGCCTCAGTTTCCACATCTGTAAGTAGACAGACTCTATGATTACCTCCAACTCTGTTCTTTGTGACTTCTCCCACTGCTAGACTTCTTTAGCTTTTGCAAGGTGCTTTGCCCAGCAATGTTTTCCCAACAACAATATAGAGTGCAAGGGTGAATAACCCTATTTACAGGAACTGGAAGCAAAGGAGAGTCTCACAGCCTGTCCAGGGTGGTAGTAACCATGGAGGCCAGGAAGTGATGGTCCAGATTTTCTGACTCCAAATGCAACCATGATTCCATTATCTCCAACCTTCCAGAGGGATTATGCCCTATTCCCTTGGACAGCGCCTCACAGAAAAGGATTTGGTTGCGCCTTTTCAGGTGTCTGCCTCACTCCAATGTCCTTTGTATGTTTGTTTTAAATATGTGTGTGTGTGTGTAGTATTGATGCTTTTTGTTCTTACATCACAGTTGCTTCTGAATCTACCTCTCCCACCTTACTCAGCAAGTCAGCCTTTTTAGTTTGCATTTGTACTGGTTAGCAAAGCACTTGGCTTTTGCTAACTCATTTGCAACAAAGAAGAAAAAAAAAGAGTTCAGCAAAATAAACACTTTGAGTAGGTCTGCTGGAATTCACTCCCCTCTGCAAAGTCCTCCCTTCTTCAGAGAAGAGAGGGGGATTTTCTCATGGTCTTCTCCAGGGTCAATCTTGATCAGTGTGCATTCGTCTCTCTTTCTCTCTGCTCTCCCCTTTTGTCTCTCCCCTCTTCTCCCCTCACATCTGTCCCCTCTCCTCTTCCCCTCCCATCCTCTCTTCTCCACTTCCTTTCCCCTCCCATATCTCCCCTCTCTTTTTCTGCTTCCTTCCTCTACTATCTCTCTTTTCTCCTCTCTTCTCCTTTCCTATCTCTCTCCCCTCCTTTCTCCTTCTTTCCTTTTTTTTTAGGGGGTGGGGTAGGGCAGCATGGTCTAGATCGAGGTTCAAATCCACTTCAGACACTTACTGGCTTTGTGACCCAGAGCAAGTTTTCTTTTGCCTCCCTCATTCTATTTCCTCATCTGTCTCTAAGGTGCCTTCCAGATCTCGGTCTCTCATGGACTGAATGACTGACATGGTCCTAGTCATGGTCCCTTTGGGTCACTTGTCATCACTTTCTCTGCTTTGCTTCATTACCCACAGGTCTTCCCATCTCCTACAGGTAGTGGGGCATGTGCACTGTCACTTAACTACGCGACAACATCTTACTTAATCTTCACATTCTTGCCCCCACCCCAAGAATCCCACAGAACACTTCCACGCTTCTTCACATGGGAGATATTTAAGGGGAGTTTGTAGGCTCCAACTTAATATATATTTGGTCCCGGGAGCTCTCTGACATCCCTGCATGTGCACGCCTAGATGAACCCTTCCCCATGACTTTCCCCATCCCCAGTTAAGGTCCCCATGCTACAAAGACCCTTCCTGCTGCATTCTCAGCTATCAATCCCCTCATTGTTTGCATGGAGATCCAGTCTTTGCTCTTGGAGGATAACACTGCCTCCTCTTCACTAACAGCTGGGCCCAGATCATCAATGACCTCCAGTGTGCCGGGGGAAAGAAGACTCCCCAATCTTATCAGGAATCCCCAAAGCCAGCTCATTTCCAGATGTTACACCTTTTGCCCAAATCCCAGCCCCTCTCAAGTTTTCTATACATGGGTCCTAGTGAAGGAGGTGTGGGGAAGGCCAATGGAGCCCATGTTTTATGCTGTGCTGCTGGCCTTTCCCACTGGAGTTTTAAGGAACACCAGATAATCAGATACAGCTCATGCCACCATGTCATAGTGTCAAGAGCGGAGGGACTGGCTTCAAATCCCAATTCTTACTCCCTGTGTGACCTCAGTCAAGTTACTCCTGTTGTCTGTACCTCAGATTCTTATCTTTACAAATGGGGAGGGGGAGGGGAGCTGGACCATATGGCTGCTGAAATCCTTTCCATCGATGTGCCTCAGTTTACTCACCCATTAAATGAAGGGAGTGGACTAGATGGTTGCAGAGCTGCCTTCCACCTCCAGATCCAGGATACTAGGACCCACCAAATGGTACCTTTGCTATAATCTCTAGTTGATTCTGACTCTTCTCTAGGATTAGAGGATTCAGAGCTAGAAGTGACCTTAGAAATCATTCAGTTTTCTCATTTTGCAGAAAATCAAACTAAGGTCATAAATGGGAAAGGACTTCAGGCTTCTCTTTACCCCTGCCCCAAAAGAGCCTTCACCAATAGAGGAAACCCACCCATTGTTCTAGGACTAGCTTAGGAGGACAAAGGCAGTTCACTGCAGTGACAAGAGGGGTGGGTTTAAAATAACAGGACTCGGGTTCGAATCCTGGCTGTGTCACATTTCTGTGCGATGTGGGGCAGGCTCCATAATTTCTCCAGGACTGCCTTGATGTCTTCCTTTGTAGAATAAGTGGGTTGGACTCGACAGGCTCTAAGTAGAAGATTCTACAAATCCTTGCCTGCCCTGAATCCTGCAGGGACTCCTGCAGCCTCCCCTCTCTTACCTGTTGAATTACTACCCATCCTCTTAAGTCAAATTCAAATGCAGTCTCCTCCAGGAAGCCTTCTCTGAGGCTTCTGCCTCAGACTTCCCATGACCCTTTGTTTGCTCATCTGAGATTCACTTGAATACTGTACAGAAATTAACTAGGTATGCTTCTGCAAGATTCAGAGAGAAAGGGAAGGAGATCTGTGGCTCATTCAGTGGCCAGCACAGGGAAGGCTCTGGACCCCACCATAAGCTTAGTCATGCTGGTGGACTAGCCACATGACATTGTCACCTGTTTGTTATATTGTTAATATCCTTTTCGTCCATCTTTTTGTGTGTACCTATGTGTTATTCTTCCTGAGGCACCCACCAGACACTGATGGAAAGGCTGCCCAGAACTTTTGAGCCCCTTGCTTGTTTTGGTGTGGATGAGGTGGACAGTGCCTTCAGTCACTCTGACCTCCTGCACATCCTACATTTGCCAAATGAGATTTCTGAAAACCTTAGGGGCACAGGTCGCACCTGTATCACTGCTGCTGACCCAACGCAGTGGCTTCAGAAAAAAAAAGGAGAATGATGCCAGGGAATGGCCTACAGGCATTGGCATTCTGGAGCAAGGATCGTGTGAAGAGAATTGTGGGCTTTTACTCAGGCATAGAGGACACACGCATCAATCACCAGGAAGGATACATTGGTTCCTGGTGTTGTTTCTTAGAGGAGGGAACTTCAGCTGGACTTGGCATAATGAGAAGGGTTAGGATGAGCAAAGAGGAGAGAAATGATTCCCCTGAGGTTCCATGGAGAATCACACAGTCCCTGCTTCTCACTGAACTTTGACCACTACGTGGGGAGGTAGGGCTCTAGGCATGTGTTCCAGGAAAGATAAACGGATCATCCAGAGACTTTTGGTCTGAGCAAGATATGTCTCCTAGGGTCTCTCAGGTAGTGAAAGCACTCATGCAGCACAAAGGGTGTGCACCATTGGAGCTCTGACCATGAGGTAGATGGAGTCTGGCTAATCCTACCTGGCTTCTCACTCAGACATATTCCTGGATTGCAACAAAGTCCAGGAACATCTTCTTTTTTTTATTTTTAGGCAACTGGGGTTAAGTGACTTGCCCAGGGTCACACGGCTAGTGTCAAGTGTTTGATCTGAGGCCGGATTTGAACTCAGATCCTCCTGACTTCAGGGCCGGTGCTCTATCCACTGTGCCACCTCACTGCCCCTAGGAACATCTTCTTGAGGGCTCCCTTTGAAATTGACGTGGGAGCTGGGCGTAGAGAGGGTTAATGGAATCGATGGGTGAACCTACTTAGGGTTTGCTTCTGCATAATAGACACATGCATCTGATTGAAAGCTGTTAGATAGGAGGGAAAGGGACAAAGAAGGAAGAAGATGGCCACTGGGTTCCCATCACATCCAGTCTTTTACTTCAGGCTTTGGATAGTATCTCAGGACATGGGAAAAGGGAGCGGTTCTCTATTTCTTTCAGGTTGAATCAGCTAAGCACTATTGTCTCTCCATCCCTCATGGGAGGAATGGGGACTGGTGTAATCAAGCTCACCCAAAGATTCAGTACCGCTTGGTGCTGCGGATTGCTTGGACAGCCTGGAAACATCCATAGACATTTTCTGAATCAAGTTTTTAAATTCATTAAATAAAGATACATAGTACAGTTATCAAAATTTTAGAAGTCAAAAATAACTTCATGGACCTCAGGTTAAGACTCCCTGCCCTATGTGGACCTTTGCAACGATGGTAGATTCATTCTCCAAAGTATTAGGATCTCAGGCAGGAAACGAAAATGTCCAAACCAAATCAACCCAGGACCTCCTGCCTCTGCGGCACCACTCTGCCATCCTTGATCTTGGTGGAGGTGGGCTGGGGGCTCTTCTCTACCTCTGCTACTGGCCCCAGAGATTCCCTGTCCTTCCCTCAGTAGTTCAATGCAAAAAAGATTTTGGCTTTTTCCAATGGGATTCCCAGGAAAGAAAAAAAAAACAAAACAATTGCTTTGAGTGAGGACAGCACTGTTTCATCCTAGCATATGGACGTCTTGTTCTGAGCTGTTCTTGACCTGTTCCTTAGTGAGTGGCAGAGGACTAAAAAGCTCCCCTCCCATCTTAGCCACCCTCTAGAGGCCCTACTCACCTCTTGGTCCAGCTATTGTTTTTTTAAAGAATTGAATTCTAGCACCTCTTCTCCCTTTGGTGTGCCTGTGCCCAGCTACTTCCATGCTTCCTTGGCACCCTTGCAGGTCCTTCGGATCACTGAACTTGTCTGCTTTGTAGCCCTAAGACGAGGAGTTCTGGGACCTCCATGGTACTGGAAAATAGCTTTTCTTTGCCAGGATTTTGAAACTTATTGAAAGTTCAGGAAAGAAATAGGAAGGGGTACTATACAGGCCTTTGCCCCACAATTTGAAAGGCGCAGGACTGCTCTCCCTCCACTTTCTGGTGAGAGAATTGAGACACTTTCCTTCACCGTGACAGCCAGCCCAGTATTTACCATGCAGGATGGGATAGGTAGGGCTCAGTTGGTCCAAATGGGAAGGAGAAAGTGTGCCAAGAGCATCTGCACCAAAATGCAGGCACGGGAAAAAATAGAAAGTGAGAGCCTGTGTGAAAGCTGAATCGTGCAAATGTGTGCTGGGGTGTAAAGCAAGGGAAAATTCCTCTCTGCTGGGACTGCAAATCATAGAATGGCAGAATCTCAGCCTTGAAAGGGGCTTAGAAGACATCAAAGTAGAAGGAATCTCTTGGGAAGCTTCCTGAGCAGGCATCTCCATGGGAGAAGCTGGCTGAGCAGCAATGCCTATCGATCAGAGCCCTGGCTTCTAGTCGAACTCAGGATGAGTCACCAGTTTTCCAGGACAGCTAAAAAGCTAATCTTATCTTCAGCTGCAAGAAGAGGAATACGACACTCCAGGGATCCTGGGCATGGCACCCAGGAAGCATTGGCATGGTGCCCAGAAGGCATAGCCATGGTGCCCCAGGGGGCATGAGCACAGTACCCCAGAGGGAGGACAGTGACACCTCTACTCTCCTGGTCCTCAGTCCCCATCCACAGCCCTGTGTTCAGCTCAGGGAACCTAGAGATAGTAAAGGCAGAAATAACTAGGGGACTTGGGGAAGAGGGTAAGGAGGAGAGGGATTGGCTTAGAGAGCCTTCCATACAATGATTCACTGGAAGGATTGGGGAGAGTGGGCATTTATCCTCAGGTGGGGAGGCTTCAAGAGGGATGACAGTTCTCTTCCAGGATGTGAAGGGCTGCCCTGTGTAAGAAGCCCCAGTCTTGTTCTACTTGGCTTAGCCCAGTGCCATCTCCTGCATGAAGACTCTCCTGACCTGTCTAGCTGCTTGAGCATCTTGCACTCCCCTCCAAAATGACCCTATATTTACTATGTATATGTTATAGTCATGCATATGTGCACATTCTGTTCTAGACAGTCTGTTTTTTGAGGGAAGCTGTTTAGTTTCAATCTTTGTATGCCAACTTCCTAGCATGGGATCTAGCATACAAGAGATGCTCGATGAATGTTTCTTCATTGATGGAGAAGGAGAAAGCTGATTACATGACCCGGACAAAAAGAATCACGCATTCATGTGCAGTGGGCTTTAGAGCTGACAAAACAGGGCCACAGCTGCTATCTAAATGATCTTCACAACAACTCCATGAGGTAGGAAGGGGAAAAGGATCATTTTACAGACAAATAAACTAAGGCACAGTGAAGTGTGCCTGAGAAGTGATCTATTCCTCCCTGTAACACTCATAGCACTTTCCTTGGCATTCTACTTTGTACTGGGAATATTCTAATTTGGTTGTCTGTCTAATCTCCATTTAGACCAGCCTAGCTCGGTTCAGGGACAGGCATCCAATTGGGTAATTGATTTTTTAATGCCTCCCCAAGTAAATTATGAAGATTGTTTCATGATACATGGAGAAGTTGCATTCTGGTTCAGTGGAAAGGTTACAGTGGATGAATTAAAAAGCATTTATTTAGTGTGTTAAATACTGGGCTGAGTTTTAGGAAGAAAAATATGAAAACCCAAGGAGCTTACATTCTCATAAGAGAAGAATCCACATATAAGGTAGTAGCGACTAGGGAGAGTTTTCTGGATTGGGGAGGTATGGGGCTGACTTGTAACATAACAGAGCAATTGGTGGGCATGACCTTGTTGTACTTGGGTGTAATATTGTGTATCTGAATACCATCCCCAAAGCTACAGACAGAACCTGGGCTCTTAGGGGCGGTGTGGAGATGGCCCTGGAGAGTAGCAGGTACTGTGTTTGAATTGAGGAAGTCATGGGGAAGGCTCACTGGGGCAAGGTGCCAGGGTGGGAGGGACCTGGAGAACCAGCCAGGTGAGAAGCCATAAGAAGCATGGAGGAAGGTGGTCAGAAAGCTAGTTGCGAAATCATAAACCCCTGAAGCCAATGTTTCCTTAGATGAAGCTGTAATCTCCCTGAGTATGACTTCTACCAACTGTTCCTCTCCCCACCCACCCACCCCGGGCCAAATAGAATAGTTATTCTTCCACATGACAGCCTTGAAAAGATTTCAGCCAGTAATTGTACTATGATATCAGCTCACATTCCAGTTAAATCAACCTTTTAAGTAGTTAAGGACAGCATTTCACCACACAAAATATGTAGAAAGTAAGTAGCTCACCTTTTGTTATCCCTGTTTGACACAGGGGAAACTAAGTCTCAGGAAGATGAAATGGATTGCTCCGAGTCACATGACTAATAAGTGGAAGAGCTGGAACTAGAATCCCTTTCTCCTGCCTTCAGGTTTGCTGCCTTTCCCGTTAGACTTTATTGTTACAAAATAAATGGTGTTAATAGTGTAAATAGTGGTACAAAAATAACACTAACTCTTATTTCTCAAGTTTAAGTTTGGCAAAAGTTGTAGGACAGCTGCCAACCTGCATTAGTGGAAGGAATTTCCTCCCTGGAAGTTCCACATGCCCCAAATGTCACAGTTTCATCCCTCCTCTTAAACTATTCTTCTCCCTTCTCAAAAACGTATTAGAAAAGGTCTCTGTTGATGATCACACTGAAAGATAGGTAGCATGAGCATTATTCTTTCCATTTTCCACATAATTAAAAAGAGGTTCTGATAAGCAAGTGGCTTGCTCAGCATCACTCAATAGTGTCTGAGGTAGAGCTCCTTATTACACACCCAGCTCTCCATCCACTATATGATCCTGCTTTTTACATAAGAAGGAGCAGAAGATAATGAAGATGAATAGAAATAGCAGATAATGATGAGTTTCACTAGGTACACAATCCCGAGGGATCCCTGCCTTTTCAAGCATGCAAGGTGAACGGAGAATTTGTCTTGCCAGGTACACTTAACCAATCTCACCAAGGGCAACCTTCCACTGAGCTCATCATGTCATAAAGGGATCTTTAACTGTAAATGTTTAAACAAGCGAATTCAAATACTGTTGTACTAGGGTGATTCAAAAAGGTTTGTAAAGCAAATTATTGGCTCATTATGCAAATAATTATTGAATCAAAAAAATATGTGAACTAGACCTCAGAGGATAGGTAGACCAAACTTCTTCTGAGTCAGACTGTTCCCTCTATATTCCCAAGAAGTTGGCATCCAGCCTTCACCCAAAGCCCTCTCATTGTAACCTGATGTTCCCTTCTCTTGAAGAAGTTAGGCAGCATAGTGGAAAGGATGCCAGGAAGACCTGAGATTGAATCCAGTCTTAGACATTTTACTAGCAATGCAACTAAGTGCAAATCATTTAATCTCTACTTGCCTCAGTTTCTTTTTCTGTAAAATGGGGATAATAATAGCATCTACTTCCCAGAATTGTGAAGATCAAATGAAATGATGAATATAAAGCACTTGGCAAACTGTAAAACACTCTATGTTAAATATTATTATGACTACTATTACTATTATTATCACCATTCTCAGTTCATCAGCATCTCTAAAGTACGCTTTTGCACATGGTATTTGGACTGACCAGGGCAGATATTGACAGGATTGTCACCTCTCTAGTCTTGGACACTGCCTTTTTAAAATGCAGACTAAGAGGGCATTAAGTTAGATGTTCCAAGGGCATTTAAAGAGGAAGCTGAACGAACGACCAAATAATTGAAAAAAAAAAGATGGAAAATGGCAAAGATCTATTAAACTTTGTGCCAAATTCATCTTCCTGAAGGATAGCAGAGCCATCACATGTGGACTCTCATAGTACATCTTGAGGGGTTGCGTGCAGACTGTGAAGCAGTACAAAAGTAAAGGGAGAAGCAGATGGACTTGGCCAAATACATGCTGAGGGAGTCTTCACTGGAGGTGACAGAATGATGTGCACATCACTTGGGCAGTGGGATGCAGTTGCACAAATGGGAGGAATAGCTTATGAATTTATTGTATTCCAGCTCCCTGGAAGTGTCACACTGACTCACATTGTGCTTGGGTCTGGATCTTCGTTCCAATCTTTGCTGTCTCCATCCTGTACTTAGGTAACTGATTTTCCCAGGCCCCCAAGTACAGTCAAGGCTGGATTCAAATTGATCTTATTAAATTTGACTCATCTTTCTGCCTTGCATCATCTATCTCAATTCTATCACCTAATTCGATCGTAGCCTCTCCCAGTGCCTTGTCATCTCTATGCCATCTTTATTTGTCCAGTCTGGTCACAGTGGGAGGAACTGATCTGTATGTCTAGCAATCACCACCTCCTTTCCCTTGACACGGGTCAGAACCAAACCTTGGGGAACATGCTTTCTTCTCATCTCCTTCTCTTTAAAGCCTACTCCTCTTTCTAGCCCAGCTCAATTACTATTGCTTCCATGAAGCCTTCTCCCATTCTTCTAGTTGGAAACGATTTTTCATTTCTATGAATGTACATGCATTTTGTTTAATATCTGTCTTATAACTATTCTTATTAAGTCATATTCTTCAGGTGTGATAGGTGCATAATAGAATGTGAATTCTCATGAGGGCAGGAAGGGACTGTGCCTTATTATTTTTGTTTCCCTAACTTCTAGTAGGGAATGAGAGGTAGAAAGAGACAACTGGATGTAGGTCTCATCACATCCAGAGCCCCAGACGATTCCCTGTGGGACTCCCTCTCTTAGAAATGAGGCTGAATCACAATGTACCAGGACTGTGGAACTGGAACTAAATGCTCCAGGCTCATCTGCTGGAGAAGCAGAACACAGCTAGTGGGGACATCTCTTTCTGCATCCACAAATGGGTCTCCAGAGCACAGAACAGAGAGGGTTTAGATTTCTAGGCTACAAGATCGCAAGCCTTCTTAATGATGCCACTGGGGAGAACAGGATGGCTCTGTCTCATTTTCAACCTAGGTTCCCTTGGCTTCTTCTCAGACCTGTCAGAGATGGGTTTCTATTTTTGATAGCACCTTTTTTTTGTGAAACTGTGAAATTGTGTGACCTTAGAACATCAGAGTTGGAAGGGACCTAGAAACTCATCTAATCTGACCCCCCACTTTAGAAAGGGAGAAACTAAGGATCAGGAAAGTGATTCTTCCAAGGTCATGGACCTAACAAGGGAGAGAGATAGAAACTATGGGTTAACCATGACTCTTGGTCCCCAGAGTAATATTATTTTCCCCTAATTACATCCATTCTGAAACAAGAGGTTTCCTCCTAATTATGAATACTTAAGAATCATAATTTTTTTTCAAAAGACACCAAAGCTACAAGTATCCCCAAAGATAACTCTAGCCAATGCCCATCTCACCCAAGGGTCCTATTAGTTCTGCCTGAGCACCTGTGATTTTGAGAGCCCTCTAACCCCCCAAGGCAATCATCTCATGGATGGATAGCTCCAGTTGAAAGAAGCCCATTCCCCAGACTGATCTGAAAGCTGCTTCTCTGTAATTTCCACCTTCTGTAAGTCACTGGATCTCAGAGAAATCTGAGGGAATATGAATTCCAATTCAGCCCTGAAGCATGAATCATCTCAGTGGCACCCTTAACAAGTATTCGTCCAGCTCAAAGACCTCTGGTGATGGAAAATTCACTTCTTTCCCAGAGAACCTATCCTACCTTGGCATAGCTCTAATTGTTGGGAACATTTTCCTCAGATCCATCCAAAACCTACTTCATAGTCCAGTAGATATGTATCTCTAAAATCAGAAGGTACCTTAGAAGATATTTAGCCCAACTACATCACTTCGAAGATGATGAGTTTGGCTTAGTGAGGGTCAGTGACTTATCTATGGTCATCCAGGCAATAAGGAGGCAGGTCAAGAATTCAAATCCTGTTCTTTTTTCTACCATCACCACCCCTGAAGACCCCTTTCCATCCACATACAAAAATGTTGAGGTCTTCCCAGTTCTAAGGGGAAAAAAGGCCTCCCTTTGATCCTTATCTGATAACTCTAACCACCATCCCCTCCTTTTCATGATTATACTCTGCATGTAAGAAAAAAAAAAAACTACAACCAGGAATGTTGGTACTCATAAATCCAGCTACCTGGGAGACTGAGGCCAGCATATATCTTGCGCTCAGGAGCTCTGAAATGCATAAGGCTAAGGTGATATTGAGTGCCCACCCTCAGTTTGGCGTTGATATGGTGAATCACCAGGTTGGCTAATGAGCTAGGCCACATCAGAAACAGGATAGGTCAAATCAGTGGCCTTGGGCCTGTGAATGATTCCTGAACTTCCAGTCTCAAAAAGAAAAAGAAAAAGGAACAGAACAGAAAAATATCATCAATATTTTATGCCTATTCTCCCCTACCCCTTAATCTGTCTTCTTGGAGCTAGAATTAGGATGTGTGTGTGTGTGTGTGTGTGTGTGCGTGTGTATGTGTGTGCATGCCTGTGAATATGTACACACAACACACACACATACACAGCTGGGGTGGGACACAGAAGGCATACTCAGTTGGAGAAAAGGTATTGAGACTGTGTGAAGGTGTAGGGCAATGTGGAGATGGGGTATGAGAGAGATCAGTTCCAGAACACATGCTTGAGACTGCTGCTGGAAAGGGTAGGATACATTAGGAAGGGGGAAGCTACACAGGCCAGGAGAGAAGTCAATATAAGTGTACCAAAGCTCCCAGTTCCTATTTATCCAGGCCATCAGGGTTTGCAAAGAACTTTACATATATTCTTTGTTTTGATTGTCACAACAACCCTATTGCATAGACACTATTATCATCCTTGCTTTGTAGATGGGGAAACTGAGGCTGAAGGAGGTTTTTTTTTTTACTAGGGTCATATAGATAGTAAGTACCTGGAGTAGGATTTGAACTCAAGGCTTCCTAATACACTATGAAGTGCTATTAACACCCTCTAATTTAGCTCCCTGGGTAAAAGCCCAGTTACCTTACCCCATGGCCATGCCTCACTTGAATCTCTTATAATTGGTCTTGAATTCTGGTCCCTAGAGTCCAGCAGCACAAGTTCAATCCCTTGTGTATTTCAAAATCTGTTTAAAGCTACTTCAGACACAATCCGGTCAGATTTCTGCCTCAAAAACTGCATGGAAATAATACAGACACCCAGTTATTCTTGTGCTCCTGAACCAGGCTCCTTGTTCCTTTAGGCAATGTTCATCAAGTTACTGAGGCTATAAAACATTACCAAGCCTCCTCTGGCACATCAGGTCCTGTGGGGGATCCAAATTCTCGTTGGTCTACAGAAAGTAGGATTTTAGTAATGATAACTTGGTATGCCCTATCCAAGGAAATATATATCTATGTAGATATTCATATAGATACACATATACACATAGAGAGACACATTTCCTCATACATATCTTGCTATATATTCATTAGCTTCTGGAAACAAAGACACTCTGTTCTCTAACATGCTGAAGTGGAAAGGGGAGGTGGATATGGCAGCTGTAAATGAAGACAGACATGCTGTTGACATGGAAACCCAACAGTTAAAAAAAAACTGTGCAGGCAGTTTCAAAATGTCAGATTTTGATAACCAGGTTGGAGTCCTTGTTCCTCTGTAGTGAAATGTTTGGCCCAACACATGCTGCCATGAATTTTTGATAACACTTCATCTCTGCCACGTCAACAGAGCCATATGTCTCCACGATGAGGAAAGCACTGGCTATCCATGCACCAGTCCCAACAGCGAGGAGAAGATTCTCACTTGGTGGCCAAGGAACAAGATTTTTTTTTTTAAATCAGGCATGTACTTTATGAACATATAATGTTCAGGTGAGTTGAATATTTTCTACTCCACTCCTGTCTGTGTGAGAGAAAAGCCTGTTAAAATGTCTAATTCTCTCTTTCCAATTATTAATAGATGCATCTTGGACTGCCTCTGAATTTGCCTTGAGCAAGTGATCGTATGTGTCCAAACCTTTGCTGATTAATTTTAAGCGAGGGGAGAAAAACGCATTAAGAAGCCGTCAACCACCTACACACCGATAGCTGCCAGAGCTTGAAGGATGAAGGAGAAGGGAACAGTCTTGGGTTTGGCTGGCTCTCTCTGGTCTGAAGTCAACTTCACTTCTGATGAGTGCAAGAGGTCATTTGTTGTCACTCTTAATGCGATCACTGAGTAAAATCAAATTTATTTATGTCAATATACGTATATATATATACATGCTGATGTATACATACACACACATATACACGAACACATCTCCACCAGCCAAGCTAAGCACAGAGAAGTTCCTCCCTTGAAAGTTGGTTACTAAATGATTACCTTGGTTGAAGTGGGGTGGGGTGGGGAGGGAACAGCATTATAAGATGACCAATGCCCCTCCCAAAAAACCATCGTGTCAGCATCCAAAGTGATTAGAATAAGTCATGCAATTACAGGATCATTGGGTCTGGAGCTGTGAAAGGCCTCAGAGACCATCTAGTCCTGATTTTTCACTTTAGAGAGAAGGAAACTGAGTTTCAGGGAGAGATTTGATACCCAAGTAGTAAGCAGCAGAGGAAGAGCTTGAACCAAGGTACAGTGGCTCTGGAACAGGTATTCTTTCCACTACCTATAAAGCAATACCAACAATAATGCATCATGTGGCCACAGGATGTGCCCCCCCTTTTGTTTGTTCTTGATCCACATCTGGGATTTCACTGGGATTGGAGCTCCTTCCCACCGAGTTGCTTGATCCCTTTTCCATAATTTAGAATCTCAGGGATTAGCATGAGGCACCGAGACATTGACTTTATCCTAGTCCCAGCCAGCATGTGTCGGAAGCAATACCTGAACCCAGTTCTTTCTGTCCAAAGGATCCCTCCTAATCTGCAATGTGCTTTGTTCTGATTTGTTAAAGGAGGAAATTGGATGAGGTGATTTCTAATGGCCCCTCTGGATCTAAGTCTATTGTCCTTTTATTTATTTTGGTCTGGACCTTTGGCTGCCATGGTTTAGAGGGAACTTCTCAAATGAAAAGTGCTTTCATTGATGCAGATGACAACTCCTCTGCAGCTTATTGTTTTAAAGTCAGAGTTTTAACCTGGAGCCTATGAGTGGTTTTTTTTTTCAGCTATTGTTAAATATTTGGATAACTCTTTCAATATAAGTGATTTCCTTTGTAATATCATTTTATTCATTTAAAAACACTGTTCTGAGAGGGGTCCATAGGCTACTCCAGACTGTAAAGAGGTCCATGACACAAAAAAGGCTGAGAAGACATTTCTCAGAGGGTTTCCAGGGACACTGAAATATGAAGGGATTTTCCTAGTGTCACTCAGTGAGCCTATGTCAGAGACAGCACTCAGATCCAAATCTTTCCAACTCTACTCTTCCATGGTTTCATAATCTATAAAATGAGGAAGCTGGTGTAGCAGAACTTTAAGGTTCCTTCTAACTCTACATACGTGATTCTCTGACCATGGGATATCTGTGTTGCAGAAGAGGGGTGTAGAAAACATGCTTTGTTACTGAAGACACTCAACAGCAGAAACTCAGGGTGCCTTCAACAGCACCAGTGATGGTGTTCCTTTGGGTAAATGAATGGCTGTTGGTCAAGGGATCATATTTAAGATAACTGCATGGAGGGGAGCAAAACCCAGTAGCCAGCAATGTTCTCATAGTAGTCACTGAAGAAATGCTGGCTGTTGGGGCAGCTAAGTGGCTCAGTGGATAGAGTGCTGGCCCTGGAGTAAGGAGGACCTGAGTTCAAATCCAGCCTCAGACATAACACTTACCAGCTATGTGACCCTGGGCAAGTTACTTAAACCCAAAACAAAATAAAAAACAAACAAACAAAAGGAAGAAATGCTGGCTGTATTTTAAAATTGTTGTTGTTGTTTTCCAACAAAGGACAGAGAACACAGATTTTCCCAAGTATGTGCTGTCAACATGGATCTCTCTCTCACTGGGGTCAAACAAAACTCATCCAATTCATCCTCCACAGAAAGCCCTTGAAGACTTGAAGACATTAAGATCACCATGATGCTGTCAGGAAGATAACAGAGTAGCAGTATCAAATGAGCATAAATCAAAGAAGTGTCAACCATTGTCATGGAGGATGACCAATGCAAGGTCCAAATAGAAGAGGGATTCCCCATTCATGGTCAATGCTTGTAGATGATAGTTGTGCTAATTAAATTACATTAAGATATGACACATTACAGGGTCAATTGATCGGGACCCATAATCACTCAGAAGAGAATGTGCTATCCATTTGCATAGAAAAAAAAGTGGAAGAAGAATATATATGACCCAGATGGTGACATGCAATTAAATGGGCAGCCTATTGAGTAAATCCATCAGAACACACACACACACACACACACACACACAACACACACACACACACACACAAATCCATATGCATATCTTGGAGAGACAATGCAGAATAGAATAAAATAAGGAGATTTGGATTGATAGCACTTGGAAAATGGTAAAAGATCTCAAGTCACTGGGAGAGCCACTGATTTGCTAACCAATATTTTCCTAGTGATATGTATAGCTCTGGATTCTGAATGCCATGATCCTGCAAGGAATACAAGGCAATGCAGACATATAAAGTAGGCTGAAGCACCTTACTAGTTACCAGCGATGGTACTTGGAATCAAGTGGGGAAAAAACCATCCTAAAGGACCATCTTTACCTGAAAAAGTAAAGGTGTTGGTCATAGAGGGAAAAGTGCCAGATAAGAAAAAGACCTGGAGCTATGTTGATATTCACAGTACAGAATAATAAAAGAACCAGAGAAAGAACTCCAGCACCATGGAGAGATCATAGAATTGCAGAATTACCTAGATTTCGAGTTTGAATACAGTTTTTGTTAACGCCATATAGAAGGAACCTCCTTCACTTTCTTTTTTTTTCTTTCTTTTTTTTTTTTTTGGACTGCTTTGTATCCCCAGCACTTAGCACAGTGCCTGGCACAGAGTAGGTGCTTAATGAAGGTTTGTTAATTTGACTTGACCTCAATAGCTATTAGTTTAACCCATAAATGACTAGGATACTCCACCCAAGTGGTTATCCAGCCTCTGCTTGAAGACCTTCAAGGAAGGGAACTCACCCCTCAGCCCCCAAAAAGCATTCCTTTCCCCATCTTGTTTTCATTTTGTCCCTGGACACCCTCTGGTTTACCAACGTCCTTCTTATACCAGGCACCTAGAATTGTGGAGGATGTATAGAAAAATATGTGTCAGGATCTCACCAGATGAGAAGGAATGCCATTGAGAGAGCATGAGAATGCATCATTGATCTACTGCTGGAATGAACCAAAGAGGTAACCAAATCTAACCCCCTCATTTTACAGATGAGGAAACTGAGGGATCTAGAGGGAAAGTGACTAGACTTACAGCCAATAATCCTCAAATCACTGACCCATTGATCCATTGAAGGGAATTTCAAACTGTTGTCAACATTATTCAGTTGTAAATTCAAAATCAAAGCTTTCTCCTAATCCCCCATCAGCCTGAGTTTTTCCCATGATTTTGTGAATACATTGGATAACGGAACATCTTGGCAGTTTGGTGACAGAAGTAAACCTAGCCAGTAACTCAATCAATAAATCAAGAAACATTTATTAAGGACCTATTATGTGACAGGTATATACTAAATGCTGGTGATGAAAACACCAATCTCTATCAAGGAGCTTATGTTCTACCAACTGACACAGGGAAGAGTAGAATTAGAAGGGTCTCTAACCACAAAGGCTGTGATAAGATCCAGCACTGAGGTTCCTTTCTCAATGAGACCTACTGAGCTTACCCTAAATCTCCCAGCTTGAGAGAATGGTGCCCAGTGATGGGCACTGCACATTACTGACAGGTTTCACCACTTTCATGATGGGTGCTGGTGGAGAGACACTAGGCAGATGGATGCCTATCCTCTTGTTGTATGAGCTGAGGTCTGTTTCTAAGGACATCATCCCCATTTCTTTTCCTCTCTTCTAATTCCAAAGGAAGATAAAATGCGAAGGTAAGCAATCACATCAACGTGGTTGGTACAGTTTTTGAACACCCCATATTCTGGGCTTTATGCTTCCTCCCTCCTCCAAGATGAAGAGAGATGTAGAGGAAGGGAAAATGGGAGAAATACGAAGAAGTAATTGTATTGGCAATAATTCACAATGGGAATAATTTTGGCTGGTGCTCCAAAAATCTTTTAAAAGATGAACCTCAATGAAAACTAAGAAAAGACTTTAAGTTGGTCTAAGGGCATTAGTATTCTCACTGGTCTCACAGAATTATAAGATTTTAGATTTACACCTGGACAGGAACTTAGAAAGCCAAGTTAATTGAATTAATTTCACAGGAATCCCAGGTCTGGAAAGAGGCCTGAGGTACTAGGGTCTACGTAAATTCTGCTGCTTCTACACAGACCCCATGAGCTTTATTCCACAATTCTGAGTTAGACTTGGAGTTCTTTCTCTCTTCTCCCTTAGGTCCCTGGCCCTTCTTGCTTATTCTTCCTCCCTAGCCTTAAAATGTGCTTCCCATGTTCTCAGCAGCAGCCCCTTCACTCATGCCAAGGTCCCTAAGAACAGATGAGAGTGAATGTCTCCTCTGGTCTCTCTGTGTACTTACTGATAAAGATGAAATGTAGGAATGGAAATGATTCCAAACAAGCAATGATTAAACCGAGGAGCCAACATTGGTAGTGAAAATTAGAAGGAATTCAGGGTGTAGATGAGAAAACATTTCCAGTTCAGTCACTAACTTGCTAGGTGACTTTGGATGGGTCTCTTTCCCTCTCTGAGCCTCATTTTCCTCCTTTGATGGATGTATGATCTGCTAGGTCCCTTCCAGGTCTGCTGTTCTCTGAGCCCAGTATGGAATCACGGCCTCTGTCCTCATCAGAGGAGAGATTTCTAGAATGGTAGTAGCCACAGGATCTTAGAGCTGAAAGTGACTTCTGAGGGCTTTGAGTCTAGACCATGGGTAGGGAACCTGCCTGAACAAGAACCCCTCTATGACATCCTCACCAAGTGGCCAGCCTGCCCCTCTTTAGACACTCCATGGACAGAAAACTCCTTACCTCTTGAAGTGGTCCATTCCACCTTTACATAAACCTAATTATTAAGAAGTATTTTTCTCCATAAAACTTAAACCTGCCTCTTGGCCACAAGATGTGGCTCCTGGTTCTGCTCCCCAGATTCTGTTCCTTGTGTTTAGCTCTTTGAAGCTTACAAACTGCTTTTGTGTCTTTACAACAGTCCTGGGAGGTAGGAGTTAAAGGCATTATGTCTATTTCACAAGTGGGGAAACAGGGGCAGCTAGATTGTGCAGTGGTTAGAGATCTGGCCCTGAAGTCAGGAGGACCTGAGTTCAATTTCGATCTCAGATCAAACACTTGACACTTACTAGCTATGTGACCTTGGGCAAGTCACTTAACCCCAATTTCCTAAAATATAGACTCTTACAAGTAGGGAAACTGAGGCATGAGGAAATAAAACGACTTGTTTATGGGTCCCTACTGAACAAGCAGTGGGGGTGGTATTTGAACAGAATTTCTTTCTGGCTCCTACTCTGATAGCTCCTTCTTCTAATCCCCAACACAACACCATGATCTCCTCCCACCCTACTCCAAGCACAGGTAGCATAAAATCATAGCCTCCTAGAGCTGCCCCCAATCCAGTCTCTATCTGAACAGGAAGGACTTCTCCACTTGGATAAGTGCTCATGCAGCTTCCAATCGAAAACATTCAACACTGGAATCCTGTGCAGTTCCCAGAGCACTGAGTTTGGAGTCAGACACCTGGGGTCCAGTCCTGGCCCTGCTACTTACTATACATGTGACTTTGGGCAAACCATTTCCCCGTTTCAAGCCTCTAAAGAGAGGGGGTTGGGCTAGATGATTCTTGAGGTGTCTTCAAAGTCTAAATCTACCCTGTGGCCTAAAAAAGAAAACAGATGTCACTATCCAACTTTTCTCTGCTTAAGAAACCTGGGTATCCAGTGCAATGAAGATCAGATATCTTCCAGATAGGTTTACTTCTGGAAACAAGGGGCTAGAAATGTGCACAACCAGAAAGGCAAAAGAAATTACAAACATAACAGGCCCTACTCTCAGAAAACTCCCAGTCTAATGAGTGAGACCACATGCCCAAAGAATCTCTGACTCACTAATTAGTAAGAGATTTCTTGAAGGCAGCTGCCAGCCCCTCCTCACCAAGTCTTTCCTTCTCCAGGACAGACTCTGGCAACCAGCTGCCCAGCCCTTGCATGGCCTGCTTTCCCATCTTCCCACCATCTAGTCCATATCCTGTTGATAGCTCGTCCTTAGCTAATCCGTACATTGCACTGAAATCCAGTCTAATCCAGCTGTCTGCCTTAATAGGAAGCTGAAACTGTCTCCAAGAAGAAAGTCAGACACTTTGTGCCCAGAAAACAGAGCTAATAGCCAATTGGGCATCTTGGCAGCATTGCTCAGCAGCTACACATGAAGACTGAAATTAATGAGCTGCTTGAAGGAAATAAAAAGGGGAAAATCTGACCTTATTTTTCTTTGGCTGCCTCTGACCTCAAATAGCTCATGTTTCCTGAAGGGCTTTCTTGCTCTGCTGTGCCCCTGTGGGATTGTCCCACCGACTGTGGGGCCCTGCCTGAACCACTTCACCTGTTCCTCAGCTGGCTGTTCTTCTCCTGGGAGGCAGATCACAGGTGCACAGATTGAAAGCTAGGATGGAGCTCAGAGGTAACCTAGTTTCAGCATCCTCATTTTACAGATAAGGAAACTGAGACCTTGGGAACTTGTGGCTTACCCATGGTTGGTGATTGTCAGAATTTGAACAAGCATCCTCTGATTCCAGAGTCTTGGTTCTTCCCGTTGTACCATCTGCACTCCCTACCTTACAACACTGCTATGAAGAAAACACTTTGCTGACCTTCAGCTGACATATAAGTGTTGTTCTTCCATTGTTATCACTGTTCTCATTTTGACATAGAGAGAAGTGGTTGGCCTTTGGTGCATGAACACCTGAGCTCCAGTCAGTTTCTCTTACACCAGTTATGTGACCATTGACAAGTCACTTAACCTCTCACTGCTCCTGCAACCTCAATCAAAGGGTTGGACACATACAATAAATGGATGTATATGGATGGTGGGCAATGGGGTAATGTCCCTAAGAAAGGGGAAATCTTGATGAAATCATGGCCAACTTGACTCCACAGGCTGGCTCAGATCTCGGAGTCTCCAGAGAAGGTCCCAGACACAGCTAGACAAAGGATCTCAATTTGGCCATTTGTCAAAGGGCCTGGAGGGGATCTCATTTCAGGGGAGTTTCTCTACAGAAAGTGCAAGCAAAGCCTCTCCCCTCCACTCACTTCCCATCTCCATGACAACTGAGCTGGGCATTCCAGTTATCACTGTAATGAAGAATCAGTGAACTAATGACTTGTTCTAGCCAGCCTGTGGCCCCCACACCCTACTCATCCAGTTGGTAGAAATGGGCAAAGGGTGATTCTGCAAGGTGTAGGGCAGGGGTGGGGAACCTGCCACCTCAAGGCCACATGTGGCCCTCTAGGTCCTGAAGTGCAGCCACTTGACTGAATCCAGAACAAATCTGTAAAACTTGGACTCAGTCAAAAGGCTGCACCCAAAGACCTAGAAGGCCACATGTGGCCTTGAGGCCACAGGCTACCCACTTCTGGTATAGGGGATTGGGGAGCTGCTAAGCCTGGCAGTTGCCCTGTCCCGCTTAACATCATCACAGGATTCTAGCCTGGCCAACAAGCACAAGGGAAGCATCTTCATGGAGTGCACCCCTAAGCTAGGTACTATAGGAAATCACGAAGGAGGGCTTCTAGTCCCTGCTCACAGTCTGCCTGGCAGACAAAGCATGGAGGGATATAATGGCTTCTTAGTAAAACTAACTCACATGTGCCTACAGGTTGCTTGGCAGAAAACTTTTTTTTTCACATTCATTATCTCAACTTAATTTTATAATGCCCTACGAGCAGCCAAAGTGATGGTCCTACAGGCCAGTTTTGACCATGCAGCTGCCCTATTCAGCAACCTCTAGTTGCTGCTTATTATCTCTGGAATCAAATACAAAACTCTGTATGGCAGTTACAGCCCTTAGCAGTCTGGATGCAACCCACCTTCCAGGTCATAGACATTGTCTGCTCTGGCTCCTGTGTTGACTCATTATCCATCTAACACCCCATAAATGTGGCTGTTTTCCTAAGGCGCTACCTCTGTCCTGGCCCCTCTCTCTCTCTCTCTCTCTCTCTCTCTCTCTCTCTCTCTCTCTCTCTCTCTCTCTCTCTCTCTCTCTCTCTCTCCTTCTCTCTCTGGCTCTGTATCTCTGTCTCTGTCTCTGTCTCTGTCTCTGTCTCTCTCTTTTCTGTGTGTGTCTCTGTCTCTGTCTCTGTCTCTCTCTCTCTCTCTCTCTCTCTCTCTCTCTCTCTCTCTCTGTGTGTGTGTGTGTGTGTCTCTCTCTCCATCTCTCTCTCCTTCTCTCTCTGGCTCTGTATCTCTGTCTCTGTCTCTCTCTCTGTCTCTTTGTCTCTCCCTGTCTCTCTCTTCTTCTGCCTCTCTGTCTCTATCTCTCTCTTGGTTGATTGCCGTCTTTCATTCTTGAAGAGAATCAAAGTGGCATCACTATGTTAGAGTCAAGTTACAGTGTGTCTGACTGTGGCTGATCAGACCAATATGAGCTCGGAAGGGTCTACCACATGTTGGGCACAAATAGTCCTTCTGAACATTTGGGATGGATTCTCCAAGTTTGCATATCTTGTGTTTCTCTTGAGCTATTTCAATTTTGCTTTCCTCATAGAGCACCACACCTTCTCTGATGAGGGCATGCCAAGCTGAGCTGTCCTGTGCCAGTGTCTCCCATGTCACACAATCAATTCCAAAGTTCTTCAGAGAGACCTTGAGAGTGTCTTTGTATTGCCTCTACTGACCAGTCTTTTTGACATGTGTACATTTGGCATTCAAACAATGTAGCCAGCTCACCACAGTTGTATTCTCTGCAGTAGAGTTTGAATGCTTGGCAGTTTAGCTCAAGAAAGGACCTCAGTGTCTAGTATCTTATCCTGCCAGGTGATTTTCAGAATCTTTCGAAGGCAATTGAAATGGAAGCCATTCAGTTTCCTGGCATGGAATTTGTATATTGTCCAGGCTTCACAGGCATACAACAATGAGGTCAGCACGATGGCTCTGTAGACCTTCAGTTTTGTAGTCAGTCTAATACATCTTCTCTCCCACAATTTCCTTTGAAGCCTCCTAAACACTGAGCTAGCTCTGGCAACATGTGTGTCAGTCTCTTTATCAGTATACATCCCTTGAAAGTATACTGCCAAGTTAAGTGAACTTCTCCACAGCATTCCAAATTTCTCCATTTGCCATAACCAATGATTCCTCATATGGTTGGTGTGGTGCTGGAGTACCTGTGTTTTCTTGGTGTTAATTGTTAGGCCAAAATTAGCAGAAGCAGCAGAGAAATGAGCCACACTGTTGTATTTAAGCTTCAGAGGCTACGCTGAGTGCACAATCACCTGTGAACAAAAAAATCATGCACCAACATCCCCTTAACTTTGGTCTTGGCTTGTAGCCTTTCAAGTTGAAAAATTTACCATCAGTGAAGCAGCTGACCTCAATGCCATGTTCATCCCTATTGAAAGCATTTGACAACATGGCTGAAAACATCATGCTAAGAAGCATGAGAGCAAGCACGCAGGCTTGGCTCACTCCATTGGTGACTGCGAAAGCACTAGAGTATCCTGTCTCTCTCTATCTCGATGTCTCTGTCTGTTTCTCTGTCTCTCTCTGTCTCATCTCTCTGTCTCTGACTCTGTCTCCCTCTGTCTCTGTGCCTCTGTCTCCATATTTTTTCTCTCTCTCTGCCTCTGTCTCATCTCTATGTCTCCCTCTGTCTCTGCCTGTCTTTGTGTCTCTGTCTCTCTCTCCATCTCTGACTCTCTGTCTCTCTCTGTCTCTTTCTCTGTCTCCTTGTCTCTGTCTCTCTCTATCTATCTGTCTCTGACTCCCTGTCTCTCTTTGTCTCTTTCTCTGTCTCTGTCTCTGTCTCTCTCTCTTTATGCAGATTGACGCATCCAGCCCCAGTCTCACAACACCAGTTGCCAATTGGACATTTTTAAGTGGATATCCCAAGGTATCTCAATCTTAGCACACCCCAAACTGAACTTGTTTTCTTTACAAACATTACCCCACTGTCCAAACTTCCCTATTTGGGTCAAAAATACCATTGACTCTCCAGTCTCCTAAATATGTAATCTCAATTTCACCCTGGACTCCTCATCCCGCCTCGCCCCACATAGCCAATTAGTTCCCCAGGCTTGCCATCTCTACCTTCACAGCCTCTCACAAACAGTCCTTTTGTCTGCACGCTTGCACACACATTTACACACATACTTGCACACACATTTACATACACTCACACACACAGCCACCACTTTAGTTGAGAAACTCCTCACCTTTTGCCACAATTATCACAATAGCCTCCTAATTTGTTTCTTTATCTCATCTCTCCCCATTCCTATCCATCCCCCGTAGTGCTGCTAAAGCCATTTTCCTTAAGCACAGACATGACCATGTATCTCTTCTACTCAATCAGCTCTCATTACTACCTATTGCCTACAGGATAAAACACAGCATTTCATGTTAAGCTTCTCAACCTTTTCAACATGGGCCCAAACCACCTCATTACTTCCCCTTCTGTGTTCTGCCGTCCAACCAAACTGGTCCCCTTTCTGTTCCTCACACGTGACACTCCATCTCCTATCTCCATGGCTTTGCATGGACGTCCCCCAGATGCACCCCTGGAATTTTTCCCTCCTTACCTAGAATTCCCCTCTTCCTTCAAGGCTCAGCTCAGGAATCGCCTTCTACATAAAGCCTTTTCTTCCTGATTTCGATCTCCGTCTGCCTGCCCCCCCATTGGCTAGTACTAAACTAGGAAATGCTTTGTGTTCAACAACTTTGTATTCATTTGCATTCATTCTCTTCATACCTATTTTGCACACACATGTATATGTACGTGTGCACACATGTGGATGTACATACACATGTATTACATATCTCCCTGTGAGTAGAGATTGTTTCATTTATCACATTTGTATCCCCAGTGTTTAGAATACTGCTTCATACGTGATAGGTAAGTAATAAATGTTTGTTGATTGAGTGATTAATGTAGACCCTATTTGGTCTAAACAAACAAATCTTCTTTCTATTTATTATATATGCCATTCCATGTCCTCTCTCTAGACCTTTACTTTGGCTGTGCTGTCCTGCTGGCATCTTCTCCTTCCTTGTTTCTTCCTCTAAGATGCCCTAATTTCCTTTAAAGCTCAGATCACATCTAACCTCCATGGAACCTTCCATGATTCTCTGACCTATCGTGCCTCTCTGCCAACTCTACCTTTTCTTTATTTCACATAAGCTTCATACAGCTCTGTACATGTATATCTTCTCTTCCCTGATGGATGGAATGTAAGCTCTTTGAGGGATGATGGACCAAGTGTTATTATACTTGGCATACAGAAGGTGCATAATAACACTTATTGGTTCATTGAAGAGATGAACAATACAATATTTTGAGGCATTATGATTGCATCTGAGTGGTTACTCAGTGCTCTGATGGAGGGAATGACTCCTTCGTCCTCAAACTAATGGATACATGAGCTCTCATGTCCCTTCTCCCTCCCCAAGGTCATCTGCTACATTGACCTTGGCCCATCTTTGGACCTGTCCTCAGAACTCTGCCTCTCTGGCCGAACCTTCTAGAGCCTGCATTCCCCTTACCCAGGCTCGTATGAGGAGCAATAAGGAGACAACCGAGGTCTACTGTACAAGTGCTGATGTTATTTCTACTACCCCACAAGAAAGCTCAGCAGCAGGGCAGCTCACATGGTGAGCAATTGGCAGACCAGGGGCCTCAACAGAGGAGCCTAGACTGAGGGTCAGAAGGCATCTCCAAAGCCATCTAGTCCAACTGAGTTATTTTACAGCAAAGAAACCTCAGGCTTGGGGGAGGGGCACGACTAGGTAGTGAGTGGCAGAGTCAGCATGTGAACCCAAATCCTCTGACTGCAAAGACAGGACCCTTTCCTGTATTTCATCTTCAGAACTTCTGTTTTCAGTCCAGATTAGTGATTAACTCTCCCGGACCATTAGGTCAGCAAAGTCCCTCACATCTCTCCCTCATCTTTGACCATTTCTTCCATAGCCCTATCAACTATCTTGCCACCCTCTCCTTCTTCTAATTAGGAGACCATGAAGCACTGTTAGGGGAATAAGCACTTATGTAGGCCCTACTATGTACCAGGTTCTGTGCTAAGTGCTCTTTGCAAATATATTTCATTTGATCCTCACAAGAGCCCTGAGATGTAGTGACATTATCAAATCAACTCCTCATTGTTCCTAGAAGGATGTGTCAATCTACTCCCTCATGGCCACATTCAGCATCCTTGTAAGTTTCTGAGCCAAAGTGCCCTCCCTGGTCACCCCCCAATGTGTGTTCTCTCCCCTTTTAGAATGTCAGTTTCTTGCTGCTGGCGAACAGTTCCACCATTATATTCTAGTCGAGCCTGTGCTTGCCACATAGTAAGCACTTTTCTTTCCTTTTTATTCCTCCATCCATCCATTTGTTCATTCTTCCAACATACCATACAGATCTCAGGGCTTCTGATTTTTCATCCACTCTTCCTTCTAGTCCCCTTGAATCTCCCCTTGACATCCATCTCTGCTGATTGGTCTGGTCTGTAATATAAGCTCATAGAAGGGAGAGGAGGACTTGGATACTTCCAGCACCAAACCTGTACTGCTGTGGGCCTTCTCATCCCCTCACTCAGAGCACTAACCCTTTCTGACTTAGTCCGTGTTTCTATGACTGAAAAAGGCAACCACCTGCTTTCAGTCTGATGGTGAGCCTCTCCCTACAGAGGTAGCTGGGCTGGACTTCAGAGAATCTATTGCCATGCCCATATGCACAAGAAGGCAAAGATGGTTTTGGCTAGACTGCCTCCTAAGGGGAGATAGTGTGTAATATGCAGACTAAATGTGCATTGAGTAAATGAAAAAATTGGGCTTCTTTGTTCATGATGAAGAACTAGGTTCCTTTTTACAATGGGTCCAATGAGACAATTAGCACACAAAGCACTGGACAAATGTCAGCTGGTAGGATGCCAATTGTCTTCTTGGAATGTGACTCTAGCTATGCTGCATTTGCCCCTTGATCTTTTCACTAGTCCTTGCCAAGTTTGAGAGGGAACATTTTGTTGTCCACCACACTGCTGCCTTGACAGTCTGCTTTGGTTGTCAGCAACCATGGAGGCCACTTGGACGGTGCAGTTAGAGTGCTTGGAGAGGTACAGAATCATGGAATCTCAAGGTTAGGAGGATCCTAAGACATCTCTAGGCTAAAATGACTCAGTCTGAGGAAAGTTCAGAGGAAGGCTTGAAGATGCCCCAGGAGTGCCTGGCAGCTGCTCTGACCAAGTCTCCATTGGTTTGACTGAAGAGGCATCTGGAGGATTGCAGGGGGGAGTGGGAGGTGAGATTAAAATGTTCTGGGCTACAGAAAGCTATGCTTGCAGGTTCATCCTGTCAACAGATGGAAGCTAGGAACACCTTGGTTACTGGTAAAGGGGTTTAAAAATGCCTGAAATGTTATTTTTCTTAAGTAGCAATTCATTTCCAAGTCTAGACTGGTAGCTACCACTAGTCTAAAGTCTCTCCCAGTTCTGATATTCCATGTTCTAAGGCCCCTCTGAGGCCTGACATCCCCTGTTCTCAGGCCCCTCCCAGTCCTGACATCCTTTGTTCTAAGGCCCCTCCTAGCCCTCACTTTCCATGCCCTACAATGAAATTTCCATTTCTATGATCTTCACACAGTGTATATTCATTTCTGGATACATTCACAAAGGGGTAATCTAAGATGAACAATGTGAGTGGTTTGCCTTGGCCAGGAGTGAGTTCCTCATCACTGGAGGTGAGGCTAGAAATGTGATAGAAAGTATTGTTCCTCCATCACAGATTTGACTAGAAGCCTCACAAGGTCCCCTCAAGCTCTGAGATGTGAAGGCTCTACAGGGCATCATGTGTCTTAAATGCACCCTGAGTTACCTTGCATCTCCTCTTGATCTTTCATGTGCCTGTTTGCATGTTGTTCTCCCCCTACTAATGGGAACTCTTTGAGGGCAGCCACTGGGAGAAAATGAGAGAGGAGAAAGGGAGAGAATGAGAAAGAAGAGGAGAGAGAGGAAAGACAGAGACAGACAGAGACAGAGACAGAGAGAGAAACAGAAACAGAGAAACAGAGACAAAAGAGACAGACACAGACAGAGACAGAGAAAGAGACTGGGAATTGTGTGATTCCGGTTCTCAGGATGCTGGAGCCTCTAATCTTATCAGATACTGTTGACAATCAGTCCATTGAAGCTCATTCCTCTCCCCTCCTCGAGCTTGGCAGATTTTCATCTAATTGTTTCTTGATTGAATCTGAGCATTGCACTTGGTAATCTTGGCCAGCTCGCTCTGCTGCATGTTGATGACTCTGTACAGGCCAGCGTTTCTTGGTGGCGCCACGGTGCCCAACTTTCTTTTCCTCTCATTTGCATTTAGGTCTCTTGCCTTTCATCAATTTCTCATGGAAATCACCGGGCTCCAGCCCACACAGTGTACTCCAATTAAACAAGCAAATGAGAAATTTCAGAAGGGGAAAGGTCAGCTAATCTGTCTGGAAATCATAGAACCTCATCCTTCTACACCTCCCCAAACTTTCCCTCTTGGTCTGCTCTGTCTTCCTCTCCCTAGCTTCCAAGTAAACCATCAGAACACTTTATACAATCCCCAAATTTCAGGTAAGAGATCCAAAGGTTGGAAGGACCACAGTCACCAGCTGGTTTAACTACGTCTTTCCAAATGGGGAAACTGAGGCCAAGGAAGGCTAAATGGCTTAGTTATGGGTAAGCAGGAGGGCTAAGATTTGAACCCAGGTTCTCTGATTCCCAAATCAATGCTCTCTCCCTGCTACTCTGCTGCTCTTCTTAGCGATCATGCAGGCTGCTCCTGTCGCTGTGCATGCCAGGCTCTGCCTTGGAGCCTCTTTTGTCTTCTTACACTCTTGCCCTTGGTGATCTCACTTGGCCCCATAAGCTCAAGTACCATCTCAACACAAATCTCTGATCTTTCTGTATACATAACTAATCTCTAATCCGAGCTTGAGGCGCGCATCATTAACTGTCTGCTGAGCCTCCCCACCATCATCAGCTCTAAATCAACATTTCTAACATGGAACCACAATGTCTGAGTCCCCCTTCATCAGGGATAAACATCAGTCTTCAGGTTCTGTGGATTCTGTTTCCATCATTCTCTCTCTCACAGCCTTCCCCTTCTCTTCATGCGGCCATTGCTGAATAGTGTATATGATGCATTTCAGTATTTTGCAAATATTCAAGTTTTATACAAATGGGAGCAATTAATTCAGTCTGCCATTGCCTTGCCTATGGACCACTGGAAGAGCCAACTAACTGAACTCTCTGCTCCCAGTTTCTCTTCTCTTCAGTGCTTCCTGTCCTCCTCAGACACAGGTCTGACTGCATGATGTCCCTGCTGAACAATCTTCAGTGGCTCCCATTCCTTCTAGGATATCATATACAATCCATGAAACATTTAGAAGGCTACACAATCTGGACCCTGGCTCCAACCTACCTTTTTTTTTTTTGAAGCAATTTGTAAGTGACTTGCCCAAAGTCACACAGCTAGTGAGTGTTACGTGTCTGAGGCTGGTTTTGAACTCACGCCCTCTTGACTCCCACTCCAATGCTCTATCCGCTGTGTCCAACGTATCTTTTAAGGCCTATTATTTCACTTGGCATCCTCTATATTCCTGGCAAAAATGGACTGCCTGTTCTCAGGCCTTGAAATGACATGACCTGCCTTCATGTATTTAGAATACACTCCTTTTCTGGATCCTTCTGTTTTCCCTCCAGGCTTAGCTTATGTGACACTACCACTGGGAAGACTTCCCTCCCATCCCCACCCCCTTCCACCTAGTGAGGAACAAGCTTTGCTTCCGTGGACCCTCCCCCAACACTTCATTTTGCTCTTCCCTCATGGACTTCCTGTGACAGGATAATGGGTGTGATGGGGTTCCCTTGGCTTTTGGCTGTAAGTCCCTTCAGGTCAGGGGCCCTGAGTTAGCTAAATTCTCTGTCTCTATTGGCACTCAGAAAAGGCTCTGCATGGAGGAAATGTTTTATACATTTTTTTCAGATACAAGAGGGATAAAACATAGCAAGAGGGATCACGGACACATAGATTTAGCCATTAGAGACATAATAGACGTCATCTAGTCCATGCCCTTCATGTAAATGATTTGGAAATTTAATCTTAGACAGCTTGTGACTTGACCAAGGTCCCCTAGGTCATCAGAAGTAGAGTAGGATTTGAATACAGGCCCTGTATCCCCCAAAGGTGTACTCTTCCCACTGTTGCAAGCTACCAGCCCAATGAGAAGTTTTCTTCTTTCAAATCTCTTTCAATCCCTCTACTAGGTCAGAGAACTTGCTGACCATCCCAACCCAGCAGCAGCCCTGGACTGCCCACCTGTGCAGCCCAACATTCACACCCCACTTTCTCCTTGTGGGCTGCAGTCCTCCTTTGAGCAGTGTGCTTTGTAAGAGAACATATGGATAAGAGTCACACAAAGGAAACCATCAGAACGATTCTCCAAGGATAAGAATGTCAGGTCCGGAATCTACTAGCTCCTTAATTGCATGTCTAGGAATTAGACTTGTCACCCTGGAAGAATTCCTCCAGCCCAGGGGCTGCTTGTGACATCTCCATGCTCATGGGAGAATGTGTCACCCAGAACCAGCGAGGCATGTGGGTGGCTGGGAGTGGGGAGAGTCAGGAGGGAGAGGAGGTTCTGGGTGCTATTTCATGAGAAAGGCAGATAACTCCCCTTTACACGAAGACTGTATCCAACAGGCAGTCCTCGGGAAAGACCTACTGTGCACTCAAGCACCATACTCTTCCCCCTACACTCCACTCCCCGTCAAGTTATTAACCCACGCCACCCTGGCTAAGGAAAAACTTCTTAGAGACAGCTATCCAGCAACTCAATACAACAATTAAATATAGATCAAGCACCCAATCTGATGCACCAGAAAGACAAAATGATCCTGCCCTCAAGGAGACTGCATTTTAGTGGGGCACTGTCAGGAAGCCAGGGCATACATTCAAATGACGTATAGAGCCATTTTGAGGTCCTGGTGATAGGCCCAATCACTGGGGTGGGAGTGGGGTGAGGACAGTCTTTGTGTAGAAGGTGGCACTGGACCTGAGCCTTGAAGGAGCTAGGGATCCACTGAGGTAGAGGAGAGGAGTGAGAGCATTCCAGGCTTGGGTGACAAAGGCAAGGAGATGAGAGATGGGAAGGAAGGGAATAGGCATATTCCAAAATGAATGAGATGTAATACTGAAGGCATACTCACACATACACACACAGACACATGCACCAATGAATTGGTATAAAGCCCAAGTGGGCATGAACATAAATATTAAACTGTGTGAGGCTGAGAGGCAACATTAAAATCATTAGAGGGAGGGCTCACCATGGCCAGCTTGGTGTTGGGAAGCAGTGCTGTATGTCCTGTTAAGGGAGCTTCAGCTCTGCCAACCGCTACTTACTCATGTAACCCTGGACACATTGCTTCATTCTTTAGACCACAATTTCCTCACCTGGGAAATGAAGCGTTGGCCTAGATGGTATCTGGGGCCCTTCCAGATCTAGATCTCTGGTCCCATAAGCCTATGACATCAGGATCCCAGAAGAGGAAGTCCTCAGAGTCCACCTAGACCACCCTTTTCACTTGGGCAGGAATCTATTTGCCAAAACACTCTTGACCAGTGAACATCTGGCCTCTGTTAGAAGATATCCAGTGGGGCAGGGGAGATAGCTAACTTTTAAGGGAGCCTCTTTCCTTAATGGGCTGACTGTGTGCTCAGCTTCAAGCACCTTGACAAGAAATCATGGCCATGTGATTTCAGGAAGTTTGCCTTCTTCCTGACGTCTCTCAGAGATCATTAGAATTTTGAAGGACAATGAGGCCCAGGCAACAGAAGGACTAGTTGCAAGATGGGGCCAGTTCCACGGAATGGGCTACAAACACACCCAGAGATCAATTAAGGACTGATTGAGAGAGGGGAGGGATTCAATTAGTGTCACTTGCTGTCTGTTCTTTACCCTTGTCAGACCATGTCTTAGCAAGCATTCATTCAACAAGCATTTCTTGGGCATCTGTCGCGTGCCAGCTGCTATGCTAGGTACTGGGTAAACACAAATAGAAGTGAACCAGTTTTGCCCTCAAGGAGTTTACTTACAATCTGCTGGGAAGAAACATCATATCCACTGATAAATAAGCAAGGGGTAGATAGGAAATGAATGCACAGTGAGGGGGTGGGTGAGCGGGGTCACCAGAGATTGGCATAGACTGCTGCACGTGCCATTGTGTAACCACTGGCGAAAGCTAGGTTCATAGCAGGTGCTTAATAAATGCTTGTTGATGGGTGATTGACTATGATCACTCTCATTCATTCTCTTACATTCTCTGCATTCATCTTTTTTTTTCTTTCTGTGCATTCTTCACTCATTTTTTTTTAGAACTCCAAGGGGCAGTACCATATGCCATCCCTGCCTTTGTTCCCCTTCACAGTTCCCAGTGGAGACAGCTGCGTGACTGGGCCACTCAGAACTATTGATGCCTGTCTGGATTTTACGTTCAGCCTCTGCCTTCCTCTTCCAAGGGCTGAGGAAGAGCAGAGTCCTTTGCCTAAGGTGTAGTAGGCTCACATATGTCTTGCTGCCTGAGCTGAAGCCATCCTTCTTGCTGGACCATGGATTCTGATTGTGCTTGCTTGGATGCCATCCTGCCCCTCTGCCCTGAGGTCCTCAGAGGGACTCTCCCCAAGACAGCTGCTGAGCTACTGCCTGGCTGCTTTATATATTTAAAAGGATGAGAAGGGACCCATAGGTGAATGACAAAGGGGAGCATGAACCACAAAAAGGGTAAAGGGCCCCTGCAAATCTAAAGGACCTAAGGTCAGGCCAGTTAGTAAAGCTACCTCCCTCCAAAAGGGATTTAAAAGGGTGAAGGGTGACCTCACAGCTGACCTGCCCAATGTCCCAAATTGATATCTGGTGTTGATGAGCCTAGAGGGAGATGCATCTGGCTGGGGTCCCAAGGCTGTAAGGACTCTAAAGGCAGGGCATTGGTATGATCAGGGTGAGGAAGGGGCAATCCAAGGACCTACTGTGGGCATTGGTAACCTTCACCTCAGTCTACAGAAGACATCACTGAGAGGATACTGGATCCCTTTCTCCAAATATCTGAAGTACTGCTGTTAGGTCAGAGATGTAGTCAACTTGTTTTCCTTGGCCCCCCAGAGGGCAGAGGGGAGGTGAGAAGAGTAAGATCAAGACTAGATTTAAAAATATTCCTAATGCTCACAGTGGAAAAGTCTACCTTGAGAATTAATGGGCTCCCTTCCACTGGAGGTCTTGAAACAGAGGCTGGAGGACCCTTGGCCTAGCACATTACAGAAGGAATTGATCTCAGTTCAGGTGCAGATTAGAATTGAAGGCCTCTGGGCTCCCTTCCAACGCTAAGTTTCATTTGCCAACAATGACCTTCCAAGCTTAGCCAGTTAGGCCTAGAACAACCCTTGATTTCTGCTCTCTTTCTCTTTTCCCAACACCACAGCCTTCAAAGGCTGGATGCAGTGTGGCCTAGGGGACAGCAGCTGGTGCTGAAAAGCCATCCACTCATGCTGGATAAATCACTTGCTTGCATCAGGATTCAGTTTCTCCACCTGTAAAATCATTATATTCCTTTAAAAGATTGTTGTAAGAAGAAACATCTCATGTACCCAGATGTAAACATGTGGTAGCCTCCCACTCCAAGAACTTGGCCAAGAATGCAGAGGGAAACAAAAGGGTTCCAGAGTAGATGTTACTAAATGGATCCAAGAGTTCATTTTCTTTATTCCAAGGACAATCCTTCTGGCTGTCACTCAGGGTCTATTTACCCTTTTTTTGTTGTTCAGTATTTTCAGTCACATCTGACTCTTTGTTACCTTAGTTGAGGTTTTCTTGGCAGGGATTGTGGAATGGTTTGCCGTGTCTTTCTTCAGCTCATTTTACAGATAAGGAAACTGAGGCAAACAAGGTTAAGTGACTTGCCCAGGATCACACAGCTAGTACGTGTCTGAGGCCAGATTTGAACTCAGGTCTTCTTGACTCTAGGTCTAACACTTTATCCATTGTAGCGTCACCTAGCTGCCACATTGTTCATTCTTATAGTACCCATAATTCTAACAAACATGATTATCTGGCTTCCTAACTCATGTAGAAATAGGTTGAAGAAAGTTTACTAGAGAGCATACTAACTGGATGAAATCTGATGGTCAGACATTTGAGGCAGAGTGAAAAAAAAAAAGAATATTTTTGTAAAATGAGGAAAACCCTGGCTTTTGAGCTTTGTCCATTAAAAATGCTCTGCAGCCTGACCTCCTTAAGGTGAGGGGTACTAGCATGACCTCTGCCTCTGGCTTAGGAGACCTGGGCTCAGGGTTCAGCTCCAGCACTAAGAGGCTGTTCTCTGTAGGCAAGTTCACTCCACAAGGCTTGACTTCTGTCATCCAGCAAATGAAGGGATCAGACTGGATGATGATGATGATAATAATAATATGATCACTTGTAATAACTCATATTTACATAGGGTTTATGATTTGTAATTTCAGACCCTTTATTGCTCTGCTGTTCTTGATTCTAAGGGAGGAAGGAGGAAGGGAGAGAAAAGAGGAAGAGAAGGGTTAAGAAATGAGGGAGGGAGGAGATAAAAGGCCCTACCCCATCAATCCAGGCCTGGAGAGAGAAACAGCAGCTCAAACAGAGCCAAGTCAATGTTATCAACCACTGGAGAGGCCAAGGTCAGCTGTCTTTATCTTTCTGTCACCAGAGGGAGAGGAACCACCCAGCAGCCACAAAGACCACTCTCACCCATGCTGGGTCTATGGCAGCCCTGAACCTCTGCTTCTCAGCCAGGGTTCTGAGCCCCATAGACCCCTGCCTGCCCTCTCTCCCCTTCATCTCCCCCCTGCCCCAGGAGGTAGATAGGCCAGACAGGGGCTCACAAATGGAATTGCTGTGGTGATTTGGTCTTTCAGATGGGAGCCTTCTATCTAGAGAACAGGTCCTTATCCTGCTGGGGGGCAATGGGGAAAGGGAGTGCCCTAGTGTCTATGGAAGCCTGCAGATGGCTTTCTGCAGGCTGGAGAAAAGGAGGGGAGCTTTGGATCTATTAGCCCGGATACAATTTCTGCCCTAATTCCCCAGACCATAATTTTCCAGCCAAAAGACAATGGTGGGGGGGCAGAGCCAAGATGGCAGAGTGAAAACAGTGACTTGCTTGAGCTCTCCTCCAAACCACTCCAAATCCTCATAAAAAATGGCTCTAAAGCAGCAGAACCCACAAAAAGACAGAGTGAAACAAATTTCCAGCCCAAGACAACCTGGATGATTGACGAGAAAGGTGTATCGTGCCGGGCTGGGAGCGCAGCGCGGCATGGGTACGCAGGCTGCAGCGAACCTGGAGCAGGCCTCAGAGGACTGAATCGTGGGCAGCTGTGGAGGTTTCCAGATTCCTCAATCCATGAATGCCAAAGACAACTTAGAAGGTCGGTGGGAAAAGTCTGTTTCTGTTGTTGCTGAGACAGGAAGGTGGGGTTTCAGCTCCATTTTCCAAGAGCGTGGCCCTGGGGGGGGCAGCTGCTTCCCAGCTTCCGCCCACAGACTGAGGGGGAATCCAGTGGCTGATCAGAGAGGGACTGCAGGGATCTCTTTGCCAGTGCTGAGGCAGGAATCTCTTGCTTTGCCTGCGTTTGGATCTGGGTCACAGTTCTGGGTGGCGGTGCTGGGGTGAGGAGGAACTCTGGCGTGGTGGAGTTTGTAGTGGCTGTGGAGAGGAACCCCTCCTCACAGTTACAGAATAGAAGGGAATACTTGTGGTCACAGGCCAGGAAAGGAGTAAACACCTCGCCCCTTATCATACCACCTTGGAAGAACTGAAAATTTACAGGTCCCTACAAGTATCTCTGAAAACAGCTACACAAACCCCTGAAGCTTGGGACAGTACATTCTCCACATTGGAAGCAGACTCTTACCTTAACAAAGAGTTTAAAACTCAAGTAATTGGCTGGATCATGAGCAAGCAGCACAAAAAGAGTCAGACTATAGATCTTACTTTGGTGAAAAAGAAGATCAAAATATACAACCAGAAGACAACAAAGTCAAAGCTCCTACATCCAAAGCCTCCAAGAAAAATATGAATCAGTCCCAGGCCTTGGAAGAGCTCAAAAGGGATTTTGAGAAGCAAGTAAGGGAAGTAGAGGAAAAACTGAAAGAAATGAGAGTGATGCAAGAAAATCATGAAAAACAAGTCAACAGCTTGCTAAAGGAGACCCAAAAAAATACTGAAGAAAATAACACCTTAAAAAATAGCCTAACCCAAATGGCAAAAGAGGTCCAAAAAGCCAATGAGGAGAAGAATGCCCTAAAAAGAAAAATTGGCCAAATGGAAAAGGAAGTCCAAAAGATTACTGAAGAAAATACTTCCTTAAAAATTAGAATAGAGCAATTGGAAGATAGTGACTTTATGAGAAATCAAGACACAGTAAACAAATCCAAAAGAATGAAAAATTAGAAAACAATGTGAAATATCTCATTGGAAAAACAACTGACCTGGAAAATAGATCCAGGAGAGAGAATTTAAAAATTATTGGACTATCTGAAAGCCATGATCAAAAAAAGAGCCTAGACATCATCTTTCAAGAAATTATCAAGGAAAACTGCCCTGATATATTAGAACCAGAGGGCAAAATAGAAATTGAAAGAATCCACAGATCTCCTCCTGAAAGAGATCCCCAAAGGAAAACTCCTAGGAATATTATAGCCAAATTCCAGAGTTCCCAGGTCAAGGAGAAAATATTACAAGCTGCCAGAAGGAAACAATTCAAGTACTGTGGAAACACAATCAGGATAACACAAGATTTAGCAGCTTCTACATTAAAGGACCGCAGGGCATGGAATATAATATTCCAGAGGGCAAAGGAGATAGGATTACAACCAAGAATCACCTACCCAGCAAAACTGAGTATAATCCTTCAGGGGAAAAAATGGTCATTCAGTGAAATAGAGGACTTTCAAGCATTCTTGATGAAAAGACCAGAGCTGAATAGAAAATTTGACTTTCAAATACAGGACTCAAGTGGAACATGAAGAGGTAAACAGGAAAGAGAAATCATAAGAGACTTATTAAGATTGAACTGTTTACATTCCTGCATGGAAAGATGATATTTATAACTCATGAGACCTTTGTCAGTATTAGGGTAGTTGGAGGAAAAAAATTATATGTATGTATATGTAGATAGATAGATAGAGGGCACAGGGTGAGTTGAAGATTAAGGGGTCATATCTGGAGAATAAAATTAAGGGATGAGAGAGGATTATACTCGGAGAAGAAGAAAGGGAGAGGTAGAATGGGGTAAATTATCTCACAAAAAAAACAGAAAAGAAAAGTCTCTTACAGTGGAGGGGAAACAGGGAAGGTGAGAGGGAATGAGTGAATCTTATTCTCATAGGATTTGGCTTAAGGAGGGAATAACATACACATTCAATTGGGTATGGAAATCTGTCTTACCCTACAGGAAAATAGGGGGAGAAGGGGACAAGAGAGCAGGGGGATGATAGAGAGGAGGGCAGATTGGGAAAGGGGTAATCAGAAGTAAATACTTCTGAGGAGGGACAGGGTCAAAAGAAAGAATAGAATAAATGGGAGGGCAGGATAGGATTAAGGGAAATAGAGTTAGTTTTTCACAACATGTCTACTATGGATGTGTTTTGCATAACTACACATGTACAACCTATATTGAGTTGCTTGCCTTTTTAATGAGGGTGGGTGGGGAGGGAGGAAGAGAGAAAATTTGAAACCTAAAGTTTTAAAAACATATGTTTAAAAATGTTTTCACATGCTACTGGGAAATAAGAAATACAGGAAATGGGGTACAGAAGTCTATCCTGCCCTACAGGAAAATACAAGGGGAAGGGGATAAGAGAAGGGGAGAGAGATAGAAGAGAGGATAAACTAGGGGAAGGGATATTCAGAATGCATGCCATCTTGGGGTGGGGGGAGGGGGGAGATGGGGTGAAAATTTGGAATTCAAAAACTTGTGGCAGTGAATGTTGAAAACTAAAAATAAATAAGTTTATATTAAAAAAAGACAATGGCAGCAAACAGACAAGAAAGCGTAGGGGAGGGTTTGCAGGAGCAAGTTTAGGACAAGGCCTTCCCTCTTTGGTTTGGAGGATTTGAAAGGCATCATGACTATGATCTGGGTACAGATCCTGCTTCCTCCTCAATTAGGTCCTCACCTTGCCAGGGAATGTCTCTTGAAGATGGACCTGTTCCCCTCCTGGCCAGACTCCCCAGAGTAGGCCCCCGGTGTATGAGAGCTTTCCCAGGCTCTGGTTTATGACTTCTTCCTTGGAGATGTCTTCTTGATTTTAAGGAAAATAACATGATTATTGGGTTGAGTTCTCCAAACAGTTACTAACTCAGGGCTCTAATCTGTCTTTGTTGCAAGGAGTGACATGTGAGGGAAGCTGCTGCCCTCCCAGGTCTTTCAAGAAAATGAACCATCTTTCAGATCAGGCTGAGGCATCCAAGCTCAGAAATAAAAATGAACAGAACCAGCTTTCCTGACTCCCCTCTGCACATACCCCATCACTATTTGATTTAATCTGATAAATTTATTAAGCTCCAAATTATAACATTTGACATGTTACAAGGAATTTTCCTTTATAATTCCCCCATGATGCAGGTTGACAGTGGGGCTGGGGGTAGCTGGGGGGTGCCCATAGGTCATTCCATCCAGAACTGAGACAAAAAGTGAGACCCAGAGAGGAGAACGGACATGTCCAAAGTCAAGCAGCCAAGATATGTTAGAGCCTGGCTATGAACCCACATCCTGACTCTAAGTCCTGGCCACTCCTCAGGGTCTAGCCTGGGTACTAGGGATGTGAGCCCTGACCTCAGACAGCATACAGTCTAGCTGTAGAAATTAGACATGCAGACAAATCACCATAATATCAACTTGTCACTAATAAGCATAAAAGGAAGGTCCAAGGAATATACTCCGAGAAATCTGAGAAGGGAGAAAATGCTTCTAGTGGGAGAGAATCAAGAAAAACTTCATTGAAGAGGTGGCCTTGTTGGGTAAAAATGGTGGAGGAGTTTGATGAAGACTTTTTTCCTCTACTCAGAGACACTTCCCTGAAGCCACCTTAGTTCAGTTCTGGTTGTGTGGTGGCTGTGTCACACTTGCGGCTTTATTGGGATGGGAGGATGGCTCATCCACTCCTGCCATGCAGGTGTGAAAACAACCACCAAACAGGTTTGAGGAGGTCTAGGCACACTGCATGTTAGGAATGCTGTGTGGACAGTCCACAGATTCTTGGTACTCACTCCTTTTTAATCAACTTTTTCTTGGAGTGTTTCCTGCACACCTCAAACCCATTTTTCCCCTCTACCCCTGAAATTTCCTTTTGAATTTCTTCAAATTTTGGTCACTCATGTACCTTCTTTTAGAAGAACTGGTTCATTTCCTTAAAGTCATTCATTCATTCATTCATTCATTCATTCACTCATTCATTCATGCTTGCTGACATTAATCAATTCATTCATTCATTCACTTGTTCATTCTATGTGTTCATTAGTACAGGCCTTCACTGAATTTCTGTTGAATCATTTGTTTATCCATTCATTCATGCCTTCATTTTTCTGTGAATTCAATTTATTCAGTCATATATACTTTCACTTATTTTACCTTCCTCCCCTTCCTCCCCTCCCCTCCCCTGTAGATAAGAAACTCACATCACACTAAAATTTAACTTAAAAAACAAAACAAAACAAAAAGACAAGCTATCCTTGAATAGCTTGGACCCTTGGACTTCCCATCATTTGCATCCTATCAACCTTGCACTCTGTATACTTGAAGAATTTTTTTCTTTCCTTTTCTTATATTTTCTCTTCCCTCCCCTCCTTTCTCCTTCCTTCCCCTGCCTTTCCCTCCCCTTTGATTTAGTTTCTCTTTCTTTTCCCCAAGTAGAATGTAAGCTGCTTAAGGGTAGGAACTTTTTTTAAAATGTTATCTTTGAATCCCTAGCACCTAGAGCACTCAATAAATTCTTGTCGAATTGAATTGAATTCATTGATTTATGTATTTGTTCATTCATTCATTCATTAATCATTCAAACTACAAATCCATCCATCCACCCATCCCTTCATTCATTCATTTATTCAGCCATAGATCTGTTTAATTATTCATCCTATCACATTTGTTAAATGCCTCCTATCTGCCAAGTATAGGTTTAAGCTCTAAATTGTAAATGACAAATTCATAATAATCTACTAAGAGAAGCTAAGGAGGTGCGTTGGAGTTGGGAGATGGGGCAAGCAGGAGAAAAGGTACCAAACCTCTTACACTGAAATTATGCAGTCAGCCCTATCCTCCCCCAAAACTTTCTGGGACTAGCTGCCTCAGATTTTTTTCTTTTAATAAAAAAACAAAACAAAGAATCAATACAGAGATGGAAGAGCATGGGAGGAGGGTGTGACCTGGAAAGAGAAAAGGAAGAAAGTATCCTATTTCTTTCATTCATATATAATGTTTCCCCACAAAATATGGAGTTCTGATGAGTATCCACAATGAAAGAGATAAGATTCAAGGGGAAAAGAGTGCTCTCCCCCTCAAAAAAAAAAAAAACCCAAACTGCCAAGGACTCCTGACAATCTTTCTTTTAGACAAATGGCAATTGCAGCCCACAGTTGATGCATTGTTATTTTTTCCTAATGACACATTCATGAATTCATGAAACAAAACCAAACAAAGGAACTATCAGCTCAGCATTTAAAACAACATATTTTGACAGTACATTTTTAAACTAATTCCCCTTTTCCAATGGAAATGCCATCTTGCAATCTTCTTAAGACTATTCAGTTTCTACCACCATGATCATCTCATTCTTCTTCTGATGGGAGCTGGGGCTCCCCAAATGACAACATAATCAACATTTCAATGGTTTCACTAGACATTGTTGAATCAGACCAGGAAAGAGGCAGCAAGGGAAGGGGCCAGGTTGAGTATAGCAACCTGGGCCAGGTAATATCTCGAATAGCAATGGGCTATTGATGAAATCCAGGGAACATCTCATAAAGCCCCCATGGAAAAGCCTCCCTCCCCTAAGTATGTCCAACTTAAAATATTTATAGTGGAGGTTATACACAGAGAAATAGACATTGGAAGCTAAAGATTTTCTAGGTAGAAATCTCCCTAAGGTAGCATTTCTATACTGACCAAGGGGCAGGGGCCAGCCCTTTATTTTACACTAAATAGTCTTATCTTACTGTTGACAACAGGAGCCTATAGGCTATCAAATGGGGGGAAAAAAACACCTCAGTTATCAGTGAGTGAGCCCCATGGTTTTCAATCTGTGGGCCATAGGCCCCTAGCGAGCTAGAGTTATTGCAAAGGATCAACAAATCCGTACTCACAGCCAACAGCCCCTTTAATATTCCTATAGTTCCATAGATTCCATGGACTTCCAGTGGAGGTCAATGCTGTTGTGATTAGCGAAATGTACAAACCTGTTGAACAATGTTAAAGAAATCCTAGTAGATTTTTGTCATCATGCATTTCCTCAATTAATAGACACAAATAATGTTAACTACTGGGCTGTAAAAAATGATCAGCCTAGTAATCCATAAGAACTCTCATCAGTGGCATGACCAACCATGATTCCTGAAAATTGAGAACCATGCTACGCTCCTCTTGACAGAGAGAATATGTACGCAGACCAGTGATATGAGACTCACATACAAGGGAAGCCCCCAAACCATACAAAGCATCCCTTGGGCTGAATATTGACCTAGAAAACCACATATTAACATTATCTATCTGTGATTGTATTTTTATTTATTTTTGTTGAGTATTTCCCAACTATATTCTTTAAAAACCAAATTTAGTTAAGATTGTTTTTATATCTAAATGGGGAAAAATTAAATATTATCAAAAACTATTATTTGTGTTTAATATTCATTTTTTAAATTTGAGCTCTGAATTTTTCCCTCTCTCCCACACCTCCCTTACCCGTTGAGAAGGCAAGAAATGTGATATTGATTATAAAAGTGAAATCATGCAAAACATATTTCCATATTGGTTATGTTGTAAAAAAAATAATAAAGTAAGAAAAAACCATGCTTCCATCTGCACTCAGACTCCGTCAGTTCTCACTCTGGTGTAGAGAGCGTTTTTCATCAGAAGGCCTTCAGAATTGTCTTGGATCATTGTATTGATCACAATAGCTGTCATTCACAGTTGATCATTACACAATATTGCTGTTACTGTGTATAACGGCATCCTGTTTCTGCTTACTTTACTTTGTATCAATTCCTATAAGTCCTCCAAGGTTTTCCTGGAATCATTCTTCTCATCATTTCTTATTGGACAATAGGATTACATTACAATCTTAAGCCACGTGTTCAACCATTCCCCAATTTATGGGTATTCTCTCAATTTCCAGTTCTTTGTCACCACAAAAATAAAACAAAACAAACAAAAAGCTTCTATAAGTAGTTTTTGTATACGGGCCCACTTCCCTTTTCTTTGATCTTTTTGGGATACAGACTTAAGAGTGATATTACTTGGTCAAACGGTATGCCCAGCTTTATGGCCCTTTGGACATAGTTCCAAACTGTCTAGAATGGTTGAACCAGTTCACAACTCTACCAACAATGCATTAGTGTCCAAATTTTTCTATCACCCCTCCAACATTTGTCATTTTCTTTTTCTGGCACGTTAGCTGATCTGATAGGTGTGAGATGGTATCACAGAGTTGTTTTAATTTGTATTTCTGTAATCGATATTCATTTAGAGCACTTTTCATATGCCTACAGATAGCTTTGATTTCTTCTGAAAAGGAGAGTGGCTACCTCTTTATCTGAGACCACAGTGACTTGTCCAAAGTCAAAGAATTCTATCATCTTAGCTTAGGAGCTGCAAGGGACCTCCAAGGTCTAAACGAGCCCCCTCACTTTGCATGTGAGGAAATCGAGGTCTCGTCCAAAGGTAGTAAATAATGCAGCCTGGATCTGAACCATATTTTCTTATTCCAAACCAGTGTTTGCACCACTATCACACGCTTCTTTCTCAGTATTTCTGAAGGTTGATTTATTCATTCTATGGCCTTTTATGAAATGCTTATCATGGATCAAGCACTGTGCCATATGGACAGAAGTGTTGAAGGACAGTGGGACTAAAGACGTAGAAGACGTGGTCCGTAGCCTGGGGAAGTTTAGAGTCAATTTAGTAAACAGATCACACAGGCACACGCACACACATGCACACATATGTGTATACATGCACACCCATACACGCATACACATCCAGGCACACACAAATGCATACACATAAAAAGCAAGCTTCAGACGGCTGATTCGTAAGATGCCAGGGGAGTAGGCAGTCAGTGCTAAGAGGCTGTAGTAGGAAAGAGTAATCAGAATTAGGAGGGTTAATATATAAAGGCTTTTCTGCAAAAAGCATGTCTTAAAAAAAGGCTTATCTTAGCAGCATAAGAAAGTGGAATGCCAGAGAAAATCCAGAGGGGACAGTGAGGGTTGTTTAGGGAAGGGAGAATGTCTGAAGTGAAGGCATGGGATGAAGAGAGAGCAAGTCCTTAGCGAGAAAGTCTCAAATGAAAACCAACCACCACCTAAATATGATAAATAAGAGCATGGCAGTCTGGTGTCATTCAGCTTAGGGACAAGGAGTCCCACCCATTTCAATAGAACTGGAGGCTGAAGGGGAGAGTTACCATTTGGGAATAACAGAAAATGGCATTGTTAAGAAGGGCCTAATGTCGAGCCTAAAAGTCAAGGGGGAGGCTCAGCCAAAGATTCCACTCAAGCTATGTCAAAGGCAACTAGCCCTAAGTGGAAAAGTATTGTGAGAGACTAAACCAGTTACTCATGCCCTTACATATTGAGACAATCTTTCAAGAACTTAAGCAGAGCCTAATTCTAGTTTACAAACAATGACCTCAGACTATCTGCTTCTGTAGCCCATAATAGTTTATAAATAACAAATCAGAAGGTAACAGCAGCTCTCCTTCATTACTGAGATAGAAAAACTACAAAAAACAGACAGGAGAACAGAAGGCACAATGCAAAAGCACCAGAACCCAAGGGACCTTCATAATGATGTTTCAGACATTTCAGTGTAAAGCTATAATGTGTACCAGTTTCAGAGAAGTCATTTGAAAAAAGTCATTCCTTCTGTGATGATATTAGAGAAGAGATGCACTGGGTAAGTATGTACCTTAGAATAGAGCTATAGAGTGTCAGAGAAGGGAGGAGCTTTAGAACATAGAATGTCAGGGCTGAGGAGGACTTTAAAATGTAGACTCTTTGAGTAAGGAGGGGACTTAAAATACAGAATATGGGATACTGATGCTGGGAGGGAGCTTGGAATATAGGAACATGTCATGTCAGAGCTGGGAGGTACCTTATCAAGCAGAGTATTAGAGCTGGGAGGAGAGTCCTTAGAACACAGAATGTCAGAGTTAGGAGGGAATTTGCAAAACTTCACTTGCCCAAGGTCACCCAGAGTTAGTGTGGATGGGCCAGGGTTAAAGTGACCCTTGGCAAGGTTCTGATTCATCTGCAGGTAGAAAAAAGAATGAAAGAAAGATGTGCTCTGTCCTGGGTACCAGATGTCATGCATTTCTGCCGGAGCATTGGCTAAGTGGCATCCTGTTATGTCTCCCGTGTGAGCAGCACTGCATCAGACCAAGTGAAAGGTGAGGTTAGGCCCTGTCACATCATTTGGTCTTACTTTCTAATCTTCCCACACGTGACTTCTTGGTTATTGACTTTTCCCTAAATACTGCTCAGCAGATCCTTACCTGGGGAAAATGCACACTGATTAATAAACATGAGGTCAGTGGTGGATGGTTCCCACCATGAAGCCCTCCAGTCTTTCTCCCAGCCAGGGCTGGTTCTGGTTTCTCGGTCTCCTGAGCCACTGCCCTTCTCCTCCTTGGCTTCTACTCCTTTTCCCCCTCCTGGAGAAGCATAATTCTGTTTAAAACTCAGGAAGGTGTGTTCTGTTTATTACTTTTGTTAAGTTTATTCTCAAGGAGCACACAGTTGGGAGGCAGGCATGCTTCCTACCATGCATACTGTTAGCAGATATGGCTCTTGGAACCTACTCCTCAAAGTCTTGGCCTGCCATCTAGTGGTGGTTGTTATAAACACCAGAATCAGCCAATATTTACTGCCCTCCCCCTCCCCCACACCTATCCCTCTCAACCCCCCAACACAAGGTATTTGTGGAGAGCAGGAAGGAAAAGCAAGAGGATGGAGCAGAAATATCATCAGATCAGAAACCAAAGGCCCTGGATTCTAATCCAGCTTCTGCCACATGCCACTGGTGTGATATTGGGCAAAACACGTCACTTCTCTGGCCCGCCTTTGTCAAACACATGGACTGAACTAGAAAACCTTTAAAGCCCCTTCCAGTTATAGATTTTTTATTGTGTGGGCACAATATATATGTATATGTTATAATGCATATATAACCTATAGTATACTATACATATATTTATAATTTAATACAACTTTTTATTATAATTAAGACACAATAATAAACTATAGTTATAATAATATTTATAATTGTAGGATATAACATTGATATTATAACCATAACTAATATTTATATTATAATTGCTCCATTTACCTTATAATTATAATAGATGGTATTTCTATTTAAAATACACACACTGAGAGGTCATGTCACAGAAGATAAACAGGTGGTTCCCATGTTCAGGTCTTCCCTATCACAACTATTGGTTATGTGACCCAGGTCAAGGCATTCAAACTCTCAGTGTCCCAGGTAGCTCTCCAAACCTGTAAGTGAAGGTGCTGCCTGCATGGTGGAAGAGCTTCCTCACTCATCAGGTTTCTCCACCAAAGCATTCTCAGGGCCAGACCCATGCTTTTTAGAACACCTTGTATGTGATATATACATTTTATTATATATACTTAAAGATTCAGACACTCAAAGGCACCTGTGACCTCACTTTCTATATCCCTTCCAAGGACACAGATTTTGACCCATTCATGCCATGTCTGCCCATCCTGGATTATTTCCATCCTTGGGCCCCATTTCTGTCTGTCTATCTATCAATCTATCATCTCTCTATCTCTGTCTCCTTCCTTCCCTCCCTCCTTTTCCCTCTGACACCTTCTTAGTCTCTATTTCTGTCTCTTTGTGTCTGTCTCTCTCCTAGTGCAAACACCCTGTTTTACTGATGGTTAAACTGAGACCCAGAGAGATTAAGTGAGCCCCAAGGTCACACAGGGAGTGAGTGGGACATCCAGGAAATGCATGAAGGCAGACTAACAGTAGCCTCGAGTCCTCTTTCCACAGCAGGCACCTGGTGGCCTTCCCTCATATACCAAAAATAACCAACCCCAAATGGCCAGGTTTTTGTCTCACCTTCAGCCTTGAAGAAAGCTATCATGCTGGCCTGTCTTCTTTTCTCCATCCTGAACATCTCCAGTTCCTTTAATCTACCCAACCCCGGTATGATTTGATTTCTATCTCCCCTTTATGCTGGTCACCTGTCTCTGGACCAATTCCACTTAGTTAACCTCTTTTCTGAAAGGTGGAATAAAAAATTACTCCAGATGTGATAAATGTGATCTAATCCAATCACCCCAGGTGACATTGTCCATCTCCACTAACACTAGGTTCTAGGTTATTGACTACAGGTACTGTGATTTCCAGTGACTACTACTGTGACTTCCCTGGAGAAAAAACATTATCCCTGTTAGATACCGAGTCTCTAATGGCAGAGGCTCCCTATTACCATTCACAGTCCCTCCCTGTGCTTAAATAATGCTTGTGAACTAAATAAAGGAAGAACCATTTTCCAGCACTCCTCCCTCTCAAACAGTACCACCTTCATGTTGATAGACCATTTCCTAGTATTAGAATTCCATAACCAGCATTAAACTTTAACATGAACCATTTTAATTCATTAAATCAAACATTTCAATGGAACCATCGTTGAGATAACGGATTGTCACAGTGTGAGTCTAATACGCAGCTGAACCCATCAAATAGGAATCTATTTCCAGACATTATCATGTCTAATTATACAGGGGAAATGGCTTTGGAAACCAATCACAGATTGACTGACAGAAATGTACCAGGGCCGATCACATCCTAACTCAGAGGTTTTTGAGGGGAATAAGAGACAGCAAAATGGAAAGTGTAAATATCAAATGATGAGCATATGTGTTCATTAGATGACTGTCCTTGACAACAAATCCTATCAGGAACAGTCTCCAAACCACAACTTGCAGGGCTTTGAATGTACCTCCTCAAGTCACTTTTGTTCCCCGTCTTTGTCTTTTCTGTCCTTTCCATGTTAGCCTAGCAAACCTTTCGGCTCCTATTCCTCATCTCCTTCAAGGAGCACTGAGGAGGGCATCACTTATGGGAAGTGCTTCAGAAATGCTAAACCACTGCCAATCTTTAGCATGCATGCTCAAGCTGGAAGAGAACTTCCATTTGCCTCTCTCATTTTCTTTTAAATGACGAAACTGAGGCCTGGGAAGTTATATGATATGTTCGAGGTCTTTATAACTGTCAGTCATTGGTTATATTATTACTATTTGTATTATGTGTCATTACCTCCTCAGGGTTGATGAATTGCTGTGGTCGAAAAAATCCATCACTTGGTGGCTGATCTTGAGGTGACCACCCATGGAGGGGGTGAGAGCCCAGCCAAAAATGAGAAATAGGCTGAAGAGTGGTGACAGAGTCAGCACAGAGCTCACACCAAGGAGTCTTTGTCAAAGAAAGTCACAGAGTTTCAGTGGTAGTCCAATTAAAAAATAAACATTTATTAAGTGCCTATTAGCCAGGAGTTGTTAGGACTGAAGATGCAAAGACCAGAAGGCCACTGTCCTTGCCTTTAGGGAGTTTTACAGTGTCTTGGGATGGGGAGGAGGAGCAACATTTGAGTATAGAAGAAAGAAGCTTGGAGGACCCTTAATCCTAACCCCACAAGGGCAGTGCTGGCTGAATCCCTTCCTCTGTCCCTTAGGAACAGACATCTCAAGACTGCGCTCTAAAATTCTGTCATTCTTTATCAATTGCCTTCCATCTGAGGGAGTCTATGCTTAGACCAAGGGACACAGAGATGAGAAAGGACAAGACCTGGTGTGAATGAGCTTACAGATTAATACGGGTAGGGATATGTCATGGGTTCAAGAAAGCGTGATAGAGGGTAGAATGGGAGAGGCACAAGGGAGGGAGACAGCTAACGTGTTTGGGGAAAATTGGAGGGTGGAGATGGACCTTTGAACTTAATAGAACTGAGGAGGTGGAAGAGATGCTCCCTGGAAGGGATTCAGTTCAATTATTCAATGAATACCTTTTGGACTCCAATCAATTAACACAGAGAAAACTGATGGAAACTCCTCAGGATAGGAAAGATAATCCATTCTGGAGATCACTTCTCCAAGGGTCACCGCCCCACAATCTGATTTCTGTTCAGCTACTATTTTCTGTTATTGACATCTAAATGGCACCTGGGGCCTGGGATGTCCAGATGACATCAAAGGCTCTTTTGAGCAGTGACAGTGTATCGTGCTGAGGCTCTGACATTTTAGAATTCGGTTTCAAATCCCTCCCAGCTCTAACCTTCCATATTTTGTGATTTTAGGTCCCTCCCACTTTAGACATTCCCTGGGCTAAGGTCCCTTCCAATTCTGACACTCTCGGTTCTAAGACTCTTTCCCATTTTGGAAGTTCCATATGCCAAGGCCTCTCCCAGCTCTGACATTCCATGTTCCAAGGCTCCTCTCAGGTCTCCTATTCTATGTTCTAAGGAAGGCTCCTCCCAGCTCTGACATTCCCTGTTCTAAGGCTCCTCCCAGGTCTGACATTCCCTGTTCTGAGGCCTCTCCCAGGTCTGACATTCCCTGTTCTGAGGCCTCTCCCAGGTCTGACATTCTCTACTCTAGGACCTATGGTTCCTCCTCTAAAGTCTCTCTCAGTTCCAACATTCCAAGTTCTGTGTTCTCAGGTTACTTCCAGTTCTGGCTTTCTCCAGGGTTCCTGTTATCTCTGATATTCTATCATTCTATTCAGCCTCTCTAAAACAGAATTTAGGTCAATCACTTCACACCTTCCCAGGACACAAACAAAACAATATTTAGAGCTGTCTTTAAAAACAAATGAATGCTCAGACTTGCTGTAAACAGGGCCACCTCCACAGAACAAGCTAGAGACGGACCCCCCCCCCAATTCTCTATTCTCAGCCATCTTGCCTTTCCCCAGAGCTGTAGGGAAGAATCTCAGGGCTGACATGGACCCGAAGGGACATGTCTAACCCAATACCACATTGGAGCAGGACCAGGCTCCACAGCATCCCTAAGAAGGGCTATCCAGCCTTCTCTTAAAGATTTCCGTGGATGGAGTCCAATGATCAGGACTGCTTTCCTTAAGTGGAATATAAATCTGCTTGCCTGCACTCCCCCTCCCCAGCCCCTCCCATTGCTCCACTTTGGGGTCAGACAGACCAAGACTCCCCCACACACAACTGTCTTACTGATCCACCCCCTCCCACCAGTTATCCTCTCTCCAGCCTCAGTATCTCCATCTGCCCCAAACGAGCTTTGATGACTTCCACAGCCTTCTGCCCTGGCCTCGGGGTGCTCCCTGTGAGTCCATACTTCACAGTCCATATTGACTGGGACAGAATGGAGAAAATCAAACGTTTTAAAGGAAGCTCCCTTCAAAAAGTCACATCTTCCCTTTAAGAATCATCCATAATTTAGCACAAGAAAAATTGAGGTCAAAAACGAAGTGAAGAAAGATGAGAACTCACATTTACTTCAGGCTTTATGATCTCCAAGCCCCATCTGTATCCAGATCCTCCTTTGATCCTTCAGCTGCTGTGGGCAGGGCTGATGATGCCCATTCTGCAGCACCACAAATGGAGGTGCTTGTACTCTGGGATATTCACAGACATCTGCCCCAGTGCGTTTGGTTCATTTGAGACAATCAACAATTACACAGAGTGCACAAGCTGCCACCACTTCTTCATGAAAGAACACAGGGTCAATAATGAGAAGAGCTTGTGTTTGAGTTCACCTGCTCCTGGCTGATCAACAAGCCACTTCCTCTCTCTAGGCCTCAGTTTCCCCATCTGGGAAGTGGGGGTGACACTTGCCCGTGTATCTCTTACAGAACTCTTGTGCGGATCAAATGATGTCAAGGATGAGACTTCATAACCTATGTGTTTTGCTCCTTACCAGAGCCTCAGTTTCTCTTCTATAAAATGGGAATGCTGTCACTTGTACCACCCATCTCCTAAGTCTGCTTGGAGGAAAATGATTTATAAACCTTAAGCTCATAGAATTCTAACCTAATAATTAATCTGAAGCAAAGTCAACCTAAAAGCTGGAAGGGACCTCAGAGGCTGCGCAGTCTAACTCTTTCTCCCTTTTATAGATTGAGAAACTGAGACTGAGAGAGGAGGGGAACTGCCTAATGTGGGTCAGACAGGCCTTGCTCTCCCTGCTTCCAGGCCGCTCCTCAAAGACAGGGTTCATCTTCAGTTTTGTCACCACGTCCTTGGTGTCTGGCATATAGCAGGTGCTCAATAAATGCTTGTTGCTGGATCTACTGCAGAGCCAGGGCTGGAACCCAGACCTGCTGACTCCCAGAGCAGGGCACATCTCTTGCCCCTCTACCTGGCTGCATCTTCCAAGTGGAGGATGTGATGCCAAGAGCCACCTGTTAGCTTTCAGTTCAGAGAAGAAGGCTCTCCCAACCCCTAGTAAAACTCCTTTTGATTTCTGTCCCTAGGCCTGCACAGCAAACATTTGGGAGTTTCATTAATGCTGACATTTTATTTCAATTATCATCTGAGCCAAAAAGCTCCGGCCTTATTTTTGAGGCTAACATCGCTTCTGTCCCCATCACAACCTTGAAAGCCTTGGGAGACGAAATATTTCCATTTCTGCCCTGATGCTGAGATGACAAAGGCATCTGTCTGCCTGAAAGGTAAGCGTCCCCTCTCTCAGAATGCAAAAAGCAAATTAGAAAGGGGACCCTTTTGAGGAGGCTAACACAGAGCTGAAATTACCTAAGCTTTTGAGACAACATTTGGGGACATGCACAGGAAATACCCTGGCTCAGACAGCTGAGGCTGAGCTGAGCTGCTAGGATGTGGAAGCCTGGAACACAGATGGTTAAAGGAGGCTGTGGGGGAAGGAACAGCCAAAAGCCCGCATGAAAGACCTGGGAAAAGTGGCTACAATAAGACTGAGTCACAAGAAAGAGGGAAGAGACGAAAAAAATGCTTCTCATCCAGCTTTCCACTTGTTACCTACATTGAAAGGCAGAGCTAACCCTTTGGCAAGGGAATCTCCCGTTGAAAGTGCAGAAGGGAATCACAAGGCTGCATTTGCTGGAATCAAGCTCTGGTTCTCTTCCCAAGTCCCCCCAGCCCAGCTTCCCCCAGCTGGCCTTGTCCATCACTCAGTGGTTTTACAGCCTCACTGGTGCCTTCGTTTTCACATCACCGTAAATTCCACCTAGATCTTCCTGTCCTCTATGCCTCAGCCCTGGGCCAGTGAGCCGCACATAGTAACAAAGAAAAAACACAGCAGAGCAGAGGCAACCAAAATGCCTGAGCCTGCATGCTGCATCCACACTCAGAGTCTTTCAGCTCTCCATCCAAAACAAGGAGCAGCATTTCCCTACGTCTCTTTGGCCAGGCTCATGCATAACAATCGGACAACCTTTCTTTCATTCACTGTAATTTAGCCTTCCCCTGTCCTGCCCCCTCAGCATGCCCAACTAGGGAGCTTTGCTCTTGGTCACTGGTTATACAGATGACCACGATGAAGAGGGAGCTCAGGAACAGATCACAAAGCTTCAGTGGAAGGGCTTAGGGGTCCTGGGGCATGGCTGATTGGGACATCGAGAAGAGGCACTATTAGATGTGCTTTAGCTGGCCCCAGAAGGCAGAAGTAGGAGCCAGTGATGGATGCTGCAGAGTGGAAGACTGAGGCTTCATACAAGGGAAACTTGCTCAGAAATCAGAGTGATTCAGGAGTTGGCTCCCTTGGAAGATAGTGAGCTCTCTGTCGCTTCAGGTCTTCAAGTGCAATGAGCAGAGAAGCTAGCTGACCACTTCTTAGGAATGTTATGTGGGGGGTTCCAGCCCAAGGTCAGGTTGGACTAGTCTTCTGAGGGTTCTTCCAGCTCTGAGGTTCTGGATTCGAAGCCTAGCTCTGCACTCAACCATTGGGTGACTTTGTCGGTGCCTTCATTTCTGTGGGACTCACTGTCTTCCTCCTTAAAGTGAAGGCTTTTTCCAGCCCCAAATGACTATGATTCTGTACCAGAGGAAGGTAGCCAGGCACCAGCACAGACAACACCCTCTATAAACTGTTCCCCATTTTCCCATTTTCCTGCTGTCAGCCTCCTAGCATTCAGGCAGCATGGCATTCTGAGCCTTGGGACATTTAGGAGAAACACACCTGGACTGCAAAACACAGAGAGTAACCGGGGAGCCATGAGCAGTGCTATAACTGGTGATTCTGAAGCCTGGAATAAACCCAGAGGGATGCCTCAACATACTTAACCTGAGCAGCATCAAAGCAGCTGGCAAACCAACTTTGCTAGAGGATTCCATTAGAGACAGAGAGCCCTTGGACTTGGCACAGTAGCTTTCTTGGGTAAGATCCCCCAGGACACGTTCAGGATGCTGAAGGGAGGGTGCTAGGAAAGGGAGTGGGGCCAGAGCCTATCGGCAGTGCTCACCATCTACTAGCTTCCTACTTTGATGAATCGTTCTTGCTCCCTGGTCACACAGTCAAGCAAGGAGCATTTCTTCAGAGTTTTCTGCACTCCGGAAGGATTAGGAGAAGTTCTGGGCATTCAAAGAAAGGCAAAAGCAACCCCTGCCTGTCCCTCATCCCTTGTCACACAGAGAGTGGCAAATGAGATCACACAGAATAGGAAAATGTTATAGAAGAGTTTAGCCAAGGACCTCGTTGACATCTGACCCCATGACCCCCAAGACTCTTAGCTCTGAAATTCTCCTTTTAGAGAATGGTTTGGTCCATTCCATATTACGTATTGTGTGTCAGCCACTGGAGGTACAAAGAAAAAGTAAATCTCCTCCAACCTTCAAACGATTTTTGTGTACACAGAGAAGTAAATATAAAGTAGCCCTAATGGGAAGGTGTGACTTTCAGTGTCACTGTTTTTCCAGTGTTTTCATTTTAAACTCCTTACTTTTCTTGACTCTGTTCTCCTCTCTCGTGGAGATGTCCTGTCCTTTTTGTTCCCTTCCTCAGTTTCCCTTCTACCATTCCTTTCTGGCTTCAGTTCCTTCCCTTCACAGACTTCCCATAATGCTCAGAAATGGCACTGATATACAGTCTTCCACTCACACTTCCCTAGCCCTTTGTCTTTGCCTTTGCTCAGACCCCGCTAATCCCCAACCCTGGTTCAGCCATCCCAACAAACAGCCTTCTGTTTCTGCTCCCACATCAATGAACACTGTTGGAGGAAGTCATGAAACTGTTTCTCCCAGAGCCCCTTAAAATGCCTGTCTAATCTCACTTGGGCCAACTTCTGCATGGCTATCTCTTCATTCATTCCTGATGGATTCTCTATCACTGCCCCTACATCAGCTATGCCAAATCTCTCTCCTCAAGGCCCTGACTCCATAGCCTTCTAGCTTCTTTAGTAGATAACTTTACTGAGTGGATTGAAACTGCCTGATGTGAGCTTCCTCATGATCCTTGTAACCTCCAATTCACCCTCTTCTTCCCTTTAATCTCAGAGGACAGAGAGGGTCTCTCTCCTAAGACTCATCCCTCCTTTGTGTCCCTTCACCTCTTCTACTTTCATCTCCTCCTTGACCTTGTTCCATAATCATTCTTGAACCTCATCCTCAGTCTCTTTCCAATCACTATTCCCTTCTCCTCTATCTAATGACATACACAGGTTTCCTTTTTTCTTTAAATCCTGTCATCCCCTCAGACTGGCATCCCCTCTCTTTCTTCCATTTTGCTTTTAAAGTTCTACAAAGAGTCATCCCGATTGGTTCTCCCTACTTCCTCACCACCCATTCACTCCTCGGGCCCCAGCAATCTGGCCTTCATATCACCACTCTACTGAAATGACTCTTTCTAAAGGTTATTGGTGAGTTCTTCATTGGCATTTTAAAAGGCCTCTTCACTGCCGTGACCTTCCAATGGTGTGGGCTTCCTTTGATCTTCTTTCCTCTATCTTTCTCTTCCTCTAGATTCTTCCACTGCTTTGTCTTGGTTCTTCTCCTATCTGTGTGACCTCCTCTCTTCTGTCTCATTCACTGGGCTTCAAGGAAGAGGAACTCTCTAGAAGATCACCCAGTTAAATTCACACAGAGAAGCTTAATGCTTTTTTCATAAGCACAGAAATGGAAACAAATAAAGCCAATACTCATGATATGTCATATGCTACCTACCATATTGATTACATGGAAGCAACTGAGTAGTGTGTAAGTTTTGTAGAGTGTGTGGTTATGTGTGGCTGTGTGGGCTTCTTTTTAATTTTGGCTATTAAAATAAGATAACTTGGCTTTATCCTTTCCATGGAGAAGGGAAAGGAAATCTGCTGGAAAACTGAACATTTCTGTTAACAATAAAAGGACTTCTAATACCCTGCTTCTCCACAAATGCCTTGTCTTCCTCCTCCTAGGACAAGAGGAACATTGCTCAGTGTTTATGTCTGATTTAGGGGATCTTTTATTATTATCATTCACATATATTATGGAAAAAGGGCTTATCAATATATCCTGTCTGTACATTCAGTCCTTCATATCCAAGTCTGTTCATAGGCACAGGGGGACCATTGCCACATGAGCCAGCATCATGCCAAAGCACATCATAGGGTCATTTAAAATGTAAAGTTGTGTCACTTACAAAAACTGTGACATGACCGGTATCTTACATTGTATTTATTCATCTAGGACTGAATTATTGTTCCATGGGCATTAATTCCTGGCTGCACCATCTGCATATGTAAAATGCAAAAGACAGTAGATAGCTGGCTACCATCTCGGTTCCTTCTCTGTATTATCATAGTTCAATTTAAATAAGCAATATAATAACAATGAAAAAAAAAACCTCTCACATGTGGCTGTTTCCCAAGGCTCTGTCCTTAGCCCCTCCCTCTTCCTTCATTCTCTTTCCCTGTGTTCTCATAAGATCCTCCAGGTCCAATGATCCCTCAATACTGATGAATCTCATCTCTCTCCTGAGCTCTGATCCTCCATCATCAAACTATTTCCAGTTTATACTCCTCTATCTGACTGCCCTTGATGGAAATTTCCACCTGGGTGAGCCAACTACATCTCAAATTCAACAAAGGCACAATGGAACTAAGTAACTCCTGCCCTCTGAACCTGTTTCTCTTTCAAACTCTGATATTTGTGGAGGCATATGCACTCTTCCTCCCAATAAAGTTAGAGACTTCCAAGTTACCTTTGACTGCTTTCTTTCCCTCGTCACCGATAATCATATCCAACCTATCACTGATGGATCTCAATCTTACGCCCTTCCTCCTCTCTGTTCCATTACAACTACTCTAACTCCATTCATTTGCATTAGCCTACTTTTAAGTCTCTCCCCTGTCCCACCCATCCTCCATGCAGTATCTAATGTCCATTTCCTGCTCAAAAACATTCAATGGCTCCCTAATGCCTTTGAACAAAATGCCAACTCCTTAGCAAGATCTTCCATTACCTGGGCTTCAACTTCTCTTTTCAGGCTCATATCCTATTATCCTACATCCTGAAAAAAAACAATGTTTCAGTCCAACTTAACTGCTACACATTCCCAGCACATGATTCTCTCCCTCCTTTGCATACATAGATTGTGCCCCATGCCTCTTTTTCTTTAAAACTCAGCTTAAGTGGGGGCAGCTAGGTGGCGCAGTGGATACAGCGCCGGCCCTGAAGTCAGGAGGACCTGAGTTCAAATCCGGCCTCAGACCAAACACTTGACACTTACTAGCTATGTGACCCTGGGCAAGTCACTTAACCCCAATTGCCTAAAAAAAAAAAAAAAAAACTCACCTTAAGTGTCAGCTCTCCCTAGAAATCTTCAGTGATTTCTCCTTTCTGTGTCAGCTCTCCCTAGAAATCTTCAGTGATTTCTCCTTTCTGCTCCCCAAGTGAACATGCTGTCTCCTTCATCATGTTTGAGTTGCCCTTGCCCCCTTCATGTATAAGATCTTGGAGGGTGGGGATTGTTTCATTTTTCATCTTTACATCTCTCAGTGCCTTGAACACAGTAGATGCTAAATAAATGTTACCTTAATTAAATTAACAACCATTTATCACTCCAATACAGAAGATAGGCTAGGTAAATGAATGAACATGATGTAGGGCAAGTGTGATAGTAGCATGGGAGAGATCCAAGAAAAATTCACCAGGCAAATCTGACCATGGAGAAATGACTTTCAGTCTAGAGAAAAGTATTCAAAGCCTGTGGACCAAGAGACATTCTGCTCAGTCATTCATGGCCTATCTGTGCAATGGGTATACACGTGTGTACATATGTACGTGTGTGTATGAATTGTGTATGTATTTGAATGTTTATATATGTTTGGTCATACATACCCACACATGTAGAGCTATCTACAGTCACCACAGACAAGTTTGCTTGCACCAGGCACTATGTTAGGCACTGGGGAAACAGAGCAAAAGTGAATCCGATGCTGCCCTCCACAAGCTCACAGTCTATTTACATATGGATAAGGGAAGAGGATAAGAAAAGGCATCCACATTTACATGGCAGCACATGTGCCGTAGACTTTTAGAGCTAGTTAGGGTTATTACTGCTTGTTGATTGACTGATTAATGGAATCCGGGGAAGGTAGGCCTTGGGAGCTGGCCTTGGTGGAGTGTGCCCAATCTGGCTGTCCCCCCTGGCAGACATGTTCCATTCAGTAGCAGTATGCTTGGCTTGGCTCTCCTCAGGAGGAGGTAAGGGACTGGTTAGAGCCACCAGGGGCTGAATGCGGATAAATGCGGTGGCAACTGACCCTCGTTCAGGTGCTAGAATGAAGAGTGATACTGTCAGTGTACATTCACCAGAGCTGTGGACTCCAGGTCTGACAGCTGGGGCCACCAGGCTCTACTGTAGAAGGGCATGCTGGCTAAGGAGAGGAGCTGTCCTAGTTATCTCAGAGCACAGAGGATTTTAGGAGGTAGGGGATAGGTCACCAACCCTAACCTTCTGATTCCCAATGAATGACATTTGTGAGAGCTCCTCAAGCTTCTCCTGGAACAAGGGCTGCACTTCCCCCTTGTCCTTACATGTCCTCCCTTTTGCTATATCATGTGGGAAGGCTGCAAGCCCCTGGAGAACAGGCCTTAGGTCTACATTCACCCCAGGAGCCCTTTGTTAGAGGTTTGTGCGTTTGAATTCAATTCTGATCCCTTCACTCCAATTACAATGAGTTTGGAGAAAATAAATGAGATGCAAAAACAGTTTTGGAAGGGCCCTTAGAACATCTGGAATCCCAGAGTAAAGGGCCCGGAATCCCAGAGGAAAAAAGGAAGATTAGGACTCAGAATATAGAACATCTAGGGCTGGGAGTGTCCTTACACTGTGGAACAAACTATAAGACATGGAAGGGGCCTTCAGACTTAGCATGCAACCACAGAACATTGTATGCCAAAGGTAAAAGGAAACTTAGAATGAAGATGTCAGTGCTGGGAGAAGCCTTAGAACAGAGAAAATGGTATGTCAGAGCTAGAAAAGACCTTAGAACATAAGATGTCAGAGCTGGGAGGGGTCTTAGAACAGGGAATGTCAGAGCTGGGAGGAGCCTTAGAATAGGCAATGTCAGAGGAGGAAGGTCCTTAGAACGGGGAATGTCCAAGCTGGGAGGGACCTTAAAACAGGGGATGTCAGGGCTGGAAGAGGCCTTAGAATAGGGAATATCAGAGCTGGGAGGAGCCTTAGAATAAGGCAATGTCAGAGGAAGGTCCTTAGAACAGGGAATGTCAGAGCTGGGAGGGGCCTTAAAATAGGGGATGTCAGGGCTGGGAGGGGAACAGGGACTGTCAGAGCCGGAAGGGCCCTTAGAACAGAGGTCAGAACTGGGAGTGGCCTTAGAACAGGGAATGTCAGGGCTGGGAAGGGCCTTAGAAAAAGATTGTAAAATAGCAGAACTAGGAAGGACCTCTACTGATCATCGTTATAACCCATCCTTTTAGCTGCACAATTCAGGAAACTCAGGTCTAGAAAACCACATTCACTGCCCTGCCCCTGGCCATCTGGCTTGCCAAGGCCTGGCCCTGACTTCAGTAGGCAGAGCGGGCAGGCAGCCTGGGCTCGATTGCCCAGCATGAGACCTCCCCCAGTCCTCTCCAAAGACAGCTAAAGAAGCTGGTGGATGGTCTGTTCCTCAGCAGATGTCTCCAGGATTCTGAAGGAAAGAAGCGTCCCCCAGGACACAGAGAAGTCACTGAAAGTTTACCCAAATGAAGCGAAGGCTCACACCTCCACCAAGGAGAAAGCCCGGACAGAAATGACGATGGCGTTTTAATGACAAACTCAATAAATACGAGGGTCATTCTCCAAAAAGGCCATTTGCCTCTCTCCTCATATTTGCCTTTCCCACTTAATGGATGGAGGCTATTCACTGTGTGGCTACTGTTGCCTCCAACTTCTGTTTGTTGGTGATGAATTTCAGAGCTGGCACATTTGTAATAAACACCATTCACTGCAGACACTGTGCAGCCCAGCCTGGAAATGGCTCTTTAGAATTTTTTGTCTTTATCGTTGGCTTAATGATGACTAATGCCTGGGTGATTATTGTGGGCCTTTTTTGTGTGCAGAGCCTGGAACAAACAATATCATTAACATTACTGGGGGTGGGGAGGGGGGATTGTGGAGTGAGAGTGAAAGAGAGAAGACTCACGGAAAGGTAGAGAGAGTCAAGGAAAGACTCCAAGACGAATACAGATCCGCCCAGGCAAGAGGCCACCAGCCAGCGCTAATGATTCCCTGCTTCTGGCTGGCCACATGGAGCTGCTCATTCCTACCTTCTTGCTGGAGCAAAATAAGCCCAAGCTAGGAAGAAGATCTTTCCAAATACACTCACTTACTTTTTGAAGGCACCAGATGTGCATTTTAAGAACTCCCTCCTACTGTGGCAATAGCACCATCAGAATGATGGCAACCAGTAAGCACTAACGGGTGGAACAAACCAAACAGAAACCAAGCCACGGTCCTGCTCTCCAACACCCATCCCTCTCTACCACAGAGTCTACATCATCTGAGCCTCTGTGGGAAGAACTCACCAGACAAATAAATTCAAAGCAAATTTCCAGACAGCCTCCAAGTGTTCTTCCACCACTATTTAATCTCCATGTGTACAAGCAGCCTCCAACTTAGAAATGGGTTGTTTCTTAGGAGCAGGCTCGTTAGACAGCAATTTGGAAGCACGGATATGTCCTCCCCTTGGAACAATGTTGTCCACTTTATGAGGGAAGGAAGCCTTTGTGGGCTAGTCTGGGTTGCTAGTTGTCTGTATAAGCTAGCAGTCTTTATGACCTTGCCTAAAAGTCTTTGTGGGCTAGCCTAGGTTGCTGATTTCCTGTGTGGGCTAGCCTAGGCAATGTAGCCTATTATGTAGCAATAGCTTAGCTATGTAGCAATCACTCAATGCACTGTTCACATGGGATTATGTGGTCTGCATGGACTACACATTATCATAGATACTCAGGGCTAGAAGAGCTCTCTGAAGACATATTGTTCAACTTGTACCTGACCCAGAATCCCTTCTACCTTTACAAAAGATTGAAAAGGGAAGCTATGAGAGTGGAGAACTGGTGCCCCACTCCAAGGCAGTCAGAACAGCCCCCCAAACACGATTCAGAAGATCTGTGTCGGAGCCCAAAGTCCACTGACTTCTAGCAGTAAGACCCTGGGAAGTCGACTAACCTCTTTAAATGTCAGGTTCCTTCTAGGTAAAATGGAGCTAATAACCCACCCATACACTCTCTGAGATGGGGCAGTACAGCAACAGATGTAACAGAGCTCAGTACATTCTTAGAGTTGGAATGAAACTCCCTGGGACTTATCACGTCCAGTTCAGTCAGAATGGGAGAAAATGGTAGAAAATGGAGTGTTGACCTATAACTCAGGAGTATTTTGAAGGCAGGGACTTTGTTTTCTAAAGTTCAAATGAGATAATATGTGAGAGGACAGCCAGCAGGACACTGGGTGGGGGGGAGGGGAGGTGGGGAACACACATTGGTTTTCACATTAAAGGGCTAAGTTTGGACCCTGATCTCACTCCTAGCTGCTTGACTCTTGTGGAAGAGTTGACTAACTTCTTTGGTCCCCACTTTACTCAATTGTAAAAGGGGAGAGCTAGGCTGGATAGCCTTGAAGTTCTCTTCCAGAATAATTTGAATGTGCCTATGCCGACAGAGGCTGGTTGTAAGAGAAGACAATGGAAGGTCCTCGAGGGAAGGAACTGTCTCACTTTGGTCCCTGGATGCCCAGGATCTAGAAGAACACCCTGGCACCCAGCACATGATTCATAAATGCTTGTTACAACTGATGGTAAACTTTGATCTGCTACAGAAATGTGAGTGTTCTTACAAAGTTTCATATAAGCATTATTAGATTTTCTGAGTAGAGCACTGAATGTGGAGTCCTCAGAGTCAGGCTTTGAATTCACAGCTTATCTGTGAAACCTCTCTGACCCTCATTTTTCTCATTAGTAAAATGGAGAAAATGAGATCCTTGCCTCACAAATTTCCCAGGATCACAGATTTCAAGACAGAAGACAGAGATTTTATCCAACCCCTTCATTTTACAGAAGAAGAAACTGAGGTCTGGGGCACTTAAGTGACTTGATTGATGCCAAGTGGGTACAAAGTGGCAGATCCAGGACTGAACCCAGGCTGTCCAACTCCCAATCCAGTGCTTTTCCCGCCAAGTCACACTCTGGTTTATTGGCTGGATAAGGCTTTGGAGATTATCCTTCTCTACAGACATCTCTAGGGATGCTTCAGTATTTAACATCCTCCCCCAAGGGGAAGGCTGGGAACATGGGAAATGCTTGTTGCCTTACTGACAGACTGACTGGTACTCTTGTTGGGGCGGGGCTGGAATCTGCCACTTCATGGAAGGACACTCCCTGCCAGGGTTAAATCTGATGAGGGCTGACTAGGCTCATAGGTCTAATGTTTTAAAAGTGTTTTTCTGTCAGACTGTTAGTCTGTTCAGCTTAAAAATCAGTCTTTGCCCAGCCCGGGAGAAGCGTTCAGGCAGAGGACATGGGTACAGAGTGAGAATCACAGGACCTCAGAGGCAGGAAGGGGCTTCCGAGGCCTCTAATCCAGTCTATACCTGAAGAGGATTTTCTGTTACAGCATCCCTTAGGATCGCTTCTGCTGTTGTGGGAGACTTCCAGTGACAAGGAACTCGCTCTCCTATCCCATTCTACCCTGGGGCAGCTTTCAGTATTGGCAACCTCAAGCCCAAGTCTGCCTGTAGGCAGCTTACAGACATTCTCCCCTGTTCTATCCTCTGAGGCCAAGCATAACAAAGTTCATCCCCCCCCCCCCCGGACAGTCTTTCAGATACTTGAATGCAGCTCTCATGTGCCCCTGCCCCGGGTCTTCTTTTCAGGAGGTGCCACATCTCTGACTCCATATGACATGACCTCACATTGTGGCTAGTGTCCTTTGGACACACTCCAGCTTCTCTTGGTCCATCTTTCCCAAACCATAGCCCCAAGAACTGAATATAACCGGGGTAGGCAACCAGATGTGAGTCTCCTGCCCAGACATACCAGCTGCTGCCCTCAAAGAGGAGGCTCGTGTTCCTTGTTAAATCACTGCATGATAACAACATTAGGGTACAAGGCTGAAAATTATTAAAAGTGAAAGAATCTCAAAGCAAAGGCAAAAGATTCTTAAAACCTCTCCTTCCAACCAATGCATAATGAAATTTAAATTGAATCTAGTTTAAAATCATTTACCTTTTGACATCACATATCAGTACATTGAGCTCTGGTGGGGAAAGCAAATCACCTTCCAAGCAGAATGAAAAATTACTCTGTCTCTTCTGATTTCACAGTAATTTTCAAATTCCAGCTTCCCTCTCAGGGTTTCCTGAGGGTCAGCCACTGAGGGGCCTGAGGAGGCCCGACCAAGACTGGAGAGGGTCCTGCCCATCCCGTGCTGGGGAGAGCAGAACCTGTCCCAGAATTCACTGGGCAATATGGATAACACAGCGCACACGTTTATGCTTAGATAGCCATGCCAGTTGGCAAAGGGTTTTTCCTCACAGCACTCTCGAAAGGAAGGTATTCAAGAGGATGAGGTCATTGAGTCCAACCTCCTCATTTTATAGGTGAAGAAACTGAGTTTAAGAGACTTGTGATGCCACTTCTCTCTTCTCCCTCTGAGCCCCAGCATCTCCCCCAGCTTCAGTCCTGCATCACTGATTGACCATTGGGCAGTACCACCTGGACTTCCCAAAGACAACCCTAACTCAACATGTCCAAAACAGAACTCACCATCTTTTCCCCTACTGCCCTCTGCTCATCCAAACTTCATACTTCTGTGCAAGGCACCACAATTCTGCCAAGCTTCCTAATGTTAACATTAGGCAATAGTGTTGACTCTGCCCTCTCCCTCATCCCACACATCCAATCAGCTGCCACAGCGTCTCATTTTTGCCTTCACAGCATCTCTCACCTCTGACCTCTTCTCTCTCCTCCTGCTTAGGCCCTATTGGCCACTTTTCTCACTTGGCATGTGGCACAGGCTGCCTGAGTATTGTCACTCCTACTATTAATAACATTTCTATGTGAAAGTTTACAAAGCGCTTCACTCGTATGAAGCCATTTGCTCTACACAATAACCGTTTGGTGCTTACTATTGCCATCCCCATTTGACTAAGAGTGAAAAGAGTACAAAGGGTGACTTGGAATCACATAGCAACAGATATCTGAAGTCACAAGATCATAGGATTAGATCTGGAAAGGACCATTGCACAGTGCCTGGCACATAGAAGATGCTTTAATACTGCTCTATTCTCTTCCCTTCCTTCCCTCCCTTCCCTCCCCTCCCTCCCTCCCCTCTCTCTCTTCCTCTCTTCTCTTCTCTTCTCTTCTCTTCTCTTCTCTTCTCTTCTCTTCTCTTCTCTTCTCTTCTCTTCTCTTCTCTTCTTTCTCATCTCTTTCTCTCTCTCACATGTGCGTGCGCGCGCGCGCACACACACACACACACACACACACACACACACACACACACACACACCCCTCTCTCATCTCTCACCCTCCAGATAAACTCTAGTCTTACTTTCCCAACCCCTTCTAGTGCATCAAGTGCCCAGACTGCGGCAGATTGCAACATTCCCTCAGAGTCTCGAATGAGCTGTCAGGGTTAGAGGCTGTGTTTCTAATGTTACAGTACCTGAACCCCCATTACTGTGATTATTGGTCTATATCAATTGGTTAGTCCGACTGAATTAGCTTTTCAGAAAGGGAAAAGTGGGCTCCAGCTCAGAGAGGGGCTGTAGCCGAGGAATAGCTTGACGCTCCTGGAAATCCTTGTACGGGAGTTCTCAAGGTACTGCCCTGAGGTAGAGTGGAGCTTGTCTGTTGGGTTCTTTGTAGAACCTTGAACCTACTTCTCCCATCATTCTGAGGCTGTCCTTGGCTCCTGATGCAGGAGTAACCATTAATCTGGGGACCCACAGAAAAACAGAAGTTCAAAGTCTTCTTGACCTTTCAGAATTTGTGTGGTTTCACTATGGCCAAAGGGGGTTAAAGGAAACCAGAACAGGACTGAGGCCAGGGCTCCTCTTCTCAGGGTTTGGCTAGAAAGCTCTCTCTTCTTCATTGGTAGGCCTTCACATCTTTTGAACTCCAAACTAGCTTTCCATTTTCTACTGGCCACTGTGTAGTGGGCATGGCTAAATACCTCTACCAGACCAAACTCATTCCTGGCCACACCTAGGGAGGTGTTTAGACCTTGTCTCACATCTAGTGAAAAATTACATGTTTTCTCACCTGATAAATGTATCGGGGTAAGTTGGGTGGTAGGATTTCAACCTCAAACAAGTATGATGAAGAAATTGTATCTGACGTGGGGGAGGGAGACAAGTCTTCCCGACTCAAAGCCCAAACTTTGTCCCCTGTGACACGACATCGGGAGGTACTCTTTCAGGTGTGTTCCCTGCCTCCCCACCAAGACCATGCACTCCCTGAGGACCAGCCCAGATGTCATACCTCTCACAGATACAACTGACTGACTTGAAAACTGGGCAGGCAAACTGATTTGGGCATTCTCCTTTGGGGTTATGCTGGATATGCTCCTAAGAGAAGCCATGCATTCTATCTTCAGCAGAGTTCCCACTGAAGGCAAGAGACATGAATACTGGCTGAGCCCTCTGACTGTCCTTGTTCTCTCCATCTGACCCCCAGGGAGCCCTGGTGAAGGGCATAGGGCCCTTATCACAGTGATAGAATTTTGACCCTCTCCCAGGGCTCTGCGTAGGGATCCCTTCCAGGACTGGGAAGCTCTTCTTGACAGAGACCATCCCTTCCCCACCTCCATCTCATGCACAGCTATCAGGGGCTCTTGAAACAGCAGCCCTGTTTTCCAGTTCAGTTAATATTCACGTGTGAGGGCACAGGGAACAGCTTCACTGAAAAGGACCCTTTGTTTCTTCAGGCTATTTAAAAATAGCACCAGTTGCCTTGAGGAACTTGGGGCCCCACAGTCCAGCCGGGTGTCAGCCACTTTAGCAGGGGGGTAGGATGGATAGCGAGCTGCCTTCTGCAGCTCCCCCTGAGGTGTGATTAGAAGAAGACGAGCCTTACCCAGGCAAACATACCTTGTCCACCAAGACTTGTGTTGCCAGAAACCCTACATTGGAAACTTATTCTTTTCAAAGTGATGGCAGCCTACCTTTCCAGCCCTTTTGCATTTCCTCTCCCTCCACGGTCCAGGCAAACTGGTGACCTGGTTACTTCTTGGGGGACCCAAACATGCCCCTCTGTCAGGAATGCCTTCCTTCTTTTGGAGAATTACTACCAGTCCTTTTAAGCCCTCCACGGAAGCCTTCCCTGAGCGCTCCTGCCCTCTGTTGATGATAATAACGATGATGACAGCAATAGCTAGCATTTATAAAATTCTTTACACATGTTCACTGGTTTGATTCCAGCAACACCCTGTGAAGGAGGAGCTATTCTCTTCCACATTTTGTAGTTAAGGAAACTGAGGGATAGAGAGCTTTAAGCAACTTTCCTGGGGTCACCCAGTTATTCAGTGTCTGAATCAGCATTCTTGACTGCATCATTCAACATGCCAGCTGCCAATTCCCTTGTGACTTCATTCAGCCTCCTTGCTGCCTTCAGGACCCATCCCAAATCTTATCTTTGGCAGGGTGCCTCTTCCTGATCCTCCTGGCTGCTAGTGGCTTTTGCTTTCAGGCTACCTTCAATTTATATGGACAGCATATATTTCTATATCTATAGCCATATCCACATCTGTATCTATAGGTACACCTATATCTATAGGCAGCTAGGTGGCACAGTGGATAGAGTGCAGGTCCTCGAGTCAGGAAGACTCATCTTCCTGAATTTGAATCTGGCCTCAGACACTTACTACCTATGTGACTCTGGACAAGTCACTTAACCCTGTTTGCCTCAGTTTCCTCATCTGTAAAATGAGCTGGAGAAGGAAATGGCAAATGCTTCCAGTATCTTTGCCAAGAAAATCCCAAATAAGGTCACAGAGAATTGGACACAACTGAAATGACTGAACACACCTATATCTATACCTAAATCTATATCTTCATCTCCATCTATGTATCTTATGTCCAAAGGTATTTACTCTGTTGTGGTTTTCTCCCTAGCACTTAGCACACAGCATGTGCTTCACCAAGGCTTGTTGACTGAATGAACTCAGCCCTCTCAAAGCACTGATCACATGATAAGAGTGCATTCTGGTCACTTGTTTTTGCATCTCCTTTTCTTGCTAGACTATGAGTTCCATGAAGGCAGATATGCCATTTTATATGAAACAGGTACATCCCCAGTGTCCAGCATGGAACTCTGCTCAAAATGAATGCTTGATAAATGTTGATCAAATTTAATCAAATAGAACTCACTCATGAAGGTGCTTCCCTCCTCATAAATGTCCCTTTCACTCATGCTGCCTACAGAGGCTAAGGTTCTAACGAAACCCTGCCTATGAGCTATGCAAGAAGACATCTCATCTCTCCTTTAGGTGACTTCTATGCTCCATGAGCCCTTCTTGGGAACATGCATTCTGAGGAAGCTATTCATTGCCCAAGTAATCCAATCCAATATAAAATTATTAAATGCCAGTAGAACGAAAGCACCGTGCCAGCTTGGGCATGTGATGACACAAATGAGAACTAGCCTCTGTGCTCATGGAACCTACATTCTCCTAGGGGAAAAAGGCATATAAACAGATGAGTACAGATGTGAAAAGCTGAGCCAGAGAACTCTCTTTTTGGAGGAAGTAGACTATTCCAGATAAGGGGAACAGACAGCTTGGATTAACATATGAAAACAGGAGAGAGAGTCCTGAACTTGAGGGCCAGCAAGTAAACAGTGAGCATGAAGAAGGAGAGGAATATGCAATAATATTGGACAGAGACAGATTGCAAAAGCTTTAGATACCACATAGATAACTTCGTATTGTCTTCTGGTGGTAATAGGGAGCTAGTGAAGGTTTACAAGTAGGGGAGTGACAAGTTTGGTCTTGAGCTTTAGGAAGAAAGTTATCTTTTCTGTGGGAATTTTTCCTCTATAAATTGTAAGCCTGTTGAAGATAGGGGAAGTTTTCATTTTGTCTTTATTTCTCCAGCACTTAGCACAGTGCTGAGCACACAGTAGATGCTTAATAAATGCTTACTGAATTAAATGAAACATGGACAATCTAATGGGGCACTGTATAGATTGGGTGTGGGGTTATTGTCATTAATGCTGTAATCATAAGTGTCAGGGGAGAATATTATTCTATAGAAGAGATGATGTAGGGGATGTTTTTAGAGAAATCTAGGAAGACTTATGAGAACTGATGCCATGTAAACTGTGCAGAACCCGGAGAACAATTTATGACAACACTAAAAATGAGCAATTTGAAGGATTAAAGAGCTCTCATCAACATAATGGCCAACAGTGATTCCAGAATACTAGTGATGTAACATGGTATCCACTTCCTGGGAGAAAGACACAGAAGAAACTACAATTCTGGAAATGGCCAATGACAATCTGTTTTGCTTGACTTTGCATATCTGTTACATGAATTCTGTTTGTTTGTCTGTTTTTTCCTTCTCATGGGGGATGGGGGAGAGGTAGATAAAATAAATGCTTGTTAATTGGGAAAGATAATTAATTACACAAAGAAAAGAAACTGAGAACTGACAAATTTCTATCCCTACAGGTGATATGAAGCCTTACAGTCAACTTGCAGAAGTCAAGGTGTTTCCTTCTGCATTCCTGTAGTGAATTCTCAGGTGAAACTCTGGCTTCTCTTCCAAGGAGCTGGCTGAGATTTGTCCCACTTGGTGGAAAGCAGTGCATTCTCCAGAGACTCTTGTACACAGGGGTTCTTACTCATAATGGAATGCGATCAGTCCCAATGAGAACATATGGACCCACTCTAAATCAGTGGTCCTGTCTTCCTGTGATTTCACCCCATTAGTCCTGGTTTGGACCTCTGGGACCTGGCCAAAAAAATCAAATCACAGAATTTCAGAGATGGAAGGGACCTAGGGCCTCATCGACTTGGACCTGTCCTTGACAGAAATGCTCTCTCTGGGATCCCAGGCAAGAGGCCCTCCAGCACCTGCTTGAAGACTTCCATTGTGCAAAAGCCCAGACCTCAGCAGGCAGCCCTGGGCCTTTCCAGGCATGGCGAATAGTACAGTTTTCCTGATATTGACTTGAGAATCTTCCTCTCTACAACCTCTCCACGTGATGCTCTTTCAAATATTTGAAGACATTTATTACACACTGCCTCCCTTCCCACCCACTCTCTTCTCCAGGGAAAATAGCCCCATTTCATTGCATAGATCTGGACATAGCTTGGCCTCCAAATCTCTCAACATTCTAATTATCTTCACTTAGTCATTCAGTCAGTCAACAATGACTTGTTAAGCTGCAGGTACTGGGCTAAGCACTGGGATACAAAGAAAGGCAAAAATAGACTCTGCCCTCAGGGAGCTCACACTCTAGTGGGAGAGAAAATACACCACCAACTATGTACAAGCAATCCATATACATACACACACATATGTGCATCTGTATGCACAGGGTAAATGGAGCAGGTTTTAGCAGAGAGGGGGATTATGCTCTTTGCAGAAGGTGCTAACTTCAAGGAGACTGGAAGAAAGTCAAGGAAGCCAGAAGGCAGAGATGAGGAGGGAGAGCTTTCCAGGCATAGGGGATGACCAGCAAAGGTGCTGGAGACATCCCTGAGCTCATCAATTTCCCTTTGAAAATTCCCCACTCTCCAGAACTGGACAAGGGCAGAGGGACTAGTGTCTTTGTTTTTTGTTTGTTTGGTTGGTTTTTATTAATTTATTTTGATTTATTAACAATCATTTCCAGAAGCTTTTGAGTTCAAATTTTTTCTCCCCCTCCTTCCCACCTCCCTCCCCAAGACAGCACACAATCTGATATAGGCTACCCATATACATTACTATTAAACATATTTTCACATCGGCCTAGTCTTTGGCACGGGGGAAGCTGGCTTTGGGTTCAAATCATGGCTGTTCCTGCCAGTTCCCTTCTTGCACAACCCTGGACACTGGTACACTGGGACTCTTTGGGCCTCAGTTTCCTCATCTGTAAAATGAGAAGGTTGGATTAGTGGGCTTCATGGTCCCTTCCAGCTTTAGAAGGAGGATCTCCTGCTACCTCCTGCTCTGAGCACCATGCCTCTCTAAATACAGTCTGGAACATCAGCTTTGGGACTGCCATGTTACACTCTTGACTTCTCTAGAACCTTCCATCAGCTCTGAAACATTTAGGTCTACTTGGGGTAAGCTGCTGGCTAGTTATTTCTTCTTCATCTCTTCTACATAAAGTCTTTCTGGATCCTGCCAACTGCTAGTGCCCTCCTGCCCAAACTTCTTGGTATTCAATTAACATATGCTGTGCCTATACTTTAAATTTATATTGTACACGTTTTTATGTGTACTTTTTATCTTACCCATTAGCATGTAAATTCATTCTGAGTAGTGATTATTCCATTCTTTGTAGGTTTCCCCAGGCCTAGCACAGTGACTGGTACACAGTAGGTGTTTAATAAATTCTTCTTAATTGATTGATTGATTTTGAACCAGAAGAGTTGATTTTTTTAATCCCAGTTCAGGATTTTTCATCTATCCCTGATGAAATCAACTCCCTTTGACTTTGCCCATAATGCCATATTGCCAAGGCCTTTTGGGGGGATAGTTATGGCCCAGTGGGGGAACCAGGGAGAGGCCAGGTCTTGGTTGCCTCCACTCCATCAGCCCCAAATGTCACATCATTGAAATGATGGTGTCATGGAACAAAACCCTTGTTTAAATTACAGCAAAGCTGAAAGGCCCTGAGGCTTCCATGCCAGGAGAAGAGGGGCACAAAGAATTAAAAGAATCTAAAAAGGGAAGGATTGTGCTGAGATCACCAGGAAGAGTATTAAGAAAAGCCGTTAATGTGTAGTTAAAAAATTCTTAATCTACATGAGCATATGCTGTTCTACCTAATTTTGATCAACTTAAATGTAAAAATGTCTCTCTCCTCCCAATTGGGTTTATACCGCCATCTGGTTTAATTAGTCCTTAGGTAGCATACTCGAAAGTTAATAGGGAGAGTGCTGCAGAACCAATCAGGAGGCAGGTTACGTCCCGATTCTTGTCTGAGTTTGTTTTTGTAAAAGCACATTTGCTAGAGAGGTCATTGCTGTAAGTTTGTGAAACAAGAATAGCATCAGTCCCAATCCTTAGAGGACGTTAGGGTGGCATCATCCCCTGTTGGCCTAGCCCATATCTATCACTGGTACTGATTCCCCCAAATATCCAAACTCAGGCTTATCTCTGACTCTTTGCTTTATCTCTCCCTCCCCCTCCTAATCTCATGCCAATGCTCATAAGTTCCATTGCCTTCATTTCTCTCAGATCTGTACCCTCTCTAACCCTCATGCTCCTACTCTGCTCAGAATGGGAAGAGGGCTTTGAAGGAATCTCCATGTATCTATTCAAGCATTCATTCATCACCTCTCACTTCCATGAGTGTAAGAGTCTCCTCACTGGTCTCCACTCCACTCCAATTTTGAACCCACATGAAGAATTTTGTACTTATCCTCATTAAATGACCTCATATTAAAAATGTTAGGTGCTTAATACCAATTAAAATTAACTGAACTGATCTTAAGAAGAATTTGTCATACTAAATAGTCTTCTTCTTAGGAGACAGATGCTTTGTGGAAAAGAAGTCAGATTTGCCCTGCTGGACTAAAGAAATGTGGGTAGAAGTGTCACTGAAGCCAATTCCAGCCCAGTGCAAGGCCAGTCTTCCCAACAAAGGAAGCTGTCCCAAAGTGGAATGGGCTTACTTAGTTGAGGAAGTCTGTGCGAATTTTTATTCAATTATGGTGTAAAATTAATGTCTACTGAAATTTTGTCCACACCTCGACCTAGCTTCCTCTCTTTGGTGGTGTGGGGAGAGCTAAATATGTGTGCTAGGGAGATTAGGCTGGATGATTCCAAAGCCCCCTTTTAGATCCAGAGTGCCGGATATCCCAATTAATGACACTTTAGTTTTGTTTTTTTTTTTAATCTAAAACGGGATAACACCTTTCCTTCAAGATTCACTTCCAGGAATCCTTCCTTGATGAACCTTACTTCATATGCAGGATTGTTCACTCATTCTGCCTTTCCTGCACTTTATAGAGTCACTAAGTAGATACCTGCCTAGCCACCTGCTCACCCCTATCTTTGTTCTTCAAATCTTTAAAAGAATGGTAAAGGAATGGGAATTCAGACTTGGGAAAGCTCTTCAAGGTTACGTGGTCCAACTTTCTCTCTCTCTCTGTCTCTCTCTCTCTCTCCCCAGTAATCTCAGGTAGAGTATCTCCAACAAGGGGTCAGTCAGTTTCTTCTCAAAGACTTCCCATAACAGCGAACTCATTCCCTACTGCCTAGTCCATTTTACCTTGTGACAGCTTTACTTGTTAGGAAGGATGCCCTTACTTTTGTTTCAATATCACTTCTTCCCATTCATCCTAAATATCCTGTCTGGGGCTCAGTGACCAACTCTAATTCCTTTTTCATGAGGAAAGCTATTTGAAGACTGAGATCATGGCTAAGTCCCCCTCTCCTACATTCATCCAGAAAATCCTCATATGGCACATTCTCTGGTATCTTCACCAGCCTGACCACCCTACCCTGAAAGATCTCCTACTTGTAAATGGCTTCCTTAATTCGTGTGCCCCATTACTGAACCATGGAGTCCAGAAGGGGAGTCCTGACCAAGGCAGAGGAAAACGGGCCATTCTTTACATTAATCTCAACACTTTAGTTCAATCAATGCTCAAGATGTAGAGCTGGAAGAGACTTTGGAGACTGCAAGTAAGGCCCAGTTACTCTTAGTAAAATGCTTTTTCCAAGATACCAGGCTGCCTGTATCATGAACCACATAAAGAGGGACCTCATATCTCTGAGCAACTTAGAACAGAGAAGCGGAGCTCATTCCCCTTTGCATGGAGCACAGTGCAGAGCACCCAGTGGGTAGGTGCTTTAATGCAGATATTCTGAATGAAGAATTAAGCAATGTGGGGCAATGCCAAGAGCCTAGACCAGGAATATGATGATGTAAGCTCTCATTCCAGCTCTCACAGCCTTCTGCTTTCTGAGCCTCAGCTTTCCTCTGTAGAATAAAGGAGTTGGACAAGAAGCTATTCTAAGGCCCTCCTGGCTCCTGCTATTCAAGGTTCCTACCAGGTTTGACATTCTTTGTGCCCCAGGCCTCTCCCAGATCTGATGTTCTGAATCTAATGGTGCGTGGAGCTCTAACATTTTGTGTCTATGGAAGCTTGAAGGGGCCATGGTTCTGGAGACTGCGGACCTGAGTTCAAATCCCTCCTCTGACACAGTATGGGTGACCTTGGCAAGTCACTATATTTCCCTGGGCCTCAGTTTCCCCATCAATGAAAGGGCACTAGTCAGCCTTTGAAGATGTTTCCTGTTCTAGTTCTGTGACCCTTCATTTTAAGGCCACACAGAATATTACCGTTCTGTACTCTAAATGTCTCCCAACTCTGGCTTGTTGTGACTCCATGAGTCTGAAAAAAAAACCACATTTAAAAATAGTTTTTAATTCGTTCTCCCTTACCCTCCCACTCCCACCCCCTGGAAAGTGGCAAAGAAAAATCTATTTCTCTGTGTCTCCAGGGAATGCAGCATTGGACTTTACAAAGAGTAGAAATATGTGTGGAATGGCCCAGGCTACATCTGAGACAGCAAGCACAAGCAAGCTTGCATTTCAAAACCTGAGCAAATGCTTCTGGGCAACTTTGAGTCAAGACAACCAAACTTAATAGACCTATAATGTCTGGTGTGATTTTAGAGGATTAAAAAAAAAGTTTGGATGACATTTTTGAATGACTAGAGCAAACAAAAAGCATGATGCTACTAAGATTGGAAGCAGACACCAATATAGGATCATAGAATCATTAATCATCTATCCATCTTACAGATGGTCAAACTGAGGTCTATGGAGGGCAAGTCTGACTTGACAAAATTCACACAGGAAATAAATGGCAGAAATAAGTGAATCCAAATACTCTGCCTCTCACTGTAACCTATGACACTGCCCGGACTCTAATTAGAGGAAGAAGACATGATTTTGCTTTCAGAGGAAGAGGCTTCATAGGTGGTGGCACATCTTCCAGAACTCAAGGGGCAGAGCTGACCTTGGACAGCACCCAAACAAAGGTGCTGTCTGTATCCAGACACCATGTTAGCTGATCAACTAGGCTATCCTTTGGGAGGTGCATTTCAGGATCTGGCTTACACTCCATCAAGAATGATTCCAAAGCTCTGTGTCCTAAGAGAGACTCAAAGAAAGTTAGAACTGGAAGAGCCCTGACAGACCCACATTCATTCCCCTTCTTCAACTGAGGCCCTGAAAAGAACAGCATCTTACTCATGTCCACACAGGCAGCTAGGAATATGGCCAGAGATCAAATCCTGTCTCCCGGACACTAGATCAGAGTTAAGATCCCCTTTTCAACACTGGACACCTGAGTTCACTACTCACTCAACCAGAAGTATGAATGCCTTTTTGATGCCCAATCCCTTGGTGATTAATTTGATTCCAGAAAACAATATCTGTGGCTGCAAGCAGAAAAATGGCTGCCCAGCTACTGAAATTAGATGTATTACCATGTAAAGGAGTTTTAACTAATTTATTAATCAATTGAAAAAAAGAATCAAACATTGTGAAGCAAACATAATCACTTGGCCTTTTCCCCAATAGGCGTTGCCCAGAAGGCATCATTTTCCTTGCCAGTGTGTTCTGTGGTCTCTAACAGCTCACAGTTATTAAAAGGCAAAAGAAAAAAAATTGCCCATTGGGAACTCCCAGCTGAGGCCCTAAGTGTGCATTCATTGAAGAGGCAGGCAGCACATATTTACCCAGCATCAGCCACTATGACCAGTCAGTGAGGCAGGGTGGTGGTTGTGTGAGAGGGATAGCCTTAACCAGGTCCCAGCCTCTCTCCCTCCTTTGAGGCTGCCTGGCAGCCAATAAAAGCAGGCTGACATGCTTCTGAAACTAGAACCAAGTGTGTCGACAGGCAAGAGAGCAAGGGGGCATTTGGGCAGTCAGTCTCCTGCCTATCTGTCCTCGTATGTCTCCACCTATGGATTCTCTATTGTGTTGGTTCCAAGAGAAAATCTCATGGGTTAGACTGTGAGCTGCCTGAGGCCTCAGACACAGGAAGAGCAAAGATTGGGGTAGGGATGCCCCAGGATCACTGGCCCACAGATGGCTTTTAGGGAAAACAGCTCTGGAAGCCTTCCCTAGTCTCTCATGCAGGCTTCTCTCAGAATTCAGGGTCCACTTTGGTGCAGAGGAGTAGAAGGGATATCTGTGACTTGGAGCTGGAGACCTCATCTTGATCCTGACTTTCTGGGTGACTTTGGAGGGGGTGGCTCACTTTGAGGGCCTCAGTTTCTTTATCTTAAAAATAAGAGGGTTAGAGCAGATGACCTCTAAGGTCCCTCCCACCCTTGGTCCTATAATGGTCTCAGGACCCTGGCAATGAACCACAGCATATCCTTTACAGGATATAAGAGAAGGCTAGCTGAACTCCCCTGCCCTGAGGAGCTCACAAGCCAATCAGAGAAAGAGGCCAGGGGCACACACAGGCAGTTCAAATATTATAATAATGATCAGTAGCCATGAGACCACTTTTCATCCATGCCAACTTGTGAAAGGGCCTTCGTTATCCATGCTTGACTTGATCTCCCCAGCACCAGATGAAGTCCTGAGCCAGGGAGCTGGTGAGCACCCCTTCATGCTCAGGAGGCAGGGAAAGCAGCCTGCTTCTGAAGAGACACTGTGGGAGCATCGGGAAAGCCTCATCCCTCCAGCCCCTCCTCCATCTGCTGGAGAGACCTGAAATTTCTCTGGTGGGGACAAAAGCTTTCATTCCACAGGGAGAGTTTGGGCTGAGATTTGCAGCTCCCCCTTGGAAAGGCAGAATAGTGAGTGACTCACCATTCACACTGATTGGTAAATGACTAATCATGGATTCTTTCCCCAGAACTGAGTTTGCTGAGGAGGAGGGGATAAGGAGAGCAGGAGGGAGGACAGAGAACCCAGATAATCAGAATCATAGTATTCAGAGCTACAAAAGATCTTTAAACTTATGCAAATAAGTGCTTTCTCATTTTGTGTATGAGGAAAGAGAGGCCCAGAGAGGTCAAAGGATTTGTCCCAGCTCACACAGATGTCCCAGGATTTAAACCCAGGCCTATCATCTCTAGAACCCATGTTTTCCTTGTCCAAACAGCACGGAATAGGACATATCACAAAGTGGGGCTAGGAGAAGGAGGTTAGGGCTAAGAAGAAAAACAAATGTCCAGATGCTATGATTGGGCCAATAGAATCTCATGGCAGAGACCTTGGTCAGCTACTCTTCCAGTCCCCTAGCTTTACTGATTGATAATTAACTACCCAAGCTTTTATAGCAAGTAATGTTTGGTTTCTCCACTCCCATGTCCCTGAGAAAATTGTGGAGGTCACCAGGACTGGTGGCCTGGGAAAATGGGAAGGGTCTGTCTGTGGCCTATTCATCCACCCACTCTTGACTCTCACTTCTGTCCTGCCCCCCTTGCCAGTTGTCCATAACTCCGTGAGGTCTGTTCCTTCTCCTCCCTGGCTGTGGTCTTCTAGGTATCCTGTCACTTCCTGCCCTATTCTCTCCACCCACCCCTTTCCAGTAATTAAATTTGATCTGATCAGTGCCCTCTTGCTTCAGTTCTGGCTGTGGTTGAATTTCATACTAAGTAGCATTGACTGATGACAGTTACATGTTCCCTCTTCAGAAGACATGTGATTTGGGAATTTGGATGTCTCGCCCCCAAAGGAGTCCTGAAAGTGGAAGATCCCATGCAATGGCTCCTAAAGGACTCCAAAGTGGAAAACTCTATTCAGAAGTGAGTCAGGCTAGATGCCCTCTGAGGGCTGTTCCAATTTTGAGACTGTGGCAAGGGATAGATTGTGGAATAAATGGATTTCTGGCTTTTTTTCATGCCCAACCACATAGGCACCCTCCTACTGTACCTATGTACAAATCAACACGCCACCAGTCCCTGGAACATAGCGGTTGGAGTGGCCATATATGCCAGAAGCGAGATCATCAAATGCACATGTTTTTACTGGTTTTGTAAAACTGCACACAGAGTCTTATTTCTGCCTCCAAAACCTCCTTTGGAATGAAGTTTTACTCTGAAGATGGGAACATGGCGTATTTGAGACATGTGTTTCATCTTGTCATTTAAGGTAGCTCAACAATGTGTCATCTTCTGAAATGTCAGAAAGATGAGGGATTGGAAAGCGTGTTCAATTATCAGGGCAGCTGCCAGCCAAAAACCCAACCCAACTTCCAGTAAAAAGGATGTGAGACCAGCCTGCTGCTCCAGTCCTCCCCCCCCTCCGCCTCTCCTCAGAAGACTCAGTGGCCATATCTGGGAGTGACAGCACGTCAAGACAGGGGTCCATATTCTAAGAATCTGTAAGCTCGAACATTCTGTGTTTTAAGAACCCTTCCAGCTCTAACAATCTCTTTTCTATGGCCCTTCTCATCTTTAATATTCTATCTTCTAAGGTCTCTCCCTCTGACATTCTATCAATATATACATCTATATACTTTCCTTGGACTAGCTTGGTGACACAGTGGATAAAAGGATGAGCCAAGAGTCAGGAAGACTGAATTCAAATCCAGTCTCAGACATTTACTAGATGTATGACCCTGGGCAAGTCACTTAACCCTGTTTGCCTCAGTTCTTCACCTGTAAAATGAGGGGTAGAAGGAAATGGCAAACCATTCTTTTATCTCTGCCAAGAAAACACCAAAATGGGTCTCAAAGAGTTGGGCATAACTGAAAAATGACTGAACAAAATACTTTCCTCCTTTATGGAATAGATTCATCTCCTCCTCACCCAATTTATATCCCCTAGCATTATGGGTTGAGTCAAATGTTCATGGAAAAGAAACATCCTACAAAGACTGGTTGATGAAATGGGCTCTATCTCCTGGAAAAGAGGAGGCTTAGGCTAAGCATGGTCATCACCTTCAGATACCTCAAGCTCTGCCTTGTGGAAGTATTTTCTCTGGTACTGTTCTTAATCTGCTTGGCTCTAAAGGGCAAGTCAAGGACCACCAGTAGGAATAAGAACAGAGAAGCAGATGGCAACTCCAGATGAAGAATTCTTACCAGAACTTCCCAACAATGGAGTCAGACATCTCAGGTCACTGATGGTACTCTTATTGTATGGTCGTGTTGGGGAAATTGTAGAGGGCTTCCCATTCATGCACAAGTTGAAACAGATGCCCTCTGAAAGCCCTTCTTGACCTAATGCGCCATGACCCTAGGATGTCTTCCACTGTGCAGCACTTCCTAGCTTAGCGAGTTCAGGCCAATCAGTCTCTACTGTAATTCCTTTTGTGCATATTAGCTGAAATTCACAATTAACTACATATAGACTACTCTGGCCTCTGACTTCCTGTATTGAACAATTCAGCACGTTTTCCAACAGATTACCATATGGTCTCATGTTTTCCATCTTTGTTCTCTTATTATTTCAAGTGGGCATATCATGGCTTGGCAGTGAGTGGGCTCCTTTGAATCTTGGCTGCTCCCATTCCTCTCTTAACTTGAAAGTCCCAACATAGACTTAGAATCCCAGATTTTCCAATTTGAAAAAGATGCCCAGAGCCATGCAAGTCTAGCCCACACCCCAAACAGTATAATTCTCTGGAATAGGACTATCATTTTCTTAATCTTAGATATTAGGCCTCTCATGGTGGCTTAAGATTATGGTAGGCATTTTCTGCTGCTTACTTTTTCAAATTTTTGGCCCATATTGAGCTTGAAGCCCACTAAAATCCATGGATCTTTAGCAAATCAATTGTGTAGCCATGCCTCCTCCAATTTATTTTTTTTTGGCATTTAAATTATTTTTATTAGTGAGACTTTAAAAATGGGGAGTAGGTTGCAGAATTGGCAGGCCCACTACCCCTACTGATAATAAAGCTCCAGGTTCATTCCACCATGGATCTCGTAGTCACCCAGGGAAATATGGTCCTTGAAGATTGTGTACCATTTCTCCAGAACAATCTTGTTCCAATGGGTGCTGTCTGAGCCGCAATCAGTTTCTCCAGGTCTCCTATTGTGTCATCCATGTTGCACTTTACACAGACCTTCTTGCCCAGCCGGTCATTCCAAGCAACCTTGATCATGGTTCCCTTCACCTTCAGACACAGCCCCTTCCTCACTTCCTCCAATTTATGTTTTTGAAGTCCATTTTTTGAAACTCATGCATACAGCTTTACTCTTAATCCTATCAAATGTTGTCTTATTCCACTTGATGCAGTGCTCTACCCTGTCGAGGTCCTTTTGAATCCCAGTTCTGTCATCCAGTATGTTAGTGATCCTTCCCAGATTTTGATCATGTGCAAATTTGATAAATACATCATCTTTACCTGCTCAGAGCCATTGATTTCTGGGGCACTCCACTGGAAACCTTTTTATATGTTGATGGGGAACCATTCAGGACCATTCTTTGAATGTAGCTATTTGAGCCAATGCAAACCACATCCCTCCCTCTTCTCATAAGAAAAGCACAAACGGCTTGGTTAAAGCCTTGGCTAAAATTGAGGTAAATTATATCTATAGTATTTTCCTGATCTAAGAGTTTGGTAGGGATAGGGATAAGGAACTGACCTGGCATTTCACTGATAGCAGGGATGAGGAAACTCTCTTATTAATGCAAGCCAGCATCTTGTTTGTAATTTAAGAGTTTTAAAGAGAGTTTCCTAGAACACAGAGAGAACATGTCTTGCCCAGGGTAACAGCCACTATGTGTCTGAAGCAGTTTGTGGACCTGGATCCCCATCATCCTGCTACTCTCCACAAGTTTAGGAATGTTGCCACACAACAAATAGGTTAATCTGGCATGGTCTGCTATGTTGAAGCCGTGCTGACTGACAGACTGAGAATGAGGACCCCTTTTCTAGAGTGTCACCATCTCTCCTAGAACCCAATCTAGATCTTTTTTTTTTACCCAGGAATCAAAGTCAACCTCTGTGTCCTAGAGTCTGCAGATTCCATGCCCTTTCCATTGTAACTGATGTTAGTCACAAATTTCAGTCAAGTGCCTTGCCTCTTTTCCAAGACATAACTGGATATTTCTCAAATGAAAATCAAACAGATTTTCTGGATGCGCACTTCATGGATGGCAGACTGGTGTGTCAGAGAGATCTCTAGACTGGATTCCTAGGACTGGGAATCAAGAATTCCTCAGAAGACTCTAGACTGAATTATTAGAAGCAGACTGGTTTCTCTGAAGGTAGTGAGCTCCCCATCACTGTTCTAGGCACACCATAGCCTAGAAGCCTTGTGGGGTCCCCAGAGGCTTGGACATGATCTGATTCCATGGCCTGATGATCTCCAAGATATCTTTCATCTCTGAACTCTAAGAATTCTATATGTTCTTGACACAGAAATGGAAAAGCAAGTACAATCCTTTTTTTTTTTTTTAAATAGCAAATCTGAGTGGGGAGATGACAGAAAACCATCTTCAGCCCCCTTGCACTGTCCCCTTTGGAGGGCAGTGGAATCTCCTGCTTCGTCTGGGGCCCACAATATATACTGGCTGACTTCTTCCCCAGCCCCCTCCCAGTATTCACAGGGAAAAGTGCTGAAGTCAGCAATGCTAGATAATAGCACACAGACATTACCAGACAAATGGAAGTACATTTTCACAGTGGATTACTAAGGAAGAAAAGAAAAGACTTGGGGAGTGGGGGGGGGGAAGCTGTTCCATAGCCAAGGGATTCTCACCCAGCCCTGCCTCTGCCCCTTCTTGGAAGAATAGTCACTCATGAAAATGGCCACAGAACAGGGCTATGCTTGATTCTAGAAGGGCTCTGAGATATTTCCAATAGCAGTTTTCAGCCCAAGGGTAGGAATAATCAATCAATGTCAATAAACATTTATTAAACACCTACTATATGCTCAAAAATGGTGTGCTCACTGGCTGGAACCTGTTTTGTTAATTCAAATGGAGGAAAGATGATATAGAGGATGGAGTATTGGTTCTGAGGCCCTGGGGCCAAATTCTGGCTCTGATACTTAGCATATGAGTGAGATTGTGATCTTATCCTCTTAGGCCCTCAAATTCCCTAAAATGAAAAAGTTAGATTCTATGAGGGGTTCTCAACCTGGGTTCTCAAGAGTTAGGAGACATGTAATAAATAGAGAATTCAAGGAAAACAGAGAGGGGTCCAAGAAACATCATTAACCCACTTCATTACATAGCTGAGGTCCAGCCTGTGGTTTGAGAACAGCAGAACAAAGAAGAAATCTGCTTCAGTTCAAAAATAAAAATCTATTACATTGGCAAAGGACTTTAGAGCTGGCAAAGCCCTGACCCACCCTGGAATGAACAGGAGCTCAGTGAGAGCAGGGACTTCTTCTGGTGTGCAGTAGGCATCCAATAATGTTTGTTGGATTGAATTATCTCATTTGCAAGAGCCCTGTGGGATGCACAAAGGAATGTGACTCTCAATTGCTAAATGGGCACACTGCATCTCAGACAGTTAAAGTGGCTTGCACCAGAAGGAGGCAGTAGCAGGGCGGGGAATTCAGGCCCAGGTCTTTAGCTGCAAAGATTCCAGTTCTTGTAGATTAGATGTTTGTCCCCTTCCCTCCTCTGAAAAGTCAAATTCACCCAGATATAAAGGACTCCCCTCCCCTCAGGAGGCTGAGAGCCTTTGACCTTGCATGGATACTGAGATCCATCCCTGCCCCTTGTGGGATGCTGTAGGATCCTCCATCCAGGAATGCCTTGCCTTGGTTCCTTCTGTGGCCCAAGCTGTGCTACCCCAGCAGTCACCAGGAAACAAATGAGATTGTCTTCTTTCTCCACGTTAAGCCTCTTTTCATTGGCTGTAATTGAGTTAAGGGGACCCATCCAACTGTTTACAGACCATGTATCAGGCCTCAACTTGGGAAGAACAGACCCAGAAGAAAGGCCACCTATACTTTTATTTTTTTTTCCTTTTCTTTTTCTTCAAGCAAATCATTGTTGAGGCTTTTTCAGTGGGTGGGAAGCAAAAAGTGGGAAAGAACAAAAAGAAAATAAAATTGGAGGCATTGGAAAAGTCCTCTGGGAATCTTCCTTTCAGAAGCCAGTGGTGGAGATACAAACCCCTTTGTCATCCACCCCAGTTAACAATTTGAGGAATTACCCATTACAAGCACCTAGGCCAGTGATAGCCTTGGTAGGGGAGCAAAAAGTCCACTTAGTAAATTGAGGAAATTACACCGAATTCTGCCTTGGCCCCAGGAATAGCCTAGGACGAAATGGAATTTCAGTAATGGCTTATGTTAGGTACGGAAGGTGGCTGTCTGCAGCCCCTGAGCAGCCCAGGCTGGCTTCCTTCCTGAAGTGTGCCTGCCCCACTGAGGCTTCAGGACTCAGGAATCTGAGTGACAATGGCCTCTTTGCCATCTTCAGCCATTTTCCTGCCCAAACTGAAAGAGCTCAAAGTTGTCCAGCCTGGCCGGGCAGGGAGCTAGAATTCCACCTATCTCACAGTCTGGCATCTGCTTGCACCCTGTGAGAGATAATGACTGCCCAGGTGATCCAGGTTCTAGAAAGTGAAATGGGCCAAGAGTAGAGAAGAGGCAAGATATGCACAGGAGGGGTCTGGAAACACTGCTACCTCTCTGGCAGGGGGCTTCTTGGAGGACAGCTTCAAGGCCATGCAGAACCTTTGCATTGATTTTCCTCAGAGGAAATATGTGAGAATCTAGTTTCAATGTCAAGGGATAAGCATGTTCCTGGGCCAAGCTCCTGTCCCCTCATCTGACCTGCTGCAACCATCGTGGCCCAAATGCACTGCTTCACTTAAGGCAAGTGTATAGAGTCCAGTCAGAATCAGCTATTGCCCTCAGTTTGGTTCAGGTCTACTGAAGGCTGTATTGTATATACTAACAAACAAAGCTGAAGCAATCAGGGTGGGGGGAGAGCATCCACAGATGGGAAAAGGGGTGTCCAGGGTGGTAAGGATCCCAGAAGTGGAGGGTGAGGAGGGAGTGCATTTCAGGCATGAGAGATAGCTTGGACCAAGGCATGGGAGGAGAAGACATCTGGAATTCACTTCAGGTACAGCTAGCGTAGGATGAGAGGGTTAGGCGGGATGGTCTCTACAATCCCTTATAGCTCCACTTGGATGACAGTAGCTAAGACTAGAGAAGACAGGCTTAGCTGGAAAGGAAAGTATGTCAAAGCTGATCATGTTGCATTAGGCTGGAACAGGAGGCTGGAGTCTGAGCCTCCAACGCCAGGCTGGGAGTGAGCACCTCAGCCTCTCAATCAATCGTTCAATGCCTGCTCTGTGCCAGGCACTCTGCTGAGCACCGGGCATGTGAAAGCAGAAATCAGAAATAAGCCCTGATCTGGAGGAGCTCATATTTGCATGGAGAAACCCCAGGAGTTATGAGGCATATACACAAGGCAGAGGATAGTACTGAGTGGATAAGTCACAGCTCAGAGGGCAGGGCACTAGGAGCTGAGGGGACCTGAAAGGCCTCTTGCAGCAGGGGCTGCTTTAGGTGACTCTTGAAGGAAGCCAGGGAGTCCCATGGGCAATGGGGAGCCACTGAAGATTTTTGCAGAGGGGAGAGAAATGGTCACAGATTTGCCTTAGGGAGATTATTCTGCTTTCTGTCTATCCAAACCCAAGAGGGCTCCTGTTCCTACCTCCTTCCCTGCCCATTGAGAGCATCCTCCAGGAATGATGCCTCTTGTTGCCCCAGGGACGTGGTCTACAAAGTGCTTCCTTCAAAAAACCCCTGGGGAGGCAGATGAACACCTGAAGCAGGTGCTTTGAAATGTGAAATGACTTGCCCAGAGTCATACAGCTAATGTGTGTCAGATCAAATTGTGAAGAAACTCAAAGCCCAAGATGAAACCCACCAACTGCACTGACTCTATCATTGAAGGCAGCTCATTGGCAGAGTGGAGAGAGTGCTGGGCTTGGGGTGACATAGAAAAGTGTGAATTGTGCCCCAGACACTGGCGTGTCACCCTGGGCAAAGTCACTTCATTTCTCCATGACTCAGTTTCCTCATCTGTGAAATAAGGATGATAATACCATTTACCTCTTAGAGTCCTTGTGTAGATCAAATGAGGTATTTGTAAGGCCCTCGGTACACCTAAAGTGCTATATAAATGTCCACTCATTATCATCATCCAGTGAAGGAGAGGTTCAGTTCCTTCTGCTTGGCCCTGGAGAAACTCCAGGGGTACCCGACTGTTCTCTTTACCTACCTGAAGACCTTTCTTCTGGTGAGGGGCATTGGACTTGGCTCGTCTGACACCAGAGGACAGAACTGGAAGCAATGGATGTAAGAGGCTAAGGCTCAATGGAGAGCAGTAAATTGCCAGAGAAGTTGTGACCTCGCTGTGGAATGGGCTGCCCCAAGTGATAGTGAGCTCTGAATCTCCAGAGGTCTCCAAAGGGATGATGGAGGACCATTTTCCAGGCATATTGTGGAGGGGATTCCTGCTTGGGAACAGGCTGAACTCAGTGTCTTCCAACATCCTTTCCAATTCCCCATTTTGAAGAGCCCACACCAGCTCTCCCTTCCCTGAACTCCCTGTAACACCTTTCTAGCCCGCAATGCACAACCCATCCCCTGATCACACATAGACTTTGACTGTGTCCTGTTTCACGGCCAGGTCCCCAAAGCAATTCTGAGCCTCTCCCTGGGAAAAGCAGCAGATAACAGCCTCACAGTTGGACTTGGCCCATGCCAGAAAATCACCTCTTTGCTTGCCACCACTGGTGTATGAGCCATTTCCAGAAAAAAAGAGAAAAGGACTTCAAAAGATAATTCAAGCTCATCACTTCTAATATATATGTATGTATGTATGTATATATATATATGTGTGTGTGTGTGTGTGTACACATGCATATATTTACATACATATATGTACACATATATGTACATACATATACACATGCATATATACATATATGTATAAATATATCTGTGTATACATATACATGTGTATATATACATACACATATATATACACATACACACATATGTATATATCAAATCTTTGAAATAGCTTCATCACTTTTGAGGACAGACTCCTTAAAACACATTCCTTACTTCCACCACTGATAAGAGAGGCAGTGTGGTGTCTAGAATGCTGGACTTGGAGTCAGGAGGACCTGGGTTCAAATGCAGCCTCAGGCACATGTAAGCAGTGTGACCATGGGCTAGTCCCTTAAACTCTCTGTGCATCAGTGACCTCTTCTGCCAAAAAGGGGAAAGCAGGAGTCAGTGGTCTCTAAGGTCCTTCCTGACTCTAAATCAATGATCTTAGGATTCCGATCCCCCTTTGCTCTTCACTGTGTTGCCCATAAGCCTTAGAGCACAGAGAGCAGTTGCCATTTTGCTGGCCACGTTTGCTTGCTCCAGTCTCCCCTGCCTTCAATCCATCGTCTGCTCAGCCACTTAGGAAGCTTTTCCTGCTCTCTATCTATCCATATTGAAGACAACTCCAGTTCTTCCTCCAGGAAGACTTCTCTGACCATTGACAGTCTTTCCTTTTGGAAGTGAAATTCACAAAACCTGGGCTTGACCATGTCTCTCCCCTACTCACTGAACCCTCAGTGGCTCCCTAGTGCCTCCAAGCTTGTCCTGGGAGGCCCCTTGTAAGCAGGCTCCAGTCCACCTTTTCCAGCTGATCACACATTCTGTGTGAGCTCTCTCAGCTACACAGCCTTCCAGCTCCCCTTCACACACAACATTCCAGCTCCCTCCTATCTTTGCACAGGCTGTCCCTCAGCCTGGAAGCCTCTCCCTCCTCACTTCTGCCTCTTGCAAGTCACAGCTTCCTCCCAAGATCAGCTCCAGTTATCACTCCTACATGAGGCTTTTCCTGACACTCCCAGTTGTTAGGGCCACTGACCCCAATCACCTAGCTAGCTTTTCTTATCTGTGGCCATACTGGACACCTGCAGTCCTAAGTCAGCTTCAGAGATCGAGTCTGTGCCTAGCCTAGTGCTGGGTATATCCAAGGTGCTCAGTGGACACCGTTCGGTCCATCATAAGATGAATGCCCTCCCCCTCCCCATCTCTCTGGAGCTTTACATGTTACCTCCATACCCATGGCCTGACGGATCCTCACACCTCCACTGTGAGGTAGGTAGGCAATATTACCTCCATTTTACAGATGAATCACCTAAGGCCTATTTTCCCAAGGCCACACAAGGTACAAGTGATGGAAACAGGAGGTACTCTTCTATGGTACTGCTCCAGCTTTGGGTGAAGGACATGAAGATCCAAAGCAATGCACAAGAAAGCTCCTTAAAACAGAATGGTGCCATGATGCATCTGGGGTGGGGGTGGGGCTCACCATTACTGCAGGATTGAGGTTTGCTCTTCAATCTACGTTTGGGAGCCCTGCTTTCTGACATGGGGATGGGGAGGTGGAGAGAACAGGAACTTTCCTCCCAAAGCCTCCTCACTGAACTCTCAGGGAAGCCACAGAGACTGGCCTGTGCTTCTGAGAAGGCAAGCCGGCAGCCCGGTCCTGGGGCTGGGGGTGACCAGAGTCAGCTCTTCACTGAAGGCCTCTGCTTGGCCTGACTCCATCTGAGCTGTGACTGCCTCCATCACCTCCCTCTACCTCAAGCTGACTTTTTTCCTTTGACATGTTGCTGGGATGGACAGATCCATGACTCCCTGTGATGTCCTGGTCTTGGATCCAGGGCCTGGATGGGTTGGTCAGTGCTTGGCCAGGAGAGGGAGGAGGAACAGGAGGAATTGTGGAGAAGGAGACCACTAGCTGACTCTAACATCAGGTGAGTATTTCTACACACAGAGGATCACTAACAAAAATGAACAATTGTGGGATGGGGGGTGAAGGACAGAAAGCACAGTGTAGCACAGGGAGGGCCAACTTTGAGTCAGGGAGATCTGGGTTCAGGTCCTGCCTCTGACAGATCCTGGCTGTGAGACCCTGGACAAGTTATTTAACCTCGCAGGGCCCCAGGTACTTCTAGCCCAGCAGGGGCAGAGCAGGGGCAGCTGAGAATGGGGAGAGGCTGCTCATCACTGGGAGCTTCCAACAGGGATGAAACCACATGTCCAGTCCAACCCCACCCCTGCCACCAAGGAGGAAGTGGACAGCCTCCTTTAACAAACCAACCCCAATATTAATTAAAAGCAGATGATCTAATTAAAGTTTGGTAAGATTCTTAGAAAAATTACATAAATCTCATAATTTGTTTCAATGAATAGCAATGAAATAACTACTGTTTGCAAAGCAGTGGGGGAGTCTGGAGTTGGGGGGAGGGGCAAAGTTAAAGTCTTGCTGCCTGCCCTGTGGCACTCAGGGCCTGCTTTAGATGGAGGCCCAGAGCCTGGACTGGTCCAGATGGAGGCCCGGAGCCTGGACTGGTCCAGATGGAGACCCGGAGCTGGGACTGGTCTAGATGGAGGGTGGGAATGGGCCAAACGCCTTCTACAACATCACAAGCATTGTGTAACACAGAGGAATTGATGAAGGGGCGTCTGTGTGCATGTGTGTAAAGGTTATTACTAATTACAAGGCTGGGCAGGGAGTAAGGGGAACAGGGAGGAAATACCTTATGAAATGGAGGCAGTGGCCCTTGACCTTTAAGCTCTGGGGGTCCAAGGTGGGGCAGATGAGCAGAGCCTAGACACTGGGGCAGAGGCCAGAGCTGTGAGACATAGGCATTGGGGTCCCTGAGGAGGGGCAGCTGCTTATCTCCAGGGAGCCCCTCAGCCCAGAGAGGCAATAGTGGTGCCTCAGACACTAGGAAAGGCAAATAAGTCCCTCCTCTACATTGTGGTAGAGGGAATTCTTTGCTCCTAGCATGGGCTGGATGAGAAGGCCTCCTGGGTCCTTTTCAGTACTGAGATTCTTGGATTCTAACAAAAACATACTTCTTCCCAAGCTTAGGTCCAAAGAGCTTTTCATCTACACCCAGGTCTAGCTTCTGAACCATCATCATTTTACTAGACTTGGAACCATCAGCCAACAGAGCCAGACAACCCGGGAGACCATCACGAAGAGGAACTGAGGCCCAAAGAGTGTCCAAAGTCACAAGGAGAGTCAGCACCCAGCTCTCCTGCCTTCTAGTCTAGTACCTTTTCTGCCTTACGATAGAGAGAGAGAGAGAGACAGACAGAGAGATGGGGGGAGAGAGAGAGAGAGAGAGAGAGAGAGAGAGAGAGAGAAGAGAGAGAGAGAGAGAGAGAGAACACAGTAGTAATGTTACCAGGGACCAGAAGGGCTCCTTACACAAGATGTCACTTTAGCTGAGATGACAGAAGCCAGGGGAGTCAAGAGGCTGACATGAGGAGGCCATTCCACGCATTCGATGCCAGTGAAAAGGCAGAGATGCAAGATGGAGTGTGGTGTTGAAGAAACAGAGAGGAAGCCAGAGTCACTGGATCATGGAGCATGTGTGAATGGGGGGAGGGGAAACAGAGGAAGGGGATAAAGTATAAGAGACCAGAAAGGTAGAAAGAGGCCAGGTTATGAATGGTGTTTAATGCAGACTTTGAGATGGAGGAGTTTGCATTTGCTCCTGGAGGGGATAGGGAGCACTGGAGTTTATTGAGTAGGGGGGTGATGTGATCAGACCTGTGCTTAATGAGAATCACTTTAGTGGCTGAATGGACTGGAGTTGGGAGAGACTAGGGGCAGGCAGATCCTCCAGAAGCAATTGCAATGAACCAGATGTGAGGCAATGAGGGTCTCATGGGGAAGTGTACAGTGTCAGAGGAGAGAAGGGGGAGTACTGAGGAGATGACGGACATGTGAAATTGAGATTAGATACAGAGGAGGGCTGAGAAAGAGTAAGAGATCCAGGCAGACTCTGAGGCTGTGAACCTGGGGGCCTGGGAGGATGGGGGTGCCCTGGAGAGTTAGAGGGAAGGGGGGGTTAGAGGAAACGGGAAGCAAAAACAATATATTCAGCTGAGGCCTCACAGACATGGAATCTGGATGGTGGTGTGCACAACAGTCCTGGAGCAGATACAGCTGCAGAGGCCTACTTCTCTTTGGGTGCATCATATTAGTCAAGTGACCAGCACCCTCCTATACAGTACACCCTAGGGCTCCCTAAGAATACTGCTCATTGTTGCAATTATTGATGTCGATGTTGGAGCTGGAAGGGACCTTAGACACCATCATTGGCTACTGACATAGGTCGTGCAAGTTCTCCCATAGTGCAAGTACTCCCACAGTGCAAGTAGCATCTCTATTCTACAAATGAGGAAATTGAAGCTGATTGATTAAGACACTTATCCAATGTCACATGGAAGAGAAATGGTCAAGTGGGGGTTCTGAGGCTACATCAAGTGCTTCTGACCCTAAATCCAGTGCTCTTCACAAAGTGATATTCTGTTTGTCAAATCCACACACTAGTGATCTCCAGTGTCCCACTGTTCCTGCTTTCATCATCTTCCTCCTCCTCATCATCATCCTCATGCTCATCATCCTCGTTCATCACCACCACCATCATCATCATCTCTGCCCCCAAAGATGACATGAAATTCTCACAAAATTGGATTGGGAGGTGGATAGCACACTAGGAAGATTGTTGGCTCTGGAGTCAAAAGACTCAGGTTTGAATACCATTTTTGATACTTTCTACTTGTATAACCTTGGGCACTTTCCTTCTGTGTGTCTCAGTTTCCTCATCTGTAAAATGAGGGGACTGGACTCCCTGGCATCTGAAGTCCTTCCCAGAAGCTGCTTCTCTGTTTCTTCATCTGTAACAAAAGGGTTGGACCACAGAATCTCTTCCACTCCCATATCTATAAATCACTGCACCTTTAGGCCACTTGAAGTCCTGATGCCTTAGAGAGCATGGTGCTCCATGATCTCAAGATATTGTATCTCTGGGAGATGATTAATGTTCAAAAGATAGATGTGTGGGTCAGGGAGCAGCTTGGGATCACTGAAAGTGCTGAAGAGTTTCTCAATGCAATGTGAGTTATTCCTGTCCTCTTATTCCGTTCCAGCCTACAGTGGCTGTCCAAGATACATGTACTGATATAGACACACTCAGGAGGCTGCCCATGCAATTCTATGCCATAATCTGAACAACATTCATTCTTTATTGACTTTCCCCTCCTCATGTGGATTGCTCAGCTATTGTCTTTTGAGTTGCTTTGGTCGATCATGTACTCCCTATACTAGTCAGTTGACTGTGGTTTGTGGGAAGTCATTAAAATTTTACAGATGAGAAAAAAAAGTGGAGAAAGGAAACTCACATGGCTGGTTAATGGTGAAGTTGAACCAGAACTTAGGTCCTCCTACTCTCCTGCTAGCCTCTTTCCACTACTCCATAAGGGTTCTTTACTGCTCCAAGATGCTCTGTTAACTGCATTTGAATTCCCATTTCTACCTGGCTGGTATCACCTTATTCTTCTAGCTTTGTGTGGCGTGAAGGGAGCACTCAGAGCTTAAAGGCTATACCAGCATAGAGAGCACCAGCCACCTCTGGGCTCAGATTGGGTCCTTGAAGCCCTAAGTAAGGGCCTAAGGATGAACTGTGAATTTGCCTTATGAAGACCCACCTAGCTAAGTTCAGAGAGCTTTGCCTCCAGGTTAGTTGCAGTCTTTTTACCTGCCTGAGCATCTGGTATAGACTGTCTATCAAGGCAGGGCAGGCTCAGGAGGACTGGCATCAATGAAAGGCCTATCTCTGGCAACACTGCAACAGGTGTCTGTATGTGGAGGATGTCTCAGAACCCAGATAGGCATTTAAATTCACATTCCTCTACCCATTGTCTTCTCCAGCTGTGGCCCATCTCCATCACCATTGGGCATCATTGGCCACAAGGCAGAATTCTGTCCTTGCATCCCTTCCTTGGGGGAGGGAAGCACTGGACTCCAAGGACATGACTTGGGAAAGAAGCATATTCATTAAGCTACAGTTCACTAATCCAGCGTCAGCCTTTTTTCTTAATTCGGCCAAAGGCCGGATCCAACGCATGTTTGTAAAGTATATCACCAGTGGCAGAGCCCGGGCATAGCTGGGTTAGAATGCTTCACAGCCATGCTCCTCCAAGCGATGTTTGCTTCTGAATACCACAGGGAGTGCCGAATGAATCTTCCTAAGTAAGCAATCTGTGCATTGTAATGACTTTTTCTTTGGCAACAATAAACGTCAGAGAACCCTGGTAAGATAGGATCTGCAGAAAACATCTGGGCAGCATGTCCACACATGTCCACATGGACCCGGCTGTCTGCATCCCTTGTCAGCTACTCTCTTTCTATTTGAGTTTGTTGGACACAAGCTAAGAGCCGAAAGGCCCTGCCTTCTTAGCCCCATTTCAGTAGCATCAAGCACAGCTTGATGCTTTCCCCATTTAGGGGAAATCAAACACAATCAAACAAAGCAAAAACCTGATCATTATGAGGGGCCTTAGATCTTAGGACACAGAAGTTCAGAGCTGGAAGGGACCTCTGAACATGGAAAACAGAATATCTCATCTGGAAATTATATTTTAGAAGACAGAAAACCAGATCTGACACAGAATGTCAGAGCTGAAGGGACCTTAGAAGATAAAATGTCAAAGACTTGAGAAGCCCACTGCATAGCTCACCAGAAGGGACCAGTGACGGATACAATCTCTGTATTCAGGTTTCTTGTAGAATGTTATCAGGAACAGGAAGACTGTGAAAACTGGAGGTGATCGGGGGTAGGAAAAGGGCAGGAGGCTCACACAAGGGATCCAATTTATTCCTCTCCTCCCAGCAGGGATACAACTAGCAGTCTTAGAAGGAATGGTCAGACAGAAGCCAGGAGGACTTAGTGGTCAACAGCATCAAAGGCTGTAGAAAAGTGAAGAAGGATGAGGTTGGAGAAAAAGGTCATTCATTGAATTTGATAAATACGAGAGCATTGGCAACCTTGGAGGGATCACCTTCAGTTGAATGATGAGGTCCAAAGAAAAACTGCAAAGGTTGAGAAGCGAGTGAGGAGAGAAGTGGAAACAATGAGAACAGACAGCTTTTCCAAGGAGTCTGGATAAAAAAGAGAGGAGAGATATAGAATGATTCCTCATGAGGATGACAGGGTCTAGTGAGTTGTTTTTGTAGTTGTTTTTTTGTTTACTTTTATTTCTTAAGGATGGGGTAGATCTGGACATGTTTGTAGATGTCAGCGAAGGAACCAGGAACTAGGGAGATATTACTTAAATTACTTCAAATAAATTGCATAGAGGCTAAGGGAAGGGGACACTGATAGTCAGGACAGCTAACTGGAGCATAGAGGAGAGAGGCAGTGACCTTCCCAAGGTCATACAGGCAGTGAGTGGGAGAAGTGGGATTTGAATCTATAACCTCTGACTCTGTATCCAGCACTTCTCCCATTGCACCAGGATGACGCCCATTGTTTATTTCCATTAACATCATTACTGTGACTAATCCTCACTAGTATTGCTACTGATGTTCTATACTTACCATCCCTACTTATCTTTTGTGCTCCTCCTTTTGTTATTACTGCTCCTATCAGGGTTAGTATTATTGTTGTTGCTGCCTCGGTTACTGTTCCTGCCACTCCAGTTGCTATTCCTGCTGCTTTTTGCTGCTCCTACTCAGTCGGAGACCATTCCTACTACTCTTATTACTGTTACTGTTATTATTCATTACCCATCCACCATGGAGAAAACCAGGGAGAGGAAAGGGTACAATACAAATTTTTCAAAGGATGAAAAGTGAAGACTCATTATCTTTCCTCAAAACCCCCACCCTCCTCTTTGTGTTGTGGGCACCCCCATCCTTTCAGTGACTCAGCTTCACAACCTGGAATCAGACTTCATTTCTCACTCTCCCACACAGAGCACATCCAATCAGTTACCATGTCTTCTGAATTCTTCTGACACAGATCCATCCCAATCCCTGCTTCTCTCCATTCACAGGACCACCATCACCTCAGGCCTTCAGCACCTCTTGCTGGACTATGGCAATAGTTTCAAAATTGAGTGATTTTTGTACAACTAGCTTCTCTTCTCCCCACCTATCTTTCATATAACTACCAGAGTAAATATGTTTTGCATGATTGCACACATATCATTTATACCAAATTGCTTGCTGTCTCAAGAAAGGGTAAGGGGAGGAAGAGAAAAGGGGAAGGAGAGAACTTGGAACTCAAAATTTAAAAAAAAATGTTAAATATAATAAATATAATTGGAAAAAATATTTTTCATTAAAAAACTACAAGATTGAAATTCTTAGATCATTCCCCAGCCAAAAAGCCATCACAACTCCCTCTTGCCTATGACAGAAACTACACACTCCTCTATTCACATTGCAAGCCCTTCACAAAGGGGCAACACAGTATCCTTCCTGTCTTGCTGCTCCTTATAGAAAGCATTCCATTTCCCGCCTCTGTGCCTTTGCATAGGCTGTTCCTCATGCCAGGAATGCACTCCCTCCTCGACCCTGCCTCTTAGAAGTGTTGTATTTTTTAACTCAAAAACTAGTTCAAGTACAGACCCTCACATTTGCTAGAGCTTCCCTGAAATTGCCTTCCATTTGTTTAAGTTTTACTTACAAAAGTAAGGAACACAGAATGTGGATTATCAGATCTGGCAGGGACCTGCAAATATGTTTGAACTAGTTGGGACAGCTCTGGGAAGACCTTTAAAACATGCAATGTCAGAGCTGGGAGGAACATTAGAGCAGAACTAGGTTGGACCTGAGAGGTGATCTAATTCAGCCTCTCACCTTACGAAGCTCAAAGTGGGCTCCAAGAGGAGGAGTGACTTGCCCAAGGTTGCCCAATGGCCTGACACGTAGCCCATACTGTCTCTCAGGCATCTTGCCACTTCTCTTTGCCTACCTGATGAAATGCCCTTTGCATCTTTGGTAACGACTTCTAAAACACTCCTCTTGCTAACATTTCGTGTTGCATGCTTCCTACTCATCTTCCAGATTATTTGTCAATTTTCCTTTGAAAACTGCCAGTTGGATCAATTGGCCTGAGTCATCAGCCCTGGCTGGGAATGGAAGGCTCAGTCAGCACCCTGCATGGCTGTGTCCAGTGCTGCTTCTGTCTCAGTCGCATCCTCTGAGCTCACTGGTTTCAGACTGTCTCCTCACCATCTCCTCCCAGCATCCCTGCTGAGAGTGGGCTAATGCTAAGGCTGGACAGGGTGCTGGGGCAGAGAACCATGGAGTTAGGCTACAAGCTCTTCAAGGAGGCAGCATTTTATGGAATGCAGTTATAGACACATGGCTGAAACTGGAACGGCATTAGAATTTGACAACCATGGTGGAGCTGGAACCTCTTGGACCATTCTCAAGCTGCCTGGTGAAAGACAGCATGTTTTAACTCCACCAGGGTGAGTCAGGACAGGGCCTTGTCAACAGCTCCCTAAATATGAGGTGTGCATGAAGTGATGGGAGAACCACAGGACTTGGTATCAGATGCATGGCATCATGGGAAGAGTTGAGTGGGGAGTTAGAGGACCTGTGTTCTAATCCTGCCTCTGACAGCTAAGATCAATATGACTTTAGGCAAGGCACTTGACCTTTCTGGGACTCAATCTCTTCATCTGTAATAGGAAGATGTCTGGGCTAGAGGTACCTTGAAGTCCCTTCCAGCTCTAAATCTTCTTTCTTATCAGTCTTGAATTCTAGTCCTCAATCTGCCACCTAACGTGTCACCTGGGCATATTATTTTCCTTTTCTGAGCCTTCAAGTCCTCATCTGTCAAATGAGGCTTTTAAGCAGGAGTTAGAGGTAGCCAGTAGGGCAGGGGGTAGGGCACTGGGCTTAAAGTCAAAAAGGTCTGAGTCTCAATTCTGCTTCACACACCCACTAGCATTGTGATGTTGGGCACCTCACTTAATGTCTCTAAAAACCTCAGTTTCCTCATCTATAAAATGGGGAGAATCATAGCACCTACCTCATTAGGTGACGATAGAATGAGAAAAATGCACATATAGCAGATATATATATATATATATATATATATATATGTATGCATATATAAACATGTTATTATTTTGTTATTTTAATCATCATCCTCATCAAAAGTTTCTCAATGTTCTCCAAGGCCCAGCTGAGGCAGCACCTCCCATGGCAAGCTTTCCCTGACACCCCACCCCAGTTGTTAGTACTCCTTCTCTCCTCCTCAGATTGCCTTGCGTTGACTTATTGGTATACATGAACATGCCTATCAGAACACAAAGCTCCCCTTTTAATAATACGAAATATAACAATAGCTAATATTTATGGAGTGCATTAAGGCTTGCAAAGTGCTTCACATATGTTTCATTTTGTCTTCACAACAGCCCTCTGAGTTAGGTGCTATGATTATCCTCATTTTACAGATGAGAAAACCGAGGCTGGGAGCCGTTTGCAGCCCCAGCGTCTAGCACAACGCTCTACACAGTCATTTTTTGGACTAGACATGTGATTTCTTTGTTCCAGGGAACTCCCTGATCTGCAATTCAGGCTTGGAGCCTCTGTGGCCTAGAAGCATCGAGAGTGAAATGATTTGCCTCAGGTCAAGGGTCCAGTAATGGTCAGAGATCAGCCTGGAGTCCAGGCCATTCTGCTGGACTCAGCCATCATCAACTTCTCCAGCCATCAGAACACTCTGCCTCAGTACTACACACAGTAGGTGCTTAATTCACCCTCAATGACTTGAGGTGGCATCAGAGGCCATGAGACAATCTTTAGAATATTCTTCATTCTGGCCACATGTTACAGTCAGGATTGTCACCAATTCAAGGAATGTGAGAGTCCTTGGAAGCCAACTTACTCCACAGAGGAAGTGCCTGGTGCCCAGCAAGGGGAGATGTCTCTCAAGGTCACACAGCCACCGATTCTGGTAGAATTAGAATTGGAAAGCGGGGCACCTGCCTTTCAGTCCAGCCAATCTAGTCCCATTTTTGGTCATGCTGCTTACAGCTCTTAGGATCTGTTCTTTTCATCTTGAAGCTCCAAGACAAAGATAGAATTGATAAGATTGTTCCACTCAGCAAAAGTAGTTCAGTTTGTAAAGCAAAGCTGATTATGATTGCAGTTTTACCTTTTTGAAGAGGTAAGACTGTTTCCATCATGCCAGCTTCCTAAGTGCTGAAGGACCGGGAAACACATGGACCCTGACAATATTTTTAAAAGCTGAGCTGATGAGCAAGTCTGCTCCCCATTATCTTCTAGAAAACAATTTCTCTTCTCACCTTTGTCTGGGGTAACATGCATCTCGCGTAGGCAGGAGGAGGGAGAACGGCAGCACATGGCGTGTGTGCGTGTGTGTATGCGCGCGCCTGTGTGTGGTGGGGAAAGAACCCTTTACAACTCTCGTAGATCTGTGGGTGGATTTTTGCAAGCCTGGCATTGTCTGCTCAACTGAAATTCAAACCTATTTTAATCCCTGACTGCTGCCAACATAGTGAGCTGGGTTATCCCCTACATCCTGAGATGATTTTTCTAGGATGGGGGTTCTTAACTCAGGGTCCATGAAGTTATTTTTTTTAAATACATTTTGACAACTATTTTATTCTACTTGGTTTCCACATGTATTTTATGCTACACTTTTGCCAATATGATTCTGTGATTCGGTGATGGGACACCTACCCCTAATCTAGCCAAGGAGAGGAAGTTCTGTGACCCTGGGGGCGCTGTCCCTGCTCAGTATCTCAGCTTCTTCCTGTAACGTGGGAATATTCACTTAAGTGACACCTAAAGTACTTTTTGCCATGAGTGCTAGATTCTAGAATGTGTTCTCAACTGACCAGACTTGACCAGATGATCCTCAAGGTCCCCTGCAGTCCTGACACCCTGGGCCGCTTGAGTAGCTCTTGTCCCTGAGGGGGCTTGGGTCACTGGGGCATGGGAGTCCCATAAGAGGAAGGAGATCTTTATTATTATCATTAACATGCATATGGCACCTACTGTATGCCTGGCAGTGGGCTAAATGCTTTACAATTATTCTCTCATTTGATTCTCACAACAACCCTGGAAGGTCGGTGCTGTCACTGTCTTCATTTTACAGATGAGGATACTTAGGCAAACAGGGTTACGTGACTTGCCACACAGCTAGAAAGTAGCTGGGGTTGAATTTAAACTCAGGACTTCCTCATTCCAGGCCCAGCACTCTATCCACTGCACCCACTAGCTGCTCCAAAGGAAGGCAACAGAAGAGCCTTGGATGGCTGGAAGGAGCATCATAATGGGAGGCAGAAGACCTAGGTCCTAATCCAGGCTCTGCCTTGAATTTCATGGGTGACAAGGGGGGCAGACGCCACTAGAGTATGCAAGCACTTAAATGCTAGGCAGGAATCTGGATTCGACTCCAAAGCAATAGGGAGCCATTAAAGGATTGTGAGTGGAGGAAGTCAGTACTCTGAGCTAAGAATAATTGACATTTCTATAGATCTTAAGGTTTACAACATACTTGACGTGATTCTCAGAATGACCCTATGATGAGTAGGCACTGAAAGTAGTATTATTTCTCTTTCACAGATGAGGAAGCTGAGGCAGAGTAGTTAAGAACTTGACCATGCTCACATAGTCAGGAAGTTTCAAAGACCTTTTTTGACTCCAAGGTCAGCACTACTCCCATTACACAAAAGCTGCCTCTGTTTAAGTAAAAGGGACATGAAGAAAAAATAAAAAAGGACATGAATCTGAGAAAGGGGAGGGGGCTAGACTGACAGGAAGATTGAGGCGGGATGGCTTATTGGGCAGCAACTCTATTAAACAGTCTATCAGAATATTGGCAGTGATGCGGCTAGTGGCCTGGGAGTAAGGAGGAGGAAGAGAGATGACAGAAACAGGATAGGCTCAATGTGTCTGCTGTCTGGAGTGGTCTTGTCCTGGACTTGCAGCCAGGAAGATCTGCATTCAAATCCCACCCCAAAAACCCACTAGCTGTATGACTCTTGGCAAGTCACTTCAATTCTCTGGCCTCGGTCTCCCCTCCTGTAAAATGAAGGGGTTGGATCAGATGACCTCCACGGTCCCTCCAGATCTAAATCTATGATCTTCTGACCCTGTGACTGGATATGAGAGGTGAGGAAGGTAGCGCCTCAGAATCACAGATAGGGATGGCTGGGAAGGTGCAAGTACAGAAAAACAGAGACAAGAAAGACCAGAAGAGAAGCAGATATGGGGAAAAGAGCAGCTCTCCCTTCAGTCGGCAAGCTTGTGAGCTTGGAGCCAGGAGAAGGGATCTGGGGGATGTCTGGCAGGCAGCTGGAGCTATGGGTCTGGGGATCAGAACAGCGGTCTGGCCTGGAGACCTCATTCTGGAAATCATCTGCATGGAGGCTGGAGCTGAAATTAGGGGATTCTATAAGATCACTAAGGGAGAGAAGGCAGGGAGAGGAGACCAGCACCAAGGGCAGAGCCTCAGCAGCATATGCTCAGCCTCTGGGGAAGGGCATTGGGGAAGCTGCACCCCTTGGATCCCCATTTATCAGGCCAGCAGACAAACAGAGCAGCAGAAATTTGAAATCATATTTACTTAATGAACCAAATTGAGATCTGGGGAGGGGAGAAGGGAATGATAATTAATGGACCCCCAAAGGGAAAAAAAAAGCTAGGTCCCTTGATTCTTGAGAAGTTGGCTTCCACATTTGTCAAGACACAACCCAATGGCAAATTCAAGGACATTAGCATTTTAACAAGGAAAAAAATAATAATAATTTGAAAACACTCATGAGAGCTGTTGCCGTCCTTCTGCTCTCCCCAACCCAGTGAAAACCAAGTCTTCAGGCCCCAGGCTTATTTCAAACAACTTGTTCCTGCCTTTATTAAAGTCAAGTATGCCCCAGATATTGAAAATTCTGCCAAGCCCAGCAAGCGCCTCTGCCCCAAAGTCATTCCAATATCTGTGACTGCTCCGCTATTGACCTCAGTGTGGTCTGGAGCAGGCCTTCTCAAGCTGAACCAGCTAAAAGGATGATGAGAGATTATCTTGTGAACCAATAGATTTTTTTAAAGAGATGCTTCAAATATTTCATCAGCCTCATTTGGGGATTTTCACTCACTTCAGAATCACAAATAATGAGACTCCATCCTGGTTACAAGCCATGAAAAAGATATTCTCAAAGGTTGGCAGAGAATGGGGTTCAGGGGCTAATTTCTTCAGAATCAATTAAATAACAAATATTTTTAAATGCCTACTATGTGTTCTGGACATCCAAGGTCAAGGAAGGTTACGGGGTCACTATCAGATCTAAAACAGAGCTTTGTTGAGGTCTGTGTCCTCCTAAACCACATTCCCCACCACTGTAGCTTGGCTTGTCCTCCTAGTAAAGCCTTCCCGCACCACCAGAGGAGGTAATACAGCAGTGCAGAAATCCTTGGGATTGGAATGAGGGCACTTGGGTTTGAATCCTTCCCAAGGCACCTCCAAAGCTGTGCAACCCTGGGCAAATGATTTAACTTCTCAGAGCTACAAGCTGATCCTTTGTTGAGGGTGTGTGATGTTGTTATAGGGTTACAGGAAGGAGAGTTGAGATGATGACTGCTATTTCATTCCACCAATGCCCAATGAGAGCCTCCAATCAGAACAGACCTATATTAAGGACGTTGAAGTTTGCATAGTGTTTTGAATTCACAGTTGAGCCTCACAAAATCTCACCCTTCTAATAAAAGTCCTTGCCAACTTCTGTCTTATTGTGATGGCCTCCTAGCTGATTGCCCTGCCTCTCATCTCCCCTCTCCAATCATCCTACCACACGATGCTAATGAACCTCGGTAATGCACAGCTCTCCAATGCTCAAAACTTTTCAATGACTCCCCATCATCTACAAAATACATCTTAATTCTCTTTTCTTGTATTTAAGGCCCTCCACAGTTACCTTTCCAGCTCTGGGATTTCTAACAAAGCTCAACTCTGCCTCATGCTACCTGTGTGATCTTGGGAATATCATTTCATTTCCTTATTTCCTCAATGGTAAATGAGGCAGTTAGCCTCTGAACACCATTCTCCCTCTAGACCGATGAGCTTCTGCCCCCACCAGGCTTGCACCTGAACCCTCTTTCAGAGCTTAGACAACCTTTCCCTTTTCCAACACCAGGCTCATTCTCATTTTGACTCCTTGGTTCATGCTGTCTCCCCTTGCCTGGGAATGCCCTGCTCACTGCCTCTATGAGTCTAAATCCCACTAAGGTCAGTTCAAACTCTCCTCTATGACTCCTCATCTCAATTATTCCAGTCCATATTAATCTCGGCCTTTGCTGGACTATTGTGTCATACTTTCATCTTAGTGGATGACCATTCACTGGGGATCAAAGATCATAAGAGTTAGGATTGGAATTGGACATAGAGATGACCTTGTTCCATTCTCATATTTTACAGTATAGGAAACTAAGGCCCATGCATGTGTGGTGGCTTTCCAAAGGCCAAACATGTGCAAGTCACAAAGTTACTTTAAGCGCCTTCCCTTGGCTATGCCACCAATCACCGACATGAAAAGTAACCATGAGCTCAGCTAGTCTGGCCCCCATCAGCCCAGGAATAGGCTCTACTTACTGCTGGGCTGAGTTTTTCAGGCTTTGGGCCTCAGTTTCTTTCTATTCCAAGGAAGAGACAGCATGACTTGAGAAATTGGATTCTCCTTCAACTGGACATCTTCAAGAAATATCTGCATGACTCTTCATGGGGATGTGGTAGAAGTACTGCCTGGGCACATCCTGTTTGCTTGGATTAGGAAGTACTAGATGCTGACCCTACTTCAGCTCTCAGATTAGGGATACGATGTGGTTCTGCCACAGGAGAAACACCCGTGGGGGCACCAGTCTGGACATAGGGAAGCAAAATCCTTAGGAGAGGATGTTGGAATGGGTGGTATGGGACCCACCTATTGAACCCTAATGCTAATGAGAAGAGTAATAACAAACCCCAGAGACCTGTTTGCAGAGGGATTTCCAGGGCTTGTCTCACCCAACCCTTACAATAGCCCTGGGGGGGTGCAGGCAGGGATTTGGGGTCCACCTGGTAGATGACACTGAAACTCAGAAGAGTTAAATATATTTCCCTTGGTCAGACAGACAGAATCAGAAGCAGTTTGGAAGTCAAGTGTCTCCTGACTCCAAGTCCAGAATCCTTCCCCCTGAACTGGCTGGCACAGGATTTTATTGGTACATGGAAGATGCAGTCAGGAAACGCCCTCTATTAAAGTGATTGGTGCTTGCTCCTCAACTCAAAGATTTTGAAAGGACAAATGACTTGTCCAGGGTCACACCACCAATTTGTGGCAGAGGCAGGACTCTAATCCAGGTCTTCCTGACTCCAAGATGGCTTCTCAGCCCACTGTGCTACACTGCCTTTCCTCCCAGGCTTTGAGAAAAGTTGAATAGACTTCTTTTTCAAAAGAGGGAAAGGAATATTATTTTTTTTCCTGTTGGGCCCAAACTCTCCAATCATGTGTGTTACTTATATCTTAACTGACTTCCTTCCTGTACTGGATCAATACTGATCCAATTGTCTCTGGCTGTGTAGGGGGAAGCCAAGGAAACAGCTGAAAAGGGAAAAAATTGAGTCAGGACACCACTCATTCATGGCACCAAATGACTGGTTGGATTCATTTTCTTATTTATTACTTCAACGGGGGACCTTTCTCATCCTGAGTTGGCTAGATGTTCCAAAGCCAGGCCAGTGGAAGCTCTGCAATTACAAGAGGGCAGGCCTTGGGTCCTTCTCTGCCTTCCTCTCCATACAGCAAACACTGTGTGAGCTCCTGGACAGCTCCAAGCCCTGTATTCTGCACTTGGGGGGGTGGGGGTAGGAGTTACAGCTATGCTTATGGACCTCAAAGAGCCTTGGTCTGGCAAAAGACAGATGCCTCCACAGACAAACATGAAACAGCAACAACAATAATATGGTAAGTGCACAGTTGAATTCAATTGAATTGTCTTGAGAGATGTAGAGCTGGTCGCACAAACTGTCTGTCCCAGCCCAAGTTTTCCTAATCACAAAATTTAACATTAGAATGTCCCTCAGAGGTCATCTAGTCCAACCTATTGTGGAACAAGGGTCCATCTGAACCTCCTCCTAACTACCTCATTTCTATCAAGGGTTCTACCATCTATCTAGTCAAGAAGTATTTATCCATGCCTACCACATGCCAGGCATTGGCCATGGCACTTCAAGTCCCTCAGGATGATAACACTGGTGTCATTGTCACCTCCTCTCTCTAACCCCACCTCTCACCCAAAGCGTGGTTCACCAATTCCACCTTCTTGACACATCTGACATCCAGCTCTTCCTCTTTACTCATATATATCCAGGAAATCCAGGCACTCCTAACATCTCACCTGGACTGTTGGAAGGGTCTCTTCCCTCTCCAATCCATGCCTCACTCACTCCCGAATTGATATTGCTATAGTAGAGGCCCAACTGAGTCATGTCCCTGTTCTTCGCGTGCCCTGGACCCCTTTGGCAGGAAGTCAGCGGGAGTCTATGGGTCCCTTCTCAGAACCATGTTTTAGAATGCATAAAATAAAATACACAGCATTACAAAGAAAACCAATGTTATGGAAATACAATTAATGAACATTAAAACAACAAGAAAGTCCCAGCCTCCAGACTAAGAATGCCTGCTCTAGGATAGAAAGAGAGACTTTCTGTTCAGTGTTTAAACCCCTTCACAAGCTGCCCCAGCCTATCATTCCAAGCTAACTGGACATTCCTCTGCTTTCTCTTCCTTGTAATTCCAGTCAAAAACAGAGTTCTATTGACTGTTCCCTATGCTCAGTTTTACATTTCCCATTTCCATGATTTTGCCCAGGTTTCCTTCCTCTATGATTCTCCTTTACTATCTCTTTCAAGTGTTGGTTGATTTCTCCTAGTGGCTAGCATCTCCCACAATCATTCTGTTTTCATTTAAAAAATCAATCTTTTTATTTATTTACCTGTGAAAATGTGCCCTGTTTCTCAGCCCTGCCATCAGAATGGAAGCTCCTTGAGGGGAGGAACTCTTCCTTTGTGTTTGTATTCCCAGAATTTAGGGCAGTGCTTAATACATGGCAGGCCCTTGATAAATCACAGATTGGTTCCCAATCAATGGCCACCTACCTTCTACTTTAAAATTCCAATGAGAAGAAACCCCCTCCTTCTCTAGGGAGAAACTTCTAGGTGTAGAGAATTTAAATACATAGGAAACACTGGATGCAGACAGGTCGGCTCTGGGTGACAGTTGCTTCCTTTTCTAGGTGTCCAGTGACCATCTGTTTAATAATACTGTCTAGAAGCTTCCCAGGACTTGGCCTACAAACTGCAGAATCTATTCTCTTCCCTTTTACTTGGACAAGTGGGACAGTTGCCCTTCTCCAGTCACATGGTCCCATTCCCATTCTCCATATTCTTTCCAATATGATGGACATTTTGCTATTGAGCAGTCCAAATATTTTCACATCAGTTTGTGAGCAAGACAGGAATGGAACTCTTATGTCTATTTTCTTAATGGGAAAGTGAGGCTCCAAGAAAGGAAAAGGGCTGCCCACTGTAACACAGTGAGGAAGCATCAGGGTCAGATCTTAGATCCCAGGCTGCTACCTGTCAAGTAGAGTAACCAGCCTCTCACACAATAGTGAAAACTGGCCCTTCTCTGAATCTCTCTTTCAGCCTCCTCCCATTGGCCAATGGTCAGCTTCTGTATCCCAGGAAACATGCAAGATCAAGGCCAGAGTCTCTGAGTGCTAATGGGGTAGGACATACCATCTCAAAAGTGTTCCAACCAAGATGCTTGCATGAGTCACAGCCCAAAGAGGGAGGTGTTTATGGGAAGAGGGAATAATCTCTAGAAGTGACAAGGAGTGTTTTGACAAGATCGATTTTCCAACCCAGCCACTGTGTTGTCTGGCTACAATAACAAACTTCCAGGGGCCTAACTTGTTTTGCGTTAACACTAATCACCACGCTTTTGCTGGCTGAGCGGCACGTTCCACAGCCCCCTGCTATCACAACAAATACATCGTCCCTGAGGCCGACAAAGCCCAGCTGGCTGGGGCTCCTGCTGCCTCCCCATTTCAGGACCTGCCACACTTCTCCAGGATCATTTCTGCATATTTAAAACCACTCGAGCAGACACAGGACAACCCTCTCGGTGAAACAGCTCTTCAAGTCTGTTGTTTAAATTATATATGTAAAAAATTGGAGTAAAAAACAGGTTTGCTTCTTGAATGCCTGAAGCCCTAAAGAGACACATTAGTTCAACAATAATATCTCACCAAGCACACCACACTTTACAGGCTAGGAGGCAAATTCACAGCCATTAATCCAGGGGATTTTGCCAACAGGCCTGTGGGCCATTATGATTCCCATTTGACAGATGCAGAAATAGAGGCTTACAAAGCTGTCATGATTTGTCATGATCTCTGAGTAAGAGGCAGAGGCAGCAATCTGAACCCTTTTCTCTGAGTCTCAGAATCTTAGAGCTGGAAGGACCATAGAAGGCAAATAACTCAACCTTCTCATCTTGAGAACACTGAGGCCTAGAATGAAGAAGTGATTTGCTCAAGGTCCCAGTGGTGATTCTTCTTTAAGAACTGGACACTTCTGATAAGTGGACCCCAAGCAACCAGGTGAAGACATGCAGGAAAAAAGTGCCAACTCCCTCAGGAGGTAGCCCCTTCTTTTTGGACAGCTCTCATTGTTATGAATGTCTTTTAAATATGGACCCAAATCTGCCCCCTCTTAGCTATCCCTCCACTTCCAGGCAGACTGAGCCAGATCTAAACCCTCTTCCCCAGGACCTCTCAGAAGCCAATCATCACAAGTGCCTAAGTCTTCCCTCTTCCAGTCTAGCCAACCCAAATTCTCACAACTTCCTCACAGATGATCAGTTAGGTGGAATAATAGATGGAATTCTGGATTTGGAGTTAGAAAAACTTGAGTTCTTTTGAGTCCTGCCTTAAATGCTCAATACTAATGTGACCCTGGGCAAGTCACTTAACTTCTGTCAGACTCAGTTTTCTCATCTTTCAATGAGGATAATAATAACATCTACCTCATATGCCAAATTACTACTATCCTATTATTTTTACTGTTGTATGTCGTACTCCTCAGTCTTCATCTCATCCTGGCTGTCCTCCTCTGGATTTGCTCTCCTAAAATATAAGCCCTGGAAATGATCCTTTAAAAAGCAAGACCAATAAATGCACATTACATGCCCTAACCTGAGTGTTGGGGTCAGAGGAGGGGGAGGCAGAGAGTTTGGCTGAGACAGGAGCCCTGCATTCAGGGAGTGAGGAATCAAACACTAACACAGATGCTGTAACATATAAGGGAACACAGTTCAGCATAAGAGCAGTGCACAGAAAAGTCTTTCTTTCAGAGAAATTGCTTGTCCTCCAGGGAAGACTTCCTGAAGGAAGCAGTTCTGATCTAGGCTCTGAAGAATGTGTGGAATAAACTGGTAGAGAGCAGGCAACTAAGACATAAACTTAGAAAAAGATCCAGCAGGTAAAATGATGCTGGGCAGAGAGCATGAGAAACACTGGAGATGGGGTGCAGGGACTCTCCCTCCTCATTGCAAAGTGGAGGATAATTAAGAAAGGAGTCAGGAAAATGGGAAGAGTGGATCTGTCCCATGGTCAGCAGCCAGAGAAGAGAGGAAGTGTGATTACCTCGAAATGGTTTTATCACCATTGGCAATATTGTTATGCCATTAAATATGGAGAAATCAGCAAGCAAGGGAGATGGGCCATGCAGCTCTGGCCCCTTTCTGTTGTTTCTATTTCCGAAATTGAGAAAATCCCCAACCTACCCTGTCAGGGTACATTTCCCCATCTTCTCCAGTCCAGGCTGCTGAGTCCATTTTCTATATTGGACATAAAATAATTGATCACTCAAAGATGTATTAAGTACCTGCTATATACTGAACATTGCTCAGTGCTAGGGGATAAAGCTTCCAAATGGCATTGTCTGGCCCCACAGAGCTCCAAGGATAGGATAGGGATATGACAGGCCACCACATGATGCAATGTTATAGGAGAAGTGGCACAGAAGGTGATAGGGGATTCAGGAGGGCTTCTTGGAGGAAGTGGCATCTGGCTTGAGCTTTAAAGAATAGATAGGAATCTCACAAGTAAAGAAGAAAGGAAGGAGAGGCATTCTAGGCCTAGGGAATTGTCCAAGCAAAGGCCTGGAAGAAGGTGAATCCAGGAGGAGATCAGGAAATAGCCAGTAGTCTATTTTTTCTGGCTTGTAACAAACACTGGGGAGCAGGAATAAGTGATAAGCCTGGGTAGTAGGGTGGTGCCTAATTACAGAGGGCCTTGAATGTAGGCAGAGAATTTGAGCTTTATCCCAATTGCAAAGACACAAAGACCAAGTCCTCCTACAGTGGGTAGGAGGAGTCAGAGCCTAGTTAGCACAAATCATGTGAGTCAGTGAGAAAGGTCTCAACATTCAAAAGTTGAACCAATATGGCATAAGCAAGGCTGCAGAAACCAGGCAGGGCAGGGGCCTCTACTGCACTGACACCAGCTCCCAGTGTCACCATTGTCTCAAAGGCAATAGCTGGTGGTGTTCTTGAGTCATTTCACTCATGTCTGACCCTTTGTGGCCCCATTTGGGGTTTTCTTGGAAGAGATACTGGAGTTGTTCACCATTTTCTTCTTCAGCTCATTTTAAAGATGAGGAAACTGAGGCAAACAAGGTTAAGTGACTTGCCCAGGGTCACACAGCTAGTAAGAGTCTGAGGCTGGATTTGAACGCAGATCTTCCAGACTCAGTTTCAGTGCTAGATCCACTGTGCCACCTAGCTGCAATATTTGGTATGCTGTGTTTAAAGGCGGTCCTGGGACCAAGGCAGAAGCAACTTAGAGGGATTTCAGAAAACAGAAATAAAAGTTGGCTTTGGCAAGCAATTTCTCTGAAAAACTTTTGTCTACTGCTCCTATGGCGACCTGGGTTCCCTTGCATGTTGCAGCATCTGTGTTAATGTTTGATTCCTCACTCCCTGAATGCAGGGCTCCTGTCTCAGCCAAACTCTCTGCCTCTCCCTCCCTCTGATCCAACACTCAGGTTAGGGCATGTAATGGGCATTTATTGGTTTTGCTATTTAAAGGATCATTTCTCAGGGTCACATTTCAGGAGAGGAAATCCAGAGGAGGACAAGCCAGGATGAGATGAGGAAGTCTTCTCTCACACCCATAGGAATGTGGATCTATCTCCAGGATAGCGAAGAGGACATTTCTACAAAATACAAATGCATTATTTGGGACATGATTGTCCAGTTGAGACATGGTTGTGGGATTCCTTCTGCCTCTCACTAGACTTGTGAACTTGGGAAAGTTACTTGATATAATTCAATGAAACAAAGTAATGGCAGACTACACGCTAGTGTTGTGCTCAAGACCAGGGTGAGACAACAGCAAAAGGGGATGTGGCAGGGTCACAGGTCAATATAAGATGGCCAAAGGGCCAGTGGAGAGATAGAAAGTGGTAGAAGAAAATCTGAGAAGGGAGAAAAAGCTTTCCTGAAGAACAGGTTCAGGGCAGGCTTCCTGCATGAGGTGGCAACATGAACCAGAGATTGAAGAGAGAGAAGGATCAGAACCAGCCTACATGAGGAGAGATTGGTTTCCAGGCAATGGGGAGAGCTAGTGCAAAGACAGAGATGGGAACTAGCTCATCACGATGAACAAGTAGCAGTCATCCGGTTTACTTTGAACAAAAGATACATGCCAAAAGACTAAGACAGTGAGACAGAGCCTGATTGTAATGGGCCTTCAATGCCAGTATAGGTATTTTCTTTCTATCACCTAGGCAATAGGAGCCACAGTCAGACCTTAAGCAGAAGAGGCATATGATTGTACTTGTGCCTTAAGGAAAATTCCTTAACAAATGTGTGAAGGACAGATAGACAAAGGAAGTAAGGGACTTTCTCAACATTAGAGGGAGAAGAGTCAGGAGATGAGCACCAGGTCAGAGGCAGTAAGGACAGGAAGGAGGTCAATGGCTTTCAGTTGAAAGGAGGTGATCGGATGAAGGGCCATTTCAAAGACAGGTGACCAAAAGGCTAGTCATGTCACCCAGAGGAACAGGGAAGCTGGGAGGAGAAGCACATTTGGGGAAGGGGAGGAGCTAAGTTTTGGGTATGTTGAGTTTCAGGTGTTGGCAAAGACTCTGTGACATGCTTCACAGGCAGCAGGAGGTGTAGGGTTGGGGTCACAGGACAAATGAAGACTAGATGTGCCTATTTGGGAGTAGTGGGTGGAAGAGAACATGAAGGCACTGAAGACGTGAAGGAGACCACTGAGGGAGAAAGTTCAGGGAGGGGAGGAAAGGACTGAAGGCAGAATCACAGGGAGGACCCCATAGAGAGTGCTAGAGAACTAGGAGAATCCACCTAGGAGAATGATACCAGGAAGCAACAGGTGGACAGGGAGGATGAGAGTGAGGAGAGAATGGAAGCTTGGCAGGTGCTCAGCAGCAATAAACACCACCGAAGGGTCCAGAAGAACTGGGATGGAGAGAAGGAAATGAAGAGACAACAGATCACAGAATCAGTTCTAGAGCTCCAGGGACTCCAGAGGTCAGCCACATTTTGTAGGTGAAGAAACGGAGGTCCAGAGGCTTTCTTGCTTAAGGCCACACAGATAATGATGAGTAAGCTTCCCCATGGCCTTGGTGAAGATCTGCAGTTGAATGATGGAGTTGGAAGGGGGTTCACAGCGTAAGCAGTAGTTATCATGATCTCCTCCTGTTAAAGGTTTAACAGACAAGGCAGATGGTGGAGGTGCCCATCAGCAGAGGGTTTTGATATGGTTTACACAAGTAGTTCCCCACCTTTGAGAGCTAGAGTTATTGTAAGAAGGGGTCTTCAAATCCATATGTGAATCAGGCTTTATTATTTTTATCTTTCTTTAATATCAACAAAAAATGCAGCGTGAGTCAGTAGAATAATCAAACCTACCTTCTGTAGACTGAATAAATTACGTGCCTTGTAGACATTACTCTTTTCCCAATGTTTGTAGATGTCATCGTGTGAAATAAAATATAAGCTTATTGAAAAGTGTTACTGAATTCATAGAAGGTTTTGTTATTATGTATTTTCTTAATCACCACATTCTCTACTACAGCTACCATCATCTGAGGGACCATAGGATTTTGTGATGTGAACGACGAGGGCTAATCCTCAGAGAAGCAGGAGCGCAGTGTGCTCTGGGGCCCAGACTGGGAAGCCAGGAATGAAGGCATCGTGAATTGAGTACTCAATCAACAATGTTATTATGTACAAAACAGAACTAGGCTGGGCACTGGGGGTCCAGAGACAAACAGGAAATTGTCCCTGTCTGCAGGGTTTTTGAACATTCCATCAGCAACACAAGAAAATCGAAGCAACATAAATATGCATATTTACACACACACACACACACACACACATATAATATATGTTATACTTTCTACATACACACACAGTAGAGGTAGCAAGTACTAGGGGAGAAAGAGAGCTGGCCGTGGAGCCATTAAGATTGGTTCTGGACCAGCATCCAACCCATACAGGCTGCCACCACTGGTACAATACATTAGTATGATTAGGCAATTTAAAATCTAAATATGCATGTATGTGTGTGAAATGTCTTTATATGTCTGTATCGGTTTTCTCTCTTTCCATCCCTCCTTCTCTCTCCCCCCTACTCTCTCTCTCTCTCTCTCTCTCTCTCTCTCTCTCTCTCTCTCTCTCTCTCTCTCTCTCTCTCTCTCTCTCTTTCTCTCCTTTTAAGCTAGCATGCAGATTTCCTGAGTCTTTCCCCTCCTTTCTTTTCTTTTTAACCCCTTATGGCAAATAATTCTCAGAGTCAATGTGGTGCCCAAAGCACCAAAATGTCTGCAGTTAGTGTGCCAGCCCTGTCAACAGGTTTTATAAGTTGTTTCTGTAGGAACAGAATAAAGAGTTATGCAAAAAGGAGGACAATAATAACTTTGAGCAATGCAATGCAGATGCCTCGGAGGGACAGAATCCAAATCCTCCAGTGAGTATGATGAAACAAAAGTCTGCAAATACTGAGAAACATGCACCAGGAAGGTAGCCCTGCCTTATGGCCTGCTGGGAATGCTGCTTATCCTGACTTCACAGAAGGCCAATCTAGGAAGCTCTAGGAGTGGGGAGAGGGGCCCAGGTGGTGCCTTGTGGCAAGCACTGAGCAGGTTTCTAAAGGAGCTGTCCTTGGTTGGAAGTAGACACATGTTGTCCAATGAAGGAGATTCACATAGAAAATCTCAAAAGGTCCAACCTGGGGTTCAAGTCCAGACCCTACCACTAACTTGCAGTATGATTATCACAAGCTCTTGCAAGAATGTGAGCCTTAGTTTTCTCATGTATGAAGTTGGAAAATAGTACTAACCTGCCTGTCTTGCAGATATCTATTGAGAATGGATGAGAAAAGGTGGTGAATATGCTTTGAGATGTATTTATAAGCATGGGGCTTCCATTGATTTGGCTAATAATGTCTTTTCCACATCATATTTCTTCCACTGGTACAGAGGAAGAATGATGGTTGGGAACTGGGAGAGCTCACTTTCCATCCTGGCTTCATAATTTGCTATCTGGGTGATCCTGGCTGAGCAGATAGATCTGTAAGCTCCCTGGGGGCAAGGCCCAAGCAATTCTGGCTTACTCTGGTTATGGTGCCATGCACAATGTTGCTGCTGAATGAATTTTGCTGAGCTGAAGTCACTTTGCTTCCTAAGCTTCAGTCTCCTTAGCTATAAAATGGGGATATAGGATCCTAGATCAAGGCTGAAAAAGATCTCTTGGGCCATCTTGTCCAGTCCTCCTGTTTAACACTTTAAGTTTCTTAACTGAGACTCAGGGAAGTTAGCAAAACAGTGGACTTGGGATCACTGGGATCTGGGTTTGAATTCTGCCTCAGACACTTCCTAGCTGTGGGATGCTGGGCAATTCATTTTACCTCTGTCTGCTTCAGTTGACTGGCTTGTAGATTGAGGAGGTTGGGCTCCTCAGTGTCTAAGGTCTAAATCTGGGATCCCATAAATGACTTGCCCAAGGTCCCACAGGTGGTAAACATGAAAGGTTGGACTGAACTTAGGTCCTCTGACTATGCAGCCCAGCCTCCTTTGCTCCAAACTATGTAGCAGTCACTGCACAGGGTTGTTGTGAGGGAAGTGTATGGTAAACTTCAGCATCACACTTTATGTGACTGAGTCATAATGATGTTGCCAAGGAAATCTTCTGCTTGAGTGAAGAGTGGGCCAATGTGGGACAGGGTCCGTGGCAGTTGGTGCTACTATGATTCCAGTCTGGACATCTGAAGGAATCTAGTAGCCCAAGGGAAGAGCCAACTGCTTCCACTGGAGCAGTACAGGTGGGCACAATCAGACACTCCATACTCCAAGGGCTTCTCAAAGAATGGCACAAAGGCTTATCCAACTCCAGGCTGTCTGAAAAGGCAGGTGACCTTCCCTGCTGCACAGGACATTTCTGACTGTAAGCCCGTCTTCTAGAAGTCTGGGGATTTCAAGAGTTCCACTTGCCTACTTGGAGATCAAAGAAATTTTGCTGTCTATTCCTGCCTTGGGGAATCCTTGGACACATGAGCTGGTGTGGAGGAAAGAAAACAAAGGCCACATGGTCGTTCAGGCATCTGAGCCAGGCTGATAATCTGGGTGACACTGAGCCACCTATATTATTGGGGGTGGCTGCTGACTAATTTCATTTCTTTTCTTTTTCATCGTGAGGCCAAATCAGTTTGATTGAATTAAGCTGACATTTATTGCATCCCTACTAAGTTCCAGTGCCAAGGATATAAAAACAGTAAGGAACCAGACACTGCCCACCATGAGCTTATTGTCTAGCACATGGGTAGGGAATCTGTGGCCTTCTAAATCCTTAAGTGTGCCTTTTGACTGAATCTAAATTTTACAGAAGAAATCACCCCTGGTCTACAGTGTCATGATAGAGACTATGATAAAAACGCCGGGAAAGTTTTGGCCACATCCAGCAAGAGTTAGCCAGGCCCTCACTGACTCAAAACACCCTTTAATGAACCTGAGGGGTCTTCCTCAGCCATTGTAGAAGGAAAACAGACATTTCCAAGTCACCCCTGAGGTCTACTGTTTAGGAGCTATGTGGTGGAATGGCTTTGGAGTCACAGAACCTGGAGTTAAATCTTGCCCTTCATGTTTAGCATCTGCGTGATCTGTGCCAAGACCTTGAACCTCCCTGGGGCCCAGTTTCTTCATCTGTCAAATGGGAGGATGGCTGGGAAGCTGATGAGGCCACCTCAAGCTCTCTTTCCATGTTCCCACAATCCCATGTGCCAGATTTAAACAGCACCATCTGTCATGAGATCTTTCATGACCCTCCCCCTCAACTAGTGGCTTGATGCCAAATTACCTTCTCTTACTTTTACGCAGTTTTACTTGTACACATTTTTCCACATGTGTGCATGTGTGCCTCTCAGCAGAATATAAGCTCCTGGAGGGCAGGGACTATTTCAGTTTGTCCTCTGTATGCCCAGTGCCTGACATACAACACAAGAAGAGTTTAATAGACACTTATTATTTGACTGATATGTGCCTAGGACTGTGCCTGGGATACAAAGATAGGAGTGAAACAATTCCTGTCCTCAAGGAGTTTACATTCCCTTGGGGGAGACAGTATGGATAAGTATATACAATATAAGTGTATACAGTATAAGTATAAGCAATCTCATGTTATATAAAGCAAAAACAACAATTCCTGGCTTCCTTCAAGACCTGGCTAAAATCCTACCTTCTATCAGAAGCCTTTTCCAATGTCCCTTAATTTCTAGTGCCTTCCCGTCATTGGTTATTCCCACATAATTCCATATATATCTTGCTTGTACACAGTTATATGTAAGTTGTCCCCCATAAGCCATGAGCTCTTGGAGGACAGGAATTGTCTTTTGCCCTTCTTTGCATCCCCAGCACTTAGCACAGTGCCTGGCACTTAGCAGATGCTTAATAAATGTTTATTATTGACAAGTGATCTGATTTATTTAGTCTTTATTCATCTTGGTCCAGTGTCTAGCACATTGTAGGAACTTAATAAATTCTTGGCACCTGGTACACTCCATGCCCTGGCACTAGGTCCATATACCAAATAGGCCTGTGGCTATAAAACCATTTTTTTCTCACCACAAAGGTAAAGCTTGATTCTTGGTTGTGCAGAGGGTCAGAAAATTGATGCCTGCACCAGACATGGCAAGAGCAAACTTCACCCAAGTCATGGCACCGCCAGTGGTAACTTCGTAGCTCAGCCTTTGAGAAGCACCAGGGCAAGTCCTCTGAAAATATTGATGTTTTGCTATCAAAAAGTTCTCATCATGGATACTGGGGGGTTTCCAAGATTAGTAAGCAGGAGAAAGGTTTTGAGGTCCAGCCTGCCTAGTGTGACCCCAACCTCCTTTTGTGGTTTCTCTGCTCTTCTAGCCCCTCTCATTAAGCTGTGCTCCAGCCAACCTGTGACAAGCCCATTGCCCCCCCACCGCTGAAAAGCTGCCATGTTTGTCTGCTCTCCTATGCCCTAGATGGAAATCTCCAGGATGGATGCTGCCCAGAGATAAATTCCATTCTGGGACACTGGGAAGGTAGCTGGACACATCCAGAACACTGTGGTCATCCATCCATCCATCCATCCACCCATCCATCCATCTGTCCATCCATCCATCTGTCCATCCATCCATCCACCCATCCATCCATCCATCCATCCATCCATCCATCCATCCATCCACCCACCCATCCATCCATCCATCCATCCAGCAAGGAAGCAAGCACCAATTTATTAGGTGCCCACTATGTGATTTAATCAATGACCACCTCCTCCATGAGGCCTTTCCTTACCCCTATCCCTAGTTACCTTGTATTTGTGTTGTCTCTGCAAATATGTCTCCCCCATAGGATGTAAGATCCTTGAAAGAGTCTGACACCTAGGATGTACTTAATAAATGCCTGATGATTGACAGATGGATCAATATGTGCAAGGCTGGGGAGCTGCCCTCCAACAGCTTAAATTCTCCTGTGGAGATAGAGCATGTTTGGATCAATGCACAAAGGAGAGAATGCCAAAAAGTCGCTTCAAATGGAAGAGGATGGCAGGAAAGGTGTCCCAAGCAGGGGATGCCCGAGCTGAACCAGGAAGCTCCACACAAGCAGATTGTGCAGGTTCTGGAGTTGAAACTGATCAATTATGAGCAATTATTTATCGAGTGCCCTGTTCTCAAGCCCCTCCCAGTTCTGACATTCCCATTCTAAGGCTTCTTCCCAGCTCTGACATTCCCTGTTCTCAGGTACCTTTCTGTATTATATTTTATGGGCTTGGAGTAGACACCTTATGACACCTAATTATTGTCTCCCCAGCCTAAGATGACATCTCAGTCTCTTCTGTCTGTACACTATTATTATCCTATAAAATCCTGGAGGGCAGAAACCATGCCTTTCACTCTGAATTGCTTCTAGTGTTTAGCCCAAGACCTGGAAGACAGGAGGCACTGACAACACGTATGTTGAGTAGGATGAATGCATCAGATCAGTCTATGGACCACTTGGTGATCAGAGGCCTTCCAAGAGCAGCAGGTCAAAGGTTTCATCACACTACCCCATCTTCCCCTGCAGACTCCACCTCACAGCCCTGGGGCCACTCACCTAATGGATCTTCAATGACATCTCAGGGCAGAGGAGGGGGCAATCAGCAGGTGGCATTTTGTGGAGGTCATTAATCCTTGGGCATTGCATTTCCATTCCAGACTGAACCCTCCTAAACAACGTTCAGCTGTGCTGCTCTATAAGGAAATGGGGGGTTTAATGCTTTGTTTTCTTTCATTTTCTAGTGTCCCATTATCATAACATTTCTCCATAATGATGCCCATAAAAGTCACCTGAAAAACACTTTACGCCAGGAAAGTTGATGTATACATTTCATCACTATTGTGAGTCAGGAAAGAGAGCCAAATTAACAAACAGGAATTTAGTCCCAGAGCCCAGAGATTTTCATAGTTACAGGATTAGTTTTCTTCCTCATCCCTTTTTCCTTAGACAAATCGAGTTTTTGCCCAACAGGAAAAATTGAAATATGCTGTCAAACTTGGCAAGAACCTGACACCTGCCCATGGATTGCATGTTTCAACCCTGAGGCTAAAACATAGGGAGAAACATAAAGGAATGAAAGTTTCCACAAGTTCACCACCCTTCCCTTGACCTGGTTACAAAATGGCTCAAATAACCCAATTTCTTTTCAGCAGGAAGAGCAGATATTAATCAGCAATCCACCTGAATTCAGGGATACAAGCTTTGTGGGTCTAGTTTATTCTCATATTTTACCAAGTATTTGTCGATTCACTCTACCCTGAAATATGTCAAGGATCCATGCCTTCATGGAGATAGAAGAGGTCACACAGAGCTTCGAAGTACAGTGGCCTATGACAAAAGTTTTCTCTCTGTTACTGACTGTGACCCTTGTTGGGCCTTGGTATTCTTAGCTGTAAAATGAGGGGGGGTGGAACATGTGATCTTTGAGGTCCACTGGTTATTGAGCTCTTCCAATCCTATGACTTTTACCACGTGAGTAAAACTTCAAATGACACTGATTAAAAAAAAATGAGAAAAAAAATGACATTGATTAGAATCCTTCTGTACTTTCAGAGGGGCAGGTAGGGGGCGCCAAAGTGCATACAGTGCTGGGCCTGGGGGCAGGAAGACTTCTCTTAAAGAGCTGAAATTTGACCTCAGACATTCACTAGCCGTCTGACCCCAGGCAAGTCACTTAACCCTGTCTGCCTCAGTTTCCTCATCTGTAAAATGAGCTGGAGAAAAAAAATGGCAAACTACTCCAGTATCTTTTCCAAAATAACAAAACAAACAAAAACAAACAAACAAACAAACAAAAATCCCAAATGGGGTCATGAAGAGTTGGACATGACTGAAATGAATGCACAGCAACAAATATCTTCAGAGACAGCCACATGCAATATTGTGGGACAGAAGGAGGAGGGCTAGATTTGGAGCTAAGAAATCTCTGAGTTCCAATCCTGATTCACCCACTTTCTACTCGCCTTCTCTGGGACTCAGTTTCCTTACCTGTAAATGAGGGGGTGAGGGTAGATTGTTCCCTGGGAGGTCTTTCCAGCTCTGACCTTAGGGGCCTTGACCCCATTGTCCCTCCTCCCCCCTTAGGGTCAGCCGTCTGGTGGCCCAACCTTCTTTCCCTTTTCATCCAGACTGGGCTTTGGTCAGCAGACGCCCAGTCCATGAGTGAACTCTCCTCTAAAGCTTATCCAGATGCATAAGGCCAGATTCACCTCCATCAAGAGGCCCCAGAAGAGTCTGACATGCATAAGCTCTTTCCTTAATCACCACAAACTCCAAGTCCATGTTAACCTAAGGTAATTTAAAATAAATTCTTTTAAAATGTCCAAATGTCCTTCATAATTGTTTTCCCCATCAGAGTTCTCCCAAGCATGTATTTACAAAAGGGTGAAAAAGGTGCTGAATCAGCTGATCTCATGGCCTGGGTGCCAATACTAGGCCTGTTCTGCTTCATTTCTTCCTTGACAGGGGTTCAGATGCCAGCAAATGCCATTTAGGGTGCCCTCTAATGGGAAGCTGACAGAAAGAGCCAAAAGGCTGAGCACCTCTTACCCTCTTAGATCCTGGTAACAGAGGTAGCTGGGGGGCACTCATTGGAAGAGGAGAGAAAAAACACAGAATGGAAGGCTCCAGGGCCATCTAGTCCAGCCCCTGACCGAAAACAAATCTTCTATGTCCTCTCCAAAAAAAAAAAAAATACTCACCTTACCTCTGCTCAAATACCTCTAATGATAAAGTACTCGCTACCATAAGGAATCCAGTCAGTGCCACCTCCCACAGGAAGCCCTTCCTGACCAGATCCCTCCATTTGTTAGCCCTCTTCCTCTCTTCAACACAATTGGTAGATGTTTATCTATGTGCCTGCTTCTTTGACCCAGTAGACCATAAAACACTGGAGGGAAGGATTTATTGTCTTTGGGATCTTTGGCTGCTAAACACAATACCTTGGGATACAGTAGGCACTTCATGTATGCTGAATTGAATTGAGATTCTCTTAAAGAACTGCTAAGGTTTCTCCATTTAATCTCTCCATCTATTTGTCAAGCACCTAGTGTACTCGAAGAGCTCTAGTCTAGTGGATGGGAGAGGTAAAAAGAAAATTCAGACACGGTCCCTGACTTTGAGCTGTTTGGTATGCAATCTTTTCCTCCCAGTCCTAGGATTCAATGACTCCAAGTAGTTCTTCTGCAAGAAAGGTCCCCTTTCTGGGGAAAATTGCCTCTGTATAATGCCAAAGACCCTCTGATGTCCATTTGGATAATGCACATACCTAGGCAGATTTTTAAAATTCTTTTACTGGCTGCTGGGGAATAAGAAGGAGGTAGAGGGAGAGGAGGAATTTAAGGCAGATCTGTGAAACCCAAGAAAAGGTTCAAAAGCCTTGATTTAAGGGAAAGGGAAACAGCCAATCCTGTCAGTTCTGGAAGTTTGGCAGGTAGATTTCTATTCTTGTAAATAGAAAATTAAATTCAAGAAGAAGGAAAGCAATATGAGAGATGAACTTCTAAATAGCCCTGCTTTATAGCATAGCCTGCACTTTCAATTTTATTCAATCAAGGAGACCACAAATACAATCTGAGCAGCAATAAGGCATCTTTTAATCTCTCCCAAATACAAAGTAAACAACAAAGATTAAAAAAAAAATACAGCATTGGAAATGCCTGCTCTTGGGCAGTGTTTTCAATAAAAGGGTAGCAATGTCCCCCAGTGATTTAGTGTGTGGCCTTAAATTTACTACTGAACCAGATAACTGCCTTTAAGAGAGCAGCGACAACTCCTATTTGTACATTTTATTTCATAGCTTCAAACTGGTTCATACCCATTTTCTCAATTTACTCTAATAAGAGCCCTGTGAGGTCAGGAGGATGGTTATGATTGTCCCCAGGATGAGAGATGAGGTATCTGAGGGTGCTTGCCCCAAGGTAGAGCCCAGAATTGACCCCAATGCTTCTGAGTCCTTTGCATTACTGAATTCTCAGAAATTAGCAGAGCGCCCCATAGTGAGGGTTTAATCAATGTTTGTTGACTGATTCTTCTCACATATTTACATCTTGGCACCTCTCAGGATAATGGATAGAAATCAAATTTGGGGAAATTTTAATTCAGATTTGGATTTCTCTTTCAAAATCCTGTTTTTATAGAATAATCTGACACACACACACACCCATGCCAACCCAGCAATCCTTATCACAAACTTTAGGACTCTGATGGTTTCAAATGCATCCTTTTTCTTTTTGGGTCATGTATTTTTTATACATTATTGAGGTATTCTTATGCTTTCTTTTTGTGATTACCGTGTGACGCCTCCCTTGGTCCCCCATCTTTCTAACAACCATTCTCTCAGCCCTCCCCCAGTACGCACTATGTCTGCTCCATCTGATACACATCCCGTGTAATTGGAAGCATCAGATATCTGTGTTACATACCCTTATTGAATTCAGACTCTAAGGGGGCAGGTATTATCCTTCATCTCAGTACGGTGTCTCCTCAGCACCAAACCTAGGACTTCCCATAGTATAGGCACTTAAGAAATGTGCGTCCAATCTGAATTCATTGTCCTGTGCCCTGACAAGTTGGAGCACAATCAAAGCATGGTGACCAGGACTGAGTGAGGTGGAACTGAATCAGCCTGTATATCCGAGGAGAATGAAAACTCCCTGTGGGCAGGGCCTGGCTCATTTTTCTCTCTGTATTCTCAGGACCTATCACGCTTCCTGGCAAAGAGTAGAAACTAGATAAATACAGGTTGATTAATTGATTATTTCCCCTTTGGACCATAAGCACCACGAAAGTAAGGGCAATATCATGTAATTTGAATGTGTCTCCCAGTGCCCTGTACTTCTACGGTGCTTAATACATGTCTGACGGACCCTTGAATAACCATTATCTATTTCAAGTCATAAGGAAACACAAATGCCCCAGAGACAGCAAGCACACCATCATTAAATCAACCGCTTCATCTCCTGGGTTGTGCTTATGGCTTAAAGCATTATTGTCTCTCCTCTCATTTGTTTCTGACAACAACAGATATTGTCATCTCATTTTCATAGCTCAGCAGAATTGAGTGTGATATTAGCACAGCTGTAGTGAGTGAGGACATTCAACTGTGGCAGGGCTACCCCAGAAATCACCTCAGCAGAACAAGCCCTTGGCCATGCTACCTTCAGAAGAGCCGCCAAACTTGGCTAGAACTTGCCTCCTACAAGATGTCAGAGCTGTTTATTACCATCAATCTCTGGACTTCTCCCTGATATGAATTGAGAGGCAACACAGGGTGGTGGCTAGACAGGCAACCTTGGTGTCACAAAGACTGGCTGCAGGTATTCCAAGTGACCCTGGGCACATCAGTAACCTGTAAATTGTGTCCAGTAGCTTTCTAAGGCTGTCAGTTACAACTTGGGTGCCAGTCTACATCTGTGGAGGAGATATCTACAGTGGGTGTCTTCGGTAGCATGAAATCCTGGGTCTATATCCATCCCTTCTCCATGTGTGTATGTATATATGGATGTATACTATACACATGTATACACAGATGTATACATAACACCTAAGAATTTACGCACATATAATGGAATATGCAAGGTGGAATCTTGAGCATTTTCCCAATTACAACTGCAGAATGCCAGAACTTAAAGAAGTTTAGTCCAAATCTCTCACTTTGTCAGAGGATGTTGAAGCCCAGAGAAGTGGAACAACCTGCCAAAGGTCACACAGCAAGGGGGGGGGGCCGGTCTGAGACCAGAATCCAGGTGATCTCCTCCCTCTCAGGATGCATTTCTGCCCACTGTAATAGCCTGCCCTCTTTACTTTCTACATCCCCCAGTGGACATGTATTTGTAATTGATATTCCCACATACTTTTTCATTTCAGATTCGTTGTGGCATGGACTTTGAATTTGGGTGGCTTAAAAGCACTTTGAGAGACATTTCCTGGCTAAATAACAAATGCATGTTTCAATCTCATCTCCACCTCCTAGCACCTGCTCTGGGACAATGACTCCCCTGAGAGGCCCAGAGCGCATAGCACAGCAGGAGACGCTGGGTGAACGTTTGCTGTGGGCAAGGCCTCTGCACCTGCTGAAAAGACACATACTCGTCCGAAAGCAAGTACGTTCCATAGTTCTGCCTTTGATTTAACTGCATATGTAATTTCCTCACCTCCCCCCTCCCCAGTAACAGGGGGAAAAGAGACAAGCCTTGGTTTCTATGGCAACACATCTAATTGGTGGGATGCAGGTCTCTGTCCAACCATAGGGTGGAGCCAATCTCCCTAAACATGAATCCAAACATTTGAGAAAGGAAGACTCTTTCACAGAAGCCAAGCAAGTCCCGGATTTCCAAATTCAAAGCCAGGCACAAACAGAGTCAGTGCTGTCTCGGTGGCAAGGGAGAGAAAGAGAGAGAACCTTAAGCTCTCCCCGCACAGGCAAGAATTTAATAGGGAGGATAACTGAACTCTTGCATCATGCTTATCAGTGTTTCCAAGACTAGAATAAGAACGGAGCAGGTCTATAGGCGAGACAACAGGCTGGGGAATACAATTTCTAACTGCTTAGCAAAATAACTTGCCCTCAAGTACATTAAATATCCTTCCTTAGCCCAGATACTTTCAAGACACCAATAGGAAATCTGAGAACCATTCCATTTGCATTTTTATCAGTGTTGTTGGTACACTGAAAGTCAGCCATTCCCCCATGGGACTACATTCCAACAGGAAACAAACGATCAGTGCAGAGAGTCTGGGGCTTGGGTGGGTTTTCATTTTGTTAATACATTGTGATTGTATTCTATATGTTTGTGTGTGCACACATATGTTCGAGAGAGGGAAAGGGAGGAAAGGAGGAAGGGAAAGGGAAAATGGGAGGGAGAGAGAGAGAGAGAAAGAGAGAGAGAGAGAGAGAGAGGGAGAACAGAGGGAGACAGGGAAGGAGAGGGAAGAGAAAAAAGAGGAGAGAGAGAAAGATGACTGTGTCTGTGCTTGATATAATTGTGTCAATGTCATCATGGAAGCATGAAATAGATCAAAAATGTGAAGTAAACTAAAGCTGTGCATCAGTCAGGGTTTTAATTCCCCAAGGGAGCAGATTCTGAGAAATAATCTTTCCTTTCTTTTCTTCTGCTTGTGCCCCCCACCCCCATCACATTCAAGATGTTTTTTCAATGCCAAGTCATGGGTGAACAAGAGCAGAGACCGTCTCCCCGGGCTCCGCTTGGGCACTTGCCTCTCCACCCCAAACCCCACCACCTTGCTTTCTTTCTTGGTAGCAGACTTGATGCCCACAATGCTCCCAAGGCATTAGCACTCAGGAGCTCCTAAACTAATGCGGGCGAACATTAGAGATGGCACCTCCAGTCATTAAGTCAGGGAGCCAGGCGCAGAGACGCTGGAGTGAGTTGACACTGCATATTTTAGACGATGCTGGTGTGCAGTAAGCCCTGGGTAGCAGAAAGGAAATTCAGGGTATTTGAGTAACAGGAGGCAGGGTGAGATTTGCTTAACAAAACAATTAGGAGATTGTTCTTTTGAACGCATCAGGAAGCTGTTCCATGGCTTATAGCAATGAGCTTTGGAAGCAGGGGCTCACCTTGAGAGCGGCAACTTTCCAGGGGCAGAAATCAGACCGTGTATGTGACACAAAAGAGCGTAAGTAATGACAGAATGGAAGATGAGGACTCTCACTTTCCAACGCACTGGAAAGAATTCATTCCTGTCACCTCAAATAATGGTATGGCCAAGTCCATACACACTGCAGGAGTCCTTCCTGGTTAACCCACTGCAATCTCACAGAGCCTTGCTGTTCTTATCCAGGAAACCTGTGGCTAACTAGATGTGAATGTGCAGAAAGGAACACGGAGGGAAATGCAACTCTGCCTATGTATACATACTCTATGCTCACCCCTCCCCTTGCCCTGACCAAAGTCCAGAAATAATACCCTCTCCTTTGCTTTTGCTAAATCTCAGAGGGCACTGGGCTCTCTGCAGAAGTCAATCATTTATGCCAACTCGTAGACACCTAAACTACTCCTCATTCTCACAGCTATTACCACAGCAGAGGCCTTGGCAGAGACCCGGAGTGGCAAAGGAAACAAGGATGTCTATATTCCAAACAACCGTAGTCTGGTGGAGGGAGTCAGGCTGCTGGGAGGCTGGCCGAAGGCTCCGAAATGGAGCCAAGTGGGGGAGCAGGTTCCTTCTCTGCTCACTGCAACCTCATTTCAGAGGCTGCTGAAGGATGGTGCATCTGCTCAGGCAGGGAAGATGGGAAATGGGGGTGAGGGAGGGCCAGAGCTGGCCTCTTTCAGAAAAGGGAAAAAGAGCTAGACAGAATCCATGTTTCTTCTTCCTCCAACCCAACCCCCATGGCAATTCCCCTGCCCATGCCATGCCTCAGCCTTGCTCTTCTCCCTGAAGGAGAAGGAGAGGTTTAGATGCATGTCCCAGGCAGCAGGACTGTGGTACTGACCACAGCCTCTCCCCACCCAAGAGGGAAGAGAAGTAAAGATTAACTCCTCACCCGACTTTTCTATGCTCAAGTTACCAGGTCCTTGGAAGCTAGAGGAAGCTTGTGATGCATTTTACTATCGCTGCAGCTTCCAGCTCTGTTGCTTTTCTTCCTTTGGAGGGGGAGGAGATTGGGGAAGCCCAGAAGGAGAGAACCTAAGCATACAATGTTCCATCCATGTCTCCTCAATGATGCTTACTCCATGTCTCCTACAGCTGCGTCTGCTGGCTTGCCCTCAGAAACCTCTGCTTACTCCAAATCCACGAAGCTCCAGGCAAGAATCAAAGTCGCACAGGCCAACACTGAGAGGCGACTTCTTTTCGTCTCCCCACACATCAGCCCTCAACTCCCCCAGTCAAACCAAAGCCAATAGCCTCCAATTTGGAAGCCAGAAGCCCCATCTCCCTGCACCAGACAGGACTTCTTAGGGATACGTCAGTGTGGAGATGGCGTCTTTGAGAGATGAACATTCAGAAATCAAAGGACGGGGCAGTTAGGATGGGGGGGGGGGGTTGAGCTGGAATCCCACACCAAGCAAGAAATCTATGGGAAGCTGGACGGGATGGATGGATTTCGGAGTGACCCAGCCTAGGCTACCCCAATGCTGGGCTCCTTCCCAATCAGAGATTCCGTAGTCGGAGAGCGAGTTCACATAACCCTAGTGAAAGGAAGCCATCTGTCACTCCAGCATGACTGTCTGTTCCCTTTACCTCAAATCCAGAGGAAAAGGGGAAGAGGGAAAGGCAGATAGGAAGGCTGGTCACTAAGAGAACCATCTCTAAGTGGGGTGAGTGGGTATCCATGGGCAAGGATCCTCTTTCCCGAAGTAGGCTCCGGGGGCCAGCACTAAACTCAGCAGGAGGTGAAGCTTCCCAGCCCAAAGCCGTAGTTCCCTTTCGCTAGAAAGGATGCCCCCCTCCTGCCCTAAGAGCTAGGATTAGCCAGCATAAACTGCTCCCCGTTCCGAAGCTGTTTAACACCAGGATCACTGCCATTTTGGGTCCAGTTTCCCGGTTGGGCAGAGAAGGGAAGGAGAGGAAGGAGCTGTCCTGTGGGGACATTGGGCTCCCCACTGTGCGGCTCCAGCTATTTGGGGCTAGTGGAGATGCTATTTGGGGATTGGGGTGGGGATGCCAGAACACATCTCCGCCTTTGCCCAGGGCACTGCCGGGGGACCAGGGCTTAGGGCACGGGTAGAGGATGGGGGACTGTCAGAGATGGGGGCGGGAGGGGGGGCAGCGGGTACTCACTGCAGTAGGCGATCAGCAGACTCGCCAGGATCATGAAAGCCCAAAAAGTTGAGGACATGCTCGGCAAGGCGTTGGCATCTTTCCGGCGGCTCCTCTTGGGGGATGGCGCCATTGAAGCCGCTTCTCCGGGGCACAAGGGGGTGGGGGGCGCAGCGCGTCTCACCAGCCGGCGCTCCCCGGGGCCGATCCCGATCGCCTGTCTCCACGTGTAATCCCAAAGAGCCACATCTTCACGCCTGGCCTCCCGCGGCAGAGGCGGCACGGGCACTGGCACGGGCGGTGGCACCGGCGGCGGCGGCGGCGGCAGCCCCGTCACGTCTGGAGGCGCATCGTCGCCCCCTCCGCTCCCGCCCCGCCCCCAAACTGCTGAGGCCGCTAGCTGGAAGGATCCCCAAGCTTGCCTTCGGACAAGCGGCTCTCCAGTCCCCGGTTCAGGGAGAGGAAAGGGGCCCGGAAGAAGAGGGAGGATGGCCGCGGAGCGGGGTTACCGAGCTGCGCGGGGAGGGAGGATGGGGGGTGGTGTGCAGAAGCAGCGGGCCTGGGGGCGGCGGGGGGGACCGTAGAGACTCGGCCGCCACTTGGCTATCGAGGGGCAGGAAGAGAAGTTGGCAGCTGGAGGGCGGCCCCTCACTGCGGAGGTGCCGGGGAGCTGGGGCGGGGGGCCGGAGCCCCGGGGGTCTAGCGGAGCTTCCCTGGCTGTGGCGCGGAGGAGCGGGGAGCCGGGGAGCCGAGGAGCCGAGGAGCCGAGGAGCCGAGAGCGGCGGCGGCGGCGGAGGGGCCGGGAGCAGCAGCAACACCGGGCCGAGGGGGCGGGGGCGGGCTCCGGCGCTCCTCCCTCCTCCCTGTGCCCGCCCCTCCGCGCGGCTCCGCCGGAGGAGGAGGGAGGATGCTCGGACCCGGCTCCAGATGGCCCTCCCTCCGCCTTCTTGGCCGCCGCTGGGGCCCAAGGGCTTTTCTTAGGTGGGGGGCGTCGGGTCAGTGCAGAAGAGACAGATCCTGGGGAGGCCGAAGCGCCTGCCTCCTCTCCGGCTGGGGCTCGGAGCCCCCTCCCTTGGAGGAGGAGAGGAGATGGGGATGGGGATGGGAATGAGGATGCTGGAGGAGGAGAAGGAGGAGGGACGGGGGAGGGAGGAGACCAGGCAGCGGGAGCCGAGCGTCGGCCGAGCCTGTGGATGGCGACAGAGACGGCCGCACGCACCGCAGCCAGAGGCTGGACCCAGGAGCTCGAGCCGCCCAGCCCCCTCCCTCAGGGAACATGCTACCCAAGCGGGGGGCGGGGCGCAGGAGCAGGGAGAAGCCCCAGACGTCTCTCCTCCCGCCACCACCATCTCTCCCTCCCCGCCCCGCTTCCCTAGCCACGGGGACTAGCCAGTGTCGGTGCGGGTCAAGCGGCGGGGGCTGGGAGGTGGGGAGGATGGTGTCGAGAGTTATTCCTAAACACAGTTTGGGGGGCCTCCGGCCTTGTTTTCTCGATATCTGTCCTCCTTCTCCCAGAGTGATAATAATACCCACATCCCTTCTTCTCCCTTCTATAACTATATAAAGATCGTAAAGCCTGGCTTCTCATCCCCATTTTACACAGGAGAAAATTGAGGATTAAAGCTGGCTTTGCAGCAGCAGGGCTGGGTCACTCCGATTTGCTACACAGATGGAGGCCTTTCGGCTGCAAGCCCATGGTTCTCAGCCTCTCTCTGCCCCAGCCCCAAAGTCAGCTTTCTGCTCTTCCAGGTTTTGTGTGTTTCCCGTATGTTTGCTGTTTTAAACTCCTTGGTATCTCAGATCTCATAATCTCTTGCTGTATCTTCCCCCCCATTCCCCCCACACGCACCTGCCCCTTAAGTTTCAGTAGGAGGAGGGGATAATAAATGGGGGGGGAAGTGCCATGGAAGTTTCAAGTTTAATGCCATTTAGCTACAAGGGGTTAAATGCCTGCTGAATGTAAAACCAAGTGTTGGGTAATAATAATAACAAAAATAACAGCTAATATGTATATATTCCAGGCCCTGTGCTAAGCACTTTACAATTATTATCTCATTTGGGCTTCACAGCAACCTTTGGAGGTAGGTGCTGTTATTGTCCCCATTTTACAGATGAGGAAATTGAGGCAAATAGAGGTGAAGTGACTTGCCCAGGGTCACATAGTGTCCGATTTTGGATTTCAACTCAGGTCTTCCTGACTTCAGGCCTGGTGCTCTATCCACAATGCCACCTAGGATAACATAGGAGGAAAGATGAAGCCCAGGGCCTGGCCTAGAGCCCTTAGTGTGGTGATGATAGACAAAAGATGAAAGAATGATCAATGACTCAAACAAACCAGGATCATTTACGTGACAGGCACCAGTGCTGGACTCTGAGGGCCCAAAGGCAAAAGCAGGTATAGGCCACACCCCAAAGGAGCTCCAACCCAATGGAGAGGGGAGCACAGTGCTGTGTGACTTAGGGCTGGGGTGAGGCTAAGCTCCTTACTGACATGCAGGATCAGGAGGTGACATTTGAGCCTTGGTCAGAAATTCACTAGCAGGGAAGGGCAGAGTGTGAAGTGGTGAAAAGAGGGATGAATATGGAGTTGGAGGAGCTGCCTGTGTATCGCACTGTCCGGGAGCCTTTGGACCAACCATTTCCCCATTCAGGGCCTTGGGTGGTCATCTGTCAAAGGAAGGGGCCAGCCTAAACGACCTCTGGAGACATTGAACTGGATGAAAAAAGGCATGAAGAACATGGCCAACAGACACCATAACAGCATGATGGTGGGGCACACAGAAACCCTCATGGAGAGCGATTACAGACCTTGGAATGGGAAGTGACCTTAGAGGAAACCTCATCCACCCCCTTCTGGAGCAGGAATCTCTCTTCTGCCAATCCATGAGGCCTTTGCATCAGCATCTCCAGTGAGTGATGTGGAGCTTGGTACAACGGCAGCTAGGTGGCACCATGGAGTCAGGGACATGAGTTCAAATTCAGCCTCAGACACATCTAGACAGTGGGCTAGTCACTTTGCTTCCATTTATCTCAGTTCCTTCATCTGTAAAATAAGGCTGTCAAGGATCTAATGAAACAATATTTGTAAAGGGCTTAGTATAATGCTTAGCACATAGTAGGTGCTTAAGAAATGATAGTTGTGGGGCAGCTAGATGGCACAGTGGATAGAGTGCCAGCCCTGGATTCAGGAAGACCTGAGTTCAAGTCTGGCCTCAGACATTTAGTAGCTGTGACCCTGGCAAGTCACTTAACCCCAATTGCCTTTAAAAAAAAAGAAAGAAAGAAAGAAAGAAAAAAATGATAGCTGTTACTTCATGATGCAACTTGTCCCAGTTAGGGACTGTCCTGGTGGTTACAAAGTTAGTCCCTGCATATAAACAAAATCCAATTCCTTTCTAATTAGCACTGATTTGGGTTCTAATTCTTCCCTCTGGATCCTTGTACACTGTCCACACACCCAGCCCTCTCTCACTTAAATCCAATTCACTTGCCAGTCATGGCATCACCTTCCCACTGTGGTCCTCTCTGAGAACAGAGAACAAACAACAGCATCACTCTTTCAGGTAGGCCCTGAATTCTTGACCTTCCACTGGATTCTGCTTCAGATATTTACTGTGTAAATCTGGCCAAGTGCCTGTATCTCACTGAGCTTCAATGTCCTCATCTTTAAAATGGGGGTAACAACAGCATCAGTCTCACAGAGGTGCTCTGAAGATGAAGTGAGAAAGGACATGGAAAATGCTTTGCAAGCCTCGAAGCTCTATTTAATGTGAGGCTTTATCATTGTTCTGTATTCTTTAGAGGCCTCCTTTGAATCAGTGTCCTGGGATAGTAGTTGCTTCTAAATCCACCGCCTTCCTCTCCTTCCTTCCTTCCCCCCCAATCCTCTGAGCTTCCCATGATGCCTGACTTCTGTGTTTCATAAACCCAACAGTATAATAAAATCAATTATCAATTATGATTATGTCCACATGCCTACTTTTTCATCTCTGTAAGATTTTAGTGAGAATAGTCTATACACTTAAAGAGAGTCTTTGATGGCTTTTGTGCAAGATTTGCTACAGCCTAGAGCACCTCCACAGCCGCACAATTAACTGAGAGATGTGTAACAAGCATCCTGTTGTGTAAAAGAAAATAAAACTTCTGACTTGGTGGAACAAAATGCAGTCCTTAAAGGCCTTGCTTCTGGACGATGTCTCCCATGTCTACTTTAAAACCAGGCACAATTCTGTAAAAGATGCGAGGAGGCTCTCAGCTCCTTGGCAGCAGAGGCCATTTATTTTTTCTCTTTGCAGCCTTAATACCTCGTGGAGGGCTTAGCACATTGGTTTTTTTGTTTTGTTTTGTTTTGTTTTTTACGTTAAATATTTGATTTCATTGAAAGGAAGGAAATCAACACAATCTTAGGAGGTAGGTACTGTTATTATCCCTATTTTACAGTTGAGGAAACTGAGGGAGACAGAGGTGAAGTGATTTGCCCAGGGCCACATACATAGTAGGTGTCTGAGGCTAGATTGAAACTCAGATCTTCTTCACAACGGACCCAGTGTTCTGGCCAGTGCACTGCCATCTAGTGGCCTCATTGGGATAGACAACTCCAAGTAGATCGGCACCTACACGGTGGTTCATGGCCTCTGAGAGGGGCCCAGAGAGAGGGGTTGAAGTGCTCAGCTCGCTCCCCATGGTGGCCTGCATCTGCTACTGACTCTGTTTGATGCCTGCCAGGCTGCAGGTCCACCCTCTCACCTCACCCAACATTATGAGGATGAACCATCTGAGGATGGTTCATTACATCTGAGGATGAACCATCAATACCAACCAAACGGCTGGCCCTCATGTTCTCATCTAGCCCCTCCCTCGCTGGAATTGCATTTCTTTGGCTCATTATGGGATGTTTTGCTTTCTGGTCACCCTGTCAAAGGGCAAATAGTGCTAGAAGAAATAACCTTCCTAAAATGAGTTAGCTAACTCCTTAGAAGTATACATTTCCAGTCAAGATGGTAACAGTACTGCTAATTTCCAGAGTTGTGAGGATAAAGTATTTGTAACATGTTTAACGCTGTGCCTGGCACATAGTACATGTTGAATAAATATCTGTTTCTTCCCTTCCTCCTTTACTTCCTTTCTTCCTTCCTTCCTTCCTTCCTTCCTTCCTTCCTTCCTTCCTTCCTTCCTTCCTTCCTTCCTTCTTTCCTTCCTTCCTTCCTTCCTTCCTTCCTTTCTTCCTTCCTTCCTTCCTTCCTTCCTTCCTTCCTTCCTTCCTTCCTTCCTTCCTTCCTTCCTTCCTTCCTTCCTTTCTTTCTTTCTTCTGTGTGAGTGTAAGTCATAGTAACATAGATTTACGCTGGAAGGATGTCTAGAAGTTATTAAATACAAACCATTCATTTTATAGAGATAAAGGGGTACAGAGTGGAGGAAAAACCTGTCTAAGGTCATTGTTGTTTGTCCTTCACTTTGTTTTGTTTTTAGTTTTTACTTTTAGGCAATTGGGGTTAAGTGACTTGCCCAGGGTCACACAGCTAGTAAGTGTCAAGTGTTGGTCTGAGGCCTGATTTGAACGCAAGTTCTCCTGACTTCAGGGCCAGTGCTCTATCCACTGCACCACCCAGCTGCCCCTTGTCCTTCACTTTGAAAGAAGACCAATGATATGGTGATGTCTTGACTTGGGCTTGAATTGGATTTGAGTGAGGTGGAATTGCACGAAGTCATCAGCCTTACACTCTCTTCAGGAGTCATCAAAGTTCAGCGGCAGGATAAAAGTCAGGGTGACTGGTGCTGGCCGGGGATGCAGCGGGTGGCCTTGGTATCTTATACATCTGACCAAGTTCTGAGGACCTGCTTCAGCCACCTCCACGGCCACTGGAACCCCTTCCGCCAACGAAGTCTTCTCATGCTTACATGCTTGGAGTAGACATCCCCCTCACTCATCCGATGGGTTTGAGGCCTGTCAGTTGCCCTCAACCCAGTTTAGCTGTCTGCCAAGTTGGTTTTACTGGGGTGTGGCTACTGCAAACACTACCACTTCTTGGAGTCATAGGTGAGAATTGTGGACCCCGAACCCAGAGAAGCAGCCCTGCAAAGGGATTGGCACAGCCTCACACCAGATAGTTTAGTCCTCCCTGAACATCCTTTACAGCCCAGCCTAAGGTCGGAAGGGTAGTAAATAGCAAAGCTACAATTGTGGTTGAGCCTGTGCTGTTTATCATTTCTACCAGTGATTTAAATAAATACATTGATGCTATTGTCATCAGACTTGTAGGTGACACCAAATTGGTAGGGATAAATAACACAGTGGATGCCAGAGTCAGGATTTGAAAGGATCTTGACAGGCAAGAATTTGTGCTGACTATGACAAGAGGAAATTCAGTAGGAATAAATGTAAAGCCTTGTCCTTGGGTATAAGAAAATATTGATGCCAGTGTAAGATGGGCAGGAGAACACAGGGATTCAGAGTAGTCGTTCTGAAAAAGATCTGATGGTCTGGTGCATTGTGAGCTCAGTGAAAGTCACCAGAATGACAGTGCCCTCTCCCACCCCCAACTCCCTCACCCTCCCTTAAAAGTAAAATCAAGCTAATGCAGCGTTTTTGAGAGCCAGAACTTCCAGGAATTCAGAGGTGATCAGCCTCTGCTCTAGTCACATATTTTTGGCAATATGGTGCTTAGTTCTGGGTCCCATGATTTAAGAAAGACGTTCATTTGGAGTCTCCACAGGAAGGCAACCAAGATGGGGAAAGGTTTTGAGTCCTTTGAAGGCCTCTTGGAGGGACTGGATGTTAAGCCTGTAGAAGAGACTCAGGAGGAGATGGAAACTGTCTTGGAGTATATGAAGGGATATCTCATTAATGAAGGATTAGGCTTGTTCTATTTGAGGCCAGTGAAAGGACCCATGAACAAGGGATGAAAGTTACAAAGAAGCCAATTTCCATTCCATTTTAGGACACACTCCCTAGCAATGACAGCTCTCCCCAAAGGAAATGGGCTGCCCTTGGAAATAGAAGTTATTTTTCTCTTGGAGGTCATCAAAGACTTGCTGGTGACTGTTAGTGTGGAGATTCTTTTCACATCTAAGTTCGATGTGAATGGTCACTGAGGCTCCTTCTAAACTTCAAATGATACAATTCTCAGATTTGTTTTTTCAGGCTTCAAGTACATAGCTTTCCATACCACACTATACTACACTGCTGTGGGAAGTCACTGAATCTCCCCAAACCTGAGTTTCCTTATCTGTAGATGGATGTTAATATTAACATCCTGTCTCCTTCTCAGGGTTGTTGGGAGAGAAAGACTTTTCAGAGGCAGTGTGTCCCAGTGTAGAAAACTCTGGTTCTGAAATCAGTCCAGATTCTCCCTTTGATATTCACTGCTTATGTTGCCTTGGAGGAGTCATTTACATTCTCGCAGCTCCAATTTCCTCGTATGAAAATGAGAAGATTGGATTAGATGGTCCTTCCTTCCAGCTCTACACATGTGATATGATACTAAGAACCTTAAATTGCAATTACTGTTACTGTAATTATCGAGGTTGAGAAGGGGTGAATGCGTCTTGGTAGAAATTCTTGGAAGAGGCTGAGAAGATGATAGGAGGAGAGAAAAGAGGAATTGTAGCTGCCTCACAATTGTGCTTTTCATGAAGCGTGTCATCAGAAGAATGAGGCTGGGAACAGGATACTGAGATGTGTTACCCCTCCCTTGCCACAAATTGCCACTGCTAATCAGGCTGTAGGGAGGGGGAAGGGTATTGGATGGGAGCAGGGCCAGCCCTCCATCAGGAAAGTTACTTCCTATTTTAAGTATTATCAGAGCACTGGAGATTCACTTTCCACTTGACTGTCATTTCTTCCATGGCTTCACCAACCACTTTTGCACCACTGGAGAAATTGTCCTAATTGATGACTGCCTCACCGACATGACCATTCGGGGAAAGTCCATTCACCATGCTATTCACTCTCAGACAATAGTCTGGGCATCTTTTCCATCACTTCATGAATTGCCTTGATGTTAGGCTCCTGCTGGTTTTTCTCTACTCTCCAGTCTTAAAACTATGACCAATGAACAATTCTGTTATAGTAACTGGATGGAACGTGTCATACCCTTCCCTGTGCACTGCTTTGTCTCCCCCACTAGAATGTAAGCTCCCAAAAGTCAAGAACTATCTTTGCTTTCATATTCACATCCTCAGTGCTTAGCATAGTCATTGGTACATAGTAACACCTTAATTAATGCCACTTCATTCATTTGAAATCTATGCATCCTTAATTCAGGGATCTAAAGCAAAGCTTCTGTCATCCATCCTAGTCAAGGCTGACAAGAACATTATGACACAGAACACAGAGTATCAGTTCATCATAGGACCTTAGGATATGGGATGTCAGAGCCAAGTGGATGTTAGAAACTGGATATAGAATGCCAGCTGAAAGCAACCTTAGAAAATCACCAATAAATCAATAAATTAATAAAATTGGGGGGGGGGAAGAAAATCACCGAGCAAAGCAATGTGCAGGAAGCCTTCCCAACTCTCCCTCTGATAGATACCACCAGGTATTTGAGGGCAAATTGAACAAGATAGAGTAAACCCTTTATCTATTCCAACCCATACCCTGCTTAGCTTCCACTGGGGTCTCTCCCCTTCCCTCCAACCTTCCAGACAATGTTTCCTTCCTCTTTTTCCTTCCAGGTTGAATGCTAACCTATTCCCACCCTTGCAATAGGAAAAACAGAACACCTACTACCTTGTTATATTTAGATGACTCTCTCTCATCACAAATGTCATGAGCCTGGATCCTTGAATCCTGCATCTGTGGGATAGACATGGTCACTTGTAAAACTTTACTGAACAGAGAATCATTGGCTACGATGCTTCTATTGGACCACAAAGACTTTAGACCGTCACCCTCTGGGACGCCATCTCCCCCAGTCATTTCTCTCTCCCTTGCTTCTACCTTGCCATGGCATGCTGGGGACCACCAAGCTCTATAACTGAGCCCTCCTCTATGTGTTGCCTTCTTCATCAGAATGTAAGCTCCTTGAGGGCAGAGACGATCTTCCTTTTGTATTTAGAGCCCTAGTGGTGACACATAGCACTTAGCAATTTTTCTTTTCATCCAACAGAGAAGCCACAAAGTCTGAGCTGGATAAGCCTATCTATAGAACATAGAAAGTTAGATTTTCAAGGGATTTTAGACCATAGATCAGATGGTATCAGAGGTGGGAGGGCCCCTAGAATTTGGGATATCAAGCAAGGACAGAATCATTGAACATTGTTCAGATAATGCCAGAGCTGACAGCGACCTTAGACATTATGCAGCTTCTCCCTTCCTTGGGAGATGAGGCCCAGAAAGGTAAAGGGACATGTGAATACACAGCAGGAAAGAGGTTCTTTGATTTGGCAAAGGACTGGATTACTCAGCTCAGGAGTCCTACCACCATCCCTTGACAAGTGCAGTCCCTTTGAGTCCTCTAGGAAGCCCTTGAGATTATTCTGTCCTGTATGTCTTGGACTCTGAATGTTTATAACATAAGTGTGTCTATTCCCTCCCCCTATCCTCCACCAGCATGAATAATTTATTTCTGTTTAATTAAAACAAGCAGACCTTTCCTGGCTTGGGGTCTCATCAGAGGCAGCATCTTTCTTCCCCATTAATAGTCCTGGAAAATTATCTCTGATATGACATCCTAGAGTTGAGAGACCAAGAAGGGAACTGAGGCAGGAGCAGCCTTCATCCAATTGGCCCTGCAGCCCTTCTCTGCCTTCCCCCCACCACAAGGGGCTTCACATCGTAATCACAGCAGCTTAGACTTCCACCTCAGTTTAGAGTTGACAAAGCACTTTTCTTGCAACAAGCTGGGTGGGGAGGGGGGGACAACTATGGAGCTGGAAGTAAGGAAGATCTGATTTCAGTTACTATTGGACAAATAACAAGGACTGTGCTGAGTATCCTTGGAGATGTTGCCACCTCTCTGGACCTGTTTCCTCAGCATCAAAATGAGGAGTTAGACTACATAATTGCCAAGGTTCCTCTCCACTTTTTCATTTTCAAATTTACATTCTACGATTGCTATTTAAACATGATAGTCCTCCCCTCTGAGCCTCAGTTTCCTCATGTGACACATGGGAATAATCATATCAGTAGTGCCTACTATTTTTTTTTTGCTTGTTTCAGTTATATCTGATTCTTCATGATGCCATTTGTAGTTTTCTTGGCAAAGATACTGGAGTGTTTGCTATTTCCTTCTCTAGCCCATTTTACAGATGAGGAACTGAGGCAAACAGCATTAACTAACTTGCCCAGAGTCACACCCAAATAAATGTCTGAGGCTAGATTTGAACTCATGAAGACAAATCTTCTTGATTCCAAGCCCATTACTCTATCCACTGGGCCACCTACCTGCCCTTAGTCCTCTATCACTTGTATTTTTGCCTTGCAACAATCTATTGTTACAGAGAATTCAGTGCTATCTAAGGAAATGACTGGCCCAAAGTCCCACAGTTATATAGGAGGAGAACAATATCCCTCAGTTTCAGACCTTGTGCTCTTGCATCATCTACCATGTACTCTTTCTCATGGCCACCTGCTACTCATGCATGTCTGAAATTCCACCATAAACTCTTGTCCTTTAGCTTAAGGCTTTGATCCATCCCTTTTCCATTGTTGCTAACTGCCCACCCCCACCCCAACCTCCGAAATGGGACACAGATTTCCAATGTCAATATTATCCCAGGTACACTGTATGTCAGAAATCATTGAATACCCTTGTTCCTGCAGACCCTTCCCTGGAATACAGTAAAGCTTCCTATAGAAGATCCATAACCACCCAAAAGAGTTCAGCATAACTATCCACACATGGAAAATAAAGTGGATGAAGAATGACTGCTCTCTAGACTTGGATGGAGCACCCACAGAGCTGGTCCACCAGGATGGATATCTTGGACAGACACTGAGAATGTGTAGAGAGATGGACCCAGAATTGAATGGAAAGAGATGTTTGATTGCCTTGAGGAAATTTGGGGTTCACCTTTGATGACTCCAAGCTTCTTCCTGAAACAAAGGTCTATCTTTGAAACAACAAAATTCTCCCAGTGATGTCTCCTGATTTCTTAGTCACTAGATCCCAGGGATGTCCCTCTTTGGGAAGACTTTGTTGTTCTTTGTTGACACAATTTCTCTCCATTTTCATTCCATGCAACAGCTGTTAATGAACAAGCTATGATGGTCTTCCTTGCGGCCTTTCTGCTTGTATTCACCACCAGCAGGACGCAGCAAAGTGACCAAGTATCTCATGAAACGATGTTTCTTGTTGCCTTTGGACACACAATGAAGACAAGTCAGCCAACTCCTTTATTTGCCTCTCCAGGGAGAACTTGGGAACCATTCTTTCACTTGGCTTTCTTTATGTCTGCGGGCTTAATTTACAGCAGGAATGTCAATATTGATGCAGCTCAATTCCTCTGTAGTATGTCAACCGATTCACTGTTGGACTAAGATTTCACATTTGGAGCACCAACCATTAAATTAATGTTTATAGGTGGTTTGAAATGTGCAGTTCTTAGAACCAATTTTCAGCTACTTTATCTACTTTAACATGGAAGCAAAGGGGGCAGCACAGGGCTAAACACCCCTTTGTATTTTTGTTTTTATCAGTGGTCATAGCAAAGAACTCATAGCAGTGAATATATCAGGGAGACCTGAGTTCTAATTCTGATTCTTACCCTTACTAGCAGTATAACTCTGGGTAATTCACTTAATCTGTGTCTACCCCAGTTTCTTCATCTGCAAAATGGAGATGACAATAGCACCTACTTCTTGGGATTATTGTGACAATAAATAAGATATTCTTTGCTAAGTGCTTAGCACAGTGCCTGGCACATCGTAGGTGCTTAATAAATACTCTTTTCCTCAAGTGGCAAACTTGCTGGTGATAAGCCTTTCTCTCCTTAGTTGGGTTGATCCTTGAAGATCAGACATGATCTGCACCTGGGACTGTCTACCAAGACGTTCTAATTTCGGAAGAATGGTCCCCAGAGACTCAGCTTCCAAAGCCTTTCCAACTGCAGGGTCACCTTCCCACCACCAGGAGGCGTCAGAGGTGGATTTTTGTGGACTTCCTGGGTGTTGCCTCTATTGAAGCCATCCATCACAACAGCTATTATTATTGTTGCTTTGGAGGGGGAGGGCATGGGGAGGAGACAGGATTGGAATGTTGCACCGTGAACAGTCCATTCAAACTGGCAGATGTCTTCATTCTAGCTGTACACTCCTCTCCCTTTGCTTTGTCAAGTTATTTTTCTGAAGTAAGAATAAAATTTTTCATTTGCCTTTAATAAATTTCATTTTATTACTTTCAAATCATCATTCTCTCCTTCTGATATCTTTTATGGCTTGTCACTTCACCATGCAGCATGTTAGTTACTTCTCCCAGCTTTACGAAAACAGCAGATTGGATAAGCATCCCATTGGTGCTTTTAAGTCAAGGATAAAGACGTTAAATAAGCATAATTAGCACTTACCTAGTGCTTTGATGTTTGCAAAGTGTTGCATATATGTCGTCTCATTGGAGCTCCACAACAACAATGTGAGGTAATTACTCATTTTGCAGATGAGGAAACTGAGGCAGAGACTGATAAAATGACTTGCCCAGGGCAACATAATTAGTAAATATCTAAAGCAAAATTTTCACTAGTGTCTTTCTGACTCCAGACACTATCTAGCTGCCTTCGGGGAAAATTTGTTTGTTGATTGAATGATGGTGAATAGGACTGGGGAAGCAGAGGTCTCTCAGAAATTCGTTCAGGTTTTCCTATTATTTACATCACGCAGTGAAGACTCTGAGTCTTAGCCATTGACTGCTTCTGAATCTGCCTAACTTGTTGTCAACCTACATCCCTCATTGTTTCACATAAGAACAGCATGAGAGACTCTATTTCATGCTTTGCTGAAACCCAGATTCATTTTATCTTACAGTATAGTAATCCTGCCAAAAAAAAAAAAAAAGAAAAAAAAGAGGAAATTAGGTTAGATCTGGAATGACCTCTTTTTGACTCACCCATGCTGGATCTTCTTCATCACTGCTTCCCTTTATAATTATTTTCAATTCATCCTGTTAATAGGGTATTGTAGTGCTTGCCAGTAATCACAGTCTACATCAGCAGTCTATAACAAGAAGACTTCATTGTCTTTCCCTAGGAAAAAAAAATCAGGCTATTTTCCTTTCTCTGGGCCAGGCCCCAATTTCAGAGATCTTCCCAAGACTGCCTGACAGCAGAGGCTGGCCAATAACATCCAGCAGTTCTTTCATTAACCTGGGATGGAGTCCATCTGGATCTGGTGACCTGAAATCATTGAAGGCAGTTAAGTGGCCTCTTGCCATGTTCTGTCATAATGGGCTCCAATTCCACGATAACACATTTGGTTCTATCTTTCCCAGTCAGAGAACATTTGCCTTCACAGAAAAAAAGGGGGAATGAAAATGCGACTTTAGTAGGCTTTCTACCTGCACTCATCGTCATCAGCCCTTGACTGCTTTGCACTTAATACCATCCTCCCTGGCGGTACAATTAATTGGATCTATGTCTCCAGTCCTCAAGATCTCATAATACCTTCAGAGAAGGGACTGATCACTCTTCCTTTTGACATCCCTAGCTCCTAGGACCTTGAACAGAGTAGCTATCTTATACAAGTTTGCCAATTGAACAAGAATCATACAGTGCAGAAGTTAGGGGCAAGCAGCATTTCCCTCCACATAAGAATGAACACCGTTAAAGTGGTTCACCAATGGAAAGGGCTACCTCTTTATGTAGTGAACTTCCCATCATTATCGATGTTTGAGCATAGACTGGGACACCTTTTGTCAGACATGTGAAAGAAGACAATATTGCTCGGGTACAAGTTGACCCACGTGGTTCTGGACTCCGTTCCAGCTCAGAGATTCTGTGATATGTCTTCTACACGAGTGGGAAGGGCAAGGGTGATGTTCTTAATGTGAATCTTACCACGATATGTTAGCTGGTATCCTCTGGGGCTTCAGCTGCTAAGATAATAGATAGCAGGTCACATTTCCTCTGGCCTCTTTCCCTTCTTCCTCTTCTTTCACCAACTACCAAAGATGCCCATACCTGAAATCTTTCCATTCTCGTGGGTGTTGTGCTCCTGCCCCTAAGTGCTAAGGGATTTATAAGGCATATTTATAAGGTAAGGAAAACTCTTTAGATCACTTAATGCCAAAGCTGGGAAGGAGTTAGATTAAGGAATGTCAGAGTGAGAAGGACTTTAGCACACAAAAAGGGGGACCTGGGAGGGACACTAGAACTGGGAACATCTCAGTGAGAAGGGGCCTTAGAACAGAGAAGTCAGAGCTGGAAAGGCATTAGAACAGGGAGTATCAAAGCTGGGAAGGAGCTTAGAATAGGGAACATCAGAGTTGGAAGAGAGAATGTCCAAAAGCTAGGGGCTTTAGAATATAGAATATAGAATATTTGAACAAGAAATTACCTTAGCAATTGAGGAGACCTGAGTTCACACTTTCCAGATGAAGAGATAAACTAAAGAGTGAAACAAGGAATAATTAAGTGACGGAGAGTGGTCTAGAACTGAGATCTCCCCATTTCCAGTGCATGCAAGGTTATAGCCCACTTGGTTCCAGGGCCTCCAGGACAATTAGGGGCTCAGAACCAAGCATCATCTTCCATAGTTCTGTCGGGCTACTTACTATTGGAACCCATCCCTGGCTATATCACATCATTCAGGCCTCAATCATTCAAGGGCCTGGCATTGTTGTGAGTTCTCAGAAGGCTTGGGCAGTCTCCTTTTGGGTTGCACATACATACCATTAAAAAATCACAGCAGAGCCACAACGCCATGAAGACATGGTGAATTCATAGCCTGCAGACTGGAAGACAATCTCTACACAATCTGCTTTGGTTCTCGGACTTTGGGGCTGAAAGATTTATCAGCTACATTTTTCTGGGGAGCTGTCTTGTGAATTATTGTGCAATTAAGATGCTAATGACTGTTTATAGAACCTTCTCCATCCAACAGCTTTCTGAATAACAAGAAATGTCCCTTTTCTTATGGGCTGAGAATAGCATCGAAGGCAGAATCCTTCATTAAATCAATGTGTTTAGATTGTAGGGGTTTTTTTTCCTTTACTGAAAAGGAATTCTCTGATGCTCATTATTTTCTGCTATTGTGTGAATGCATCCTCATGCATTTTTCTCCTCCCAGCCCCAATTTCCTTTGTGTAGACAGAGAAACACCTTAATTCCTTCTCAGTGCCTAGGATTCCCTTGGAGAATCACTACTTAATCACCATCTTTAATAAAAAGAAAGGCATGGGGGCCACATTCAGAAAAGCCTCCCTTGGACTTGTAAGGCAATGGAAACATTTTACCAGGCAACACCACCAGCCACTCCAGAGGGCCAACTTTTGGTACCGTCTCTCCTGCCGCCACTAGTGGTCAAAAGTCACTGAAATCACAGAGGGTGAAGCTGACAGGGACCTTGGGTCACAGAACATGGGATGGAGACTGGCAAGAGCTGAAAAGCACCTTTCATTTTACAAGTGGGGAAACTAAGGCTCCAAGGGGTTAAAATGACTGTCCCAAAGTCACAACAAGTTAGTGGAGGACTATGGACTATATCTTAGAGGGTGATCAGGATGACAAGGGGTCCAGAAGAGAGGCCACATGAAGGTTGTCCAAAGGAGATATTTAGATTGGGATAAAGGAGACAAATATTAGCAGGACTATGAGAAGGAGGAGAGATAAGAGTCTTCCTCCATGACTCCTGAGGGCAGCAAATGGGAAGAAGTTGCAAATAGACCAATTTAGGTTTGGTGTCAGGAAAAAAGAATCCCAGAGTGCAATGGGCTGAGTCATGGGTAGTGATCAGTCCCTCACTGCAAGTATTTAAGCAGAGACTGGAATCATTTCAGGAAATGTTGAAGGCATGGGTTGGGAAAACAAAAACCACCACCACCACCACCACCTTTCAAAAGGAAAGCTTCCTCACTACCAATACCTTTTTCTTACCATTGTACCACGGAAAATGAAGTTTTATATATTTTTTTCTTTATAGCCTAGAAAGCAAATGTATTGCTAAGAGAGGACTGGATTCCCATCTTTATTTTTTTTTCAGTCTTCCTCTTGCCTATTACTTTTCTGTTCTCCTTCCCCACCCCTCCCAAGCTGCTACCTGCTTTGAGAATCCTAGCTTCCATTTTCCAAGTTCCCTCAAGTCTCACAGCTTGTGTATCCTCCCATCTGCCTCTGTCTCTTACAAGGATGATCAGCCCTAGACCCACGGCTCCCCCAAATGAATCTGTAACAGGGTCTGGGATCTCTGGGTACTGTGTTCATAAGCCTACCAGTGCCTACCAAGCAAGATTTTATTAAGTTCTTTCTCTATACCAGGCACTTCAATGCCCAAAAAGAAATAGGCTTCTGAACATGGCCTCTTCTCAGGCATGATCAGTAAAGTCCAAGATCCAGCAAAAGACACCTTACAATCTCCAGACGTGTAATCATCCGGGTCTATCCTTCTCTGGATGAAGAAGAAAGACAATCTTTTTTCTTGGGGTACTTACATTCAAAAGGAAGACAACACACAAAAAAGGAGCTGAAAATGGGGTTGGGGTAAGAGAAGGAGGGTATCTGGGCCAGAGGCAGGGAAAAGAAAATAGGGCTGAGATGAGTGTCCTCAATGAAGTTGTTTCTGCAGCATAGCAGGGAGAGTCAAGAATGCAACGTGGAGAGGAATGAGACAGAATGCAAATGAACAGGATTCTGTTGGGAATGCATGTCCATGAGCCAAGTTTTCTCTTCTCCAGGTACAGCATCTTTGCTTTTCTTTTCTGTTCCTCATGACACAATGTCCACTCCCTTCACCATCCTGTCTGCCCCCCTGGATGTTTTCTGTGTGTCCTGTGCCAGTGAGGTGCCAACTATGACCTCGGGATCATTGGAGCAGAGGACCATTTCTCAGGATGCTCCGAGGAATTCCTGCTTCAGGTAAAAATGGGATTAGTTGCCCTCTGAGGACCTGAAACAGCCATTTGGAGAGTCTATGATGCCCTGAGAGTTATTATCACTATTAGACTCATGCAGGAGGCCATTTGGTGCTGGGAAAGCAATGCATTTGGAGTCAGAGGAAGTGAGTTGAAATCCCAGTTGTGCTACTAATTTATCTGTTTGGCTTAGGGTAAGCTGTTTCATTTGTCTCTTTGGACCTTCATTTCCTCATCTGCACAATGAAAGTATTAGGCCCAGTGAATGATCCCTAAGGTTCCTTCCTGCTCCATCTCAAATATGAAAGTACAATGATACCAATTGTTGTCCTTGGGGACAGAAATTATACTAATTGTCATTAAATGACCCAGAACCAGAACTTCAGAACCTGCCCAGCTGATTACTCATTGTGGTGCTGAATTCAGCTGCTTTTTCACAAGCTCCCAACAATCCATTACTAGCACCTCATAACAATGGCAGGGATGCCTTTCCTCTAGGAACATTCTGGAGGAAACTTCAGGGGCTCTGTGACAGATCATCAGTGGCTAGCCAAGCACACTGAGTCGGAAGATATTTAATCCTGAATGCTAATAGAATTCAGTGCTCATTATTCACAAGCTGGCACAGAATCCAGCCCAGGGTCCTTAATAAGAGCGTGTTTACACCATGTAGTGAGATGAACAGCACCTATTTCTGACCTGAATGCTCAGAGAAGGTTGGGGCAGGTAATGTTCAACATCTTACTAATTTGATTTAGAAAGATGGTTATATCATGGCCAATGAGATTAGCTAGAGAGCTTGGATGGGAATGAATAAAAGGGTCTTCCTTCAACTATAAAAATCATGTTCCCCACCCTCCATTGGAAGCACACATGGCCTGAGTTATTTAGAAATGGCATCTTATTGACTTCTTCCCCCAATATCAGAACCCAAAGTCTGCTATGGCATTAGAGACCTCCACAGTCTGGTTCTACTCTCCCTTTCTAGCCTCATTTCCTTTGCATTTGCTCTTCAGTGCTGCCAAAGTCTCCATTTGCCATGTCTTCAGTATGTGTTGTCATTTCCCACCTTTGTGCCTTTGCTCATTCCCCTCCCCACCCTCCATGCTTCAATTTAATACGATCAATGTTTATTAAGGACCTGCTATCAATCAATAAGCATTTATTAATCACCAATTGTACCCTGTAATTCCTAAAAGTATTCCTAAATTCCAAATTCTTCAAGGTAGTAAAACAAAACAAAACCATTCCTAGCCCAGCAGTCAGAACAAAGAACACTTGGCCAAAGTTCCTCGTATTGCTCAATGGTCCAGCTAAACTGGCCTGCTTCCAGTTATCCCACCTCCATAACTTTGCTCACGCTGTCCTCCATACCTGGAACATTTTCCCTTCTCCTGGCCACCTCTTGGAACCCCTAATTCTTTTCTGAAGCTCAGTTCCAAGGTTACCTCCTACCTGATGAGTTTTTATGTTTTACTTGGTGATAGATTATCCCCCCATATTCTCCCACCCATCACCCAGTATTTCCTTTGTTTATATGCTGTCTTTAATTTTCTGGGAATACAATGTATCCCCACAATAGTAATTAGATCCAGAGAAATGAAATATTAATGAACATCTTTTTTACCCACTATTATTCCCCCTACAGTGTCTAGCACTGTGCTGTGTACATCAAAGGTACTCAACAGAGGCTGCTGGGTTGATGACAAAATGTCAGCCCCCAACTTCCACATTTCTCTAGAGCTTTACAAATTTTACCTTTACAAATGTTAATTAGTGTTACAAAGCTTTTCCATATCCACGACCTCACTGAATCCTCACATTAAAAAAAAAATCTGGCATTGAGTCACAATTTATTACTTTATAACTTCCATCTACTTACTGCCTCTGCCCTCGGGAACCAAGCAGAAGACTAGTACCCCCTCCACGTGACAGCCTTTCACATACTAAAGACAGCTCTCGTGCTTGCATTAAGCCATCTCTTCTCAGGTCCACTAACCATTCTTTTGTGACTTAGTCTTCAGGCCCCTCACAACCTTTGTTACCCTTCTCAGGATAAATTCCAGGCTGTCAACATCCTTCCTAACATGCCCAGGGAATTACTATGTATTCCAAAGTTTCAAATATTCCTGTGCTTGAGTGACATCTGCCTTAATAGTAAAATAACATGATTTACATCTTAGGGATAAGTGATAAGCAGTCATCAGCTGTTCACTCATTAAAAAAGGCTGCTGCCTGCCATGCATCAGAAGTGTTATAAGCGCCCACTAAACTTTGTGTGGCATGATCCATAAAGGTGACAATGTGAAGACTCTGGGTACAGGGACATCTAGCCCTGAACAGTTTCCAGAATGGGAGACCTCAATAAAGCTCCCTGTGATTTCTAAAGATTCGACCTGCAGCAGATGTCATCCTGGCGTATTAAAAATGTGCAATGTCCTCCAGAGTCACTGCCCAAATTTGTACAGGAATTGTTGGGTTGCAGTCATCAGAAGACACCTGACTACTTCTTTCCTCAGGGTTCTAGGGGTAATACTTGTCACACATGAGCACCTACCAGTGTATTTATCACTGATTATCAGCCAATAGACTAATTTATCTTTTACAAAGGATATTTGCTAAGAAGACATATTAAGGATAATTGTCAGTCAATAAACATTTACCAAGGATCTACTATGTTTTAGATACTGTGCTAAGCATTAGGGATAGAAAAGAGTCAAAAAAAATAGTGCTTGCTTTCAAAGAGCTCACAAATCAATGGGAGAGGAAACAACTAGAAAACAAATGTGTACAAACATGCTAAAGACATACTAAAGAGGAAATAATTAACAGACAGAAGAATTAAGAGGGGTTGGGAAAGACTTTCTCTAAAAGTTAGGATTTTAATTGAAACTTAAAGGAAGACAATAGCTGGAGATGAGGAAGAAGAGCATTCCAGGCATGGGGGATATCCAAAGAAAATACTTGAAGCCTAGAGACAGAGTGTGGTGGGGGTAGAACAGCTAGGAAGCCAGTTTTACTGGATCAAAAATTATGTGGTAAAGAGTAAGGTGTAAGGATACTAGAAAGGTGAGATGGGACTAGGTTATAAAGGACTTTGAACACCAAACAGAAGATTTTGTATTAAATCCTGGAGTTGATAGGGTACCACTTTCATTTATTGAGGAGGGGTATGACATAGTGAGACCTGAAAATCCCTTTAGTGACTGAACGGAGGGTAGATAGGAATGGGGAAAGATTTGAGGCAGGCAGACTCACAATAGCTATTGCAATAGTCCAGGTATGAGGTGAGGAGATCCTGTACCAGGGTGGAGTCAATGTCAGAGGGGAGAAGGGGACATTTCCAAGAGATGTTGAAAAGGTGAAAATGAAAGGCCTTGGAAACAGCTTGTATATGGGAGGTAGGGTAAAAGATAATGAGTAGGCAAGGATGACTCCTAGGTTGTGAACTGGAGGGACTGGGAGGATGGTTTTGCCTTCTGCACTAACAGGGAAGACAAGAAAAGGGGGAAGGTTTAGGAGAAAAATAGTGAATTGAATTTTGGCCATGTTGAGCTTAATATATCTACAGGACACCTAGTTTGAGATGTCTGAAAGGCTGTTGGAGATGAGATATTGAAAAATATAAAATTGGTATATTTACACAATTAATAATTGGTACAAAACATTACCCATCAACCACATTCTCTTCTTTTGCCCACAAAATCCTGGGGAAAGTAGTGAAAATACATTGAAAGTGCAATGGTAGTGAATTGCACGTGCATGGGTCATGGCAAAGGAGGTGACTCACAACTCCAGCTTACTGGGAACTCTTTTTGAGTTCATAATCAACATTCTTCCCTGGTGTAAGAGACTGGGCTCTTTGAAGCTGCTTTCTCCTTTGGGTGGCGAGCCGTCTCCTCCCATCCATAGCCGTGTTTGTTCACGTTTGTCTATGTCGTGTCTCTCTGTATAGCTTCTCCTTTCTCTGGTGGCCACCTATCTGCCCTCAATGTGTCTCTCTGCTGGATGATTGGTCTCCTACCAGCCCCTTCTCTCTGATGACATAGGTAATGGGGAGGAGAAAAGGGGATTTCTCTCTGGGCTTGTTCTCTACTTTCCATTCCCATCCTGGCTTCAGATACAGGCCCAAGCATCTGCCTCTTTAAGGAGGTTCTGAGTCTAGAATCATTCACTACTCAATTGTTTTTTTCCTGAACTGAATTCACCAACAGATTAATTGTTCTCTTTATGTGTAGTTCAACAGGTGTTGACTTGATGTTCTGACACACTCACAAGACACTGCTTGTGTGGCATCCAGTTACCAATTATCCAACCACCAAAATCCTAGGAGCATTTCAGATTGATTTAGGGCATGTCCACATATTGTGGGGAGGTCATAGGAAAATTCCTCAATACATACTTTACTCTGGTAATTGGTTAGTTAACCAGCACAAATGCCCCTAAAACACAAAAAAGTTTTAGCCTCCAGGCTTCAGTCTAGATTATTTCCCGGCCTTCCATAGGTACCATATTTCTTCAATTTCTCATCCTCCTCACATCAACAAGAGACTACAAAGGTTTTTAAAGTACATATAATCTCTTGTTAACTCTGCTGTCACCCTCCTGATACCACTTTCATCATGTCATAACCCTGCTCAAGGGCCCACAGGTTTTCCTATTATAAAAAGTGATCTCTTTTGCCTCTAATTTCCTCATAGCACCTATCTCAATTTCTTCCTTGCCCTTATAACATTGTCTCCTGCATTGTACCTGCTTGTGCACATTTCACGTCCCTGTATTAGATTGGTAGCTTCCTGAGGGTGGGAACTGTTTTACTTTTCGTCTTTGCAGTCTGAGTAGGGAGAATCATTATGCCTCACATACAGTAGCCATTTGATGAACTAAATGTCAAGTGGAAACTCATTCACTTGACTTTCCAAGCCCTACCCCAAAAGTTAAGCTCATCCAAGGCTTCCAATGTTGTCGATCACATTGATATGGCCAAGGGTTAGGATTAACCCTCAATTCATGCTGACTAGACTAACCCCAAATCCATGCTCTCAATAAACCATGAAGCCTGGAATCATTGGACTCCCCTGATCTTCAGCTTCCTTATCTAGAAAAGGAAGCAATTGGACCAGGTGACATAAAATCTCCTAGCTTGGAAAGACTAGGCACAGAGCACAAACAGCCCTATCCCTGTTTTAGAGATTGAGAAACTGATATTCAAAGAGATGCTGCTTTGCTCTGCCTCAAGCAGCTAGTTAAGAGTCAGAGGCAGGCTTCCTCAGGACTTCTCCCTCTGAATTGAGCCTTCTTTCCATTAGGCTTCCCTAGGTTTCATCTTTAAGTCATCCCCAGCATGCCTCCCATTTTGGCCAAGTTACTCTCCTAATGGTCCCACACACACACCATCCTTTTTCCCCACCTCCTCTCCTTTGGTCATACTGTTCTTTCCCATTCACCCATCCCTGCCCTCTCTGCTCTTCCAGATCCCGCCCAGCTTTATTTGAATAAAGGCATACAGCTTTTCGTGAGTGTTCTTATTCCTCGCTCAAAATCTGGTCTCTTCCTGTAGTTCTTGAGCAATTTAGCTTTAATGACTCTTCTATGAGGTCACATAATTGGCCCTTATCTCTCCACCTAGACTCTAGGACTTCTGAGGGTGGGGAGCAAGTCTTTGGCCGCCTCTGGGTCTCCTCCCTCAGGCTGGGCACACAGTTTGTGCTTGATAAACAATTTTGCACTAACTGGCTAATTAATTCACTCCTCCTTAAAAGTGTGTGTGTGTGTGTGTGCATGTGTGTGTGTGTGTGTGCGTGTGTGTGTGTATGTGTGTGTGTGCATGTGTGTGTGCGTGTGTGTGTGTGTACGTGCGTGTGTGTATGTGCGTGTGTGTGTGTGTGTGTGTGTGTGTGTGTGTGCGCGCGTGTGTGTGTGTGATGGCAGAATCTTGTAAAAGGAAGTTAGATGGAGGTAACCTGTTATGTTGCCTGAGGTGCTGGCGTTCCACCTGATGCTCCAGCAGGCTCACTGTCCAACAGCAGTGGAGGGATTCCAAACATCTAGTGATGAGTGCCTCCTCTCGTTCCGGCCGAATGGCCAGAACTCAGCATTGAGGTTCCTAAAGGATCCATGAACATATATGTAGAAATTTTCAAATGCTGGAAATGTTTTTGCTTCTATCCATTCCTACCACAGGAAGCAACTTTAATATTGTAGCAAATCTGTAGGTCTTGATGGGGGCATTCCCCCTGCTTTTAGAGATTACAGAGCTGAGGTAGAAAGGGACCTCAGAAGCCACATAGTCTAATACTCTCATTTTACAGAGGAGGAAACTGAGGCCCAGGAAGTTCAAGTGACTTGTCTGAGGACATAGGACATAGAACGTAGGACAAGAGAGTAGTAAGAGCTAGGTTGTTAGACCTAGAACTAGAAAAGGTCTCCTATTTGGTCCAGTTCTACCCCCATGTTATAGAGACCCAGGGAAGTGAAGTTATGGAACCATAGGATCCTCTGTTTAAAACAGAGAGACCCAAGAAGCCATCTAACTCAATCCCGTAATTTTGCAGAGGAGGAAACTTGGACACGGAGAGTTTAAGCGACTTGCTCAAGGTTATACAGAGAGTTGGATCATAGGATCATAAAGTTAGAGCTAAGAGACTTCAGAGTACATTGATTCTTTTATTTTTAGTTTTTAGGCAATTGGGGTTAAGTGACTTGCCCAGGGTCACACAGCTAGTAAGTGTTATGTGTCTGAGGCTGGATTTGAACTCAGGTCCACCTGACTTCAGGGCCAGTGCTCTATCCACTGCACCACCTAGCTGCCCCAGATACATGGATTCTAGTGCTAGTCCCCCACCCCATTGTGCAGAGAGAAAACTAAGGCACCGAGAAGTTGAATAGAACCATAGAACTATAGACAGAGAGTTGGGAGAGACCTTGATAGCCTTCTAATACAGTACTGTCATATGACAGATGATGAGACTGAGGCACAATGGGGTGAACTGATTTGTCCCAGATCACATGGTAGAACGTGGCAGAGCCAACATTCAAACCCCGATCACCAGACATAGGAGTCCAATGTTTCTTTTTCCACACTACCTGCTGCTTTCTCATTCTGTGAAACTTTTGTCCACACAATTCAGTAAATCCTCCACAAAATGTTGTTCAACCCAACACATGTCTTTGGCACTTGGAATGTGAAATTCCATGTCTCTGCATGAATCCTTGAGCTGCCTATCTGTTCTCCCTTTTACTGGCTGCCTGTTCAGTCTACCCTGTCTTTCAATTATATGTTTGATCGTTTCTTGCGCCGCCTCTCATATAGTCAATTCAGCACTGGCAAATGGAGAAGTCTTTTTACTGGTTTCTCATGTCTCTCCTCAGCCTATCGTTTACCTGTACCTGCAGTTCCTCTGATCTCATGGCCATCCACAATTTGGAGCAAGAAGGACCATTGCATGATGTTCAAAAGATGAATTTTGGCAGCGACGAGCAACTCAGACCTTCAAAAATGCCTCTCAATTTCCCCAATGTGATGCAACCTGCTCTCCTTCTCTTCAGCTCCAGTCCAGCCCATTGTCCATCTGCAGGGTCTATTTGAAATCTGTGGGCTGATGGATTGACTCAATGGATGGAGGCCTTTCTAACTGGGCCATTTGCGTTCTTCCCCCACTTGTTTTTTTTTTTTTTTCCCTTTGTGGATGGCTTGTCTGATCTCTTTCAGTGACCATTATTTCCATTGCAAATAAGCCTGTCAAGGTCTGGAATTTATACAATTAGAGCAATGTTACATAATTAATTCACTTCGATTTTATTATATTAAAGGTATAGGACTCTGTGATAGGTCCTGTACACTATTTTCCATCACGTGAACCAAGGACTGAGTTTTTGTGAGGCACCTACAAATCCATATATTGTCATTTTAGTTTCTGTTTATCTTTAACAAAATAGTCAGTGAGGCTGCTTCAATTAATGAGCAAATGTACCTTATATAGAATGAAAAATGAATATGTTTCATACATATATGCATTGCTATTTTTCAAATATGTGTAACTATCATTGTGATTAATGAAATACAATTTCATTTAAAAGCATTACTGAATTCATGCTTACTGTTTGTCATTGCATATTTTCTCAATGAATAGTGTAACTAATATCATGTCTGTGATTTTTTTTTTTGATGTTAAAAAGTGGCCCTCATCATCCCTAGATAAGGTTAGTAACAGTTGATATATAGGGAAAAAAAACCTTAGGAAGTCCAGGTCCTAAGAGCTGCTCTCAACAAGGTGCCAAGGCTGAGAGATGAGAGGTACCCTTACTAGAGCTGTCCCTGATACCTCATTGTGGTCATGGTTGTGGCGGTATGGTGCTGCCGTCTCAAAGACTTCCCAGATTGTTTTTATCCCTGTCTGAACTCTCTTTCACTGTCTTATATATACACACACCCACACACAATACAGATAGTACATATATAGGTATACATAAATAGACACACTGAGATTTATACATGTGTATATGTATGGGTCTATCTGTGTATATATACATATAAAACTTTCACTCACACTTTCCCCCTTTTTTTTCCTCATTCTCCATCAACTTATCTAATCCTTCCCTTGTCCTTTCCCTTCCCCAACAGTTCATCACTGGCCCTGGCCCTTTTCCAGGAGAATTGTCAGATCTCTGCTTCAGACTCCCTAGCTTCCTTCAAAGACAGAATTCAGCACTACTTCCAAAAGGAGACCTGATTTCTCTCCCATCCCCTCAGTTGTGATGTTCTCTCCCTTTTGGAATGTTTGTATTGATTTAATTTACTTGTATGCATGCTGTTGTATTCTTGCAGCAGAATGCAAGTGCCTTCTCAGAAGGGAATGTCCTCATGTCTTTCTGCCGGTCTGCCTATCGTTGTCTATCTGTTTCTCTGCTTGCCTGCCTCCCTGCCTATCCCTCTATCTATCTCCCTGTCCACTTCCCTGTGCCTGCCTCCCTGTCTGCCTCTCTGTCTGCCTGTGTGTTTGTCTCTCTGCCTACCTTTCTGCCTATCCCTCTGTCTACCTCCCCGTGCCTGCCTCCCTGTCCTCCTCTCTGTCTACCTGTCTGTCTGTCTGTCTCTGTCTCTCTGCCCACCTCCCTGCCTATCCCTCTCTCTACCTCCCTATCCACCTCTCTGCCGGCTTGCCTTCCTGCCCATCTCTCTGTCTGTTTGTTCTTGTTTCTTTGCTTTTTGTGTCTGTGTCCTCAGTATACATGCATGGCACAAATTGTTAAATGGAATTGGCCTTAGACACTCAGAGAATTTTCTGCATTGGAGGAGGGACCCTCTCCCCCAATTGATCAACCAATCAATCAACAGCAAGTATTTAGTAAGCTCCTGCTGTTGCCAGATGCAGTGCTAGGAAAGTACCATTCAGTGAAATATAGGAAATACTCATTATGCAAATGAGTATTTCAAGGGGGCAGAAGTAGGAGGGGATTCTAGGAGTAAGCTGTCACTTCTGGCTGGGGGTGTTATGAGCTGTCCTAGAGAGAAGGGCAAGTGAACTTTCCATATGAGCTTGACCTGGTCATTTTTCTTGAAGCAACTTTCTCCTTTCCTTAAGAAACTTTTTCATTTAAAAATCTATCCTGACTATAAGAGTCAGCAGGAAAGAAAAAATAGAGAGACAGACCAAGATAAATAGGCTTATTGCTGATAAGTAGAATGTTCTAAAATAGACAAATATTATCCATGCTTTCCAAAATTTACAATTAATTGCCATTTTTGTACTGCTGAAGTTGTCAAAGAATTTGATTACTATTCTCCATTATACACTTTGCAAATCATAAGGAAAGTACAAGTGACATTTCTGATTGCTCATCTAAGAATCTGCTTTCCAAAATGGATACTGGAGACAAAAAGAAGTGAGGTGGATAACGATATTTCATCTCACAATGTTGAGCAACCATCGTGGAATTAATTACCAGCATGCAGTGTGGGCGGGTTTCCAAAGGAACCTTGCATCAGAGGTCACAGACATCGTCCCTTTCCTTCTGTTGGCCTCAATGGGCCAGTCTTCCTTCATTTCTACTGCAATTAGAGCAAAAGGATATTTCTACATTAACTAAGAGAAGTGAAGAACTTGGAAGAAAATCTAACAGAAGATGGATGCACTGTGAGCAAGGACTGGCTTGGCCATTACATTTGTCTAAGTGTTTTGTTGTTGTTATTGTTTGTGGAATCAAAAGCCTCAAAATACATGTATTACATACAACATGTATGCGTGTGTGTAATGCATACATGCATATATGTTTAATGCACATATACACATGTGAAATCAATATGGATGCATATGTTTGTGTACAGTTCAAAGAGAATGCAACTTTTGTTCTCAGAGCAAGTTGTGGGGGAGAAATTGTGGGATGATGGCAAACTCATAATTATGGAGAGTATCATCTATGCAACATCCTTTCTGGTCAATAAGAGCAAATACAATGGGATTGAGCTGAAATTCAATAAAGGAACATTTGTTAAGCATATGAGGGACCCCAGTCCCAGTGTGGGAAATACAAAGATGGACTAGGAAACAGACCTTGCCCTCTAAGAGCTTATAATCTAGTGGTGGAGTGAGGCAATAAGATATGGGCTGCACAAGTAACTGGAATGCCCATTAGAAAATGACAGGTACAGAGGAGCATTAAAAAGTGTGATAATAAAGTGGACAAGCCAGTTGGTAGGGCTCATGGCAGCCTTCCTGGAGGAGGTGATGTCTAAGTGGGTTTCAAAGGGCTGGGAAGAATATGGAAAGATGGAAAGGTGAGTATTTTGTATGTGTGTTGGGGTGGCAGGGGAATCTATTCTGCCAGTGAAGAATTAGAGTTTGGAGAAGGTAGTTACTAAGTGGTAGGCTTCAGTCATTGCAGAAACTTGGAAGGAGAAGAAAGTAAAACAAGGTGTATCCATGACAACCAGGCCAGGCTAAGAGGCCAGGGAGGGTCCTATTAGAGGACTTTGGCTAACTTCCTAGCCATAGGGGTTTGTGGTATCTTAACAACAGATGCAAGGATAATTGGTCCTTTTGCAATATTCACCCTCTCAGTTATTATCATGCATTCAATAAACAGGTCATTGATTGACAGCTCTGTGCCACACCCTGTGTCAGGGGATTTCCAAGGTCACCCCTGGTTTGGGGGATTTGGGAAGACTGCATGGAAGAGGTATCCTTCACTGTGGGCCTTAAAGAAGGAGGGGAGGAAAAGGGAGGGAGTTTCAAGAAGAGGAGAAAAAGGGGGAAGGAAAGAAGACAAATTTTCATTAATAAAAAAAATTAATGTTAAAAAAAAGAGGAAAGTGGAAATATAAGAGCAGATGCCTAAAGCAGAAGAGTATGGAGCATGTCTGGGGAAGAGTGAGCATTTCCTTTCTGTGCAAGTATAGAGTTCTTGAAGAAGAGTAACAGGAGCTAAGGTTACCCCAATAAGGTGGGTTGGAGCCAGGTCTCAGGCTGAGGACAGTCAAATTCAGCAATGCTTCATTCTCCCACAACAATCTTGATATTAAAGTCATTTAAAAAACATTTACTTTATTTTAAATTTAAGAATACTAGTTTAAGAATTCCTCTCCAAGCTTAAGGCTATTACAGAGAATGAAGTATTTCTGAAAAATACAAACAAACCCAGAAGGTCTTCAACAAGGAAACAAAGAAGGGAAAAAATCTGAGAAGGGAGAGATGCCAGATCTTTGTCAGAAGGAAGGTGAGAGAAATGCAGTCAGCAAGCACTTCTGAAGGACTTTCTTTGTGCCAGAGATCTATGCTAACTGACAGGGACACAAAGTAAGGCAAAACCCCCATGCCTGCCTTTGGGAAGCTTACACTTTAAAGGGGGAGATAATGTGCAAATCTCTATGTACCTACAAGATACATAGAGAGGAAATGGAGGGTGAGCTCAGAGGGGAAGACACTAGTAGTTGTTGGTGGGGAGTAAAGAACCTCTAAACATTTGAATTAGGAAACATGGGTTTCATTCCAAAGAGTAGAGAGCTATTCATTGATGAGAAAGGAACTTCATATAGCCCAGAGAAGGATGCTATGATTCCACAGGTACTTTTATGTGAGAGACCATCCATAAAAGGTCAGAGAGAGAAAAACAGAGTAATGGTGGTGACAGTGCCCTGACACAAATTTTTGTCAGCCTAATAATAAGAGAGACATTTGTTATCTCCCAAAGGCTCATATTTAAGATGTGACAGAGAACTCAAAATTTGTCACATTCAGTGGCATTCTACACTGGCGCTAATGATACTGCCAGGAGGAGCCTATAAAGTATTCTTAAAATTTATGTATAATCTTGGGCAGGACACTGAAGACTTTAGGGGAACCAGAGCTGGAGGTATTTCCATCACTGCTGTCAATTGAAGGCAGGGGGTTCAGAAGTAAAAGTGAGATCTGGAAAATGAACAGCTTCTAAAAGAAAAAGGAAGTTGGATATCTGGACCATGGCTTAAAATTTAGGAATGACAGACCCTTAGCCAGGGATGGAGTGCACCTAATGAAGGCTGATAAGAATTTAATTTCCTGGCATTTTGCCAGTTTAGTCAAAAGACTTGAAATTCAAAAGAAATGGAAGAAAAAAAAGGCTTTATATGTATATTCTCCACAAGCTAGAGGCCATGCAGAGTAGCTGCCATGTTGGAAGAACAGCAACAGAAGTTGCTTGACTTTGGTGGGAATTCCCATCCTCCAGACATCCTGTCCTTGTTGCTGAGTGAATGAGCACAGACTCACACAAGCTCACCATCTCTAGCTGGTCCCAGCCCCCTGACCATACTTCTCACTGGTTGTTTCCTTGCTAAGCTGTCCTGCTATGGCACCCTCCAAAAGACAAGGTCTGGAGAAACCTAAGCCAGTCAGCTTCAGAACTCTAGCCCTGGGGCTATGTCATCCTGATTGGTGTGTGCATGAACTCCAACTCATATAGCCCACTGTGCCTAACCAGTGCCAGACCCTGATGACACTTCACCTCAACCATCTTCCTGTCATGCCATCACATGCTTTCCCTATTCCTCCCCACCAGCATTTCTGCCTCTAGCTCTGGGAACAATGATAAAATTAACATTACCATCATTTCCAAGAGACATGTCAGCTGACTGCCCTGTATTTGTACTCATAGCCTCCTGGACTTCCTAAGCCCAAGCTCCCTTGCTTAGCTGCCATTTTTCTATGGTTGTGTCCATAGAATGTAAGTTTCTGAAGTCTCCCTGTTATATTTTGATCCCCAGGACTTAGTCCATTACTCAGCATGTAGTTAAGTGCTTAATACATTTTTTTCATTCGTGCAAACACCCCCAAATTCCCATGACATACAATTCAAGGAAGGAAACAATAATGAAGGGCTAAGGCCACAGACATCTGTACATGGACAAGTACACCCACCTGTGACTTGCAATCAGGATGAGTTACTGTCCCCTACCTTGGTGAGAGCACATCTCAAGGCTGGTGATCAGGTTGGGAGGACACATTTAAGGGGGGGCATTGATAACAAGAGAGAGAGAAAACCAGGAGTAGCAGGGCCTGCTTCTTATGACTTAGGAGGAAGGATCAGGTGAAGGAAATCGGGGCAGTTTCACCTCAGGGAGGTGGTGGGGGAATCAGAGTTGTCTTCATGTATTTCAAGAGTTGTCACGTGGAAGAACGGCTAGTCTCATTCCACTTAAACCTGGGAAGCAGGAGGACTGGCTGGGAGTCACCTAGAGGCACTGTTTTAGGACTGATGTGGGAAAACAGCAACATGAACAGCACCCTCAACAATCACAACAGCAGCAGCAGCCACAGCCACCTTTGTAACTGTGAGAGCCCTCCAGAAGGGGCCTTTTGAGGTGGTGAGTGCTCCTTCACAGGAGATCTCCCAGTAAAGGCTGGAGGACCACTTGTCAGGGTGAGGGTGCAATGGCAACTCTTATGAGTATGAATTGGAGGGGATGGTTTTGAGGTGCCTTCTAATTCAGATTCTATGAAGCATAAATCAGGACATGATGCCTGGCCTCTGAGAGGACTGGGAAACAAGCCCATTAACATGGCTTCCAATGGGGAAAGCTTTAAACTTTTCAATACACATAAACAAACAGATGGGGACGACTCAACTTCCTGAACATGAGGAGAAAGTGCCTCATGAAGAGCTCAATAGCATCCATAGACCGACTTTTATCTACTGCTGCCAATAAGCCCAGGTCAGACCTGTCAGTAAAAGTTATAATTCCTACTCAATCATTTATGTTGCTCTGACTCACATCTGATAACTTTTCATGATTATCTATCAATTTTAGGGCATATTTTTTAAAAATTTCCATGCTAAAGATGTATGATTAATTATGATTTATTCCTTCATTCCTTCATTCATTTACTTATTTATTTTGGTAACCAAACATTGAGCTAACAAATACTAGATAAGTGAATGTTCCAGTATGCCCTGGGGAAAGAGAAGGGGCCAGAACTGCCTTACTATCCCTTGCAATGGACTTGTTACCTCCACACAGAGGGCTCTGTTCTCTTGGAAAGTAAGTCACCCAATGAATCCAGAGTAAGGAGTGATAGAACACCACACCCAAGAGGCCTACTAAAACACAGAGTACAGGACTGAGAACTGCAATTGAATGTCAAAGAGACCCTCTCAGGAGGAACCTTCGTAGAGAGAATGCCCGAACTGTGTGGGGCCTTAGGACAAAGAATGTCACGATGGGAGGGTCCTTAGAATGGAGCATAACAGAGCTGGGAGAGACCATCTGGTCCAAACTCCTCTTCTTAGTCAGGAAGTGGCTGAGTCCCAAATAGAGACAAGGGTTTGTTTGAGGTTACTTTATATATAAGAGAAAGAGTCAAGACTGTGCTCCAGTCATTTTGATTACTATTTTGAGCTCTTCCCTCTAACGTACCTCACTTCCCTTTGAGTAACTCATTCCAAAAGTTAGCACAAGCAGAGAATAAATAACCCACAGATGTGTCAGGATCCTCAAAAGTGCTTGTCATGGAACAAGATTCATGTGCTGTAACCAAATGGAGGGTTTGGGACTGTGTTAGACATTTTTATTTTCTTTTTTAAAAATACATTTTTTTCAACCATCCAGGCTTTTTTTGCCCCCTTCAACCTCTTCCCACCCACTGAAGAGAAAGGAGAAAAAGGAAAAGAAAAGAAAACCAAACCCTTCTTATAAACAATGTCAAATAAAGCCAATGAATACATCTCCAACCTCCCAAAATGCTTTTCTTATTTCTCCATCATGAGAGGGGCAAGCCATCTTCTTCATTGGTCCTCAGGAATCCCGGTTGGTCAGGGCAATGATTAGAATTTGTCTTTCAGAATTGTTGGCTTTTGCAATTGTGTGGGACAGCGACCCCAACCCAAATCAAACTCAGAGACTTCTCAACGTGGAAAGCAAAGATTACCTTTATTACAATCTCGCCAGATTTCTGGCTGCTCCTCTGATACAGGTGGAGAGAGAGAGAGACTGCCTAACAGGGGCCACCTTATAAAAGTAAATCTCCGCCCATCATGAAAAAGCAAGTCTCCACCCACCACTATCTTTTACCCCCTTAACTGGGGGTGGGCTTACATTCTAGCTGGGAGGTGGGGCTTACATTCTAAGCTCGAAAGTTTCTTCCTATCCCCTTAACCGGGAGGTGGGGCTTACAATCCAGGCCGGAAATTCAAAACCAAGGACAAATGACTCAGGTAAGGGGTGGGGCAGGGCTTATTCTTTCTGTTAAGTGCTTAAAAACGGGGTTTGAGTAGGGGAGGATTTTGAAAGTAGTAATCAAGAATTATTTGACCCTTTGAGGAACCTTCACTTCTGAGAGTTCATTTCTCACGCTACCTTTTGAACTGATTACCTTAATTACACTGAGAAGTCTTCACTGGGACATCCCATTCACAATGTTGGGTCTGCGGTACAAGACGTTCTCTGGGTTCCGCTCACCTCTTTCTGAATCAGTTCGTATACTTCTTCTTAAACTCTGAGAGTCTCCTTTTCTATTTCTTACACCAAGATAGTATTTGATTATGTTCTTATACTTTTTCAGTTATTCCTCGATGCATGAGAGCCTCCTCAATTTCCAGTTCTTTGCCCCCACAAAAAGAGCTCCTATAAATGTTTTTGAACATACGGAGTTTTCCAAAAGTCTCAGGGCATCAGACTGAATTAAAGCTTTTGGGACACCTTGTGGAAGACCTTTTCCTCTTGGTCAGCAGAAGTTTTTTAAGTGTCTACAAAGTGCCAGGCACTGTGCTAAGCACTGGCAATAAGAATATGAATGAGAGGAAAGATAGTGTCTCCCCTCAAGGAGTTTACAATCTAATGAGGGGATGACCACATTTCAAAGGAAGCTGAAAATGTAGGTGGGGAGGTTCGGAGTAGAAGGAGGAAGAGGAGGAGGGGCGGGGGAGGAGGCCAAAGGCCTGCAGCAGTGAGGCAGGAAGGGAAGATATGGCTGTTTGGGGTATTGTCTTGAAATGGAAGTTTGGGGACAAGCTCATGTCTTTGACTTCCGAACAGTGGGGCAGAGGGTATTGATGAGGTCTGAAGACTAAGGCTGATGTGACCTAGAAAGAAGACGAGGTTCCCGGGGGCATGATGGAAAGGACTTGTTTAGGGTAGTAGTTTTATCTCACTGTTTTTTTGTCCAATCACCAATGGAGGCAGAATAAAAAATGTTTACTGTTTGGATTCACAGGATCCGAGTTCAAATCCTGCCCTTGATATTTACTCTTTATGTGCCCTTGGGCAAGTCACTTAACTGTATTGGTTCTCCATTTCCTCATTTATAAAGGATAAGGTGGGTGGGTTCTATGGCCTCTGAGATCTCTTCTAGCTGCAGAGCTTTGCTCCTCTCTCACCACCAGCCCTTTGACGTTTATGCTGTTGCTTAGATGGAGACTTTAAGGGTAAGTATGTCGCCTGTATTCCCCAATTCTCCCCAGTCCCCAAGAAGACTTTGATAGAATCAATGATGCATGATTCCCTTACTTTGGGGGCCACATCCACCCAGGCAAATCCCAATCCATCCATCCTTAGTAAAAGGTTCAGCAAAACTGAACCCTTTGGGTGGTTCAAACTCCAGCTCTGTCACTTAATGCCTGGTAATCTTGGCAGGTGACTTTGCTTCTCTAGGTCTCAGTTTCCTCACCTGTGAAATGAGGGGGCTGTATACGTCACCTCCCAGGTCACTTTCAGCTCAGAATTTAGGGTGATATATATGATCTCCATACCAACATGAAACATTAAAGGAAGTTACTACTGGAGACTTTGTAATATTAGTTGACATTTTGAATAAACTTTATAGTTTACAAATCTGTTTACACTCTACCATAGTAGAAAGTACAAGAATTATTATCCCCACTCTGTGGATGAGGAAGTTGATCCCCCAAATGGTAAGTGACTTGCCAAAAGCCAGGAGTAAGTGACAGAGGGAATTTGTGCACTGAATAGCTCTGCAAAACATGTTTGTCTGGGATTGGGGCCACACAAGGGAGAATAAACCAGATGAAAAAGGTAATAGAATGACCTGAGCTGTATCAAGTAGAAACAAAGACAGAAGCTTCCTTTTCTTCCCAAAGGCTATGATGAAAACCTGTAATATAGACCCTTGTAATGCCTACTTTTCCAAGCAGCCCTCCCTGACTGCATAGGTTCTCAGGAAGTCCTCCTGTCTCTGACCTCTTACAGATTCTCTGGGTTCGGAAGATGACAGAGCACATGTTCAATTCATTCAACATTAAGGATGTTCCAGCTCTCCTGCTCTGTGTTTTTCTCCATTTGTTTCCTTCATATCAGTCTTACATTCCCAGACTGTGAACTCATTGAGGACCATGACATTGACCCATCTGCTTCTTTCATGTTCACAGCACTCAGCTAGCTCAGTGTTGGGCACCTGGAAGACAGGCAGAGTGATGTCATGGCAAGACCTCTGGGAGTAGCATTACCAGACAGATTCTGGCTCTCGGTTTACCATGTGACCTTGGTTGAGTCAGTTCCAATCTGTTTCTTCAGCTGTAAAAATAGAGGCCCACTACCTGCCTTACCACTCACAAAAGGAGAAAAATCTATGAAATACTTAGTCATCACAAAGCACTTCACCTCTGTCTACTTCAATTTTCTAATCTGCAAAATGGGCAGAGTAAAAAGTCTTCCCAGGGCCATAGTGAGGAAAAATGAAATAATCTTTGAAAGAGCCTAGCAGACCTTGAGTTGCTATAGAAACCCTACCTCTTAGCTATCAATCAGTCATTCAATTACTAAGCATTTGTTTGACGGCCACCCTATGCCAGGCACTGAGGATACCAAAACCTAAAATGAGAACAATCTCTGCTCTCCAGGAATTGACAGTTGGGAGGACCCACCATGTGCACATCTTTGCCTTTGTATCTATAACTCCAGCACTTGGCCCCATGCTTGGTACATAGTAGGTATTTTATATCTGCATTTATTCCATTCATATAATTATGTACAAAATACAAACCAAATAAATACAAGGTAATTTCCCAAACGTAAAATGCTATTGATTTTCATTGGATAAGATGGCATCAGATGGGACCACAGCAGGGGAAAATGTTTTTTGTCTTCTTATTAAAGTCTATAAACACGGAGGGAAAGGCTGTGAGTAGAACCGCACACCACCATGCCTATGTGTTTTGTCTGTGCCATGTAACATTCATGAGTCGTTAGGTTTAATCTGGGATGTGACGAGTGACTGGCTATTGATTCATGTGTTTTCATGCATTAATGATAATGTTACTAATACATTGCTGGTTTGTCCCAGAAGGAGACTGAGGTCGTTTTTCATTAAACAAAATAATTTGTTGTATTAGTATGCACGGATGGAGGCCACTGGCGGGGCCAACAACCTTTTTTAAAAAAATAATATAGTGTGGTAATTCATGAGCTGAAGGCTTGCTTTGAGAATATTCCTCATTCTGACTTAAATGCGTCTCTGCCCACTCACACTAAATGTAATTTCCTTTTTTATGACTATTGGTTATTTACATGCAAAAGTTTCACTGAGGCCCCCGCTGCCAAATTGTTCCGGGTCTGTCCCAAGCTGGCTTTGGATTAACTGTGGAGTCCATCGATCATTTTTATCATGCCCATATTTATCAGCCTAATGGAAAAACAAAAGAAAACCAGAAGGATGAAGGAATCCAGGGAAAAGGCAACCAGAGCTCTCAATAGCTTCTCTGCCTATACGGATGGGTAGGAAGGTTCATCTCATGGTTCCCTCAGCTGGCCCCCACAAGGGAACGCTAGAGAGCATCCAGGGAATCCCTGCTGAAGAAATTGGGGATGTTCATTGGAAGAGAGAAAACTTATTGGCGGTCATCAGCCCCTGTCAGCCCTTTCAATCTTGACTCAAATTCTGCCTTTTCCAGGAAGCCTCCTCTTCTCTGCTTGGATTTAAAAGCTGTCATAAGAGATAGTTAGGTAGTGATCCAGATAGAGCAGCGGGCCTGGAGTCAGGCTGACCTGAGTTCAAATCTAACCTAGGATACTTGCAAGCTGTGTGACTCTAGGAAAATCACTTACCATCTTTCTCAGTTTCCTCAAGTGTAAAATGGGGATAATAATAGCACCTAGTTCCCAAGGTTGTTGTGAGAATAATAAGTACCTACTGCATGCTGAGCACTCGACAATTATCTCATGTGATCCTCAGGAGGATTGATACTCCAGGATAACATGGGATTTAATTGGTTTAGCACTTAGCCCAGTGCCTGGCTGCATAATTGTCTATTCCTTTCCCTTCCCTTCCTATCCTAATCTGGATCAGATCCCCAGTCCTATGCTGACAACATGTTACTCTGTAATCCTGACCTCTGGGCTCCTTACTGCTTCCTGTACCCCATGGTTCATTTCCCCCCTGTGGGCCTTTGCATCGGCTGTCTCCCATTCTTGTGAAGTACTACACTTTCTTGGTTCCGATGGCCTGGCTCAGGTCAAGGCTTAGCTCAAGTGATACCTCCTAAATGGATGGATTCTTCTGATTGCCCAAGGTCTTAGTGTCACTCTCCACTGCCACCAAATGCAGCTGTATTCCTTTAGTATGTATTCAGTAGTTACCTGTGAATATGTGATTTCCTCCCAGTAGGATGTAACATCCTTGAGGGCAGGGGCTCTCTTGATTTTGAAATTATAACTCCAGATCCTAGCAGAGAACCCGCTTACTAAGTGTTTAACACATGAGAGTTGATTAATTGATTCCTTTTTGCCCCCTCCCCAACAACTTTTCCTCCATGATCTCAAAAAACACTTTGTCCTTCTCTGATACCTTTCAGAGGTAATGCTATGTTTCTCCTAGCAGCCTATGGTGAACTTCCTCATTCCCCTCCCACCAGAACCCGGGCTCTGATTGGGGAGCTATTACCTTAGTTTACTCATAACCAGACAATGTGGCCACTGCCTGTCATTTTGGACCTGTGCCAAGGCAATGTTCCCATCCACCCATTTCTGGATCCCAAAGGAGGTTGTCTTCTCCCATTCTAATGAAAGCTCCTTGAAAGTAGGACTTGTCTTCCTTGCTTGTATTTTTTTAATTTTAAATGAACTAATTTGTTTTTAGTTTTCAACATTCACTTCCATAAGCTTTTGAGTTTTAAATTTTTCTCCACTTTCCTCCCCTCCAACCTCCCTATGATGCCATGCATTTTTTTTTTGGTTAGGCAATGGGGTTAAGTGACTTGCCTAGGGTCACATAGCTAGTAAGTGTTACGTGTCTTTGAACTCAGGTCCTCCTGAATCCAGGATTGGTGCTCTATCCACTGCACCACCTAGCTGCCCCCAGATGCCATGCAATTTCATATAGGCTCTACATACATATTCTTATTAAACATACTTTCACATTAGCCACATTGTAAAGAAGAATGAGTACAAATGAGAGAAATCAGGAAAAAAAAAGAAACAAAACAAAACAAAATGAGAGAGAGAGAGAGAGAGAGAGAGAGAGAGAGAGAGAGAGAGAGAGAGAGAGAGGAGAGAGAGAGAGAGCACACAAATAGTATGCTTCAATCTGCACTCAGACTCTGTAGTTCTTTCTCTGGATGTGGGTAGCATTTTCCATCATGAGTCTTTTGGAATTGTCTTAGATCCTTGTATTGCCAAGAAGAGCTAAGTCTATCAAAGTTAATCACACAATGTGGCTGTTCCTTGCTTGTATTTTAATGCCCACACAGCCTGGTGCCTGGCACAAAATAAGGGCTTAATAAAGACTCCCTTCCTCTGCATTCTCTCTTGTTTGGACCATAGAGAAGCTATTTGGTAGATGCAAAAGAGACCTGGATTTGGAATCAGAAGACCTTGGTTCAATTCTTGGCTTGGAGATTTAGTGTCTATGTGACCTCGAATCAGTCCCTTGAACATTCTGGGACTAAGACTCCTCATCTCTAAACTGAAGGATTTGGGCTAAGAGAATTTCTTAAGATCCCTCCCAACTCTAATTCCTATGATCCCTTATCTCTTCCCCAAAATGATCTTATCTAAATTCTATCTCCCCAAGCCCTGAGCAAAAGACTCTGCACAAACCTGGATTCAGAGATGGCGTGGACCTCAGAACCCTTCAATCCCAAATCCCTCATTTTACAGATGAGACAGCAAGTAATTCCTCCAAGGTCAGACAGGCACCCAACGGCAGAAGTAACTTTGAGCTGAGTTCCTCTGACCCCAAATCCTATCCCTTTCCCTTTATACCATATGTGTGCTCTAGAAAGAGCAGAGTAAGTGAATAATCACTCTTTTTGTGTGTCTAAAAGGCTGTCTTGTGGAAGAGGAAACACTTCTTCTGTGAGGGCCCCAAACCGTCAGACCAATGGATGGACTCTCTAGGGAGTCTTCTTTCAGCCCCTTGCTAATAATGACTGATTTCCTAAAGTGGAGGAGGCTGCCTTGACAGTCTCCCACCAAGGCTGGAAAACTAGCTCCCAGGGTGGTTGGTGAGAAGGACTTGCCCTAGCAGTGAAGTGGTCTTGATGAATCCATCAGGGAATTCTGTGATTTGAAGTTGCTTCTGTTCATTCATCTGGCTTTCATAGAATCAAAGAGTTAGAACTGGAAGGGACTGAAGAGGCATGTAGTGCAGTCCCCTGATTTTGTGAATGAGGAAACTGAGGCCCACAAAGAGAAAGGGACTTCTTTCAAGGAAGTCACTCATGTTGTATTACTCTTCTTAGGGTCTGAAAATTTGGAGTTGCCTGGAACCATGAGGGCCACCTAATCTAACTCTCATATGTTGCAGACGATGAAACTGAGGTCCTGAGTTTAAAGTGAACCATCTCATTAGCACAGCTCTGCTCCCCAGCCATTTGACATTCCATTTTTCAGAACCCTTCAGGTTACTGCCAGGAACTCTGCTCTTTCCAAATAAATTGTGTGACTGTCAACAGCAAGGTTGTACCTTCTACAGAAAGCACCACTGATTGAAAAGTGAAGTGATCAGACAAAAGGCCGTGGGCTCTTCCCCTTGTATGACTCCTGTGGCCTTGGAAGAGATGTGGAGGACAGGATGGGGCACAGCCAAACAGCCCATCCATCAGGGCATATGGGCAGGGCACCTTTCTACTGAGCTGCTTTAGGGCATTCATCAGTGTTGTGAGACAATCCAGGACCATGCAGGGCAGACTAAGGCACCAACAAAAGCAGTGATCAGAAATCGGGAAGTGAGGCTGGAACCCAGAGCCAAGAAATTGGGGGAGATCAAGTCGCAGACAAGAAAAGGTAGTCAGGGGCAGCTAGGTGGTACAGTGGCTAGAGCACTGGCCCCAGATTCAGGAGGATCTGAGTTCAAATCTGGCCTCAGACACATAACACTTACTAGCCATGTGACCCTGGGCAAGTCACTTCACCCCATTGCCTAGCCAAGAAAAAAAAAGTTATGGTCACAAGAAGAGGAGGGCTAATGCAGGATGAAGAGCCAAGGTCTAAAAGGAAGGAAGGGCAGGGTCAGCTTACCAGACCAGACGCATAAGCCTCAAAGGTAGGTCACAAACAGGGGTAAGAGGGCATCTGATTGCCTTGGCTGGGTTCTCTTCTTCCTCACCCTATGCTCTAGCTCTTGTGTCCTGTGCCTAGCCAGCTGACTTATCAACAAGACTCCCATCACAGCATAAGAGAGGACCATGCGGTAGGAAGGAGTCAAGAGAGCCCATTCAGAAATGGTACCATACACTGCTCAGCACCCAGCTCCTGCCTGAAGCCTTTCATGTAGCAAACAGACACAGGGCTTAGGCACAGAGAGAAGGCTTGTTTGCTGTCCTAAAAGACCTTCTTTGGATGACCAAGTCCCACAGTTCTATACAAGGGATGCATAGTTGTCAGCTGGCTCAGATGCCACCTGAGGTGCATTCTGTTACCACAGCAAAGAAGCAGAGCAACAGAGTCACAAGGGAAGGAAGTAGCTGTTACTTAGAGCCTTGATGAGGTCAGACACTGGATTTCTGCTCAGAGTCAGCTGGTAGGAAACAGAGAAAAGAAGCATGCCATGTGCAGAGGTGATTTTAAGAATTGTCCTTTACAAAAGAAATGCTGATATTCCAAAGCTGATTCCCTTGGAAGAAAGAAGAGGGAGTAAGCCAGGTGAGGCCTAGTCCTAGGAGAGTGGAGTGGCTACAGAAGTGTATTTCTCTTTCTGGGAAAGCCCTGTGCCCTAGGAAACACTGTCATCTGCTTGATGTTTCAGCCACAGAGAGAATGGAAGGGTGCAGGCAGGCTCTGGGTCACCAGATAAGTGACAGTTCCCTCCTTCCAACATCACCAAAACCCTTCTTTCTTCTCTAGGGTTTGCCTGAGTGAGACCTCGACACCTTCATCTCTTTTGTCCTCTCCATTTACATTTTGTCTTCAGTTGTTTTCCTTGTTTAGCTTCCTTCACTCTGCCTCTGCTCATCTAAGTCTTCCTGGACTTCCCTTTTCATATTTTTCACAATAATTGTTCTTATGGGACATTCTAATGCCCTCATAGTCCACCATCTGTCTAGGCATTCTGCAATTGATGTTTGTGTGCTTTGTTTCTGGTCTTTGATATGCCAAATGCACTGCTAAGAAGGCATACATACATACATACATACATACATATATATATATATATATATATATATATATATGTTCAATATATATGTATATTACATATACATATAATTTTTAAAAATACTTTTTTCTGTCTTTGACCTCCCTGGGGTGCACGCATCCATCGAGGAGAGCTTTGAGTCAAATTGCATAGACATGTTAAGCCATTTTCTTAGAAAAATTCCAAATAGCTTTTCAGAAGGGTTAATTTCCAAAAGCTTCTATCTATGAGATAGACTTAGAGATGCCTTTGTTATTCTGTTCTTCATTACTCTCAGTGCTCTGCTTAATTCCATGTTGGATGAATGAATGAAGGAATGGTATGGTGTAGGGATGGATGGGCTCATTCTGCTGATGCCAAATATGGAATTCCAAACTCCAATCTGAAACTCATTACATGGGAGAATTCTGACTCTCAGAAAAAAAAAAAAACTCTCTATCATCTTCACCCTCAGAGCCTCACAGTTTAAGTTAACATGGAGGAGGAGACATGTACACAAACAATTATGATATTGACCACAGCATGACATAGTAGGACATAGTGACTCTGGTAGCAGAGGACCTGAGTTCAAATCCTTCCTCTCATATTTACTACCTATGTGGCTTGGGGAAGTCACTTCACTTTCTCTGGTCTCAGTTTCCTTCTCTGTAAAATATGGAGCTTTCACAAGATGATCTCTGCAGTCGCTACCGGCTGGAAATCCAATCTCCTATGAGCTTCCAGCACAATGTGACAAGTACCTCAGTGAGGGATATAATGTTTCCAGTCTTTTGGATGTGAAGAGGAGGCAGGAAATGGCTCTTTGACCTGTCTTTTCAACATTAGGAGTGTTGATGACATTGATAGTAACAGCCTAGGTCCTGATCAGCCTCTCCTCATTATCTGGGACTGGTATTGACTGAACTCCCCATCAAACCTGGGTGCTATGGATTTTGCTGAGTATAAACACAAGATCCCAGATGCAAAGGCCCATAATTTTCTAATTAAGTTACACAAAATCTTGAACTCTGGAATTAGCTAATAGAATTTAAAAAAAAACTGATTCAATAATAAAGAAAAAGATTAAACATAATTATCTTATTTTAAAAAAATGTTCATTTCCATTGCAGTCCTTCACCCATGACATCTTCAAGTTGCTTCTCATCTGATAGGTGAAAAAGATCAGTTAGCTTAATTATGTGCTTAATCATAGGTTTCTCAAAAATCTCATGAAAAATATATAATTGGTAAAGGTAATTGTGCTCCCAGAGTGATATATTGTCTTGAAATTATGCATATATCACCCCTGAAGGGAGATTCATCAGGGATCCTGGACTCCCCCCCCACAGCCGCATGCACGATCCCTGACTTCCAACCTTCTTTGTTGCTTCTCCAAAACTGACTTCTTTGTGAAGATGGACATGTCAATTGCAATGAGATTATTTGGTAGGTTGCTTCAAGTGTTGGGGGGCAATCAACGTCTGTGAGACAGTTCAGTTTGGACTCTTCCTGTGCTCTCCAGGCCTGGCTATGTTCTTGGCCATATGCTGTTTCAATTAGAAATGCAATTGTGGGTATGTGGGGGATGTATATTGCTTAAAAAAATAATTATAGTTTTAAAGAAACACATCAGGAAGGACAAAAGTGAGATAAGCCACCGTCTGACAGGTGATTATTAGTCATTAAACAAAGCCAAACTATGTTCTCTGTATTCTAGGCTCCATTCTTTCCAGGGCATAATAATACTTGAAATGCTTTCCCACCTCTTTTGAGGTGCGTGTGGTGTGTGTGTGTGTGTGTGTGTGTATGTGTGTGTGTGTGTGTGTGCGCAGATGAGTCTCATTTATTTGTGCTTGCCAGTGGTTCCACAGGGGTGAGTCTTACTTCCCCAACTTCATGACAAGTTTGCTGATGGCAGGTATTCTGTTCCCTCTTTGTCTTATCGGCCCTGCAGTGTCTTACATAGGGTTCGAGACAGTGGTAAAACGTTTTTAAATAGGTATTTCAATCAATCGACAAAAATCTATTAGTCTTCTAATTTGCGCTGTGATGTTGCCTGAGGTGGAAGCAGCAGGGTAAGAGGGATACGTGCAATATGGCTTTTGTCTTCAGAGAGCTAACTGTTGGGGAGGGGACTCAGGATGGACAGACAGACACCAGTAGACAGTTGAGAAATGTCAAATGCTTGGTGGTGCACATTTATTGAGTTACTACTGTGGGCCTACTCCTGTGCCAGGAGTTGGGGATGCAAAGTCAGAAAGTGGAATAGTTGGGGGAAGCGGAAGGATGCAGGGGGAAATGTAAGCCATGTAAAACAAGTGTAATGAAATTTTGTTTGTTAAAAGATGAAAGTCTTTGGCTCTAAGAAGCTCCAAGTAGCTTACATTCTACTGGGGAATACTAAATGTTCACAGATAAGTCAGTGCTGGGTCCATCTTGAAACAATCATCCTTAGTAAGATGGAGGTGAGATTTGAACCTGTCTCCTAACTTCATGTCTAACGCTTTTGAAAAGTGCTTCAAGAAGACCTAGTCCAACCTTCTGTTTCTGTAAATGAGGACCCTGAGGCCCAGTGACACAGCCTTCTGACAAGATGCTACTGAGGATAATGGGAATTCCCAGTGTCTCTGAGCGTGGATGCCCAGCTGCATCATGCCAAGTGTCCCAAGACATAGAGACCTTGATGTCCATGTCTTTGGTTGTGCCTCTCCCACCCCCAATGTAACAAGGCTGGGCAGAGTCTTTGGGGTGAGTGGCACTGTAATGTCCTTTGGGACTGAGTCTCTCTTAGGCAAGCCCTTTGGCCTTGGGAGGTAAGTGCTATATGGACCTCTGTGCGCCAAGAAATGAGAGATACTCTTATTTGAAAAATGACAAGTTTCTGGCCTGATATACAGATACTACCTGGAGGGGGTTGGGAGTCAGTCTCTCCATCATGGTGATGACACAAATCACTGTTTCTCATCCCATCTCACAGGCAAAGAAAGAGTTTTCAAAGCACTCTCAGCTCTGGGTAAATATTTGACAGTGATCATGGGGAAAGAAAGAGTCTGGTTCAAGAAGGTATTCATGTAATTGCATGTATTTATTGATTTAGTCTGAGTGCTGTCATGTTCTTTGAAGAGACACAAAGAGGGCCCAAGAGCTGACTGCTCCCTAGCTCTGTGTGCATTAGCATCAACATCCAGGAGGGTCTGCAGAGGCCCAGGATTTAGGGTTACCCATGGGCAGGGGGTGGGAGAGAGGGAGGGAGGAAGGAAGGTCCCTAGGGGAGGAGGATTGTTCTGGATGTTTTCTAGGCAATAGGAAGGGCAGTAAGAGTATAAGCCCTGGATAGGATCAGTTTAAGAAGGCAACGCTCTAATGGTGGGATCAGAGCACAGAGCTTCCAAACCAAAATTCCGACTGCTTCATAAAATGAGAAGGATGGGCTGGACGGCCTCTAAGGTGTCATCTAAACTGAAGGTACTGTGATCTTCCTATTACATCACTTTCATCACTCTCACTCCAATGTCCTCAGAAACTTTCAATGGCTCCCTGTTGTCTATGGGATTCAAGACCAAGATTTCCACTTGGCATTAATAACCCTCTGGAATCTGTCTCTAAGCAGGCTCTCCAGTCTGCTTTCATATGTTCAATGGTCCAGTCAATCCATTTTCTAGCCTCACTTTTGCTGCATCTCTCAAATCCACCCCGTTTCTCTTTCCACTGTCACCTCATCTAGTACATTCTCATCATCCTGATGAACTATTATAATGGCTTCCATAGAGATATGTCCTGTCTCCAATCTGTCCTGTATATACTCCAACCAGAATGATGTAGAGTTTTTGTTTTTTTTTTTGCTGTCTCTATCATAGAGACAGTGATTGAAGTGTTGAAGTATAGATATTTTCATATCCCTCCTATGCTCTAAAGTCCACTATGTAAGTTCTGGGCACTCCCTTTGTCTGGCATTCTAGGCTGTCCATAATCATCTGGTGCTACCTTTGTAGCCCTATTTAGCATCACTCGCCTTTATAAGCCCCACACTCTAGCTAAGTTGGACAGTTCTCTGCCTCCTGGCCATTCTTTGCAGCCTGTGTAGCATGGTGTCCAGCCCCTTGACATTCTGTTCTTATGGACACATCACAGTTGCGCAATGCCTCAAAACTGAATGCGCTCCATCACTGTGGTCTGTACAGGGTACAGTGGCATGGCCATTTCCCTCATTCTGGACATGAGTTCTTTCAAATGAGGTCAAAGGTAATAGAGTGCTGGGCTTGGAGTCAGAAAGACTCATCTTACTGAGTTCAAATCCAGTCTCAGACACTTACTAGCTGTGTGACCCTGGGCAAGTCACTTCACCCAGTTTTCACTCATTTCCTCATCTTTCAAAAGAGCTGGAGAAGGAAATGGCAAACTACTCCAATATCCCAGCCAATAAAACTCAAGATGGGGTCATGAAGAGTCAGACATGACTGAAAAATGACTGAACAATAACTTTGCAAATCTGAAGCAAACATTTTGAACAGCCCAGGGTCATGCACAGATCCCTGGTGCACTCCAATAGAAATGTACTTTCAGGTTTACAGGATCATAGGAATTTATTTAGCCCCCCACTTCTTACAGAGGAAAAGTAACAGGGAGATTAGTCAAGGACAGCCCATCCTTGGCTCACATGCAGTGGGCTCCTCTTGCTGCCAGGCTCAACTCCAAATTTCAGCCCTGAACTATCTACACAGTGATAGCCAGATAACCGTCCCATCCAAAAGGATGCCTAGAGTTCCAAAGTGATTGGATGGAAGGTGATGGGGTTCATGAACCCTTTCTTTCATGCTTGGATCTTGCTTGTATATTAGTTATGTATAGATGGAGGGTTTTTGTTGTTGTTCTTTTTTTGTTTTTTGGGTTTTTTTGGAAATAGTCATGTCTCCCTTTAGAAATTGGGGAAATATTTTGGGCATTCTATACTTTCTTTCTTGATTCAATGTCCATGGGCAATGCCTCCTCACATTTTCACAGAGACAGTCAAGGGAGGTGAGAAAAACACTAGGCCAGCAGTTAGGCTACCCTACAATGTGTGATTTCAGGTAAGTGATGTAGTGTGGGTCACTCAGCCTCTCTTGCCTTAATTCTCACATGTATGAAATGAAGGTTTGGGGAGTAGCTTGTCCATAAGGTCCCTCCTAGCTGGGAATTCTTCTACAATTCCCTCTCTCATGGATGCCGCTATTGCAATTAAGCACATCCACAAGACACATCTGTTAATTTTTGTGTATTTGTTTATCAACACTACAATTTCAATTAGTCACTGTTTCACACTGTGGATCACAAATAAACATGAGAGAGTCAACATATTCAAATAAAATTAGGGCTAAAGTTATTATTCAGCAAGGCAATGAGCAAAGACAACAGAACAGATAAAAGTCTTATGCCAAAAGGAACCATGTGGTGGTTCAATATGAGTCATTCATTCGGATATTTGGTGACCATAGATTGAAGATTATGATGTTGATGTTGATGAGGCTAATAATCACAATCATTTAAATACTGTTTTAAGCTTTGCAAAGCATTTTACAAACGTCTCATCTAGAGCTAGAAGGAACTTTGCAGATCATATGGTTAAACTGCTTGGTTTTACAGATGAGAACACTGAGTCAAGGAGAGGTTGAGTGAGCTGGGACCAATAGAGAGAGCTGACAGAGATAGATTTGGAGAGCAATGTCCTCCAAATTGCAGCTCTCTGTGAGTGTAGTGGGCTGCTTTGTGTGATAATGAGGTCATTCTCACCTGAGGGCGTTGGCCAAGGACTAGGTGACCATTTACACGTGTTGTAGATTGGAATCTTTTTCGGATATGGGTTGGCCTGGATGGCCTCCCTGGTTACTTCCTGCTCTGAGATTCAGCAAAGTTTCATAGAACAGGAATAAATGATGGGTTAAAGTGACTTACTCAAGGTCATCCAGGTCAAGAACAGCAAATCTGGGCCTTGAACTCAGGTCTTCTGAGTTCAGATGCAGGGCTTCTTCCAATCCACCACAGACAAGTGGTTGGAGGCGAAAGAAAACACATCTATTAAGCACTGAAACTAGGAGATTGCCCTATTGTATTAGAGGAATGCAGAAGCAGCACTGGGGGAGTGAGGAGGGAGGAAGGCTAGGGATGAAAAGGGAGGAATCACCAAAGATGGGATTAAGGCACAGAGATCTATAAGTATGAAATTGATTGACTCTGGGCACACCCATAATGGAAGAGGAGGAGGCCATTGGAAAAAGGAGGTGTTGTTCCTCTCAAGTGCCAAAGCCAACTTCTATCAGATAAATGCCAGAGGGACAGGCAGTTTCAGCAAAGAAAGAATCTCTCTGGGCAGAGAATTACAAATCTTGAGAGTTTAATTACAAAGAAGCACTGTCACTCAAGATTAATGGTGAGTGGTTTTTTACTTCAAATGATTGCAATTGAATTAAGATATTGCCATTACTCTTTAAGAGATAAAGGCGAGGAAATGAGGCAAAAGAGGAAGAAAGTAAAATTGAATCATCTTTTTATGGGGAAAAAGAGGACTATGGAAGCTATGTTTTCAGAAAGACTTTAATCCAACTAGTTCTGTTGGAATGGTTGATAACTGAGACACAGAATGCTAGAGATTTAGATCTGGAAGGGACCACATGATCATTCAGTCCAACCTCCTCAATTCGGAGACAAGGAAACTAAGTCTCACAGAGGGATAGAACAGCCAGAGAGCCAGGACTTGAATCTGCAACTATCTATCTTCTGACTATGCCATGGTAGAAGGGACCTTAGACAAGGCTAATGGAAAGAATAGTGGAAGCTTTCCTCAAACTAACTCACATTTCTTTAACTAGGGGAATGTCCTTTCCCTGTAATAGGATCATAGCTTTACACCTGGAAGAGATATTTGAGGCCATCAAGTTCCAAGTCCCAGAGAGGGGTTAGATGACTTGTCCAAGGTCATACAGGATTTAAGACAGGGTTTGAACTTGGCTGTTCAAAGTCTAGGGCCCTATCTATACCCTACACTGTGAAGCCTTGGAAGCTCCTCAAGGACAGAGAGGGCTTCATTTTTGTCTTTTTTTTCTCTCCAGGGCTTAGCCCAGTGGCTAGCACATAGTAGGCCCTTAACAAATGCCTATAAAGGCTCAGCCCAAATGCCCTTTCCTGTACCAGGTCTATCCTGATTCACCAGTCATTAATGCCTCCCCTCACAAAAGTATTTCTCATCTATTTTATGTACTTCGTATTAACTAATTTGTGTTCAAGGTGTTTCCCTTAGTAGAATATAAGTTCCATGAAGGGAGACAACATTTCCATATGTGTGTTTACATGCCCAGAACGCAGGAAAGGGCTTTGCACGTAGTTTGGTGTTTGATGAATGTTGCTTGACTGGTTGAATTGGTTGGATTCAACAGGTCTTTGGTGTATCTTTATATATCTTTCTTTATGTAATTAAATAGTTCCTAATTACATGTAAAAACACTTTTAACATTCATTTTAAAAATGAGATCCCATTTCTTTCCTTCCCTTCCACCCCTCTGCCCTCTTTGAAAAGGCAGGCCATCTGATACCAATTATACATGTGAAGAGAAATCATGCAAAACATGTTTCCTTATTAGAAAAGGTCTTGGTTTAAGCTCCTTACTGCGCTCTTTGTGACCCCGGGTGACTGACTTCCCTTCTCTGGGCCTCAGTTTCCTCATGAGTAAAAAGAAGAATTTGAAATAGATGATTAAGGCCTCTTCTTATTCTCATAGCCTAAGAGAGAATCAAGTCAAATATGTTCATTTTGAAGTTGAGGATCCTGAGGTCCAGAGAGGAATGATGGCTTGCCTAAAGTCACCCAGTGGGTTGAGGGCCAAACCAAGACTAGACCCCCATCTGGACCATTTTCAGCTACTTGTGCCTGGGACCTTTCACTATCTCAAGCATACTGTCATTAATTTATTCATTAATATCAACAAATATCTATTAAGTGTCTCTTATGTGTCAGGCACTGTGCCAAGCACTAGGGATACAAATAAGAAAACAGAGACAGTGCCTTTCCTCAAGTAGCTTAAAACCTAAAGAGAAAAAGGAAACTCACAAAAGGAAGTTAAAAGGGTTGGGGTAAGGGAGCAGCCACTAGGAGTACTTGGGGACACTACATGGTGCTCTCTCAAATGGAACGTAAGCTGCTGATTGAAAGTTGAGTTTCCTGGAAGGTTTAAGCCCACTACAAAGGAAAGCTTTGGTAGGAGTTTAGTGCTGTAACCTATAACCCTCCAATCAAAAAGGAGAGACCCTTAAGAACGAGTTGACAAGGTATTGAGAGTCAAAACCTGAATCAATCTATTTGGGGATGAAATTTCCTGTGTTCAGCTAGTCCTGGCATGGGGCATGATATTCTTGTCATCAAAGCCAAGCAGAGCTGCTGATGGAAAATGGAGTATTTGATTATTTCTATTTCCATAGCCTACAACTGCAACCCTTCAGTCCTCAAATGACTTCTAGACATCCTCACTTTAAACAGAATAATTGAAACCAAATTCTTTATTTCTGGACTTTATTTCTGGAACACTATGGGCCATAGGATCATGGATTTAGGACTGCAAAGGCTCTTAGATGTTTATTTAGTCTCAACTCCACTTATTTTGAAGATGAGTAAACCAAGGCCCAGCAAGAGAGAGTAATTTGCTCAGGGTTAAAAAGGAAGGAAATAAGGTACTTGAAGTCAAACCCAGGTCCTCTCATTTCACATTCAGCGCACTTCCTGCTGCATCTCAGTTGCCTTGATCTCAGTTCCCTCATCACCCAAGCTCAATGCCTCAAAGTCATCTTAGACTTTTCCCTCTCTTTTGCCCCTCATGTGCAATCCCAGCTCCTGCTGACCCTACCTTGCTAATGCCTCTCTCATCCCTCTTTTAATTTTGATTCTCAGTTTAGAGTAATATGAACAGAGAGAGTTGAAACTGAGCCTTGGGCTTCAGCCTAGTGTTAGGAAACTTGCAGAAGTGTAGGCAATGAAAGAAAAAGTGAGTGATCAGCCCAAGCGATAGGAGGACAACCAGGACAATGTTGAAACCTCAAGCAAGTGAATCACAGGACTCTGAATTTTGAGTTGAGAAAGTTATCAGGAAAAACAGTGTTACCAACCCTATCAAATGTCTCGTAATGGAATGTGGTAGCTGTTCAGTCATATCCCATTCTTTGTGACTCCATTTGGGGTTTTCTTGCTAAAGAGATCAAAAACGGTTTGCCATTTCCTTCACCAATTCACTTTACAGAAGAAGAAACTGAGGCAAACAGAGTTAAATGATTTGTCCAGGGTCACCCAGTTAGTATCAGGAAAATGAGTCTTCCTGACTTGAGGCTCAGAACTCTATCCACTGTACTACCTCGATGCCCTGTGTAATAGAATATTTTTGCACTATTTTTCTATATCACTATATATTTTATATTCTATACTCAAAGGGTGAAGGTGAAGGTGTCAGAGAAACTTGGGAAAACTTGTATAAACTGTTGCACAGTGAGGTGAGTAGAACCAGAAGAACAATTTATAAAGCAATTAATACAAATGCCTTTGCCAGATATATAAGATCTTTGATCAACAAATGCATGGGGGTTGATGGGATATTACAGCTAACTACATTCTTCTAATAGCTATCTGGAGAGATTAGATTTTCTCTACTCAGCTGCAGAGGGCAAAACTATTGGGGATGTTGCAAAGAGGGAAATGTAAGCTTGGGGAAGATTTCTTACCATGGGAGCAGTCCAAAAGTAGAATGAGCTGCCTCTTGAGGTAGTGGGGCCCCCATCAATGGGAGACTTGAAACAAAGACTGAGTGAATACTTCCAAGTATGTTGTAAAGGAGATTTCTCTTAAGGGATAGGTTGGAATAGCTGGAATCTGAGCTCCTTTCCAACTCTGAGATTTTGAAAACAAAGCAAAGCAACAACACAACCTGGTTAAGAACCAGGGCTCCCCCAAAAGATAAACAGGTTGCCCTGGATGGTAGTTACCTGTTCAGAGAAGCTTGGAAGAGCACTTGTCTCACTTCAGGAGGATTTTTGTTCAGGTCTTCCTGAGTAAGGCTGACTTTGGAGGATTTCTGACCTCTGAGATCCTTTATCACTCTGACATTCTACAGTATTTATTCTGACTCTAAGAGACAACTTAACTTGAGTGCTGGTCCTGGGAGGGGGAGAACAGAGCAAGAAAGGAGGACAGTAAATATCCCACCCCAGATTACAAGGGGTGGGTGGCATCTATGTCCTTGAATACTCAGTTTAGTGACAGCAGCATCCAAGGGGTTTGGCAGCCACGTATGGGAAGGGAGTTGGGGAGCTGCTGCAGGTTACCAAAGGCCCATCAGGGCCCAGAAATGAAACCTGAGACCCCTATAATTCTGTTAGAATGAAGCACTCATGCTCTCAAACAGCAAGCTTCCAATTTGTGTTGCTTCCAACCCTCATTGAATTACCCATTGTAATAGTGCATCTTTCCCTATAGAGTATCTATGGCTCAAACAAATGTATCCAAGCCATCCAGTTATTAACAACTTGAAGAGGCCCAGTCATGCCATTTCTGTTTAATGGGCTTATGAATAATCATAACACATGTTACAGAGAAAGCTCATTAATTCTGACTCTGGCTGAAATTGTCTGGTGAATGTATGGGAAGGGTGGTTTCAAAGGGTCTCTCATTCCTGTGGTGCTCTCCCTTCTCATCTCTGCCTCATTGGATCCCTATTTCCTTTTTTTCACCTATTTTATTAATTTATTTTGATTTATCAACAATCACTTCCATATGCTTTTGAGTTTAAAATTTTTCTCCCCCTTCCTCCCCAACACCCTCCCCAAGATGGTACACAATGTAATATAGGCTATACATTTGACATTCCTATTAAACATATTTTCACATTAGTGAAGTTGTAAGCAAAAATTAAAACCAATAGGAGGAACCATTAGAGAGAGGAAACAAAACTCAACAGAAGAGAAGAAAAAAAAGATAGTGATTCAACTTTCACAGTTATGATTATCATCTGTCTTTATTTCCATCTTTTTTCCCTGTTTATGCTTTTCTCTCTCCTCTCTCCCTCCCCCCCACCAGTACTTTGCTTTTGACCACCACCTCCTTCAGTCTCTCCTCCCTTCTATTATCTCCCTCCTCCCTCTTAGCCTTAGCTCCCACCACTTCTTCCCTCCCTTCTATCCCTCCTCCCTTTTCTTTCCCCTTTTCACTCCTACTGCCCATAGGGCAAGTTAGATTTCCATACCTAAATGATTGTGTTATTCCCTTCTTGAGCCAAATCTGATGAGAGAAAGGTTCAAACAATGCTCACCCCCCTCCCTTCTTTCCCTCTGCTGTAATAGGATTTTCTGTCTTTTCCTGTAATGTAATTTACCCTTGTCTGCCTCCTCCTTTCTCAGTACATTTTCTAAGATCAGACTAATTTACTTACTTGGATCTATTTAACCCACTTGATTAGATTTTTTTTATCATTACATCAAAGTCAACTAATATCCACCCCCTTTATGTACACGCCTTTAACATGGTGTAATAACCATACAGTTCTCAACAGCTGCAAGTGTCATCTTCTCTTGTAGGGATGTAAATAGTCCGCCCTTATTAACAACATTTTGCATCTTTCTGTCCCATTTACCTTTTTATTTCTTTCTTGAATCTTGGACTTGAAGATCAAATTTTTTGTTGAGCTCTGGTCTTTTTATGAGGAAGGTTTAGAAGTCTCCTATTTCATTGAATATCCATCTCCTCCCTTGAAGAATCATGCCCATTTTTGCAGGGTAGTTGATCCTTGGCTGCAATCTGATCTCCTTTCCCTTACAGAATATCATGTTCCACGCCCTGTGGTCTTTTAATGTAGAAGCTGCAAGGTCCTGTGTAATCCTGACTGTGGCTCCATGATATTTAAATTTTTTCTTTCTGGCTGCCTACAGCACCTTCTCTTTCATCTGGTAATTTTGGAATTTTGCTATTATATTCCTTGGTGTTGTCAGTTTGGAATCTCTTTAAGGTGGTGAGTGGTATATTCTTTCTATGGTTATTTTACCTTCTGGTTCTAGGACTTCTGGGCAGTTTTCCTTTATGATTTCCTGAAAAATACTGTCCAGGCTCTTTTTTTCATCATGATTTTCAGGTAGTCCCAAGTCGGTTGTTTTACTGATGAGGTATTTTATGTTTTCATCCATTTTTTCATGTTTTTGTTTCTGTTTGACTGATTCTTGCTCTCTCATAGAGTCATTAGTTTCCATTTGTCCAATTCTAGTTTTAACAGATTGTTTTCTTCTGTTAGTTTTTGTACTTCCTTCTTCAGTTGGCCAATTGTATTTTTAAGGGATTTGTTTTCTTCAGTGTACTTTTTTTCCACTTGGCCAATTGTATTTTTTAAGGACTCTTCTACCTCTCTCATTAGACTTTTAAAATCCTTCTTGAGCTCTTCTAAGAAGGCTTTTTGGGCTTCAGACCAGTTCATATTCCCTTTTGATGTTGCAGATGTGGGTTTGTTGACAATGTTGTCCTCTTCAGAATTTCTGTCTTGATCTTCACTCTTCTCATAATATGAATCTATGGTATGTTTCTTTTTACTCATGGTGTTTTTTATTCCCTGGCCTTTAAAGAGATTGAGCTCTCCTGCTGGGGAACAGAGGGCACTGACCCAAGCTTCTTGTGTTGGGAGCCTAGGTCTTGGTCACTGGCTTTGTGTGCTGGGGCCTCTTATGTTGGCAATTCGGGGCTGTATAGTTCTGGCAGCTTACCTCGTGTTAGACTGGAATCAGCAAGGCTGAAACTTTCAGGCAATTCTAGGTTGCCTGCTTTTCCTTTCCTTTAGCTTTCTTCAGCTCCTTTTAGATGGGTGCTGCAGGGTATTTATCTGCCTGGGGCCCCTTGCAGTGCTGTCTCCCTTGTTTCTGCTAATACACTGGGAGATTTCTTTGTGGTAGAGTGCTGAGGCACCCGGTGGTTTTCTGAGCTTGGTTTCTGGGGTTCAGGTGTTGGTGTTTGCCTGCTCTACAACCTGGGTTTCAGGATCTCTTCCTGGTTAACAGTTAGAGGTTCTAACAGCTTACCTGGTGTTGGGCTAGAATCAGCAAGGCTCGGATTTTAGGAAGACTTTAGGTTGCTTTCTTCAGCTCTTTTCAGATGAATGCTGCAGGGTACTTATCTCCTTTTGTAGTGCTGCTTCCCTTATTTTTGCTGAGGCACTGGAAGAGACCCATTTGCTGGGCTGCTGCACTGCTGCTCCCTGTCTTTCTTCTAGTTCAGGTGTTCCAGGGTTTTTTTTTTTCCTGGGGTAATGTTTTCTGGGTTTTCAGAGGTTGGAATCCCTATTTCCTTAAATGTCCAGATGAAGTGCCACCTACTTCAGGAGATCTTCCTAGGTTCCTTCAGCTGGTAGTGCATCCCTCTAATTACTTGGCATCTTCTTTGGATATGGTATTTCTTCCTATAGACTGTAAGTTCCTTGAGGGCAGGGCTTGTTTTGCTTTTCTTTGTAGTTGCAGTTCCTGTTTAGCACAGTACCTTGCTTGTAGCAATAGCAGCAGTCAAGAATGGGGCAGTGCTCTGTCTGGGCTCTGTCTTAGTAAGTTAGGGAGCAGACCTGTGAACTCAGTGGTTTAGGGAAAGCCCAGATGAAGACATTCCCTGTACCAATGCAAGGAGGAACCTTCTTCCTACAAATTTGCCTTAGTTGCCTGGAGCACTGTGAGGTTGTGTGATTTCCCCAGGATAGTATGGCTAGGACATAGGAGGGACAGGACTTGATTGCAGTTCAAGCTTTCTGTTGCTGAGGACAGCTATGTTGTATTGCCCCTTATTTGACATCTACTATGTTTGATCCATACTTGTTGAACTAATGAATGAACTAAAGGAATTAACAAACTAATAAATGCACAAAAATGAACAAATAAATTAACAAATGAATTAATGAGTGAATGAATAAACAGATGCACAGTGTAAAGGTCATGTTTAAACTTACAGAAGAATACAAACTTTTCTTGAACTTTTGAAATGTATAAACTCATACAACATGAAGTACATAAGCAGACAACTCTTTTTAAAAGTTGTTCTCTTATGAGAAAACAGACTCATGAAGATAAAGAAATTGTCTTTTTTGAGTCAACTTTTCCCCTTTGTGAAGTGGGAATAATGGTATTACATTACTTCCTTCACAAGGTGTTTGTGAAAAGAGAGTTCTGTGAGGTACTGTTATTATTTCTGGTGGTACCGCACCACTACTGTTTCTGCCACTACTGGTACTACTAGTACTGTTGCCATTATTTTTACTCTCACTATTATTATTACAACAACTATTATTCCTACCACCATTGCTACTCATTTCATGATTAATGATTCTGTGATACTAGTATGGCCCCTCTCTCCAGCAGGGAGGATTGCTCCATCACCATAATTTCTCATCATGTGTGGCTTGTCCACATACGCCTTCCCATCAATCTTTTGCAGGGCCTCTGTAAAGGAGTCCTCCACATGCTGGGGCCCTTCCTTGAGATCCCTTCACATCATGTGGCTATCAGTTGGGTACCTGTAGTCCCCACTCATGGGTTACCCTTTATGTTTCCTTTTGAAAGACTGGCCACTGACCCATCTCCCTGAAGACACGTTTGTACAGTTTCTTTTCCATGATTCTTGGCTGGGAAAGTGTTGCTGCCCCCTTTACACCTATAATGTATACTCTACGGCCTTTGGAGTGACCTTCAATTTTAAGTTCTTAGAGACTATGACTGCATGGCATTGGGTGAAGCCTCTTTTGGCAGAAGGATTTTTTTTTTCATGAGCTGCTTTGCCGATTTTGACTTCAATTAATTTTTCCACTGAGTAGTCCTAGGGAAATGTTCTTTGGTTGAGTGTCCCTCAGCTCTTAGTTTCAGACCCTCAGCTGCTTATGTCAGGCCCTCTGAGATTCCTGGGGCAGACTCCAAATTCCCCTTCATAAAACCCATTCAAAGAAAGGCCCCTATAACATCACCTGGCCTTTTGGCTCCAGAATGTGTATCTTTTCCATTCTCTATGGCAAATCCAGCACCTTTGAGGAGGCTTCTTCAGTCCAGTGCATGCTAATGAAGCCTGTTCCTGTTACCAGTGGGGAATGGATCACTGACTCTATTTGTCTTCCCTTTCTTTTATTCCTTGGATACCTGCCTCTTCTGCTCTGCTCTGCTCTGCTCATAACTAGCTACAGCTCTGGAGTCCTTTGTCTTCCTTGAGTTTCCTTCTGTAAATTACCATCAAAGAAGTCATTTGCGACCAGGCAAGGATCTTGTTATTTGCTGACTTTGAATTTCCTTGCAAAGTCCCCATTTCTGCAGTGGATATGAATTCTTTAGAAGATTTCTGATTCCTCATTAGTATCAACAGTGCTTTCTAGGCCAATCATCTCAATCTGATTAGAGAAATGTGAGGGAAGAGAAGCCTGTAGATTAAAAAGTGACATAATGAAAACTCTCACAATAGTATAGGGGTTTTGACTTCTACTTAGATATGAGGAAAAATCAATGGCATGAAACAGTCATCCAGTAGGGCAGCCTAGTAATCAGTGCAGTGCCTGGAACATAGAGGCACTTACAGTAATAATTTTTTTATTATTAATTGACAAAAGGGGGGACAGTTCATAGGAAATAATAACTGCTATTTATAGGATATTGTAAAGTTTACAAAGTCTTCTGTACAGGGCATCTCATTTGAGCCTTATAGAAACACTGACAAAGGAATTGTGGGCAATATTTTATATATTAGATAATTGGGCAATTTAATCTTGGTCACACAGCTAGAGGTTCATAAGATGGGATTTGAACCCAAGTCTTCCTGATTCCAAATACAATACCCCATCCATTATTTTTGGTGGATTGATACTGAGTGATTCATAGAATCACAGAATTTAGAGCTAGATTTAGAAAACATCTCTAACTTTGCTTTATTGATTTTCAGATGATTAAATGAAAGCACAGAGAACTGAATAGATAAACCAAAGGTCACACACTCAGTCCTCAAAACCTACTCTCCTGACTAAATTCAATGTTTTCTTTGAACCATCTTGGTGATGTCCCTTGATCTACAACGACCTATAAACCTGCCAGTAAGAACTCACATCTCTGTACGTTTGGTGCTAACATAGCACTAGTGTATATTTCTCACTTTCATGCCAAGCAAAATCTTCCTGGTCCTTAGAGTCACCCCAAAGTGGGATGGGTTGTCTTGGAAGGTAATGAGTTCCCCCTCCATGGAAAGCTGCCGGTGTTGGCTGAGTGGCCACTTGTTCAGGATGTTGTCAAGGACATATCCTTGCACAGGTACTACACAGATGAGCTGCCCCCTTAGATCCCTTTACTTCTGAGATACAGTGACTGTCTTTTATGACCTTTCCAATAACACTGAATGGTTTGTGCCTGCATTATTTTCCTCATTTGACAGATCACAGGCTCAGAATTCCAGAGCTATAAGGGAACTCACAGGCCATGTATTGATGCCCTTCCACCTCCTCCCATTTTAAGGATGTAGAAAGGGAAGCTTGACAAGGTTGACCCAAAGTCACAGCTAGTGAGCACCAAAGTCAGCATTCAAGCCCAATCTGTGGGCCAAGCTTAACTCCAGACTTTTCCCATCATATTACACTAAATCTTAATATACATCCCCTTTCTCCCTCATTAAATCATTCCCCTGAGATTAATCTTCACCTCATCTTCCTTTACCTTGGGTAGCATTTTGAATGCAGTGGCAATATGGGGAAATGCTCACAAAACATGGAGCCCAGACTCGGCTCTGTGTGAATGCCTCACCTCACATCGGGTATCAATGAAGGAGGCACATCTATCATCCTGCTTACTCACAGCCTAAATTTAATTACACAAACCTGATTTAAAGTCTTAATTAAATTTTTTAAAAATGTGGCATGCTCATTCTGGGAACAATGGGGATAGTTTTTCCACCCCACTTCCTTCATGAATTAGCTCATCTTTGGAGCCGGGTGGATTCAGAGATATTTAAAATTCGAATCACTGTGACAAAACGTTCCTCCTAGATGCTCCCTGCACATTCTCATTATCTGGTAGTCTCTGTTTCCATTATAGTAGGGGCTGTGCGCACCCTTGACAGGCACCTGCATGTCAAGAGAGCACGTCAAACCATCCCTGTTTGTCAGTGTAATATCCTAGAACATGCCAGTGAGAGCTGTGTCAGCAGCATTACATGGAATCAAAGCAGCTTCCTTTTCAATAAATCCCATTCATTACCATATGGGATGGCATTTTTTTAACCTCCACTTCTGGTTTCCTTTATCCTATTTAGAGTGAACTTGGCCACTTTGTTCTCATTCATGATACTATTTGGTGTGGCACAGAATTCCACTCTAGTCTGCTAATGTGGTACCAAGGAGGGAAACTAGGAAGTCCTGAGACTAAACCAGATAGATGAAGGGACCCATAGTGCTTTCCCTGGCTGGAGATGGCTGCAATCTCAATGGAGCTGAAGGATTGTAACATGGAAGAAAGATTAGGATGTGAGATTCAGAGCTACAAGAGGTTTTCAAGGCCGTTGAGTCAAATCTCCTCATTTTACAAATGAGGAAACCAGGGCATAGCCATGTCAAGTGACTTGTCTGAGATCACACAACGACAAAGCAACTGAGGTAGGATCTGATGTGGTATCTTTCTCCAAGTGCAGCCCTCCATCCAGTATGGCATACTTCCTCTCATACGCAACTGACTTATTCTACTTGATCTCTGATTGGGAGCCTAGGAGGGAAGGAAATCACAAGGAGACAGGGGACCATACGATTTGGAGTCAGAAGAGTGAGGCTTAAATCCTGGCTTGGCCACTTCCTACCCATGTGACCTTGGTCATTCCCCTCAGCCATATGGTGCTCAGTTTCCTCATTTATAGATGAAGTGGTAGGACTCGAGAACTTCCAAAGGTCTTTCTAGGTCAAAGTCAATGATTAATTAACCCTGCAAAATAAAAGCTGTCCTGAAGTGGAATGGCCTGGCTTTGGAAGTAGTGGGTTCACTGTCACTGGAGGGCTTCAGAGGACAATTGTTCTGGAATGCTGGAAAGGGGATTCCTGCTCCAATAAGAGTTTGAACTAAGTTGCCACTGAGATTCTGAACGACAGAGAACATTGACTTCCCTCCTGTTAGTTTTGTATCAAGCTGTTTTGTTTGTTTGTTTGCTTGCTTGCTTCCAAGAGGGAGGATGTCTTAGACAGAGTACTATCAAAGAGACCCACCCAGAATCCAAGTGCTCCTGACAACATCCAGCATTCCTGGTATGAGTAAGCCCTTGTTATTGGGGCACAAAGTGAAAGAGCAGTTGGACAGCCCTTTGGTCCACATCACCTTCCCATCACCTCCATCACTGTTTGTGTTCACTTGTACTTCTCTGTCTTTCCCCACTGTACGCTCACCTCTCCAGTTCGAACATATTGATGCTCTGTGCTTGGCTGCCTTGATGGCCTCTCCTGGTGTATTATCCCATATGCTTCTCTGACAATGTTTGCATAATGGGCTCTAGTATTGGTGCCGTTTGCAAATGGAGCAGGAAGAAGTTTGCCCAAATTAGATTTGTCAGATGGCTCATAATTACAAACATAAACTTTCCTAACAAAATATTTTTTCCTTTTTCCCCCTCCAAGACTCCCCACCTCCCACCCTCCACCCTGGCATCATGGGAAGATGCCAAGGTGAAGCCATTTTGGAATGAAATCCAAAGGCTTTTTAAGGTATCCCTGGGATCCTGGGGGCAACATGATGTTTTCAAAACTTTCACACACACACACACACACACACACACACACACACACACACACACTTATTTGGATTCCAATTCTAAGCCTGCTGTTTGACTTTTACAAAGCCTAGTAAACAAATAGTCCCAGGAAAGTGTTTTTCAGAGAGAATGGTTTGTGAGTCTTTTCTTGTTATAATGATCACTCATTTCTATAGAGCAGTGTTGCTAAAAAGAGATTTACATACATTTTAATACTTGGGTTTGGTCCCCTATCTATAGGACTTGTAGTTTTACAAAGCACTTTCATCACAATGGTGCCGTGTAAAATGGTATCCTTTCGGTACAATGGGAAATAGTTCTGGTTGGTGTCAGAGGACATGGTTCTTACTCCTGTTTCTCCAACTGCCAGTGTAAGCTTGGGCAGGTGACCTAGCTTCTCTAAGCCCTGGTTCCTCATCTGCTAAATGAGAGAGTTGAAATACATGGTTTCTCGGGTTTCTTGTCTATCTAGTCTCCTGATCTATACCCCCATTTAATTATTCGGGTTCATAGGTGGAAGGGACCTGCCCCAAATCACATAGCTAGAAAGGGATAGAGCTAGATTCAAATCCAGCTTGAGTAATTCAAAGTTCAAGGAAAAAAAATAAATGAACAGTAATTTAGAATGGGTATAGAGGGGAGGCAGCAATAGCAAATGGAGCAATGAGAAAAGGCCTTATGTCGGAGGCAGTACTGGGGCTGAGCATAGAAGGGAACTTGAGGTTTCTAAGGGATTGAGATAAGGAGCAAGATATTCCAGGCAGAAGGAATGGCCTATTAAAACACATGGAAGGGAGACATGGGAACAATGAGTGGTCACTTTGGGAAATACTAAGAAGAGTTTAGAGGGAAAAAAAGATGGAGCCACACTGTGGAGGGATCTAACATGAGTATTTTATCATGGTGGCAAAAGAGAGGCAATAACGTGTCTTGAAGAGAGGGGTGGCAAGATCAGGACTGTGCTTTGGAAATATCAGCTCATCAGTTTTATGGAAGATGTATTGATGAGAAGGAAGAAAAGAGGCAGCAGGACCAATTAGAACCCATGAAATAAGCCAGGATGGGAGAGTAATGGTCATGTTAGCAGAGAGAAGGGGCCACACATGAGCTATACTGCATAGATAGAAATGGTAGGACATGGTGACTGATTGGACTATGGGATATGGAAGCAAAAGAACTCAAGGATGGCTCCAAGATTGTGAACCTAGATTCCAAAGGTTAGTTCTCTTAAATGTAATCTTATTTATTTTCTTTTTAAATTTATTTTATTCTGAACTTAGGAAACAAAATAGGCATTTCTATAATACAGTACAATAGAAAAAAAAAGATGATTTCACACAAGACTGCAAATCTATTATGTACAACTTGTTATTTCTTTTAAATATATGTATAGGTATATTATCACGTAACTCTTTTTTTTCCCTTTTTTCTCCTCCCCACCCTAGATATGGCATAAACACACACACACACACACACACACACACACACGCATATATATCATATCCATATATATGTAAAACCATTCTATATGTACTTCTATTTATCAGTTCTTTCTCTGGATGTAGATAGCATCTTCCTTCATGGGTGTTTTATAGTTAATTTGGGTATTTATAATAATCAAAATGACCTAGTCACCCAAAGATGTTCTTAAAACAATATTGTTGTTACTGTATACAACATTCTCTTGGTTCTGCTCATTTCACTCTTCATATTTCATGCACATCTATACATGTTTTTGTAATATCATTGAGCTCATCATTTCTTGTAGCACAGTAGTATTCCACCATGCTCATATACCACAACTTGTTCAGCCAATCCCCAGTTGATAGGCATCCCCATAGTTTCCAATTCCACAAAGAATGCTGCTATAAATATTTTAGAGGATATAGATTGTTTTCCTTTTCCCATAATCATCTTCGGAAAACTAGTGATATTGCTGGGTCAAAGGGTATAGGTAGTTTAATAACTCTGTGGGCATAATTCCAGGTTGCTCTCCAAAATGGTTGGATCAGTTTATGTGATCCATGGCAACCAACCATCATCAGTCTGTCTCTAGTCTGAGAGGAACAATTTTATGATAAATAAAAACCTTAAGTAATAAGTATAATTAATTGATATTACTTGAAATTTCCTTTTTTAAAATATAGTTTATTTACAAAATAGTTTAATCATTAATTATACCTTTAATTGGAAAGTGAGCTGCTAAAAACCTATCCACAGCCCAATGACGTTTAGCTTATTTTAATTTTGGCCCCTACCTACTGCCAAGATGTGCAGGTCTGGTGTAAGATGTTGGTCTATCCCCAATTTCTGCCAGATTGCTTTCCAGCTTTCCCAACAATTTTTACAAAATAGTGAATTCTTATCCCCAAAACTTAAATCTTTACATTTGTCAAAAACAAGATCATTATAGTCATTTGCTGTTGTAAGTTGCATTTCTACTCTGTTCCATTGATCTACCTTTCTATTTCTTAACCAGTAGCAGATTCTTTTGATAATTATTGCCCTATAATACAATTTAAGATCTGGTACTACTAAATCTCCTTCCTTTACATTTTTTATGAGTTCCTTTGATATTTTTGACATTTTGTTCTTTGAAATGAATTTTGTTATTTTTTTTTCTAACTCAGTAATTTTTTTTTTGGTAATTTAATCGGGATGACATTTAACATACAAATCAGTTTAGGTAAAATAGTCATTTTTATTATACTGGCCCTGTCTACCCATGAACAATTGATATTCCTCCAATTATTTAAATCTGATTTTATTTATATAAAAATATTTTTCATAATTTTGTGCATATAGTTCCTTGGTTTGTTTTGACAGGTATACTCCCAGGTATTTTATACTGTTTAGATTTATACTACAGAAAGTACAACTATGATGGCCTTACCGAGTAGTTCAAATGCCAAATGTATACTTATCTAAAAGACATGGAGAATTCACACAGGGCAAGTGCTCACATGGTTGTCAGAAGAAGTGATGTAGGCACATTCTCAAGGTCTCTCTTAAGAACTTTAGAATTGATAGCGTGACATGAGAGACACTGGCATAGGACTGCCCAGCATGGCATGCCATCATCAGAGAAGGTGCTGTGCTCTATAAGCAAAGTAGAATTAAAGTAGCTCAAAAGAAACATGAGATATACTAATTTAGAGAATCAACCCCAAACATTCCTGTGGACTATTTGTGCCCAACCTGTGGCAGAGCATTCTGAGCTCATGTTGATTTGATCAGCCACAGCGGTATGCATTGTAAAATCACTGTGTCAATGATATAATGATGTCATTTTGGTCTTCTTCAAGAATGAAGGACAACTTAACTTAATCCAATATGACGTATCTCTTACTATCTCTTCTTGTAGGTTTTTGTGTATATATAAAGGAATGATAATGATTTATGTGCATTTACTTTATATGCTACTACTTTCTAAAATTGTTTTCAACTAACTTTTTTATTAATTTATTTTGATTTACCAACAATCACTTCCATAAGCTTTTGAGTTTTAAATTTTTCTCCTCCTCCCCTCCCACCTCCCTCCCCAAGATGGTGCACAATCTGATATAGGCTATACATATACATTCCTATTAAACATATTCAAATAACATTTCACTTGAATCTTTGGAATTTTCCAAGTATATCACCATGTCATCTGCAAAAATAGATAGTTTTATTATCTCATTTCCTGTTCTGATTCCTTCTACTTCTTTTGCTTCTCTTGTTGCTATTAGTAGGATTTCCAATACAATATTGAATAATATTGGCAACAGCGGGCATCCTTGTTTCACATCTGGTCTTCCTGGGAAGGCTTCTTACTTATCTCCATTACAAAGAAGACTTGCTGATGGTTTTAGGTAAATGATTTTTTATCAATTTGAGAAAAAATCCATTTATACCTATAATTCCAAGTGTTTTCAATAGAAACAAATGTACTTTATCAAAAGTTTTTTGCATCTCTTGATATTATACTATGAGTTTTGTAACTTTTATCATTGATACAATCAGTTATGTTCACACTTTTCCTTGTGTGTTAAACTACCTTTGCATTCCGGGTATAAGTCCTATTGTTTGATCATAATGCGTAGTCTTTGTAATACATTTTTGTGATCTTTTAGACAGTGTTTCGTTTAGGATTTTTGCATCCACATTCATTAATGAAATTGGTCTGTATATTTTATTTTTCATTCTCTGTGTTTTCTGTTCTTATTTTAGGTATCAGTATTATATTTGTTTCATAAAAGGCATTTGGTAGGACCCCATCAAATACTCTTGACAGAACCAGGGGATCGAGGAAAAGAGATAGATTGTGAGAAAGGGCAAGATGATGACTTCTCTTTTGCACAGGTTGTGTTTGAAGTGCTAGGAGACATCCAGGTAGAGAAACTCAGAAGGCAATCAGCCATGTGAGCCTGGAGTCTAGAAGAGAGCCTAGGACAAGACAAGATCTGGGATTCATGCGTGTAGGAATGATAACTGAATCCATGGAAACTGATGGGATCAGCAATAGAAAGTGTATAGTGAAAGGAGAACAGACAGCCTAGCATAACCCCATGGAATACCCATACAAAGTGTGGCAGAGAATGAATAGAGAGGATACAGTCATGACAGACAAGCATCACAAAAACACAGGGAAGAGAGAACGTATAATAAGAAGTGGTCAACAGTGTCAAATGCTGCCATGAGGGAAAAAAAAATGAGGGCCGGGAAAAGCCCTTTGCATGTATCATTAAAGACATCATTGGTAGCCTTGGAGACAGTCATTTCAATTGAGTAGTAGGGCTGGAAGCCAAGATTGAGGATTGAATGGGATGTGAGACAGTAGGGGCAATGACTTTAGGTAGCTTCTTTTCTCCCTGGGAGTTTGACTGGGAAAGGGAGGTGAGAGGCAGGAGGATAGCTTGAAGAGAGGTCAGGCTGAGGTGAAGACTTTTACGGTTGGGGATAATTTGCATATCTCCAGAGCCAGGTGAGTAGAATTTGGTGTCTACCAAAGGCTAAGGAAGGGGTGCTGATTGAAGGCAGATTACTTAAACTTCTCCAGTTCACTTCCTTTCAACTCAAATCAATTCCACAAATAAGCAGAGGCTGGACGGGGATTTGTTCAGTACAGGAGAAGGGACTTAAGTTCAGATCAGCTTAGACTGAGGGATTTCTGCAGTTCCCTCCAACCAGGAGAGTCTGAGGCTAGAGGGCAATGACTTCCCTTCATATGTTAGGCATCCACAAATATTAGTGGGAATGACGCTCAACCAGAGCTCAGGCTTAGGCCTATCTTTCTCTTTGCTACTCCTAGTGTATTGACTGGTGACCGAGCTAATGATAGCACTCTTGGTAGAAACAGAGACTTTTGGAGAAGTGAAAAGTTCAGGGAATAAAATGCTGGATTTACTTTCAGGCATCCTAAATTCATGTGATTGGCTGGATATCCACCTAGAGACATTCAATGGCCCAGCAGGCAGCCAGATGTGTGTTCCCACCAGGCTTCCTGGCTTTAGTCTCTCCCATTTCCAATCCATCCTCCACAAAGTCACCAAAGCAATTTTCCTAAAGCCCCATCTGATCTCAATGCCTTTGCCCCATCCCATCTCATTCAGTAAATTCTTGTGCTACCGGGTCCTAAAGGATCAAATAGAAACACCTGTGACATTGCAAGCTCTTCATCATGTGGCCTGTCCTATCTCCTCTTCTCCAAAGCTCCCCTTGACACACTGTGATCCAGCCAGACACTCCCTTATTTCCTAGTCCTCATGTTCAAGGCTGTGGTTCTCAGTGCTTTGCCTTTGCTTGGCTTTTTCCCATGCCCCGATGTTCTCCCTTTCTACCTCCAAGCTTCAAGGCTTGCTTAGCTCCTCTCAACTTTTATAGGAAGTCTTTCCTGTCACCCCCACCCCCACCCAGGCTACTAATGCCTTCTGTCTTCACTCTCTCAAATTAGCTGGCACCTATTTTGAATTGATATGTGTATATATACATATATATGTACAAGTATGTAACTGTGCATATACATATGTGTATATACATATTACACAGTTGCATATATGTATATTTATTTATGTATAATATGCACATGTATGTTTATATACATGTACAAATAGGTGTATATATACACATAGTAATTTCTATATAAATACCTATCCATCCATCTATCTATCTTGCTGGTGGGTCATATAAGTATGACTATATATTGAGGTCAAGACTCAAAGCACGATAATGACTCACCAAGGTCCTACAACTAGTCAGTACCAGAGGTCTCCCCACCATCCCTTGTCCCACTACACCTTGTCTTATTCAGTATATAATTAAACTCATTTTTTCCCTCTGGGACTTGATTTCTCCAAATGTAAAATGAAAGGGTTGCCCTAAACTCTTGAGCATCCCCTCCACCTCAAATGGATTGTAGATATCTGAATCTTTCCTGAGGGCAGAGACCCCATCCTCGGGTTTGCATATTGGGGTACACTTCCTGAGGCCCTCAGCTAAAATCTGGGCATTGTTGCTTGCAAGAAAATGGTTGTTGTGACTGCCATACCCACTGGATGTCCTCCTGAAGGTCAGGGAGCCAGTTTGCACATGGAGGTTGGGAGTGAGGAGAGTAGGGAGCTCTTGGAGGCCTGGATGCTGTTTCCTCGAGGGGCCCAGCACCTCTTCTCAAGTGTGAATTGTGCAGAGGCTTAGACAAGTGTGGGGCCCCCGGGCCCAGCTGTTTAAAATGCCAGCTTCTCCTGGGCTGGGCACCCCTTCCCCTTTGCCCTATAGCCCATTGATTTTCTCCCTTTCAGCTGCTCTCTGAGCCAATTTGTCATGTACGCCATTACTCTTCACCTTAGACATTCATCTGCGATGGGGAACTTTATCAAATGATTTTGGAAAATCTTCCTCCTGCCTGCTCTTCTGAGGGCTGCTCTGCTGCCTGCATCCCATTATGGATGGGCAGGCAGTGCATGGGCTGCTTCAGGACACTTTGGATTCTCCCAAGTCTTTTTTCATGTGGAAGTGTGGAATTTTTCCCCAGCTTCAACTAATTATACATTTAAATGTTCTTATTAACATTTGATGCAGCCCCTGACTCCTGGGCTTCATCAGATTTCCATCCTTCCCAATTTCTTGACCCTTTAGAGTTCATCGACAGAAGCACAACCACTTCATCTGGGTCTCTTCTATGTTTTCCCCAATAATCTGGGTAATAGTAGGATACACTTCTCTCTCCCTGTCCCTCCTCTCCATAGGGGCCATTCTAATGCTTCGTGATACCTTGCTGAGGACCAAAAAGTTGAAACAAACCTTCTATCATGTCAACCCTGCTGCTCCAAGCCACCCACAGCTGAGGGTTTAGACTACTCATTCTGGCATTCAAGGCCCTGCATAGCCTAGTTTTGTTTCCAGAAAGTAGGGGCTATTTTGGTCTGATCTTTGTATCCTCAGAGTTGAGCACATAGTAGGTGCTTAATAAATGTTTAGCAAATTAGATTAAACTTTGTCTTTGCAGGCCTGCTCCCTTGGATGGTCTCCATTCTTATTCTCCTGTCCACTTCAGCTGTTTCCTTCACTGGGCAGCCAGGGCTATGTGCCCCTGCATCAGTAGGATACCCTTGTGCCTTTCTGGAGCTCTTCTCTGGATTGCCAGACCCCAGCACTGGACTGTCAGCTCCCAAGTCAGAGGATGCTCTGACTCACAGCTGAAAGGGACCTCAAAGATCCCCTCCCTTATAGAAGAGAAAGCTGAGGCTTAGACAGGGGAGGTACTTGCCCCAGGCCACAGAGGCCTTGGATTCCTGCACCTGGGCTCACACACACACCACCACCACCACCACCACCACCACCACCAACCATCACCACCACCATCACCATCATCACCTAGATGAAGAGTGGCTTCCTAGGTCTGAGCTGCCTTGTTTTCCCTAGCGGCACTGAAATAGTGAAGAACATATGTCCCATAGCTAAAGCTCCCAACACTGAACTTGAGCACCCTTTGGGGTTCTCCCGCGCATGGTAAGCACCCTGAGGGCAAGGATGATTTTTTGGTCTCTATTCCCAGCATCAATCACTGTGCCTGGCACACAGTAGGTGCTTAATAAATGCTTGTTCCTTTTCCTTACTCCCAGATCCCCGACATGATCCAAACTAGCCTATTCATTGCTCCTTGAAATTTTGAAATAAATACGCACAAAGCCCTGCACAACGTCTGGAGGAGAATTGGAGTTTAGGGAAGACATAATCCCTACCTTTGTGGATATCATAATCAAAGAGGATAATGAGAGAGACAGACAGACAGACAGAGACTATATCTCAGCATATGAAAAGATAATTACCTGGTTAAGGGATGCTTACGACCTGGGGCAGATTGAGTAAGTGACTTAACCTCTGGGCCTTTGGGTCCTTATCTGCAAAATGGGAGTGATGGTGGTGGAGCAGATGACCTCTGAGGTCCCTCCTAGCTTCAAGTCTTGGGTCTTAGAAAGTGCTCTGTGAGGTCTGAGAAAGAAAGTTGTTGCCAACCAACGGGATCTTGGAAGGCTTTGAATACCAGACAGGTGAGTAATGCCTCCTGGCATTGACCTAATTCCAGGATAATTGTTTAAGTGCCTGTTCTTTAAGTTAGAAGGAGGTGTCTTGGAATGTCTGTGTTGCTGTGGGATGTGCATTGTCATTGGAAGTAGGGGACCTGCATTTGGGTCCTGGCTTTGCAACTGACTTGCTGTGTGATTGTGACCAAGTCTTTTCCTCTCTCTGAACCTAGGTAAAATGAAAAGTTTGGATTAGATGTTCTTTAAAAAGTTCCTTCCTGCTGATATTTTATATTCTATGTTCTAAAGTCTCTCCTGGCTTTCACATTGTCTGTTCCTAGATATAATCTCCCTCCCAGCTCTGACCTCCCCTGGTCTGTGGCCCCTCCCAGCTCTGACCTCCCCTGGTCTGTGGCTCCTCCCAGCTCTGAACTCACCTGGTCTCTGGCCCCTCCCATCTCTGACATTCAATGTACACAGGTACTTTCCAGCTCTGACATTTTATGTTCTCAGGTCATAGGCTTATGAGATCATGAGGTGGAAAGGGCCCCAGAGACCATCTGGATCAATATCCTTATTTTGCAGTTAGGGGCTATGCAGTAATACACTTCTGGTCTCATATTTAGTAAGCCTGGGGGTGGCATTCAAACACACATTCTCCGACTTCAGAGCCAAGTCTTTCCACTGGGCCACACTGCCCTTCCCCACGCTGAGTTCTTGCTTCTCTGTTCAAAGGTCTCTTGCAGTCTGGATCTGGTATTAGATCTTCTGTAAGAAGGAACATCAGGGATCATCTAATCAGCTCCTCATCTCAGGGGGGTCTTCATGAAAGGTCACACAGGAAGTGAGAGAGGCTGGTGAAGGACCTGGGCCTGCGACTCTGCAGCCAGCACTCTTTCCTGAGTGCCTCCAGTTGTTGGCACCTTTTTTCCCCAAAATTATATTGGATCTTTTTTTATGTTCCTTGCATTTATTTATCTGTGCCCCCATTGTTTCACTCCTTTCAAATAGTGCTAACTCTGCTCTTTGAGAATAGGGACAGTTTTTCCTTTGGTTTTTTTTTTTGCTTTTGTTTTGTTTTGATTTTTTTTTTTGGTCTTTGTCTACCCAGTGACTTCCACAAGGTCTATCATGGAGCAGGTGCTTAATAAATGTTCATTGAACTTAATTTCCAGTGTATGCAGGCTATACTTTCAGGCCTCTTTCAGTTCTGAATTTGATAATTTTATAAAGCTTCTGCTTACCCGTGCACAAAGGAGAAACTCAGTAAATATACATTGAATTGAATTGTTTTAACATATATTGAAAATACTATTTCTCAAAGGAAAATATGTGCATTACATATGCACCTTCGGCTCATGTGACATGGGAACAGCCACCATGTTTCACGTTTGACATGTTCCTTCGAGCTCAGCTCTTGTAATGGGGTGATTTGTTTAAATACATCAAGCTTTTTTTTTGGGAGCTAGCGAGTAAGTGACATTTCGTAGCAACATTGAGTCACGGCTTCTCTGAGCTGGAGGAGAGCTCAGAGGCCAGCTAATACAGCCCATTTCTGTAGCAAGAATTCCCTTCTACAACTGCACGGACAAATGACCATTCACCCCCTACTCAAACAGCTTCACTGCTGGAGAACACATTCTCTCATGTTCAGTTCCTGGATTGCTCTCCTTGTGAGAAATTGGTCCTCGTTTGCCTCTGTTGCACCTGGTATTGTCCCCTGAGGTTAGGCAGAATGAATGGAGATCCCTCTTGTACATGACAGCCCCTCAGACATTGGGAGAGGCTCTCTGCTGCCCAGTCCCTTTTTTAGCCCCCGTTGTCTGTTGGTTTACATGCCTTGCCTCTGAGATGGCTTTGTCCGTCATTTCCCTTCCTTTCCTTCTTGGTCACCTCCTTGATAGTTTGGCTGCTCCTGAAAATAAACAATTAACATTCTAAATTGTTCTAGATTGTTTGAGGTGGATATGCCAACCAGTTTGAGTGTCTGCATCCATCTCTATGGGTCATTGCAGAGGGAAGGCGGTACAGGGACTTGGAAGCTATAAATCCAAAGGCTTCATTTAGCAATTTATGGTGAGGAATTTTCTTCCCATAAATTGCATTTCTAGTGGACAGAAACGATGTATTTTCTTTGTCTGCTGCGGAATAGGGGACCGACGGCCATACATCTCTATACCCAGGTAGGACCGACTGCTCGCTTTAGCACATAAATTTCATAAACAGCGAAGTTTCTGAAAATATATAAAGTAGAAATAAGACTCCCTGTAGACAGTGGAGTATTCCTGTAACAAGGAAGGCTCCCTGCACTTGGGTCTTTTATGGGGACGTATATTGCAGGCCTGCCGCAATCTATCCCAAATTAGGCACTGGCTCCTAAATCATTTTCATTGGTGAGGCCAAGATGAGTGATATTATTTTGATGCACTTTTACATGAAATGCAAAATATGTGATAATCATTATTTTAATGTCACTTGGGGACTCTTGGTCAAATAAAGATATTTCAAAGGCTGCATTTCCTACTCAAACATACCTTCAAAATATTTAAGGAACCACAAGGAAGAATGGCAAAGGTGTGAATCACTGGCTTACAGACTAAAGCACTTTTTAACCCTGAATGGGGGGTAAAAAATAAGAGGAATCCAAATTCTCATTCTCATTGCAACCCCTTCTCTATTATATAATTGATCAGAAAAATGCCAAACTCATTGCTTATGTTCACCTAAATGTTTCAGCACTGAGGGTTACCCCTCAAGAATAAGTAATCACAAATGGCCCATAGGAGATAAAACATCCCAATGGAGAAGAATGGAGTCATGAAACAAGGGTTCAAATTCTGGATTTGTTCCTTGGTAATCTATAGTAAATCATAAATACTCTGGGACTCAGTTTTTTTTTTCATCTGCAAAATGAGGCTGGATTAAATGGTCTTTTGAAATCGCTTCTGCCACCACCCCTCCCCAAATCAAATGATGCCCCTGAGGTGTGTAGAAGACAAGAGGTAAATTAGGATGTCAATATTGGAGAAACAGCAAACTCTAGTCATCAATGTAATTTTTTCCCTTATTCCTCCAACCCAAGCATCTAGCCCTGAACTCTGAAAGTACATGACAGGCACTTCATGAAAACTTATTATGGATTTACAAGAATGCCTAACTAGGAATCAGGAAATTTGCCTGATGCCCAAACTTTGACACCGACAGTCGAAGTAACCCAAACCAAGCCACCTTCCTCTCTCAGAAACACTTTCTTCCTTCGAAAAATGATGGTGATAATCACTGTATTTCTTTACCTGTCTCATACGGGGCTGTGGCAAGGTGTAAGTGACCTGTACTTGGCCGGGTAAGGTGAGCTTAGATTTGTATTTCCAGAATGTGGGGCTTCTCTTGATTTGAGTCAGCTTCTGTTTCCCCATTCTCTCTGCTCTTCTCTCCAGCTTTCTCTTTCGCTAATGAAAAGCATTTCTTAATTTCTATGTATGTATAATGTGTGTATGTATGTATACTTTAATCAAGCATGTGTCTTCATTGGTAGAAAATCTCCTTACCAATGTAGGTCAGCACCTGTTCTCAAATCTGTAATCTTGGAGTCACCTGAGAAGTTAAATGACTTGCCCAGCATTTCTCAAATAGTAGGTATCCCAAGTGGGGCTTACACCATTTTCTTCCTATCTAGTAGGTTGGTGCCTTAACCACTAAGCCACACGCCTCTCTTTTAAAAATTATATAGATTTATATCTTTTGCCCATAAGTCCTCTCTGGGATGGGGGAGGTGGTACACAAAACCCCCAGGCTTCTTCATATTGTATGGATTCCAGTGGATCACATTGGCTCTCCATAAATTATCTCTTTCTCTAACTGTGGGACTGGCCCATATTTCCCCCTCCACTCACATCTCTCTCTAATTTCACCCATTATCCTGCTGCTTCTTTGCAGTTCTTCACTTGTAATGTGTTGCAGCCTACATGCTCAAGACTAGACTCACAGGGGATAGGCAGTGATGGATGGGTTGGAATGTATATCACTGGAGGGCACACTTGGATGGACCAATGAAATCATAGATCCTCCCCATCATATCAACAAGACTATATCTAGATCTAAGAATAGTTTACCACTCATTCAATGATTTCTTGTCATCTTCCTAATATTCCCAATCTCTCCCTTCCCTCCAGAACCTTCTCCTTTCTACAAACTACTACTAAGGACATGGGATTTTTTGTTTAAGTTTCCAGTGTTTTGTTATATTTAAACATTTTCTGTGATGTATGAAGGTTCCACAGGGATTTTTTTAAGGTTTTTTAAAGTGTCAATTTCAAATTCAAATAGAAATGAATCCCTGCTGATGGCATAGGGAACTTAGCCACAAATCAGCTCATTTGTGTGGCATTGTATTTTTATTGATTTCGTTAAACATTTCCCAATTACATTTTAATCTGCTTCTGACCACACTTGGAAGTGTTGCCTCTGTAAGTCATAAGTTTGACACTTTGCTAAAGTGTGGCAGTGCTGGGCCTGGCAAACACTGCTCTAGAATAGTCAAGAATTTTTTTAATTTAGGAGTTCAGAATGGGAGAAATGGGAGAAGAAAAACAGACTTTAGAAGCTATCTATCAATCTGTACCTGAAGGGGAAATCAGGCTCCAATGTCTGTAACAAATGAACAGCAGCCAGCCTTCTCCTGGAGAAGAGCCGACCACCTAGACAGTCTGCCCTTGCTATGGGAGCTCCCCTCGTCAGGAAGTTTTTTCTTACATAAAATCTACCTTGGCCTCTTTACCATTTCCACTCACTGCTCCTGGTTCTGCCCAATGTGGTCAAGCAGATGAAGACTAGCCCAGTTTGAAATGCTTGCAGCCAGCTGTCATATGTCCTAAGCCTCCTCTTCTCTAGATGCTACTTCTCAGCTCTATCAGCAGGCCCTCATATTCCGTAGATTTCAGGCTCTTCCTCATCCTGGTTGTCTCCTGCAGACCCTCTCCAGCTTATCAATGTCTTAAAAACTGTGATGTCCATAACAGATCTTAGTGTTCCAGATACAGCCTGGCCAGGACAGAGAGAAAGGTGCTATCAGCACCTTAGAATCTGACATGATTATAGGAACTTCCTTGCATTGCATTTCACTGTAAGATTTACATTTTATAGTGTCTGCTGCCTCATTGGTCTGTGGGGGAAGGGGTCAGTGTCTCTCCCACCAGTGGCATCCCGTTCAGCATATCCCTGTATTTCCTGCGCTGGTCATTAGAACATCCTTATTTAGCCCTTCGGTTATTCCTCCAAAGGACGATTTTCCTACCACCAACACTGATCTCACCCCCCCCATCCCCAGGCCCCAAATATACATATTATTATGAGTTATTGTTGTTAATTTAATTTCTCCCCAGATAGTGCTATGCTGTGGAGCACCTTAGTATTTACTTAGTTGCTTCTAGAAAATAACCAGAGTCTGTTCTTTCAGAATAATGCTAGAAGCATCAGGGCCCAGGACACACTAAGACTGGTAATGAATAATAAAAATAGCCTAAGTGGCTTTGTGGACAAAAAGAGAACCAGAGAACAGATAGGATCCCACCTGGGGATGGATACAATGTTGCTAGCAAGAATGAGTGAACAAACATTTCATGAGTACTTACTCTTAACCACTCGTTGGACTAGGTGCTGGGCAGGACAAATAGAGCTCCTGTCCTCAAGGAGACTAAATTCTAATAGGGAGATACACCTGATATAGGAGAGGGGTGACCAAGGAAAGATATTTGGTCAGAGGAGTCACAGACAGAGTGGGTATGGTCTGGTGTTGGCTGAATGCCATAGCAAATGCCCAACAAAAGGCAAAACTTCTCAGCTCCAAGTCAACCCAAAGTCAACCCAACAACCACATATTTAGGATTCACTGTACGCCAAGCACTGAAAGGAAAAAAAAAAGATCCAACACATCTTTGAGGGCACCCCCACTCTAATGGGGAAGACAACCAGCAAACAATTATGTACAACAATTATGGATCTATAAAGATATGATAAGAAATTAACTAAGGGAAGGAATTAAGGGTGATTGGGAAAGGCTTTTGTGTGTGTGTGTGTGTGTGTGTGTGTGTGTGTGTGTGTGTGTGTGTGTATGTGTGTGTGTGTGTGTGTGTGGAAGGTGGGACTTCAGTTGGGACTTAAAAAAAGCCAAGGAAGCCAGGAGCTAGAGAGGGTAACAGGGAGAGTTCCAGGCCTGGGAGACATCAGTGAAAATATCTGGTCGAGAACCGGTAGTGTCTTGTTTGAGGACCATCCAGGAGACCAGTGTCACTGTATCTCAGAGCGTATGGAGAGAAGTAAGGTATGAGAAGACTGGAAAAGTAGGAAGGGAGGTCATGAAGGGCTTTAGCATCCAAATAGGAGACCTTATACTTGATCCTGGAGGTAAAAAAAAAATTCTGAAATTTACTCAGGTCAAACAAGTGAATTTGTTAGACCTGGGGAGAGAATCTACTTGATATCAATGAGTTCAGAGTGCCAGGTTCTCAACCCTAGGCACTGACAAGCCTAAGGGCTGAGCTCTTGAGACACTGCCTCTGATGTCTGAAATGTCAGAGACAAAGGAAGAAGTGGGGCAAGATTTGCAGAAGGGCAGGGGTTGGCCCAATTTTCAAAATGGGAAATAAGATAAACAATTTCAATGACTAGCTTTAGAAGTTGGATTCCATTCTTACTAAACTTCTGAAAACATTATGAAAGCAATAGCTTGTGAACACCGAGGAAGGGTATTAGCAATTACTAAGAGCCCGTACAATTTCACCAAGAATTGCTCATGGCAGTCTCATTTCCTTTCTGGACAATTTCTAGACTTGGAAATCAGAGAATAGCAGTAGATGTCAAGTACCAAATGTCAGCCCAGTATATGGCCAAGTCTTCCCTGTTATTTGTAGAATGATTGGAGAGAGGTGAACTAAATGTTTCACTAATTAGGTGCAATCAGAACTGAATGACTCACCAGCCTCAAAAAGCATTCATCAGTGGATCAAGGTGAACTTGGAGGTAGGTTGTCTGTTGGAGTGCCCCAGGATCTGCCATTGACTTTGTTTCTGGCCAGCATTTTTATCAATGACTCGTCAAATGCTGTTCTTAGGTATCACCTTTTACATTAGCTGTTTACTTTCATCATATTTTCTTTTCTACTGCTCCTAATTTCAATCATCAGAAATGATTAAAACAAAAGAAAGCAACAACAAAAAGACATCTGTGCTGCTAACCTGCCTGCTGAAGGCTACATTACCCCTAGAGAGGCCTTACAGGTTCCTCCTGGTGGCACCTTTTGCCTCTGCATGAACCACCCAGGGGTGGCAGTCATTAGGTTTGGCAAAGTATGGGATGCTCTCCATCACAGCCACAGTGAGAGTAGGCTACAGTTGTTTATGTCAAGTCAATAGATACTAGTGTCCATACCCTTTCAACGGGACTTATCGACACCATGACTTAATTTCTTTCATCCTGAGATCAGTAATAGCCCTCCTCTGTCTTAGCATCATCTATGGATTTCCCTTCTGCTCTCTTTGAGCACAAGCAGTTTATTTCAGCGGAGGTTCTGATACATCCTCTGTGGGAAGGGCCTCCAGTCTTTTGTAGAGTCTGAACTAGTCTGAGGTGTTAGAGTATAGTGTGGTGGGCAGAGAAATGGATGGAGACCTTGGTTTGAAGCCTATTTGAGACACTTACACCCTTCATGTCCCTGGGGACAATGCTCTCTGAGACAGTCTTCTCTTCTGCGAAATGGGGATAGGCACGTACCTCACAGAGCTGCTGTGAAGATAGCATGGGCTAACATTGCAAGTCTTATAGAGCTATGGAAATGAGAACTATTATTCTTCCCCCTCGGAATCATATCCTGACTAATCACAACTGTAAGACATGCAATAACCTTTACATGTGTGACCTGATTTGTTCCTCACAGCAACCCAGTGAGGTTCATAAGAAAGGTGTTATGGAATTCAGTTGTATAGCTGAGGAAACTGAGGCTCAGAGGGCCATGGCTGGCTCATGGTAACAGAGCTAGATGAGACAGAGGGAGGATTTAGGCCCAGCTCTCTCCCAACTTCAGGTCCAGCTCCCTTTCTCTTCTGCCTATTACACCCCATGCCCTTGGTTGGATCCCACCCACCCCACCTCCCTTTTGGTTTTTCTTCTCTTCTTTTCTCCTTGAGATCAGACTTCTACTCTGCCTGAAGACAAGCTCTTCATCTTCCCTGCTAAGCTGGAGAGCACAGAGAGCCAGACTTGTCTTCAGCTGTTTTATATTCTCCTCTCACAGAGAGACTGGTCCTGGGCCTTCGTGTCTTTATGTATATTGATCATGGGAAGAACCCAAATGTGGCAGTGCCTCTGCAGCACTTGGGGCCAGGTCCCTCACACCCTACCCTCTCTCTAACAAGAACATTTTGATTCATTATTTATATTTCAGTCTTATTATCCATGCTCCCTCCTCTTCCAGAAAAGGCCCTGTTTGCCTGGCTGGTATGTGTAGCCTGGAAGAGAGAAAGCTCATTAGAGAACGTGGCCACTGTCATCAGGTGCTGTCATAGAATGGCTGCCTATTGGAAAGGGATCGAGCCGCCATGGTGTGGGGGGAAGAGCCATGGCTTGGGAGTCGGCACCAAGGACTGAATCTTTCATGCATGCCGGAATCAAGTGGAATCCATTTACTAAGATCAGAGGCAAGGAAGTCCTTCTCCTTGGCCTTCAGTTTCCTCCTCTGTCTACGCAACAAGGTGAAAGGGTCCTGACCTTTTAATGGGGATTGAATTCAGCATTATACTGTGACCTCCTCCAGGACAGAAACTATTTTGGTTGTTCCTTTCTTCGTATGCCCAGCACTTGGTACAGTGTGCAGCACACGTTCCTATGCTGTTGTCTCAGTCACTTCTGACTCGTTGTGACCCCATTTGGGGCTTTTCTTGGCAAAGACCCTGGAATCGTTTGCCATTTAGTTCTCCCATGCATTTTACAGATGAGGAAATGAGGCAAACAGGGTCACACAGCTGGATGTGTCTGAGGCCAGATTTGAACTCGGGAAGATGAGCCTTTCTGAGTACAAACTCTATGCTCCATCTACTAAGTCATGTAGCTGTCCTATCCAGCACATAGTAGGTGCTTATAAATACATGTTGACTTGGCTATGTGGTAAATCCCATAGCCCAAAACTGGGCTGGATATGTATCTACAGCATTTGAAGCCAGGAAGGCTGTGACCATGTATAATCTAGCAGTGAGTCTAAAAGTGATTCCTTTCAAGGTAGTGAGGAGCATAAACAAGGTTTTGAAAAATCTGTAACAAGTAGAATGCAATAGAGAAACATTTATGATTTTTATTGGTGACTAAGTCACAGGTAATGCTAATTCTACTGACATTTGTTGCCTACATTTGTCATTGAAGGAAATGCTAAATTTCTGTTAGCAGTGAGTGAGAATAAAGATGTTATTTTTTTCCCATCCAAGTTCAGAGACTTCCTAAAATCCCTTAAGGGGTTAAGAGACTCTGAACTAGATTACGTGTAAAGAATCTTCTACCATTAAATCCCTTGGTCCTACATCTGCTGCTTGCCTTAGGAGGTCTGAGCTAGTAACAATGGGGAGATGCTACAGAGGGGCCAAGACTTGCTAGCAATTACACTGGTCCCAAATAAAGCCGGGGATGAGAGGCAGAGAGAGGAACATTCGATTCTTCAGGACCAGCAGAAGCCAATCCCACTTGGCAGGGATTTGTATGGGAAATCCCTATGTCATAGAAGGAGTTAGAGCAGATTCAAACAAATCAACAAATACCCAATGAGCACCTGCTGTGTGCAGTCTTCTGATCATTGCTGGCAAGATGTAAAGTTTATATGAAACAGTGTGTGCCCTCACAGATCTCACAGTCCAAGATGGGGAATAGGCAGTAGCCCAGATAACTCTAGTGCATATTATCACAAAAGAAGTGCACCAGTCAAGGCAAATGGGGCTGAGTGCTGTCTCACAGGGAAGGTGATGCCTGACAACTGTTTCAGGGAAGACTTCCAGGAAAGGAAGCCTTGGGGTTGAACTTTGAAGGGTGGACAATTCCAGAGGCAAAAGAGGGAAGGGAGGATGGAAATTTGAGGTGTCCCGAGTGCTAGCTTCTGCCTCTTAGATTCTGAGACTTTGAGATGCTGTGATCCTGAGATTGATGGAGGGGTCACAATGGCTATCCTGTGACAGAGCCAATGCTTGAATCTTTCCTTTTCTTTCAGCTCTATGGTGTTGAAGATTCCAAAGCTAGCCCAAGAAACAGACACCAGTGTTTCCCTTACATTCACAGGGGACCCACTAAAGACACTGTTTGTGGGCACATTTTCATTACCCTAATTTAATAAAAAAGTTTATGACCCAGTATATGGTCAAATATGTAATCACCCCTTGTGCAGAGGAGCTAACGCAGCACTAGTAAAAGAAATTTGAAGAAAGCGTTCCTGTGCAAAATAGATCAGCAAAAATATCTGAGGATGAAAAGGAAACAGAAAAGGATGAGAAATTCCAAGGTAGGGAGGCAGAGCTTTCAATCTACAGAATCCCCAAGTCTGGGTTGGGAAAGGCCTCAGAGGCCACTTAGAACAACCGGAACCTGACCCGGATTTCCCTCAGTGATAACCCCCCAAATGGTGGCCCAGCCACGGTCAGTGGAAGAGAAGATTTCTACCTCCTGAGGCAGTCCATGAGAAAGCGGATTTGTTAGTCATTGATACATCAAGGTTCCACTGGTTTCCCTGCAACTTGATCCAGATACAACCACTTTGTACTAGGGTATAGGGGAAGAACAGGAGGTCATCCACACAAGTGTCTCTACATAATGACAATGTATGGATAATAAGAATATTCTAAGCCACACTATCCTTTGTGTGGTCTCTGGATAACCTTGTTTACTATCTAAACTTTGCCTAAGGTTGAAAAATACAAAAGACATTTCTAGGTTCCATCTTATTAACCAGCTAGTCACTTCCCAAGTCTGAGTCCCCTCTGTGAATCCCCTAACTTTTGCCATCAGCAGTGAAGAAAACTCTATCTCTGCTCTAAGGTCAATGACTTATCAATTCACTCTCCCACTCTCCACTGGGCTCTTCCAAACCTTCTGATCCTTCTTCAAATCTCCCATGACTTCTCCACCCCTCATGCTCTCTGCTGAGAACTTTGCCTCACAGTTTACAGAAAAAAAAATGAGGCTATTTGCTGTGAACTCCATTGTCTCCCCTCTTCCTCATCTTATATCACTTATATGACTTCTGCCAGTCTCTCCTTCATCACTGTCTCCCATGATAAGGTGGCCTTACTCCTTACCAAGACTAACCCCTCTACGGCTCAAGTGATCCCATTCCTTCTTGTCTCCTCCAACAGATTGCCCTCTCTGTCATCTCAACTCAGTCACTGATTTTCAATCTAGCCCTGTCTACAGGCTCATCCCCTATTGCCTACAAGTTTGCCTATGTCTCGTCCATCCTCAAAAAGACCCTTCTGTCCCTACTGTCATCCTCCATCTCTTCTGCCCTGTGTAGCTAACCTCAAAAAGGCCACCTACAACAGGGGCCTCCACTTCTTGTCTTCTCACTCTCTTTTAACCATTTAAGAAAGAGTCAATATGACCCTTGACCTTATCATTCCACTAAAACAGCTCTCTCTAAATTTACCAGTGATTTCTTTGTTGCCAAATCCAATAGCATTTTCCTAATCCTTATTCATTTTAGCCTCTCTGCAGCCTTTGCCCTTTGATCACTCTCTTTTCCTTGATATTTCTTCTCTGTAGGCTTTTGGGACACCATTCTCTCCTGGTTCTCTTCCTACTTCTCAGAATACTCCTGAATAGTCTCTTTTCCTAGATCTTCATCCCTATTACTGTACAGGGCAACACTCCCCTCCTGGACCCTCATGCTTACATCCAAGGTACCATACATGCTTGCATACCAAGGTACTCGACTCCTCACTATCTGTCACCCCACTCAATGTCCATCTGTTGCCACAGAATGTCAGTTTCACCCCTTTAACATCTCTTGAATATGCCCCCTTTTCTCCTCTGACCCTGCCCTGACCCTGGCACTCATCACCTCCCAGCTAGACCATTACCATAGCTGCTGGGGGGGAAGGGGGTCTGCCTGCCTCAAGTCTCTCCCCACTTCCGTCAATCCTTTATTTAAACACTAACCTGCTTTTTCATTAAGGACAGGTCTGGCTATGTCACTCCTCTGCTTGACAAACACCAGTAGCTCCTTGTATTTTTAAGGATCAGACACCAAACTCTCTGCTTGGCCTTTGAAGCCCTATTCCTCTTTGCCTTTCCCAGTCTTTTTAAACCTTACTCTCCATAATGTCCTCTTTGACCCAGTGACACTGGCTGTTCTATGAACAAGCCCCTCTACATCCCAGCTCTGGGCATTCTCTGGGGCTATCCTCCAAGCCTGTAATGTTCTCCTTCTTCATCTCTACCCACTGACTTCCCTGGCTTTCTTTAAGTCCTAACTCAAATCTCACCTTTCACAAGAAGCCTTTCATAACACCTCTTACTCCTAATGCTTTCCCTCTGCTCCTTATTTCCTATTTATCCCATATACAGTTTGTTTGCATGAATTTGTTTTCTCCCCCACTGGATTGTGAGCTCTTTGAGGGCATAGTGCCTAGTATAGAGTAGGTGCTTAATAAATGTTTATAGCTTGATTATAGCTTTCTGAATTCTCCCTGGTGGAATCGTTCTTTCCCTTGGAATCACTAGCAGCACAGAGGCAGGCAGGGGGACAGGCCATCAAGTTTATCTGGTTTCAGAATGTTCTATGTCACAGTTTAGATTTGGACCCCAGAACAATAAGGGTCCTCTCTGTCACTAATAGTCACTCTATCCTAGGTGGCTCTATTAGTAATCATGTTCTACAGTGGGGAATCACTAGCTACCTAGAGGTCCTTCCTTGGACTCTGAGGGGGTGACCTTTTCCCTGAGGGCTTCTGTGTACCCACACCTTCATTTAATGGAGCATGTGAAGATGCTCTCCTTCAAGGCTGCTCTATAGGAAAAACCTCATGCCTAATTTATGGCTCCAAAGGCTCCATGGCCCTTTTCATTCTCAATGTGCCCAAGACGGAACACACCGTAAATCCCCTGAAACCTAGCCTTCTCCCAAACTGACATATATTCGTTAAAAAAGCTGCCATTCTTCTAGTCACACAGGGTGACAATCTTGTAGCAATGGTTGACTGTTCCCCTACTCTCAGAACCACCATATGTAATCAGTAGCCAAATCACTGATCCTCCTTCGTCATTATCTCTCACATTTATCCTGTACTTTCTACCCACATCAACCTTTAACATAGTTTGGGTCGTTACCACCTGTTACCAGGGATATTAAGGGCAGCAAGGTGGCTCAGTGGATAGTGCTTGGCTTGGAGTCAGGAAGATTCATCTTCCTGAGTACAAATTCAGCCTCAGACATTTAGTAGCTGTGTGACCCTGGGCAGTCACTTAACCCTGTTTGCCTTAGTTTCTTCATCTGTAAAATGAGCTGAAGAAGGAAATAGCAAACCACTCCAGTATCTTTGCCAAGAAAACCCCAAATGGGGTCACAGATAGTGAGGCATGACTGAGAAATGACTGAACAACAACTGAACATGGGTTATTGAAATAGCTTCCTAATTGGACTCTGCTTAGAGTATACCCCCTTTCCAATATATTTTCCACATTATCTGTCAAATATTCATAGAACACAGATCTTGACCATGTCACATTCCTCCACCTTCCCTACCAAACACAAAACAAAATGACAGAAGACCCCTCAGTGGTTTCCCATTATCAACCAAACACATACCATATGTATACATACTATTCACATATGGTGCTCCATCTCCCTTCTTTATACTTTTTCACTGGCTGTCCTTTATTCCAGAATGCTCTCCTCTCTGCCTCTTGGAATTCTACTCTTACTTCAAGGCTCAGACCAAACACCACCTTCTACATGAAGTCTTTCTTAATTTCTCCAGTGGCCAATGCCTCCTTCCCTAATAATCTGGGATTTATTTTGTGTATATTTTCGATATACCTGTAGATAACCATGTTGGCCCTCATTATTAGACTGTAAGCTCCTTGAAGTCAGGACATACTTTATTTTTGTTTTTGTATCTCCAGAATGTAGCACAAAGGCTTTTATATGGTTGGAATTTAATTAATATTTGACGCATTGAATTAAATGAATGTGTGTGTTCTACTTGGAGGAGGGACAGTTGCTTTATTCTCTGCCTGTTGGATGGCCTGTGGTTGTAATGGCCTCCTGGCTCCATGACACCAACTATCGTCCCTCACCTTGCACCCAGAGAGAAGTAACCAGAGCATCTGAGTGAGGCAATCTTCGATCTAGTGCTGTATTATTTCTATTGCCATGTGTGTGCTCTTGTGTGTGGATGTGTATATGTGTATACACAGGTGTGTACATGTGTGGGAGAAAGAACCCCATCAGGGACTATCCTGCTTCTGAGCCCCCCATGCTGGACCCCCTTTCACAAAGTTTCCTTCATCTGGAGACCTTTTCTGGGCCACAGTTTCATACCTTCTTTGGATCAATAGAGTCAAAGATCTCAGAGGGTATGTAGTCCAACCTCTTCATTTTACAGAGAAGGAAATTGAGTCCCAGAGAATTTAAGCCACTCATTCCAGGTCTCAGAGGTAAAAAGATACCAAGCCAGCAGCCCATCTCAGGTTCAATGACTCCAAATCCAGCATTTGTCCTCCTGTACCTCTATTTGAGATCAGGGGATTGCATGATATAACTACTAAGGTCTCTCCTGTTGTTAAGATTCCAAGCTCTGTGATTTAGTAATTCTTAAATAAATTCAAAGCTTGAATCACAAATATTTGATCATGACTGTCCAATAGCTTGACTTTCAAAAAATGAATTGGTTAAGTAGAGGAGACCAGAGCATTCATGCTAAGAAAATCATTGGCACAATTATATTTAGAACTGGAACGGCTGCATAGGGAAAGAGAGATGAGACTTTCTGGGCTCTCTAAAGGGCAGGACTTGGAGCAAAGGAGGGAAAGCCATAGAGAAGAAGACTGAAGCTTCATGTTAAGAAAAAATTCCTAATAATTAGACCTATCCAACAGAGCAATAACAAGCTGTGATATCCACTCATGGGACATGGAGGTGGGCTGAGGAGGGGGGTCTCCAATGGCTGGGTCAGTGACCACTCTTTGGGGACATGGGGCTGTGGAGGGTGGTGTCCAACAGTAGGTGCAATGACCACTTGTATCCAGTCTCATTGAACAGATTCAGCAGGCATTCATTGGACTGAATGACCTCTTAAGCCCCTTCTGGCTCTGAGTCTGGCTACAATCAAGTGATGGCTGTTGCCCATCAAAGTATTTTCTATGTTTCACTATTGGGCAGGCTGCATCGGATCCTGGCAAGAGCACCATGATTGAAGTCAGAAGATGAGAGTTCAAATCATTCCTCTGCTACTTACTGACTGTGTGACCTTGAACAAGTCTCTCCCCATTTTAGTACCTCCATTTCCTTATCATTATTGATGCCTTTCCATGGTACAGAAGGGACCTGGGGTACAGATTATAAGTCCTACCCAAGTGCTTCAGTTCATGTCCATGATGGATCCTAAAGGATCCAGAGCTGGAAGGGACCTCAGAGGTCACCTGATCAAACACTCTCGTTTTATAGAAGAAACAACTTGGGGAGATGAAGAGACTTCCACACAGGAGCACAGATATCGAGCCAGAAGGCAATGCAGAGGCCATCCAGGCCAAGCCCTCTCATTTTTTAGAGGAGGAAACTGAGTCCCACAGAGAGAAAGAGACTTGTCTAAAGTCACATAGTAAACAGAAGATCTAGGATTCAAAATCAGGTCAGAGGAACTTAAACATAGAGCAGGAAGGGACATGAGAAGCCAGCACCTTCTTTTTCAGAGAGAGAAGCTGAATCCCAATGTAACCCAGGTATGGAGCATTAGAGGGGATCTACGACCCTAGGACCAGACTAAGTAAGAGCAGAGCTTTGAGTTCCTATGGATGAGGACATTCACCTGGAGACAGGGGAAGGGTATAGGAAAGGGAACAGAAACAGGAAAGCAGGGGCCATGTTTTGGAGAAGAGTTGACAGTACTCTAGAAGAGTGGTGTCAAACCCAAATAGAAACATGACTGCCTGCTTGCCTATTGGCTTAGAAAACCACAGATTAACATTATCTATGTTATATTACAGAGGCTGTTAGATGGCTCAGTGGATAGCATGCTGGGCCTGGAGTCATGAAGACCTGAGTTCAGTTCTGACCTCAGACACTAACTGTGTGACCCTGGGCAAGTCACTTAACACTGTTTGCCTTAATCCACTGGAGAAGAAATGGCAAACTACTCCAGTACCTTTACCAGGAAAACTGCATGGACGGTATTGGCATGCTGTGGTCCATGAAGTCACAAAGAGTTGGATAAGACTAAACAACGATGTCATTTTTTTTAGCTATTTGGTTAAACATTTTGCAGTTACATTTTGATCTGGTCAGAGTGTACTTGAGAATTTTGCAGACAGATGCATATGCAGCTGGCCCAGAGTGTGACATCTAGGGGGAATTGTTTGTCCTTTTTGTATAGTTTGGTTGCCAGATTTGTCTGAGTAGATTGTATGGTCAGTCAGAGCATTTATCAAAATCTAGCAAAGTAACTAAAAGTGCATCAGGGCATCTTGGGATGTGGAGGGAAATTGAGAGGAAGTCATAACCTCCCCCTCTTTCAGGAACATTTCTAAGACATTCTATCAACTAAGGGTCCATTTGCATTAAATTGTATATTCTCTGGAAGGTGTATCAATAATGAATTATTAAGAATTCCTTTAAGTAATCTCCTACTTTTTTTTCCTATGGGGGGAGGGTGGTAAAAAGGGGATTCTGGGGCTGTAGGGAGGAAAGTGAAGCTCTGTGTGTGTGTGTGTGTGTGTGTGTGTGTGTGTATGAAAATCCCAGCTTTGCAAAGATCAAGAATGACCTGAGAGGGCATCAGACATTCCCAACTCAATGCATGCATCCCCTCTCTGATGACCTAACAAGGACCTGTCCATCCTTTACTAGAAAAAGGTACCTGCTCTCTTCCAAAGCAGCTTTTCCCACCTCTGGACAGCTCCACTTGGTAAAAAGTTTCTCCTGACATCCCCCCCCCCCACACTTAATAGTATTTTATTTTTTTCCCAATTATACATAAACCTAGTTTTCTACATTCACCTTTATAAGATTTTGAGTCCCAATTTTTTTTTTTCTCCTTCACTTCCCCTTCTCCCTCCCTGAGATGGAAAGCAATCTGATAAAGACTGTACATATACAACTATATTAAACATATTTCCACATTAGTTATGTTGTGAAAAAAGAAAAAAGAATCAGAACAAAAGGTGAAAACCATGAGAAAGAAGAGAGAGAGAAAGAGAGAGAGAGAGAGAGAGAGAGAATAGTATACTTCAATCCTCATTCAGACTCCATAGTTCTTTCTCTGGATGTGGACAGCATTTTCCATCATGAGGCCTTTGGAGATGTCTTAGGTCCTTGTATTGCTGAGAGGGGTTAAGTCTATCAATGTTAGTCAATACACAATGTGGGTGTTACTGTGTACAACGTTCTCCTGGTTCTGCTCACTTCATTCAGCATCAGTCCATACAAGTCTTTCCAGGTTTTTCTGAAGTCTGTCTGCTCATTATTTCTTATGGAACAATAGTATTCCATCACATTCATATACCACAACTTGGGGGGATGGTAGCTTCATGCAATTGGGGGGGTAATTGTAAGAGGGTAGTGGAAGCACAAAGAAAGAAGAGAAGAAAATTTTTGAAAAACCACTTATACCTGTTTTCATCTCTTGTGTGACAGAGTTAAAGTTGCCATGATTACATTATTTTCCAAATAAATACACAAAATGCAGGTTATAATTGATCAATGCTCAAGTACTCCAATAGATCTTAAGAAGTGATAATCATTTCAGATCAGTTGAGCCCAATAAGGGCCAAAACCCTGAATTAATCTTTTCTTTCTGAGTGAACTGAGAAGGCCCCTTCCTGTGTCAATAGCTAAAGCTGATTAAGAGCATTCTTCTGTTTATGACCACTAAGGCGCCTTTAACCCAGACACTACCTTGAATAAGGGGATTTTTCTTATCTAGATATTCTATGGTGGTACATGAAATACAGATATCCAGGATCTGACATTTGCCTATCAATTAACACAGACATCTTGAGTCAGGGTTTAAATGTCCTGCTAAAATTGCTTGATGCAGTCAGAGTTAAACCTTTGCCTCCATATGACATGTTCCATGCTGCTACTTTAAGGGAATAAAACAATATGGATTTACTTATCATCTAGCTTGTTGTCTCTTTAACCAACTTTCAGGTAGACAGAAGCAAGTGTTGGTAAGGCAGTATTTTTTGTGCTTTGTCACATAAATTGGCAGGAATATGTAGGCATAATGACTTGTTCACAATATGATTCCATGTGGTTACATGATGCAATATTGCATCATGAAAATGTCAATACAGGAAAAACCCACAAATTTACAATAACTTAATAAATTTAAGATGTGTCATTTATATATATATATATATATATATATATATATATATATATATATATATATATATATATATATATATATATTTTTCTGAAATGATACAAATTTAAAAAAAGTTAAAGGATTAAGAAGAGTAGATTTCCAAGGGGACACTGAGTAATTTTTTTTAAAAGGAGGCAGTAGGCCAAGTAAGTTTGGGAACCTTAGATGCTTTCATCTTTTCCTCTCTGCTGGACCTGTTGGCCCCTGGGGCCAAACAGAAAAGTCTGTGCTCTCTTTTGCCCATCAGCCCTTCAAATACATAATGATTTCACCCTAAACTTTCTCTTCTCTAGGATACACATCCCTAGCTTCTCCAGCTGGTTTTTGGGCCTAGTTTTTGAGCACACTGGATGAGAAGGAGGGACTCAGAGGTGGATGGAGATAGAAGGGTCCTAGGAGGTTTTGGCCTCCTCGGCAATTTGGCTCCAGGCTCTGGTAGTGGTTCTTGCAGATTACTTCTGGAGGCAAGAAGTGTAGGCCTCATTTACATATAAACAATTGCATTCTAATTAAAATTCTGTGTTATTTGTTTTTTAAAGCAAGCCCCCAATTGCTTCAATTAGAGGGCAATTTATTTACCTAATCCTAGTTGAGAGACAACAACCTTTGAGACCAGAGTCTGGAGTTTGAAAATAGAGGCTGCATTTCCAATCCCAGCCTATCCAGGGACTCTTTAACCTTTCTGACCATGGGCAAGTCACTAACCTTTCCTGGCTCAATTTCCCAATGTATGCAGTGTAGGCAGTATGCTACCCAAAAGCGGAAAAGACAAGTCGGAAAGACAGTCACTGCCCTCAGGGAGCATACATTCCAAAAAAGAAAGCTGAAAAGGATGGGGGGAAGGGAGGCTGTGTTAGGGCAGGGGGGCCACGGTCCAGAGAGTCAAATGTGCAGCCTGGAGAGAAAAGAAGACATGGTTGTACTGAATGTTCTCCTTAAAATGGAAATTGTCAGGGCTTAGTACAATGTCTGGCATATAGTAAGCCCTTAATAAATGTTGATTGATTGATTCTGGGAGGAACCAGCCAATCAGGGTATATCTTATTTTATTTCTTTCTTTCTATATAAATAAGTGAAATAGGCACATTATTGAATAAAAATATATATGTGCATATATATGCGTGTTAAAAGGAGAATTCTTCATTTGGGCTTTCACCCTGATTAACAAGGCCAAACTCAGAACAAAGAGAATTAAAAGGATTTTATTCGAAGGAAGTCAAAGTAGCAATACATTGACGTTGATAGGCTGATCACTGAAGACTGAAGAGATCATCAGTGGCTTCAGGGTGGGGCCAGCTTTTATAGGTAACTTTAAGACAATTCAGATAGGCCCACCTCTGCAACAGAGGTTAGACGCCTTGCATCTCAGTTCCTCCCCAAGGTAGTGAGAAGGTGACGATTTGCAGGTAGAGGTAGAGGATGAAGAGCAGGTGATACAAGAAGCTGCAGACTTGGGGTCTCCTTCCCCACCAGAGCCCCTGCAACACCGCTTGATAAGCAGGGTGGGAAACAATGGGGTGCTGAGTCAACATAACTTTCATATATAGAGATACATAAATAGGTAGATAGAGAGATAGAGAGATAGATAGATGATAGATAGATGTAGATATAGATTGTGAAAAATGATTTTTCTTGGTCACCTGTGTTTTGGAGACTAAGAGCTCCACCCCCCAGCCTTCTGCTTCGAGGATCTTCCGAAGGACATTTCTGCTGAGATTGTATTGTATCTTCTTATCTTGGTCAAACTTGACACAAACCTGAATTGATTTTATTCTACTGAGACTTGGGTGGAGACAGACCCTGGATTGATGGAGGCTGAGGGTCATCTGGAATGATGGTGGGTTGATACGGGTCTGTGTTGAAAAAGCATATAACTCTGTACCTCCAAAATCCCAAATCGAGCAAGTTCTGAGCTGGCCCCCTTGGGGGGGGGGTGCAGTTTTGGACTGAACTCCCATGCAATGAATGTCAAGCCAGCTTGCGAGAAATTAAACCATGGACACACGCACCTTAATTCCATTTGTTTCCTTCTTAGAACAGACTCTGTAATAAATTGGGGTTTGACAAGATAACAATAGATAGATAGATAGATAGATAGATAGATAGATAGATAGATAGATAGATAGATAGATGTGTAGATATATCTATCTATACACAGATAGATATATATAGATAGACAGATATATGTATACATAGAGAGATAGAGATAGATAATAGAAATCTTTATAGATATCCACAGCTATCTTCTAACTGCATAAATACCCATCTCTATAATTATATCTATATATATGGCTCTGTTTATATTGAGAAATCGATAGATATACAGATCTAAATATAATCTCTGCCATTTCAACGTAGACAAAAGTGGTTTCTTTTCATAATAACTATTTCTCAAAGCCATACTTTCCCATATCTTTCCTGAGTCAGCTGAACATGCTCACTATGATTGAAGGAATATCACAATTTATCTATATTTTAGTAAAGAATTTGGATGAAGAATTTAATGAAGTCGCAAATGCTATTTTGGTGAAACCATATGGACAGGATCAGCACAAGATACAGATTTAGAACTAACTGAATAGCCCAAACCAGAGGAACCTGTATATTTAAATTGTATGTAGGTTCTTTATATAGATTAGGTATTTCTGTACTTATAAAAGACAGCTATAAATCTATAAAATATCTATCATCTCTCTAGCTGCATATCTATAAAGACATACATACATACTCACACATTTATAAACATTGAGGTATAGATACATGAGTTGTATAATATCCACATGCAACACGTACAAACACACATACGTATGCACATATGTACAAGTTCATAGATTCTAGGTTCTGGTTTAGAACCACTTTACTGGGTGATCAATAAGTTCTGTGTTATAGTAGTTCTATATTCGGGTTGCCATTGATGATAAAATTTAATTAATTGCATTCACAAATTTAATTAATTAATTGCATTAATTAAAATTTAATTAATTACATTCCTTTAAAAATACTTTCCAATTTTGCTAAGCAGCCCAAGCCTTCCTATGGGTCATTGTTCAGTAATGTTCCCTGGATGTCAGCCAGTCGCCATCACTGTCTATCAGCTGGGCTCCCAAGGGCAAAGTCTCTCCGTCTAGTCTGCTGCGCTAGACACAAAACACAACCACATACTAGAAGCCTTTCTAAACCCCACTGCTTTCAGAGCCAGGAGGGCCCTGACTGGACAACTTGTCCAGTTTGTAAGTGGAAAAAGAATCGTCTCTCTAATCCACCCACCAAGTACGTGGTCATTCACTCTTTGCTGGAAGATTCTCTGTGAAAGGAAAGTCAGTGCCCCCTGAAGTGCCCATTGCTTTTGTGGAAAACATTCATTGCCTGTAAGTTCTGTCTCCTTTCAAGGCAAATCTTTAGTTTTTGTGACTTCCACCTGCCGGTCTATCCATTCTTCCATCATAATTCGATCTTCTGAGGATGTACAGAACATGGAGAATTCCCCATGAAATTCCTTTCATGAAGATAGCTAGCCTTTGCCCCTGCATCTTCTTTTCTCTCCACTCTATCTTCTCTGCTCCTTCACTCCTCACAAGGCACGAACTGGAATCTCTCCATCATCCAGGTTGAGCACCTCAGCGCTCTCCTTACTTTTCACCGGCCTTAGTGACGCATGGTACCCAGAATGGAACGAAACAGTGCATATGTGGGCAGCGTTCAGTGGGTCTGCTCCCTACTTTCTAAGCCAACCCTCTCCAGAATGCCCGATGGCATGGGCTTGCCCTCCTTGACTGCCTTTCATACTGCTGACTTCTATTAAGCCCAAAGTTCAGACCTCAGATCTTTCACTTTCTTTCTAGACAAGCCGCTGCCCGGTCCTATATTACACCTGACTCAGCAATGAATTGGGCCCTTATCCTCCAGTCAGTGATTCAGTCTGGCTTCCAGCAAATTCGCCACCTTAATTTGGCCTTTGCTGCCTTTGCTTTGAATTGCCTTCATCAAAAACCTAAGTACAGGGCAGCAAGGTGGTGAAGTAGATAGAGTACTGGCCCTGAAGTCAGGAGGACCTGAGTTCAAATCCAACCTCAGACCAAACAGTTAAGACTTTTACTAGCTGTGTGACCCTGGGCAAGTCACTTAGCCCCAACCCCCACCCCACCTCCCAAAAAAAGTAAGTGCATTTATGCAAATATTGAATTCCAAAGTCTTTCTAGCCATTCTGTTTTCCCCTCTCCCTCTCTTTATGCTCCATCCCTTCCCAATGCAGATTGTCTACCTTAGGGTTTGGAAAACACTGACCTGTGGAGTCCATTAGGGACCCTTTGAAACTTGTGATATGTGAGGCACAGACTGAACTCTCCATGAATGCCAGGATAATGCATTGTCTGGACTCTGCCTCTCCCTAGCACCAGGCCTGGTGCTCAATAGGGAGGAACAGCCATGCGATCATGTTTCCCAAAATGATGTAACTACAGAGCAGTCTTATAAATAACCTGCATAAACACTGTCATTGCTTTTATTTCCCCTACTCAGCTCTTCATTGTGCCTTCTTGCTAGCTTGTGGACCCTTGATCAAGTCTCCCTCCTTCTGGCCCTCAGTTTCTTCATTTGTAAAAGGATGGCTTTGGACTAGATGATCTCTAAAGTCTCTCCTGCCTCTAACATTCCATGTTTTAAAGGCCCTTCCAGCTCCAATATTCTAAATTTTATATTCTAGGGTCCCTTCCAGCCCTATTATGCTGAGGTGTCAAATTAGCAACAACAGAATCCTCAGCCACTTGGAGCCCTCCTTTCCCAGATTAACTGTGAGGAGTTCAGATGATTTATGCTTACTTGGTGCCCCTCTTTTATCAACCCTTTCTTAGAATGGCTGGGTTGAGGAAGAGGCTTTTGACCTGGTGCAGAGTGACATAATGTGCACCTTTACTCTGCAGGTCCCTTCAGTTGTGCCTGATCCCCTCCTCTGGCCTCATTCCTGTGAAGATGTGACTCAGCAGCCAGGTCTCCTCTGAAGCCTCAGGGAACTTCTTATTCATTCTGGAAGTTTGGGGTGAGATATCAGCCTGTTCAGAAGGTATGCTTTCCTCCAACACAGTTCCCATGTTCCTTTGCCTATAGAAACAATGAGAATTCTTTCCTATTTCTTTTTCTGAGCCCTGAGCCTTCTATTCTCCCTCATTTAATAAATAAACCTGCATTCTGTTCCCATTTTTTGGTTTATGAACCAGACCACCGTATTTCTCCTCTAATCTGTCCCCTATTGGGTTATAATGTAAATTCTAAGCCTGAGACATTTAGTTTCTCTCTCTATTAGACCGGGGACTTTTCTTCATTTTGATGACTGACCCTAAAAGTTTCGTCTTAACCAAGAGAGAGTTAAAGGAACGTACTGCCCAAAGTCCTGATATTATGACTATATATTATGATGGTGTATTAAAAATAGATACAACTTTCTGATCCATTCTTTCCTTGTTCCTGTTGACAATCCCAGGTTCTCTGAGCCGGAAGTGATCTTTGGATTTTTAGCTAGAGAACCAATACTCTAATTCAACCCAGACCTCCGCAGCTGTCTCCTGAATCACATTCTTCACATGTGACCACTGAATGCTTTCCTGAAGACTTCTTTCTCATGGTGTTTTGGGAGGTGGATGGTGGGGGCTGGTGTACATGGGATGCTCCGCTTTCCCAGGCTGTACATTCCACTTTAGGGCAGCTCTCATTTTTATGGACTGTTCCCTTGCATCAAAGCTAAATATGCTTTCTTTCTGCAGCTTCCATTTGTTTTTCCTTGTTCTACCCTTTGGTGTCAAGCAAAGTGTAAATACTCTTCTTCAAGATAGTCCTTCAAAAACTTGAAGAGGACAAGCCTGTTTGCTCAGAGGAATCTCTTCTTCCATGTTAAAAAAAAAAAAACAAACCAGTTTCTTTTAGAATCCAAAGATGGCTGATATCTGGCACTTTCACCATCCTGATAATCACCCCACACAGACCCTCAGACCCATACAAGTTTGTTTTTGTGCTTCCTAAAATGTCGAATCCAGAACCACTCCAATAATCAATAGGCAGGAACTATGTATTAAGCACCAACTACGTGTTAGGAACTGTGTCAAGTGCTGGGTATACAAACACAAAAATACACAAAAAAGAGAAAGACAGTCCTTGCCCTCAAGAAGCTTAAAATCTAATGGGGAAAGAAAAACACAAAAGGAAGCTGAAGGCAGGAGAGGTACCTGATATAGGGGCATGTGGAGAAGTTTCACAGTTGTGTGGCCTGGTGAAAAAGGAGATGTTCTGAGGCAGCTAGGTGGCACAGTGAATAGAACACTGGCCCTGAAGTCAAGAGGACCTGAGTTCAGATCCTGCCTCTGACCAAACACTTGACACTTACTAGCTGCAATCCTGGGCAAGTCACTTAACCCCAATTGCCTAAGGCGGGGGGGGGGGAAGGAGATGTTCTGAGCAGAGCTCCCTCCTTCAATGGAGATCATGTGACTGACCAGGGCAGAGGCAGAGGGTGCCAATACCCTGACTACCCATTCTGGATATTCTCTCTCTCTGTCTCTCTCTCTCTCTCAGTTGAGTGAGTGCCTTGCCCAAAGTCACACAAGTAGTAAGTGTCTGAGGCCAAATTTGAACTCAGGTCCTTCAGACTCCAGGACCAATGCAATGATCCATCCACTGTGCCACCTAGCTCCCCTTCCCACCCATCTGTCTTAATGTAACCTCAGGTCACGTTAGACTTTCTTTTTTCCATCCTGCCATACTATGGATTCATACCCTACTTGTGAGGATTGTACCTACATCTCTCCAAGTTATTTACTAACACCTAAATGGTTCATGATTCGTGTGCTATATTTGTGTGGCCATTTTAAAAAATCCAGTTATAAAGACTATACTTGTACTTCTGTCCCTAGTAAAGGAAGTATGGGGCAATGGCTAGGTAGGCAGCTTCAGTGTCAGGAAGATCTGGGTTCAGGTGCAACGTGGAAACACACCAACTGTGTGATTCCGCATAAGTGAGTTAACATCCCAGTGGTTAAACAACACTCCAAGATTCTAAGTTTATTGAGCAGGTGCTAACCTCTATTGTTAGAGGGGGTTTTCACCAAGAAATCACAGGCAGAGTTCCCCAAACACCATAGAATTTAGTTAGATTTGGTCCAATGTCATGTCCATGAAAATGGCTTTGCATCCTGGCTCCATCATCCAACATCTTAATTATTTCCTGCCCCTCCCCACAAACTCATGTCATGTGGCAGTTTGATAGCTTACCATCTAGGCTTTGAATCAAATCATATTTTCTTTTTTCTTGAACTGAATCATTGATCAGAACCTAAGTCCAGGCCAAAAGCCTGGGCTTCTCAAATAGATGCTCTCATCCATGTCGGCCCTAATTATTGCTCTTTAGGTTAAGTCCTTCAATCAATTCCATTGTACTTCACTTCACTCTGCAATGACAACATATCTCTTCTTCTAGTCCACAAGGTTAGCAGGAGATTGGCTTTGGCTAAGAATTTGCTCATCTCCTAGGGAATTATCCCCATGGTATTCCATGGTGTTCCAATTCATTCTCCATACACTCAACTTCCTAAACTCAAACAATAAACCATCCCTCCATTGTCTGCTCTGGGATGCTCTGCCAGGAATGGCATTCAAGCTCCCTGGCCTCTTTGTACTGCGCGCATCTCTTTTCAGACCCACCACTGGGTATCTTGTTACTCCTCTCAGGATATAGGGTGGCCAGGCTGGGATGCCTTAAAGACATCAGAAGGGTGCTCCCCTCCTTCACTCTACAATTTTTCTGTTTACTGACCGAGTGCTGGATTTCCTGTCATGCTCCGCCATGATTAGGGCCCTGGCTGCCTTCCTTCCCTATTCCTCTCTCTTTCTAGACTGTCATTTCTTCTTAGTCTCCCACTATGCCTCAGTTCAGATCCTCAGACTGTGCTTCCCTGGGGCTACATTTTCCAAAAGACCCAATGGGCCCTGAACTGAGCGATTTCAAAAACTAAAAGCCTATGGAAAAAAAAGTTTGTCTTAAAATTTAATCTGTAATGATGGAAAGCACAATACAAATATTTTGCTGAATGAGTATATGCTCATTTATACATATCTCTATGGAAAAGAGAGACAGAAAATGTAAGAAGAGACTGACCCGACAATGTTATTTTTTTCTTCCAATAAGGCAGCAGAAATTTACACCAGGAATTAAATTTTTCGATTTTTTTTCCATTGCAAAATCCAATATCTCCCCAAGTATGTCTATCCAAGAAAAAGTGCATATGGCCTAACATGCCCTAAATCCAGCCCTAGTCTTCCTAGCTGTGGGCCCTTCCAGTCTCACTCCTGTGTCCTTCATCTTCCTTTTACTTGGCTAAATTTGAAGTGGAAAAAGTGCTGGATTTATCACTAGAATCATAGCATAATAAGATCATAGGACTTAGAGTTAGAAGAGACTTTAGAAATAATACAGCTCAACATCCTCATTTAAGTTTATTTTTAAATAATGTGCTTTATTAATGTATTTAAGAAAACAACAATAACACACCTCCTAGTCCTTTCTGGACATAGCAGCCCACCCCAGCCAAGGAGCTGGCCCTCGTGACCATGACAACAACGCCAAAAGCACAACCACCCGACACAAGGTCTGTGACAGAGGCTGCCCCGCACTGCACATCCATGCTTCTCCAGCTCGCTAATTGAAGGAAAATAGCACATTTCCCCAGCTGTTTTCTGGGGCCAAGATTTACCATTATAATCACTCAGTGATCAGCTTCATTTAAATGATAGCATTATCATCCTTGTGTATATTATTCTTTTGGTTCTATTTATTTCACTTTTCATCAACTAGCATTTATTAAGCACTCACTATGCTTCAGGTGGGGGCCGCTAGGTGGTGCAGTGAATAGAGTGGTGGGCCTGGAATCAGGATGATCTGAGTTCAAATCCAGCCCTAGACACTTACTAGCTGTATGACACTGGGGAAGTCACTGAACCCTTATTTGCCTCAGTTCCTCATCTGTAAAACAGGGACACATTGCAAAAGGAAATGGCAAATCTCTCCAGTATTTTTGCTAAGAAAACCTCGTGCACCAAGTCCTTGGGGTCACATAGAGCTGGCCATGTCTGGATGACTGAACAGCAGCATGTTTCAGGCGCTCTGATAAATACTGAAGATATGAAGAAAGGCAAAACAACAGCAACAACCACAGCAACACCTGGCCCTGCTCTCAAGGGGCTTCCAGGCTAACAGCAGGACCCACCTGAAAACAATCACGTACAAACAAGCCACATACAGGACAAACTCAACAAAGGGAAGGCGGCAGTATTAAGGGGGATTAGGAAAGGCTTCTGTGGCCCGCAGTTTTCTTCTATGGGCTCCAGATTTCTCCTGTAAAATTGAAGTTTTTGGGCTGCTTGACTCCAAGACAAGAGATGCCTCCCAACTGTTAAGTCCTCTGAAAGCCCATGCTGGGAAATCTGCCTCCTATACCTGTCTGTGCTTATCCCCTACTGGTCTATGCTGCTTGCTTATGATAATTCTGCTCAGCCAATACCTAGTCAGCCTCTAGCTATGTGGATGTCATAGCAGAATAGCATATAGTAGGAGAGCAGAGAGTAGAATCCTAGAATTTAGAGCCAGAGGGAATTTTAGAGATCACTTAATCCAATCCTGTCATTCTATATGTGAAGCAACTAAGGCCCAAGGTAGGGAAATGACTTTTCTAGGGTCATATAGACAGGTAGTAGCAGAGCCAGGATTTCAATCCAGGTCCTCTGACTTACGTATTATCTCTTCTCATTATACCATATTTTCCTTCTCTAAAAGTTTTTCCATAGTGGTCCACTACCTATACCCCTTGTGCCATCACAACAATTTTTCCCCCATAAAACAAAACAAAACAATACAGAACACGTTTATGATGAACCATATGTCATCTTCTTTGTTTCCAGTAAATAGAAACAAACTATGTTTTTTTAAAGTATTTTTTTTAAAATAATTGGACAAGTCCAACCAAAAGCAAATGATTTGATCTGTTTGGACAGCATCACACAATTCTGGCCCGTGTTTGGGGATGTAAAAGCCTTCAAAACACTGTCTGCTTTTCTAGACTTGCTTTTACATTGCTCCCCTTCACGTTTGCTGAATCATAACCAAACCTGTCTATTCATTCTTTCCTGAATCTGGCACTCCATCTCCGACCTCCATTCCTTCTCATAGGTTGTCGTTCAGCTTTGGAATGCACTTCTTCCTCATTTTGCTATCTTCCAATCCTGAGCTTCCTTTGAGGGTTAGCTCTTGTGGCACCTGTGACTGGCAGGCTTCTTTGATTACTTTTAGTCGTTATTGCCTTTTACAGCCTTAAATGATCTCATGTGTGCATCTCTCTCCCTTTCATTCTTTGTATTCCTCCCCCTTCTCTCTCCTCTTTCTCTCTCCCTTTGCCTCTTTCTTTCCTTTTATTCTTCACCTTCTTATTCATCTTTGTCTTTCCCTCTCTGTTTCCTCTTTTTTTCTCTACTACTCTCTTTCCTTCCCCACCTTGTTTATCCCACCAGAAGAATAGTAGAATGTAAGCTCCTTGTGGGTAAGGCCTGCTTTTCACTCTTATTTTCCTGTTCTCCCACCCCCACCCCCACCCTAACACAGTCTCTTGCATGTGATAAGTATTTAGAAAATCCTTATAGGGTTGTGTTACATTGGATTGAAAAAGCTCTTCCATGGTCTTATCCAATCCCTGCTTCCCCATACTCTGCCGGTCCTCTTACTCCATTCAAACTTCCAAACAAAACACATTGTCACTAAAAAAGAACCATCTTTTCTGAAATGCTATTATGTGGTTTAAAAGGTCAGCAATTCATAGGCATGAAATTCACCTGCAGGTTACAAAAGTACTTTGTTGGGGGTGAAGAGGTACAAAAAAGGATTAAGAGAGAGATGAAAACATTCCCTAAACCCTAACAGCTCCACGGAGTTTTGGGAACTCACACATCTTCATTTCTGCATAAAAATGCCTCAGTGATACACCTGTGACCACAGAAGTGTGAGGATAAATGCAGACAAGCTGTCGACGGCTCACACCTTTACTCCATGTCTGCATTTCATCATCTAAGGGGATCACAAGAAACCTCCAAACATGAAAAAAATTAAACAAAATAGGATTTCTTTTTATGCAAATACACCCACAGATAAGGTAAAATCAGTCACCTAATCTGACTATGGCTGTCCAAACGCAGCATTCCTCCCCTAAACCAGGAGAAGTACAGCATCTGCCCCCTCCCCCATTTCTATTGTGTTTTCTCAATTTACAGGGTTTTTCCTCACAATAACTCTATGAGGTGGAGAGTGTGAGCGTGTTATATTTCCATCATAAAGGCTGCAACTGCATTCTGGGGAAATGCTGCCTTACCTTGGGTCCCATGGCCAGAAAGAAAGAATCAGAAACTTACCCCAAATCTCTGGATCATTTTCTTCTTCTTTTTTTTTTTTAGGCAATTGGGGTTAAGTGGCTTGCCCAGGGTCACACAGCTAGTAAGTGTCAAGTGTCTGGTCTGAGGCTGGATTTGAACTCAGGTCCTCCTGACTTCAGGGCCAGTGCTCTTTCCACTGTGCCACCTAGCTGCCCCGAAGAGGTGTCTCTTTTTTTGGGGGGGTGGGGCAATGGGGGTTAAGTGACTTGCTCAGGGTCACACAGCTATTAAGTGTTAGGTGTCTGAGGCTGGATTTGAACTCAGATCCTCCTGAATCCAGGGCTGCTGCTCTATCTACTATGCCACCTAGCTGCCCCTTCTGGATCACTTTCTAAAAGAGCCTGATGCACACTGTGGTGGGCTAGATGTAATAAATGTTTGTTGAATTATAGAACACACTACCCCTCCCAATGCATGAGTTATAAATGGGATTCTTTTCTCCTCTCCTCCCCTTCCTCTTGCCCCTTTAAGCAAGCAGTCTGCCTGATTTTTGTAGAACAAGACTTTTCCCTCTGGGGAAAGAGAAGGTTTCTGGAGCTTGGAATGGTAACAACTCTGAAATGAACTCAACTTTCCTTCTGAATATCTTTCTAAACTATTCTCCAAAGGACATGAGCAAAATTTTCTCCTAAATGTGATTTCACTTTGATTCATAGCTTTGATGATGACAATGAAGCACATTCATTCAGTACTTCAGGGTTACAAAGCTCTTGGATGATCTCATTGGAGCAGCTTACCACTCCTCTGGAGCAGGCTGACAGGCCGGCACAGAAGTCAGTGTGCCACTGATAATATGCCCTGGAGCTGAGCCTTGAACCCAGCTTTCCTGACTCACTCTTGTATTGTTTCTCTTGCCCCTCTCTGCCTCTCCAGGTGGTAGCCAGAATACATTATAAACTCCATGGATATGACCAAAGTCAATTTCTCCCTTATCACAATATTTACCTCGCTAAGATAAATGGCCCCATTTCCCAATCATTTCTATCGGATGCTCTGTGAAGATGAGCCCACTGGAGAAAATTAAACCCTGTGGCTTCTTTTGTTCTTTTTAAGGGAAAAGAAATGTGAATAAAGACAATCAGCATATTGGATTTTATAATGGAATTGTTATAATTAAGAAGTGGCTTTCATTATGAGGTGCTAATCATTGAATGTTAAAAATTTCAGTCAGAGAAAAAAATCTAATGGGGAAAGGAATCGCTTAAGGCTATGTTGACAATATGAGTTGAGTTACTTCCCCAAAAGTGATGGAGACCTAGAGTGGTCAGCCAGCCAGGCAACCGGTCAATTTTCTCTTCTGTTCAGATGGCCAGAACAGCTGCTTGATTATAGTGGTGGAACCAAGGGAAGTCCCAAAATTCAGACGACATAGACAGCAAAGCCAAATGTTAAGAGCTTGCGTGTACAACAGCAGAAGACAGCAAACACTGATGAAGTACCTTCACTGTGAATACTCCTGTGTCTTGGAGGAGGACACTATTGGAAGACACAAGTCATGTATCAGTGTTATTACTCACCTTTTCCTTCTGATCTTTTTTGATGGCATTCTTTTGGAAACAACATGATAAAATGTTATATGACTATCACTCTTGTATATTCAATGTTCTTCAGGCTATATCATAGTAAAAAAAAACAGCTCTCTCTTAGAACTGAACAGGGATATCTAGGCGGTACAGTGGATAGAGCATCAACCCTGGAGTCAGAAGGACCTAAGTTCAAATCCAGCCTCAGACACTTGACATTTCCTATCTGTGTGACCCTGGGCAAGTCACTTAACCCCATTGCCTAGCTGAAAGAAAAAAAAAAAAGAACTGAACAAAAATATTACAATGTCCACATATCTGTTGGCACACAGACAGCATTGAGACAAGTTCAATAAAAGACAGGAAAAATGGATGACACAGACTTCATTTTGCTCGCTCCCATGTGGTTTTGTTTTCTTTGGTCTAGTCTCTATATTTTGAGAGCTTTCCATTACATGCAGTTTGGAGGTTTTAAACGTTCAGCACGACACCATCTATTAAAAAAAAATATTTTAAGTTTTTTAGGTCAGGGTAATGTCCAAGGCATTTATAGACAAGTTTGCACTATGAAGATGCCCTCATTTCAGCTGTCTTTTTTTAAAATTGAATTCTCTGGAATATTTGGGTGTTTATATTTATGGTATGGAGATTTCTCACCTTCATTTTATGAAAGATAACAAATTTGGGATATATACTTCTACCTAGCTTGTGGGTTTTCACTTTGTGCTAGATTTTTTGCAACCTACAGTGATTTATTGCAAGTTTTCTTGTTGGCATTTAAAGTTCTTTACGACTTGACTCCCTCCATTCTTCTCTTCCTCCTTCTCCTCCTCCTCCTTCTCCTTCTCCTCCTCCTCCTCCTTCTCCTTCTCCTTCTTTTTCTTCTCATTCTTCTCCTTCTTCTCCTCCTCCTCCTCCTCCTCCTCCTTCTTTTTCTTCTTCTTCTCCTTCTTCTCCTCCTCCTTCTCCTCCTCCTCCTCCTCTTTCTCCTCCTCCTTCTTCAATATCATTAAACAAATTAAATATCACTGCTTTTTACATACTTTCTGGTACAGCTATGTTGGCATGGTACCTGTTTATCACATATGATACTCCATCTCCTACCTTTGTCCTACCTGCCCTCGTGTACCTCGCCTAATCCTTGAGGTTGACTAGAAAGCTCTCCATCCTTACCTCTAACTCTCAGAATCCTTAGCTTCTGTCAGGATTCAACTCAAATATAATTGTCTGCAGGAACTTTTACCCAGTACCTTTGAGCTTCGAGCACATTCCCCACTAAGATCACATTCTATCTGTCTTGTGTTTATTTGTTGTATAATTGTCTATACTACTTTGTTTCTCCCATCGTGATAGGAGTTCCTGGAGGGCTGGGATTCTTGCGGCTTTGCATTGTATCCTCAGTGCCTAGTACAGTGTCTGGAATACAGAAAGCACTTAGTAAACTTCTGGGACTTGATTGGCCACTGCTCCCAGAATTCTGAAGGATCAGTCTAGGATGGTTCTTTTCTATAATATGTAGTGATAATGACTGAACCTGTATTATGTTACTGCCATAATAAACCCTTTCATTCCTATGAATAAACCTGTATGCGATTTGTCTGAAACTCTGTTTTTGATCTATTGTTAAATCGGTTCATAAAGATGTCACTCATGGAATGCCTTTTGATTCCCATCCTAGATCTTAGCTGTTTCATGCTTTCTGAATAGAGTTAAACCACTTTTTATCACCTTAAATGAATCTTGTGGTGTATTTTATTATTGTTGTTATTATTATTATTATTATTATTATATGGTGGTGGTGGTATTATTACTATTAATACTAGTATTAATAGTAGCAGTAGTACTATTAGTAATAGCAGCAGCAGCAGTTTCATTGTAGTAGTCACCATAGTAGTAGCAGTAATACTAGTAGCAATAGTAAATAATCACAGTGTTCTCCCACTGATGTCCTCCTTCAATGCCCCATCATGGCATGGAGGAGAAATTGGCTCTCAGAGTCTATATCAGCCAACCACAGCATCTGGCAGATCCTGCCCACCTAGAAAGTTGATTGGGCTATAAATATCTGTCATCTGAAGACCAGCTCACCAACACTGAAGTCACCAGAGGGTTGGTCACAAAGAGACATATTTTTTTCAGTCATAATTCACAAAATTATTTTCTAAAGAGGGAGCAGTTTGGTAATTATGGAGCATATATTTTAACTTTCGTTCAGAGAGTAAAATTTGGAGATACATAAAAGGCTCACTGTAAGCTAGTACAAGGTGCCTGCCAGAGGTAACAAGGCATGTGGACCGTGTGCACGCACATGTGCACACACACACACACACACACACACACACACACACACACACTTCAAAGAAATGGTCGGTCTGAGGGCCTGAGCTAGATGGAGGGACTCAGCTCTGTTTTCATGACTTTGGCATCTGGGCTGAGAATCTATTGTTTGGAATAAAATGCTTAGCCAAGACTTTGAAGAGAAGAGGACAAGAGAATCCAAGGGAAGGATTTTTGCTAGTCCAAGTCAAGAGTTGCTGTCCTTTCTAAAAGGGATGTAAGAAGAGGGAGTGGAACCTCTGAGCTAAGAGATCATGGTACTGCCTGCTTTTCCCTTGAGGAAAAACTAATTGAGGATTTCAAGGGAGTTAAAAGTGGGAAAGAAAGAGAAGCCCCCCAGTTGGTGTCCTTCACATTGGTATCTAAGACAGTATTGTCTAAGAAAGAAGTGTCTAAGAGAGTGGTGCTCTATGGATCTGCATGTAAGAGAGTGACATCCAGCAGAATAGAATTTCAGAGAGTTGTGTGTAAGAGATCTGCATCCACCAGGACCTTCTATGAGTACAGCTACGGCAGATGCTGCGTAAGAGATCAGTGTCTGGCAGAGTGACCTCTAAGAGAGCTATTGCTAAGAGAGCAGCATCTAGCATAGAGGCAGCTAAGACAGCAGTGGTTAAGAGAGCAGCTGCTAAGAGTGGGCAACGTCTAGCAAAACACCAGCCAAGAGAGAAAGGCCTGGTAGAACCGTGGCAAGGCGGCAGCATTTGGTATAACTGTGCCTAAGAGCAAAATGAGCAGAGTCAAGACAACATTGTATACAGTAACAGCAATATCATTTTAAGAATGACTTTGAACAAATAGGTTATTTTGTCTATTATAAATACCCAAATTCACAATAAACAACATGAAGAAAGATGCTTCTGCAAAAGAACTGATAAATAGAGGTATGTATAGAATAATTTTACATATAGGTGTGTATGTATGTATATACATGGATACACATGTATGTATACACACATACAAACACACACTTATTTGTGTCCAATGGTGGCCATCTTGGGGGGGGCAGGAAGAAAAAAGAAAAAAATTACATGATAATTTGTTGTATATTGGAAAGGAATAGCAAATTGTGCACAGTAGGTTTGCAGTTTCATGTACAATTGTCTTTTTTATTGTACTATGTTATTAAAATGCTTGTTTCATTCCATAAATTACAAATATTTTTCAAGCAGCATTATCTGGCAAAGAGCTATTTCAGAGAGTACCACCAAGCAGAGCATTGGCTGGCTGACATCAGTCTTGACACAGAATCACATGCTGGTGTGAGATCCTATCTCTTTACATCTATTTAAACAATACAACAAATGTCTTTTCTGGTTGTGTCTACTCCTATGCCAGGCAATGGAATTCCTGCCTCGGAACTTGCACTCTAGAATGAGAATAAGACAAGCCCATAGAACTAGATGTAGCACCTGGGGTGCCCCACTGCTCACATGGAGAGTTGCCAGAAAAACTTCTCTGGGTCAGGATACTCAGATCCTGTTTCGACACTAACCAATGTCGATGTGTTTCCTTTTACTAGTCTGCCAAAGGACAAAATTAATTCAAAGCTATTTCATAAAGTAATATTTTAAGAAAGGCAGATATGGATATCACTCCCATGAACTTAGGATCTATTTTCTCACAAAAATGTATACTTTCACTAGAAAGAATGAACAAACATAAGAATCTCTTACGGAAACATCCAAAGAATATTTGTCCTCAGAGTGGCAACTCTGTTTTGAAATGGCGCCAGGGCATCAATATCGTCTAGTGATGTTGTCAGGTCTGTTTGTCTCTCTGTGTCCTTTTCTGTCTCTCTGTCTTTATCTCTCCACCTGTTCACCTTCCCCCCATTCTCTGTTGCGTGCACTACTCTACTGTATATACCCAACCTATCTTTATCTCTGATGCTTCCCTGTTCAATATTCTCTCTGCAGCTAATTTTCTTTGACTTTCTGGATTTCTCTCTTCTTTATGGGGAGGGTGAGGATTTGAAGCCAAGTCTTCTGACCCCAAGTTCTTTCCACTGCACAATGCTACTAAATCACAAAAGATTTCTTGGAGCAAGTGTGCCTGCACTGGACCCTGAATAAAGACAAATACTCTAAAATGCAGAGTTTAAGGGGGAGCACAAGGCAGGCATGAGGCATCACCTGAGCACAATCAGCGAAGCAGGAGACTGCAGGGCAAGATCAGGAAAGAGCTAGAAATCCAGCATGGCTGAGTCCTTCATACTGCTCAGCAAATCTGTGTTGAAGGAATGACTAAAATCAGAGGGACGAGCTGCATGCCGCTGAGAACATTCTTTTCAGTGTCCTCCCTGAAGCCCTGTTTTAAAAATATACTTTCATGTGATCACCCAACAGGGTGATGCTTGTTGTCAGTACAATTCAGAATTGACAACTCCTCTCAGAAACAAAAGGAAGGCAATACTTCAAGACTGTAATCAGCAGCCTTGAATGCCAGATATGTTTTAGCTTTCATCTCAGGTCAAGCAAGATGAGCACTAAGCTGGGAGCTTAGTGACCCTCCACTAGGAACAGGAGTCTTCTTCTTCCCTAGAGTGCCAGCACTGAGTGAAAGCTTTGGTTTGCATAACCCTGCTTGCCTAGTCAGACACACCATTGAATAAGTCTTCCTAATTAGATGTTTATTTTGTAGTTTAGCCCCGGTCTGAATCATCTCTCAGGTGAAGAGCTAATTAAGGCATCTTCAACAATATGCACGTTAGAGACCTGTTACATTCCTTTTAAAAAACATAATATACTTAATGAAAATTTCCGAGTCAAAGTGAGTGCATTTTAAGTATAGCAGAAGTCCTACCTGTGGGGCAGATGGTACTAAAATTGGCCTGCTAATGATTACCGCTCTTGAGGAACACTGAAGCAATGATGTTGGGATCTTGGCTCACAGAGTGGGGGGGGGTGAGGAAGGTGATGCCTTTAAGCCAGCACTTCCAGCCAAAGGGAGCCTGGAGGCATTTGCCTCTGCCAATTGAAAACATTCCTGAATGTTCACTATGGTTCTATCCTTTGGGTACCACTTTTCCCCTTTAATTTCCCTAGATTGGGTTATCCATCTAGTAACATTAAATTGTATTGATCAATAAATGAACAGGTACTTTTAAAGCCCATACTGTGGACCAGGCGCTGTGTTAAGTTTGGGGAAAACAAAGATATAATTAAATAGACCTTGTCCTCAAGGTCCAATCATTCTATGAGAGGAGGGGCAGGGAGAAGATAGAATGTACACATGTAAGTATAGATAAAATATTTATTTAATAAATACAACATAATAGAGAGAAGTAGACATATATATGTGTGTGTGTGTATAAAATAATTTGACAAATAAAGGATGGGTATGTGTGGTTATATTACAGCTACCATTAAAAAAGATTGGGCTTAGGTGAAAACAGAGTGGTAGATGGCTGCTTAGTGGGAGATATCAGTACAAAATAGTAGCCAAGGAAGTTAATGCCACCTTAGGCTGTATTAGAAGAAATCTAATTTCCAGAATGAGGGATATAAAAATCCTTCTCTCCTATGCTCCAGTCATAATTCTGGAGTACTGTGTTCAGAAACTGTGGAAAGACAGATTTCAATGTGATGTAAGGGAAATGTTCCTGATCATTTGAGCTGTTCCAAATTTAGAAAGGGCTGCCTTAACAGTCAGTGAGATCCCTATCATGGAAATTCTTCAAGTGAAGTTTGCATGGCCACTTGTCAGGGATAATACAGAGGGGATTCCAGCTCAGCTAAACCTACTCCTAGGTGATTTCTGAGGGCGCTTGGAGTTCTAAGATTCTGCAATACTGTATTTTCACAGTTTCTATTTTCTGAACTGAAATTCTCCTGATGAGTGTGTCTGCTAGCAGTGGTCTATGCCTTGGATTTGACATGCTGGCTCTTCCCTTCCATCCCTTCTCTCTTCCCAGATTCAGCCAGAGTTTGTTTCCCTGGGCAATTCACCTCCACATATGAGTAATCTTGGGGGAATTTGCCAGTTGTGTGGCTGTAGCAGTGAGTACCTCTGAGCCAGTACATGCCATGATGGCTTTGGATATGTACTTTCCACCAAGGAACCAGTCTCTGCTGCTTTCTGAGCCAACTGGTGGTGATGGCCAAATTCAGACCTTACTTCTTGAGGAACGGTGAACTTCTGATAGTGGCATCTAATGCAGCCTTCTCATTTGCCAAATAAAGTAACTAAGGCTCAGAAACGTTCTATGACTTGCCCCAAATCACAGTCGACACGTGTAGAACTGGGATCTGAACAAAGCATTTCTGACTCCATACACAATAATTATATTATAGAATATAATGTTCATTCATCAGTATAAAAGAATAAATGTTGTTAAGCTCCAAATGGCTTTGATGGCCTCAAACTGTGTGAACGTGGGCCGTTTGATTTGGGAGGGGTGGGGGAGGCAGACAGGAGACTTTCAGATGGGAAGGAGGTTAGGAGGACATCTCAGATAAAAGTGGGCAGCCCACTGTCTTGCAGCAGTTGGCCTGCTGCAGACTTAATGGGGCCAGGAGTCCAGGTGTGCAGGCAGACCCTCCTCACCACACACCCTCTCTCTGCTCATCACCTTTGGCTGGATCACTCAAGCTCCCTTCAGATAGGAAGAATCAAGCTCAGGAGTCCCTGTGATTACCCCAATCATGGATCTCCAGCCCTGCTGAGGCAGATGTGTCTGTCACTGCTAGAATGATGGCAAGTCAACATCCTTCTCTGCCTGAAGGTTAGGGCAGCCAGAGATAGGACTGCGGTCTGGATCCAGGCTCTGTGGATGTTCTGGCCCTGGCCCCTCCTCCTCCATCAGTAGCCATGCTCACAGCTCCTTGCACAGCAGTCCTTATTCAATGTGTGCGGAGGGAGTCCATTTCTAGAAGGTGTCAGCTTATCACATATGACTCACAGAATAACCCTGTGAGAAAGGTGGTGTGAGCATTAGGATCAGCCTCATTTTACAGATGAGGATAGTGAGGCTCAGAGAGTTAAATATCTCAGCAAAGCTGATAAATAGCAGAGTTTAGACCTTAGAAGATCATCTAATGCCGGTGTTAGAAGGGCTCTTGGAGAACATTAGAATCAATCAACATTTCAGGCAGCTAGGTAGTTCAGTGGTTAGAAATCTGGACTTGGAGTCGGGCTGAACTGAATTCTAATCCTGCTCTCAAACATTTACCAGCTTTGTGAATCAGAAAAATCACCTCACCTCTCTCTCCCTCAGTTTCTCCATCTGTAAATTAAGAATAATAATAGTACCTACTTCCCAGGGTTGTGAAGAATAAATGAAGTAATATACATAAAGTGCTTTGTAGGTTTTAATGTTCTATATTCATGTTAACTGTCATTGTTATTTGTTTGTTTTTTGGTGAGGCAATTAGGGTTAAGTGACTTGCCCAAGGTCACACAGCAAGTAAATGTCAAGTGTATGGTCTGAGCCTGGATTTGAACTCAAGTCCTCCTAACTCCAGGGCTATTGTCATCTATTAATTGTTCATTGTTGTTGTTGTTGCTGTTGTTGTTACACAATTTATAGTATGTCCAACAATTAGTTATCTAGACTTCATTTAAAACCCAGAAGCAACGGAAAACTCATCACCATTCCAGTTGGCCTGGTCGGCTTTGGGACATGCCTAATTGTTAAGAAGTTTTCCTTCATTTCATAATTAAATCTTCTTCTCTGAAGCTCTCCCTCCACTCCTCTCTGTACCCACTATTTCTTCTAGTTCTTGACCCCTTTGGGGCTGAGGAATGAACCCTGATGTTGTGAATCCCCACATGGTCTCTCATCTATGATTCTTCTAGGGTCCTATGTGTCCATGAGTCCATCAAGGTGTTATACCGAGAAATTAGCGAGTTGACCACCTAGGCTAATTTTAAATTGTGGACTTTATTATATTAGCGCGCAGCTGCCAGGGATATTCACATCCAAATCAAGCAGCACCCATCAGGGGTCGAGCCAGGGTTTATATAGGGAGTATACAGGACAGGGAGGGGGATGGATCTTAGAAGTCAGGCAATAGAAAGAGGTTTTTTTTTTTTGAGCTGGTCAAGGACACCCCTCTCCCTCTATCTAGATATGATAATGATCTGCAAACTTTCCCATAATGGAGGCTTCCAGAGATATGATCTGAGGGCTGTGGCCTGAGCAACCAGATAAGGGTCTTGCTAAGGAATTTGGAGGTTTCCAGAGATATGATCTGAGGGCTGTGGCCTGAGCAACCAGATAAGGGTCTTGCTAAGGAATTTGGAGGTTTCCATGGCCTAAAGGGTTCTACTACCTAAATGGTAAAATAATGTTCTGCATTACAAAGGCAGGGATGCTGAGGCTGTAGACATGGATCCTGGAGTGATAGGAGGGATGCATCCTGAAGCCAGTGGCCTCCTTGGCTTCCCCCCATTGACAGTCTCCATGACCTCATCACGGTTTGACCTCTGCATCCTGCCTTCCTTTGTAGAAGCTGCTCATGTGATATCATATGTGGCCACTTTCAGGAAGCCAAGACCCTGAGGACCTAGGAAGTGAGGAAGTGCCCTGAGGAGAGCTTGTTTCAACCCATTAAATGGCAGATCTTAGCTGGATGGGAGGGCAAAGAGATGAGCTCCAGGGAGCTCTGGCTTCAGCCCTGGAAGAACCAGCCTGCAGTGTGAGCACACACCATTGAGCCTCATGGTAGATGTTCAGCTTTGAATAAAGTGAACCTGATAACTCACACAGTTGGGTTGCTGGCATAAGAAATGTGTCATGGGGAAGGGGCCTCATATGACAGTATTTACTCATTTGCTATTGGGGAAACATTTTGGGGCCATGGAAAGAAAATAAACTGCTGACTCCTCAGAAGAGGCAGCAAATTCATCAACTGTTCAGCTTTTAATGGCAGTCTGACATGGTTCACCTGGAGATATGTGACAGTCACTTGTCAGGAGAGGGATTGAAGGGTGGTTAATTGCATTTACCAGCCATAAATGAGGCCTGGGGATGCTTTCACAGGGGGTGTGCCAGCCACTTTGCATTAAAAGGAATAAACCTGAAAGTGTGAAAGCAGGGTCAGGAATGTGCCTTTCCCACCCTTTAGGAGCCTGGGGGTGTGTGTGTGTGTGTGTGTGTGTGTGTGTGTGTGTGTGCAGTGTGATTGTGTATGTATGTGTGCCAATTCCCAGGGAGCAGGGATGCAATGGAGACAGCACTGGCCTGACATGGAGAAGACCTGGCTGGAAGTCCTCTGTTCAATGGGGATAATGTCAGTCCTGCTCGCAGACCACCATCCCAGAAGGATGCAAGGTCAGAGGCACTTCCCTCCTTCATGTACTTCTCCACATCCTGACCAAAGAGACCCTGCTAAAGCACAGCTCTGACAAGGACACTCCCTGCTCAAGAATGGTCTATATCTCCCTAGCACTTCCTGAATAACATGCAGCCTGGCATTTGTCATGTAAAGAACGTGTCAGCTTCCAATCCCTTCAAAACCGATTTTACATCACTGTCCACGTTCCAGCCAAATGACCCAAACTGTTGCTGCAGGTCAGCATACCACCGCCGGTTTCAGAGTGTTTGCTCAGGCTGTGCCTGATGCCTGGCACACCCCTCCTCTTCTCTCCTCCCTTTTGGATATGCCTCTCCCCGGACCTGGGATGACTCTCCATTTGAAAACAAAGCATTTTCTCCCAGCAGAAGATAAGCTTCTTGAGCCCACGGTTGTGTTTTCTTTTTCCTTTCCATCTTTAATGCCTGACATCTCCTAAGGGCTTAATAAATAGTTATCAGATGAATGAATGAATGATGGGTAAGAGCGCTTGTGAAGCCAGGTCACACATACATATTATATGTATATGCACACACAAATGTATATCTGTGCAGGTCTGTGTACATACACACATGCATGCATGTTCCTGTTCTAAGGCTCCTCCCAGCTCTGACCTTCCCTATTCTAAACCCTATCTTTGTCTTAGATTCTAGATCATGAGGTGGGTCCCAGCTCGGTTAGCCCTTCTACTACATCAGCACTGATTTCAGCATCCTCTCATAGCTTGCCTTGTTTTTCTTAGGAAATTCATCTTATCTGTACTGGTTCTTTCTTCGCCTGCACAACCATCTCTCAGACCAGGCTATTATGATTGTCAAAGGGGATAATGGGTGTGAAAGTGCTTCTTAACCTCTATAAAAACTAGAGGGTGGAAGAGGAATGTCTGGGGTTTGCTCTTGGTTATGGGAGAAAGTGATTCTGTGGAATCATTAATTCAATATTGAGAGCTCTCTGGTGATCAAGGAATTTATTGATGGGATCTCATTAACAAGAAGCAGATTGATATATTGATTACCTTCCTGGGAGGGAGACAAACTTGATTCTCCAGTGTGTCTCTTCTATAATTTCACTCAAGGCTTTTTTTTGTGCTGTATTTAGACCAGAAAATATTTTCATTACCGACTAAAAGAGCAGAAGTCAGGAGAGTGATTATGTCAGGGCAGGACTAATATCTCGTTCCCTCACACATAAAGTCCGTGAGTCTATTGTTTTCAGAGGCAATTTTTAAGAGAAGGGCGATAAGAGGTGGGGACATAGTTTATGCCAGAGAGGGGTCACAAGGTATGGAGAGTTAACCGGGTCTCAGGAATACCTGGGCCCAAATCTCTCTCAGATGAACTAGCTGGGGAGCTTGGGGTAGGAGAGGTCATAGCACTTCTGAACCTCAGGTCACTGTCTAAGATCTGTCTACTCAGCTATAGATGGCCTTGGATTTGTTATGACAAAAGGATTCCCCACCCTGGGACATCACAGATCCCTGGCCTATAGAAAGGTTTAGCGGCAATGTGTAGTACTGACCTTTCTGGTTCTTAGGTCCCTTGTCTACAAAATTAAATTGAATTTGAGGATCTCAAAGGTTGCTTCCAACTCCATTTCATTTCCTTCCTCCCCAGGACCAGGTGATTTGTGCCAGTATACCACTGCCTCAGTGAGAAGTCTGTTCCAACCATTGAGGAAGGAAGAGAATGAGGAGGAGAGGAGGAGGAGGAGGAGGAGGAGGAGAAGGAGGAAGATTTGATAGTAAGTTTGGATAATTGATTAAGAGTGAAAGAAAGAAACATCTATAATGAATCTGACAAAATTCCCGGTAGGTATTTTGTAAAATAATAGGCCTCAAACTCTGTGGCCATCAATTGGTTTTGGTTACCAGTGTTTTTCACAAGAAAATAACACGCCTGCAGCTTTGGCTCCTTGTATATGTCTCATCATTATTAGTCTTAATTATATACATTAGATTTTAGAGACAGTGATAAGATGCTAATAATCATAAAATATTTAAAATCTTATTTCTCTGATAATTCAAATATAATATTGCCCTTAAAAAATCATTGAGTAAATGGGAATAATATTTTATTAGCCTCCTTTCTGGAATTCAAAATTATTATGAATTATCTCTATTTTGAATTAATTAGATTTTAAATTCTGCAAGGGAAGCTACCATGTTTTACATTTTCTTCAAGGCTTAACATACAGAAGGCATGAAATACAAGTATGTGTGTGTGTTTGTATGTGTATGTATAGGTATAGCTGTATACGTATGTATATATACATGTGTGTATGTGCACATGTATATATACATATACATATGCATATATACATATATACATATACACATATGTATATATTTCCTTATCTTTCCTTCCTTCCTTCTTCCCTCCCTCACTTCCTCCTTTTTCCCCCTTTTTCTTGTTCCTCCTCCTCTAACATTCTCCCAACACCCCCACCCCCATTATTTTCCCTTCTTCTTCAGTGGTTCCTGGTCATCTTCTGGACTCTTTATGGGAGTCATTTCTGGTGCTCTCACCTTGGTTCTCTTCCTTTCCCTTCCTATGTACTGTCTGGGGACAATCTCATCCAATTCCATGGCTCTCAGTCCAAGTCTCTGCCTTTCTCTTTAGGTGGAAACTTTCTCCCTGTAACTGTCCATTACAAAACTGCTTCCCTAGAACTCACTGTAACAAAAACAAAAAACCTGTCCCAAAGTAGATTGGGCTGTTTGGAGAGGTGGTGATTGCCCTGTCTGTAGAGATATTAAGTGGAGACTGGATTATCATTTGCCATCCAAGTTGGAGGGAGATATCTTTTCTGTAATAATGACTGAATGCCCAGTGGAGCCCCTTCTGCCTCAAAGAATTCACCTTTCTGTGTTTGCTATGAGCAGTTCTTCACAACTCATTTTAGAAAGAACATTGGCAAACTGGGGGAGTTCCAGGAAAAGCAACCAGAATGATGAGAGGGCTGGAGAAGATGGCAGAAAATGATTTCTCCATGGCACTGGGGATGTCTTCCATGTGGAAGAGAATATGAAGGGAGAGAAAAGTGCTAGCTTACTTCCAGACCCAGAAAGGCTATCTTGTGAAGAAGAGGTTGTACTTACTCTGTTTAGTTCCTGGGGACACAGCCAGGTGCCAGTCATGGAACTTGAAGGCAGTAAGATCAGATTTTTAGGAAGAACCTAATAATGAGATGTTATCTCAACAGGTAATGAGTTCCTTGTTTTTGGGAGTATGGTGAATATAGGTTTGATAATTGCTTGTTAGGGAAATTATAGAGCAGACTCCAACTTCAGGTAGATCTCAGGTTCAGGGCTCACTGACAGCCTTTCTGGCTCTCAGTTTGTGAGTCCTGGCAGTTTTAAAATTCTCCAAGCCCCTACCTGGAATTGTTGAATTGTTGGAATAGGTGAAATGTCTGAGGTAGTCATGAGCAAAATAAATAGGTTGGAATAATAATATTAGTAGTAGCTGACATTTATGTAGTGCTTCCCGTGTCTGTAATGCAATTTATCTATATGCCATCAGCTATCAGACAGAGCTTTTGGAAGCTAATCTCCTGAGGCATTTGTGCATGAGCACCTGAGGGCAGTGCCGCTGTTGCACAGGGCAGGGCAGCAGTGCTTTAGCAGTGCCGCAAAGTGGCCAGAGCTAGGGAGCAAATGGCCATTGGCTCTCCTGCTACCCTCGCCACGTCCTTATCAGGTTTTTGATGGGTCAGGTCCAGCACATCTGGGAGGAGGGAAGGATTGGGGTGGGGGGGGAGGAACCACAAGATCTGGGTTTGAATCACCCTCCTGCTACTTACTAGTTGTGTGACCTTAGGGAAGTGCCCGGCCTCTCTCTGGGCTTTCCTGAGGTTTCCTTATCTGTTCAATGAGCAGAATTGGATTGGACAATCTCTTAGGTTTCTTCCAGGTCTTAATCAAATGAAAGTTCTGCCCTCAGAGCCAGGAATGCTCTCTTTAAAGAGTTTCTTACTTTAATTATAGTTTCCATGTAGATAACTGTGAACAGAGAGAAAGTGGTCTGTACCCACACCTGGGTCCACATAATAAGCTGCTAGTCCCACAGCATTCTGAGCTAGTACTTTTAGGCATCTTAATGCATTCAGTCATCTTTTGATTATGCACCAACTATATGCAAAGAACTTTGAGAGATACAATTACTATGATACTTGACTGTCTCTATGACCTCATTCTTGGGGGTAATCCCATGAATGCTGTACTGTGACATCCTAAGTGATTCTTGCTCATGATCTCCCACCAAGTATCCATTCCCAGGATGCTGGGGGTGTTCTACTAGATATGTCTCTTGGCATTGCATGGATATCAGTGGTCCTCGTGGACTGCCCAGTGTTCATGCCAAATGACCAGTCAATCTTCTTTTTCCGGTTATAAGCTTATCTACTGATATTCTGAACACCTTTTCTGTGCAATAGTTGCTCCCTTCCCTCCCCACCCTTGCTCCCCACTGAGCTATGGAGATGACTTCTAGCTTTCAAAGTTGGGACCAATGAAATGCAAGCTTTGAGATGGTTGACAAGAACAGAAGAAGGGCTTTGGATATAAGCTTAATGAGAAACTCTGTATCTGTCACCTGAAGATGAGCCTGACTAAATTCAGAGATCCAGGCTCATCATCAGGTTGGCTGGCAATGCACTTACGTGGTTAGAGCAACTCTCAGAGACAATCAACTAAGTCAGACAGGGGTTGCTATCTGTATCTGTGGAGGGGAGTCCACATTGGTGAAGTATTGTTATAAATTGATTCAATGGGCTATGGGAGGCTGGAGAAGGAAAAACTATATTTTGCCTAGGGAGGGCAGAGAAGGTTTCTTAGAGGGGGTATCATTTGAGCAAGGTCTTGAAGAAGGAATAGGAAATCAAAGGGCAGAAATGAGTATAAATGGAGGCAATTCTAGATATGGAGAACAACATCCAGGAAGGCCACAATCCCTAAAAGTCCTTCAGTGGTCAATACACATAAAGTCCTGACTCCATCATTCAAGGCCCTCCACATTCTGACTTGACTTTACCTTGCCATTATCATCTCATACTTTGCTCTTTCTCATCTCCTATGGCCACTGAAAAACTGTTTTTAACTTTTGTCTACATCATTTCCCAGGCTATCAGTGGGCTCATCTCCTATCTTTTTCTGTGAAAGTCCATTCCTTATATCCCTCAGCTTCCACCAGAGAAGTAGCTTTTGAGAAGTCAAAACATCTCTGTCTTCTGTCTCTAGGGTTGAGAAGGTGTTTTCTGTAATGTCAAGAGGGCCAAGGATTGAACTCTCAGCAAGAAAACATTGTAAATACCTGTCAGTGATTACAGACAGTCATATTTTCCCCTCACTGGACCCATCTCCTCTATAAATCTCTCCTATCTAATGGCTGTCCCCAGTCGAGAAGTATGGTATTGTCAGGTAAGGAGAATTCTACCAGGAAAGAACACTTTTTTTCAGGACATTTTCTTTTTTCTCTGAAGAAGACTCTCTCTCTCTCTCTCTCTCTCTCTCTCTCTCTCTCTCTCTCTCTCTTCTCTCTCTCTCTCTCTCTTTTCTCTCTCTCTCTCTCTCTGTCATAAGCTTCCCATGAATCAACAGTGTATGTGATGTGGCCATTTAACAATTTAACAATCTAACCCTCCTGTTCTGACTGAATTAACAGAAGGTCAGTATCTGGAATGAATGAAGTGATAGTTCCACCATCCACTGCATTGGTTAGACATTACAGACATTGTCTGGCATCCTGTATTCTGTTCTGGGCTTCATGTATTAGGCAGGACATTGACAAACTGGACAGTGTCTAGAGTTGGGAAATCAGGATGGTGAAGGGCTTCAGATCTCCAAATTGAGCTGAAGGAAGATCAGTTGGATTGGAATTGGGAGTGTTTCAACAGAAGAATAGAGGGGGTGGTTGTGAGGGTCGGGGGGGAATGTGAGTGGGGTAAGGAGAAACGACAGATGTCTTTAAGCTTTGGAAGCGCTGGAATAAGAAAAAGGGAATAAATTTGTTCTCCTTGACTCCAGGGCTACTAGAGGGAGATTATCAATAAAAAGACCTGGACTTAATAGAAAGATGAACTTTACAACTCCAAGATATGTCTGAGAATGGCCAGGTCTCTTCAGGAGGGCATGAGTGGGTTCACCATTGCTGATGTTTTCAAGCAAAGGTTGAATGGCTGCCAATCCAAAATATCATGGTGAGGGTGAACAGCTTTCATTCATTGGACCAGAAGTTCTTTGAGATTCTTTTCTGAAGCTTGGGGATTGCTTAGTTATTTCCCCATCTGGATGGTTTGCCTTCATTTGGAAGATTTCAGTTTCCAAGGTTGGCATATCAGTGTAAACTGGTCCCACTTCTAGGTGCTATAATTGTAATTTAGGTAGAGGAATACAGCTTAAAATAAGACTCAAATTGCTATTTAATCACCGGAAGACACCAGAATATAATGCAAAGGGCAATAGATTTTGAGCCTTAGGACTTCAGTTCAAATTCCAAGTCTGCCTTTTCCTTGCTATATGACTTTTGGTATGGCATTTTTCCTCTTGACCCTCAGTTTGCTAATCTGTATAATCATTGAATGTGGTGGGATGTTCTCTAAAATCTCTGCCATCTCTGAATTTATGATCCTACCATACAAACAATTGAAATTGCCATGCCTAAAACATGACCCTTTTCCTGGGAAAGATTCAATAAAAGCTTGTCCACCAGTTCAACAACAACAAAAAAGGGTGGGCTTCTTGTAGGAACCATGAGCTCGATCTTAGGAAGCTCTCATTTCTAATGAGCAGAGCCCAGTTGTTAAGGGAGGTTGGCTTTCTTGTAGATTATAGGATGATGGAATAGCAGAGTTGGAATAGACTTTAGAGATCACTGACTCAAACCACATGATTTTCACAAAGGAGAAAATGAAGCCTGAAGAGATGAAGTGAATTGCCCCAGGTTGCACAGTGAGTTAGTATTAGAGGGAAGATTCAAACCCAAGTATTCTAACTAAAAATCCATTGCTCCCTCTATTAGACAACAGTCATCTAGTTTCTGGCAGAGAGATGTGTCTTCCGGGCTGCATCCACTATAAGCATAGCAAGCCACCGATAGAAATGGAGTTGCTGTCTTCCCAGGGGCCATTTGGTTCTATAGACGTAATGTGCCTGGTTTCCAAAGCAAAGGCAGGGCTAGGAGCATTGGGAATCAGTTGGGCAGCAAGGACAGGAGAGACAGCAACCCCACAAATACCTGTGAAGAATTTTGGAACCTCATTCTCTGGGTTCCTAGAAATGCCTCTGAACTATCAGCATTGTAATGAAGAATAAATCTTCAGGCAATACAACAATGCACACACATGTACACATAGGCAGACACGTGTCTGAGACAGTGCTTGGAAGAAGGGGCAGGAAACCTTGGGAGGAGCCCGATTCAGTCTCAGCTGCTGCTATGGCTGCCTCTGTCTCTGCAGGCAGGGAGAGGCAGGAGCCCTCCTGCTATCTGCACTGCAGATCTCCATTGTATATTCTGCAGTCATTTCCAGCACAGCCCCCATGATAAAGATCCACATTTTGAATAAGAGACCTGAAGTGCATGGCCAGCCAAGAAGCCAATGCCTCCCTCAGTCCCTGGGCACTCGTTTTTGGCTTGGCCTCGGGTAAATTAAGGGCTTGGCCATATGCATGTATGTTGCACTCCCCTCCTCCCTGTAAATAATGCCATGGAGGGCTGTGCCATCCCAAATGGGTAAGCCTGAAAAGCAGAACCAGGAAAAATCCTTCTGTGGATGGAGTGCACAAATCAAACACATTTGAAATTCTGGAAAAAGCCAAGCCAAGTGAAATTACAATACATCAGCCTTCAGACTGCTTAATATAATGATGTGAATAATGTGAGATTCTATCTACAATCTCAGGAACCAGAGGATATCACCTCTGAAAGTAGCCTTAGAGTCTAAAATATACAATGCCAGAGATGGAAGGAGATTTAGAACACAGAACACAGAATGTGAGAGCTAGGAGGGTCCTCAAAACAGGAATGTTAGAGTTAGGAGGGGTCTGAGAATAGAGAGGGGTAGAGCCAAAAGGGCCACAAGAATGTAGACTGGTGGAGCTGGGAAAGATCTTAGACTACAGAATGTCAGTGACACGATGGATCTTGGACCAGAGAACAAAAACCACCAGAGGTAGGGTGGACTTCAGAAGACAAGCTGCAGAATATTCAAGTTGGAAGGAACCCAAGAACATGGAATATGAAATCAGCTCTGGATCACCCCTTAGAACATATCACGTCAGAGCTGGGAGGGACCTTAGATCATAGAACACAATGTTGGAGCTGGGAGGGACCAAAGGACCTCGAATGTCAGGATTAGGAGGGCTCTTATATGTCATCTAAAAAATCCCTCATTACAAATCAAAGGAAACTGAGGCTCAGAGATGGGAGGGGACTCACCCAGGAGTCACAAAGCTAAATATTGGCAGAATTGAGGCCCAAGTTGTGTTTTCTGCCTTCCAGGTCCACTACTCTGCCTCTCCCAACACACAGGCTGGAAGTATGTCTGAAACCCATGACTATGATCAGAGCCTGTGCTGGTGAGTGGAGTGTACAAATGAAAGGGAACATTTGCCCCCAGCCATCAAGTGTCTCCTGCTCTAACTGGGAGAATGAAGCATAAAGCCACACACGATTCTGATATGTGCAAGGCCTTAGCCTGCAAGCCCTGTCTCACTGCCCCAGGGGCAGGGCGAGGATGTCATCCTGCTTGAGGTTTCCTGGAGGATGGGGAGCTTGCAGTTTTGAAGAATGGATGGGATATAGAAGAATGGAAAGAAAACAAGAGGTGAGGGACCAGAAGTGGGGGGTGAGAAGCGGGTGGGGAAAAGGCTGAAATGGGAAGGAGACTGTGGGAGGTTGGCTGGTGGGTAGTAACAAGCCAGGACCTTTCTCTCCCAGCAATTTCAGGTTAAACTCTTCTCATCTTCCCTATGGCTCCCTGAGAATAGGCATGGTTTCATTCTTTGGTCTGTGTGAGTCCAGGAGACTGAGTTTCTCGAGAGCAGCTGCTATTTTTCGTTTTGTACATTCTTATCTTATTTTGTGTGTGTATCCCCAGCCAGTGTGATGCCTGGCACGTAGTTGGCGCTTAATAAATCCTTGTTGATTGTTTGACTGATGGAAGGGGTCTGGGTGAGGGATGATAAAGGCGATGCCTGGCAACTCCACGTGGAGTCCAAGGATGTCTGCCTTTCAGGACTTGCTCTGCCAATATCTAGCTTCGTGGCCTTGTCCTGGCTCACTCTCCTCTCACATAAAATCTTTTCTTCAAAATACGCTGTTGTTAGTAAACGATTTTTGATCGATTGACTCATTTCCTTGAGATTGTAATAGTTGAATGACTCTTCTAATTAAAAAAAAATAGTTATTATTCTTTAGAATAGATTGAAAGTTCCTTGAGGGCAGGAATTAATTCATTTTTGTTTTTGTAGCTCCAGTTCCCAGAGCAGGGGCTGGGGCATGGTAGGCACTTATTTTTTTAGTCCTTTTTCAGCCATGTCTGACTCTTCATGACCCCTTTTGGGGTTTTTGGCAAAGATACTGGAATGGTTTTCCATTTCCTTCTCTAGCTCATTTTACACATGAGGAACTGAGGCAAAAAGGGTTTAGTGACTTGCTCAGGGTCACAGATCTAGGAAGTATCTGAGGCCAAATTTGAACTCAGAAAGAGGAGTCTCCCTGACTCCTGGCTGGTGCACCACCTAGCTACCCCTAGAGGGTACTTCATAAATGCTTTTTAACTTTGTTGATGGTTCAGCTAGATGGTGCAAGTGCTGGGCCTGGGGTCAGGAAGACTCCTTTTCCTGAGTTCAAATGTGGCCTCAGATACTTCCTAGCTGTGTGACCCTGGGCAAGTCACTAAACCCTGTTTGCCTCAGTTCCTTATCTGTAAAATGAGCTAGAGAAGTAAATGGCAAACCACTCCAGTATCTCTGCCAAGAAAATCTCAAATGAGATTGTGAAGAGTAGGACATTGCTAAAAAATGACTGAACAACAACTTCATTGATTTGAATTGCCTGCCAAGAAAATTGTGAAATGTTTTTCAAGCTTTTAATGACTGTTACAATATGATACCACCCTTCTCTCCGAGACGTTCCTGGTGTTCTGCTGCTCCATACATTCTGTGCTCCCTTCAAAGTTCATGGACTTCAGCCCCTGAGAACAAGTCTTATTCTTGCCTCTCCATTCCTTGCTCAAATAGTTTTATGCCTGGAAGGAGTGAACGAGGAAGCGCCCCAGGAAATCCCCTGGTACTCAGCCTTCCTTGGCACAGTCCAGGGTGACAAGGCACTGAATCAATTGAAAAAGAGAGGCAGTACCAGGCTCCCTTTCTTCTGTTGCCTCTCCTGAGTGTATGGCATGCAATTCTTCCATGAGATGATTGGACACCCTTCTCCTCACCTTAGCAGTGGGGCAACTGATTTAACTTGGTAGCTTGGGCTGGGCAGGTTGGCAGCCAGGCAAGTTTGAGCTTGGGTATTTGACTGGTGATTGGCCTTGCGTTACTTCCCTGAGCAGAGGTGACACACCATTGATTTCAAAGGAAATATTTTGAGGCACCAAAGCAGCCTGTGAGTTGAGGTCCAGAGATCTTGGATTAATTATTTCAGAACTAACTGGAAGAAAGGTAAATGTCTGTCTCAGAGAGGGTACCACTGCCAGGGAAAGAGTTTAATTCCTAGCCTGGCTTCCCAAAAGACATCAATGAATGTGGAAGGAACAGTTTAGACAGTGAAGAACTGAGGTGAAATGTTAAAATGCCCCTCCTCCAGTCCTGCAAAAGGCTTGATATTTAGATTGTTTTCATTTTCAACTTCCTAGAGAAACAGAAAAGTAGTTCTATGTTACCATATCCTATTTTAAGTTTTACTGTCAATGTGTGTGTTTGGGTATTAAGCATTTCTTTTGTGAAGAGAAAATAAATAGCTACCCCATACATTTTTCCAATTGATCATTGACAAATTTTATAGTTGCCAGTTGGGGAAGACCTCAAACATTAGCCAAACCCTAACTTTAAGTCCCTTCTCCCACCCAGACAATGATTGTGTATATATAATGAGTCCAATAGCAGGACACTTTTTTAGATGGTTAGATTCTCCTAGACCTAAGCCTGACCATATTGTGAGTGGCTTCAGAGTGGATGGTGGGGGCACATAGCCCCAACCCAGTGACCCAGCAGTGGTTATTATTGTAAGCACTACTGCTAATACCCCTTTCCTTCTTATCTGATGTCAGCGTCACAAGAGACTGAAGCCCCAAGCCCTAGCTTTATTGCCCAGTTTATTGGAGGTAGATGGAGGGTGGGGAGGGTTGGTAAGCTCTCATTTGTAAAACCACTTGCTGTACCTACTGCTGGTTGATTGGGGACAAAGGCAGGATCCTCATTCTCTACAGGATCACAACTCAGTGAGAATAAAGGGAGAGCAGATGCTTTGCCAGACCAGAGTTAGATGGTTTTTTATCTTAACACAAATTCTACTAGGCTTTCAAGAGAGCAGAATTCACAGCACACAGCCTGGATTTTATTTCAAAAGACACGAAATCACTGGGGTAAAGACTAACATTTGTACTGGCTTTTGTCTGTTTTCTTTTTCTTTCTTTCTTTCTTTTTTTAACACACTTGTGATTTCATTACTATAGGGAACTACATACGAGGAAACTCCTTTTACTAAAGCAGATAACCACATGCTCTGCAACTTCATAACTTCAGAAATTTGTTGAAGAGCCCTGAAAATGTAAGTGACTTGCTCAGGGTCACACAGCTTGGATGTGACAGAGGAAAGACTTGAATCAAGGTATTCCTGACTCCAAGCTGGATCTCTATGCACACATAAGGCTGCCTCTCTTGTGACTTTTTTTTTATAAACCAGGTATAAAATACTTTTCAACTAAATATTAAATAAGGTTGTGTTCATATGGTACTTTTTAGCTGAGTGGCTCTGGGTGAGTGTCTTTCCTTTGTGAGTGTCAGTTTCTTCATCAGTAAAATGGGGTAGTTGCATGAGCTTACTGTATTAGTGAAGTAATCACAATATGCCAAACTCTTGTTAATCACTGGGGTTACAAACCTTAGAATGGAGCCAGTCTTTACCTTCCAGGACCTTGTGTTCTAAGGGAGACAACAAAGATGGCAGTGGAGGCCAAAGAAATTTGCTGCAAATGAATATTTATAAAAGAGCATTGAGCTCTTTGTGCTCTGTGATAAGCCATCATCTGGACATTGACAAAAATGAAAAGGCTTCTGCATTCAAGAAACTTATGCTCTGTGGGAGGAAATGACCTGAAAATGGCTGAGTAACTGCAGGTAGGGAGTAACTGGAGCAAGAGAGACATAAACAAAATGCTTGAGGAAACTTTGAGAGGAAGACATGCATGCTGGAAGAGGAAGCTACTGAATGAAGGATCCCGAGAGGTGGTGGTGAGCCATAATATGTAGAAAGTGTTCTGCAAATCTTAAAATGATCTATGAATTATCATCATCATCATCATCATCATCATCATCAATGCCTAAGTAGTACTGAGGGTGGGGAAATCAGGGATTAACCCAAGGGAACAAAGTGAGGGCAGAGCGAGGGGGTTGGACTTGGAGAACAGGGAAAGAAAGAATGAAGGTTGAAGTGAAGATAAAATACAGTTTTGAGAGGACAGAAGTAGAGAGAGAGATGGAAGAATAGATTGTTATGGTCAGAGTTCAGGATCATAGAAGTATAACCATTAGAGTGACGATGAGAGAGTGATGACCATCCCTGTTAGTGATTCAGGTGAATAAAATTGAGGTCATGGTAGTTGAGGAGGCTGATGAATTGGAAGGGCAGTAGATGACTGTGACAAGGTCCAAACAATTAGAACTCTCCAAACGTGGAACAGGCTGGCTTAACAAGTAGTAGGTTCATCCTTTTTGAAAGTCTTTGGGCAAAGGGTATACAGTCACTTGTCAGGGATATAGTAAAAGAGTAGGATGGGTGAAACTGGAGGCCACTGACATCCATTTGAGCTCTGAGGTTCTGTGGTTCTAGCTTTGGGCTTTTCCAGCTCTCCTGGCACAGTCCCCCACCATCCTTGAGGGATACAGGGTCCATACCTTACTCAATTCCTGTTTTCCTCATTTAAGTATCGAAATCGAAATCTTGATCTTCTGGCTCCTCAATGTAGTTTGGAACATGATATGCTGGCCACACTTTGCCTCCTCTGCTCCTATTCTGGGGCTGCATTTACTGCATGCTAATGTTGAGCTCTGGACGGTTTTCTCTTTGCATGTTGCTAAAAACCTGGAGTTTTATGGCAAATGTGTCCCAATGTTTCCTGACATTTTGAGATGAGCTGAGGAGTCCATCGCCCCTTAGTCTATTTCCTCAGCATTACTAATGGATGTCCTCAGTAGCTTATTTAATTAAACGTGTTTCCTTGCTTTCTCCTGTTCCACCACCACAGCCTCCAAACAACTCCACCCCCAGCACTTCACTCTCAATTCTTCTGTAAGCAGAGAATTTCCATTGAAATGACAAATCCCCTCATATCCACATTTGAGAATTTCCCTTGTAGATTCTTTTATCTGGTAGAAACAAATATTCAGATGCCAGACAGTGGCTTTTTTTTTCCAGTGCCATGGAAGGGGAAGGCTGCGCAAATTAAAAGACATTTTGGATTAAGATGGAAAATGGTAGGTTGTATTCGTTGAAACCTAAGCTTTTCGTACAGTTTTCTATCTTAATCAGATAGTCAATTAACAATCATTTATTAAATGTCTTCTTTGTGTTAGGAGTTGTCCTGGGTACGAGGGACAGAGAGGCAGATATGAGACAATTGTTACTCTCAAGAAGTTCAAGAAGATTGCAAAGACGTGTATGAGTATATATCTATATCTATATATATAGATATATATATAGATATAGATATAGATATATCTATATATATCTATATATATATAGATATATATAGATATATCTATATCTATATATATCATATCATATCATATCATATAAAGATAATAATTGCAAACACATACAAAATAGTTAAATATAGGGTAGAAAGGGCACTAACAGTTCCAGGGGCAGGGGGGAGGAGGGTAAGAAAAGGCTTAATAGGAAGGAGAATTCATCTGGTAGCTGTGTGGGGGATGGCCTGCAGCAGAGAAACATGAGTCAGGGACAGAAGAAAATAGTGTCATAGTTAGACAGTGATGCCCATATCAAGCTCTTGTTACCTGAGGATGTATGGTATCATGGAAAACAAATCTGATCTGTATTCTGAAGCCCTAGGTTCAAATCTCCAGACAAGGTCATCTATATGAATGGGAACAATCTTCTCTCTATGCCTCCATTTTCCCATCAGTAAAATGGGGAGATTTGACTCCATGATCTCTAAGGTCCCTTCCATCTTCCACATGTGGAGTCTGATGTCTGGACAGCTCTGCTCATATAATAGTAGACCTTAATCTGTTTGTTGGATCACATTTTCTATAATCACAGCTTCCCTTTCTATCATACTTGCCAATGAACAAAGAGTTGTTCGGTCCTTCCTCTCACAGCTTTGTAAACCTTAATAGAAATGTGAGACGATATGTTTTTCTTTAATTTCAACAATAGCCCCAGAAGGTTCAGAGAATAAATATTATTATCACCATTTCACTGAAAAGCAAATTGAGACTCAGAGAAATTAAGTGGCTTTTCTCAGTTCACAAAAGGCCCCTCTAAGGTGCAAACTGACATGCTAAATCTAGTGATTATTGGGGGTGGGGTTTGGGCCTGATCTTCTTGACTCCAAGCCCAGTATTCTACAGATTCTGCCATCTGGAATAAAGGAACTTCACCAGATGGTCTTAAGGTTCCTTCCAGCTCTAAGATTCTGTATTCTTCATGAAGTTAGATTTATCAAAGTACAGATAAGGTCACACCTACTAAGTTATGATCTCCATGAGGGCAGAGACAATATTTCATTCATGTTAATTTCCTAGTTCTGGGCTTGAATCCAACAGTTAGCATTTTACAACATGGTGAAGTAAGCACTAGATTTGTGAGGAGGAACTCTGGGGTTCCAATCTTGCCTCTGTTCCCTACTATTTGTGGGACCCTGGGCAAGTCATGGCCTTTGGGTTTTCATCTGGAAAGTGAGGGGGATGGATCAGATGAACTCTAAGATCCCTTCCAGTTCCAATTTGGTGTCTAAGAATCTGGGTACCTTTGGCAAGACAATTTCACACTCTGCACCTCAGATGCTTTGTCAGTCAAATTGCCTTGTAATCTCTTTGCTGTCTATTTCACAGGGACCTCAGGAAAGATCAGAAGAGAGGATGACTTTGAAATGGTGTTTTTAATCTTTAAAGTGATATGGAAATATGGATTGGGATTGTGAGGACAAGAGAGGGCAAAGACTTTATAGGGTAGTAGGAATAATAATAATAGCCAACCCTTATGTGGTGTTCACTGTGTGCCAGACATTGTTCTAATGACTGTGACTTCATTTGATCCTCACAACAACCCTGGGAGGTAGGTTATTATCCTAATGATATGGATGAGGAAATGAAGCAAACAGAGGTCACACAGTTAGTGTCTGCGGCCGAATTTGAACTCAGGTCTTCCCCACTCCAGGTCTGGCATGCTACTGCACTGCTTAGTTTCTCTGGCAGAAGTAGGCTCATTCTGCCTTGCCCTGTCAGTGTTGGGGTTTTTCTTCTGAAGCTTTTCTACTGTCATGGTGTACCATAGAACTTGAAAATACCAACAAATCAGGGTACACATGTTCCCCCAACCTCAAGAAGCTACAAAATGCTTTCTGGGTGGTGGGGGAAACATGTTGTCTATCTTCTGAAGCCCAGAAGAGTTGCTCACCTAACCTAGATAGAGGTAAGGGATGGATATCATTGATAAAGAAAATTGAAAAGGAGTACCACAGTGGCTGATGGAGGGGTCCTCTGGATGTCCCCTAGCAAGAGCTTGGAGAACAATAAAGAAGGTAGAATAAAAAATATGAAGAATAACTTCCAGGGATGTGGTCTAGGGTAGTCTCTGAAAGATTTAATTTTAAAAGTGAGTTAATAATAGCTCCCAGGCATGAGGCCTAGGAAGTATGAATCTAAGAGAACACTTAGCTGAAGGAGAAAGAAGTAAACCAATGATTCACCAAACTGCAACCAAGACCACTGAGATCGAACATTAGTATTGGAGATAGAGAGTAGGGGCCCTAACTCTGGGATAAATTGTTGAGGTTAAGTTTCAGTGATTGACAACACAGAGGAAAGAGCTGAAGCGGCCAATAAGTAGACACAGACCTTGCTGGATTAAGAGTGGCAGAGGCAGAGAGTCAGTGAATGACAACCATGGGGGCAAGATGCTGTTGAGTGAGTTATTCAGCAGAAAAGCCAAGAAGACCATCTACATTATCTTTGGGGAACACTGGCCTCTTCTCCCCTCCCATGAAAAATTGTTCCCTATTCCCTACCAGCACAGGAATCTGAGGGGAATTTTCTCCCCTATCTATTTAGAATGCCTATTTCTTTAGGCTTTCCCATAAATAATACAAATACTGTTACTGTATCTTTAAGAACCAAATGAAATGTTGAGGGTGGGTGAGGAGTTTGGTCTGGCAGTTTTAGAATTGTAGCTATAGCTCTCTTAATTTGACTTGCTTCTCTCAACAATTTAGGGACAACAATTTTACCTGTGATCTCTGAGGATTTTTGAGATGAAATTCCAGAGAAGGCAGAAAAAGAAGGTGAGAAGAAACAGCTTTCTTGTGGGACCTATAAATCATTATGTTCTGAAGAAATATTTTAAAGAGAATTCCATGAGTAATATGAGGAATTGACAGCTTACTATGTATTTTGGAAAATATGCTTCCTGTGGTAGTAGACAAAAGGGAAAAGAAAAAAAAACTAATACTCTTTCCTGTGATAGAATTTAATTCTTATCTTGAGGAGAAATATAAAAAGGATTCCTGAGAGACTTTATCAGTTTCTGAAATCAACTGAATTGTGAAATTGTGTTTTCCAAAAGTGAGAAGGTATATACTATTATGGTGAAGGTTTGAGGTGACTCTGACTGTGATGTTTCTCATAGCCAAAAATCTTGTAAATGATAATTTATACCTTTGATTTATTATTAATTTCATTCATTAATAAATTATTTAGTAATTCTGGTATTTATTCATAGAAGAATAGGATTTAATATATAAAGAAATATGAGTAACTACTTTTGGGAAAGGAAATTTCTCTAGTTTATTCAACAAATAGTACTTAATGAACTACGGTGAGGATTCAAGAGTTAAAATTTTATTAATTAAAAAAAATCCAAAAATGGCCCTGGATTCCTTTAGAGAATGGGTTTATAACTTTTGTATGTGTGTTATAGACCCTTTTGGCATTCTGATGAAACTTATAAACCCCTTATCAGAATATTATTTTAAAATTATTGAATGAAACACTAAATTTCAGTTTGAGATTAGAAAAAATAAAGATGTATTTTTTTTCCTCATTAATGTTCATGAACCTTGTGAAGTCTACCCTTGGAAATTGGTTAAAAACTTACACTCTAAAACTTGAGATGATTAAATATAGGAATAAGTCCAATAGCAGGCTGAGGGAGAAATACAACTAAGTATGGGTGACTCATTTATACCTTGCTACTTAGAGGTTAGGCATGATTTTGTTGAATGGATTGTCCTCTTTGGTATGTTAAGTATTTAAATTATTTTTTTCTATTATTTGATTTCTGGTGATTTTGTGAGTATTGGGCAGAGTTGGCATCTGATAGGTCTTGAACTGAGAATGTATGTCCTTTTTCCAACACTAAGCCAAATTTTAAAATGGAACTACCGAAGATGAAAGGGTAGTTGCCCATTACATTAATAAGTAGGCAAAAAAAAAAATAAGTTGCAAATATATAAAGAAATCCATGGGAAATATTGAACAGGAAGTTCTGCCTAGAAAGCAAACATCCCCAGGAGATACAATGAGGGCTTGCTTAGGGCTGCTCATGTCTAGTTCATATGAGAAATGTGCAGGCCATAAACAGAATCTCTAGCTTGAATGATGCCGACATTTCCAGGACAGGAGTGCTAGTTTGTTAACACCTGATAAATGGCAGCCCATCTGCATTTGAAATTCCCATATCCCTCATGCCAAAGGAATGATGTCAGCAGATCCTTGTGTCTATTTATCCATTGGCAACCCATAAAAATCCCAGCTAGAGGAAGACTCTCTGAAACCTGTTAATATCCAAAGTCACTGAACACATATCACCTTGGCAATGTAGACAAAGGTACAAAGCCTGATGCATCTGGAAGTATTGAAGTCCAAGCTCCCAGAGAAGTATTGCTGAGAGAGACAAGAATTCATACTTACAGAAAGCACTATGCCACTCTTGGAATATCTCCATTTAAATGTAGATTTTGACTTTCTGCTCCTGACTAGGTAGGAATACTAATTAGAGCGAATACTTGAATCATTTGAACTATATAGCATCTGGAGAAGTGACATTTTATTTCTGGATTAGAAAAATGATTCCCCCCAGTGACACTGATATTCAAAGTAAAATCTTAAATCCCCAACTGATTTTGGAGGTCTGCAAAAGGGAAAAATGGAGGCTGTGAGATTTGCCGACTTAGGACTGACTAGATTTGGTCTCAATCTCATTCATTTCCAGACTTTCATTCTGTTTGCTTCCAGAGGGTTATGATTCCATTAGAATGTTAGCTCCTGGAGAACAGGGACTATCCTAGGCCTTTCTTTGTATCCCCAGCACTTAGCACAGTGCCCCGCACATAGCAGGGACTTAATACATATTTATTGACTGAATGCCTGGAAGGCTGGTGGGTGGAAGGTCAAAAAGCAGCGTGGTGTCCTAGAAATAGCACTGAATTTGGAGTGACTAAGCTTGTGTGCAAATCTCATCTTGATCTCTTTCTGCCCATGTGGCTTTGGAGAAGACTGTGACCTTAGCATGAGATGAACCAGATCTAAGAAGCAACAGGCTATGTATACTGGGGCACTAAATTTCTTATGGGGTGATCCAGCAGGAAAGGAAATGACAATCCAGTGCATCGGCGGTAATCTAAGAGAGCTACAGGAAGGTCAGATTTGACAGCAGCCTTGGACAATAGATCAATTTGTGGCTTGGGGAAGGTATTGGGAATATGATGTGGGAAACAGTGTGAGCAAAGAGGAGGAGAAGGGAATGTCCCTGCTAAATGAGGCAGGGGAGAAGGAGTCTGGGTCTTAGCCACTCTTCTGGACCCCATGCCTATCTCTCCTCCATTCTCATGATTCTTAACTTTACCATGCCATCACCCCTTGGTCCTATATCCATTCTCCTTTTCACAGCCAAACTCTTACAAAGGCTTGGCTACACTCATTTTTTCCTCCCTCATTTCCTCACTTCCCACTTACTTTTCAATATCTTGTTATCTGACCTAATGAAGCATTCATGATGCAATATAGTTGGTAAGCACTTAGGGAAATAGGCATTACTAAAAGTCAATGTGCATTCTTTAAGAACAGGTAATAGCCTTGTGTCCTTTTTTTTGACAGGTTTGCTATGACGAGACTCATTGACTTTTCTAGACTTAGTATGCTTGAGTATCAGCAAATCATTTGATCAAGTTTCTGATGCTATCCTTGAAGATAAAATGGAAGTATTGGTGCTAGGGGATTTAAAAAAATGGTGGATTCAAAACCACTTGTAGTACAGGACCAAAGTGTTACTAATGGATTGATATCAATCTGGAGGGAAATCTCTAGTGGAGTGGTATAAGGATCTATCCTGGGCCCTGTGCTGTTTGATATTTTGATTACTGATTTGGATGAGGGCATGGGACACTCATGGCTATGAAGTGGGAGGACAATATGAAGGTAAGGTAGATAGCTAACACATTGAACAACTTAGTCATTACACAGAAACGTCCTATCAGGCCAAATCTGATGAGGTGAAATTTAACAGGGTTAAATGTAAAGGTATAAAACTTTGTTTCAGAAAATGTTATTATATTCTGAAACTACTGTTTTAGAAAATAAGCCGTACACATCAGTGAAAGGGAAAGTTTTGATTGGCATAGTTCCTATGGGAGACAGAAATATCTAAAGATGTCAGGGGTGTGCAAGGCTATAGGATCACAGAATCGTAGACCCAGAGCCGAAAGGCACCTTAGAGCCAATCAAGACCAAGCCCTTAGTTTTATAGATGCTGAAATTGAGGCTGGGAGAGGTGAAGGGCTTGCCTAAGGTCACAAGTATCTCTCAGAGCATTCTAGCCCACTTCTTCCTGATTCTGTCCAGTGTTCCATCTACTGAACCCCTCTGGGTAAGCTCGATCTCTTTCCAACTTGGAAATTCACAAAATCTGGGATTGTGCGACCCAAGGGCTTTGCCACATGGGACAGAGCTCAAGGCACCAGGCTGTGTTTCCCCCTCTTCCTTCCTCAGAATGAGTGAGAAGGAATAAAAGGGAGCCTGGGCAAGGAGGGCAGGAGAGCTCCAGGCAACTTGAAATCAACAATTGGTGCTTTCCCAGAGGGGGCCTCACTTGGTTTCCACCCACAGGATTTAGCACGACTATAGGCCTTGCTTTAGTTCCCCTTCTCCCATTAAAACTGGCAGAAATCTCCTTCTCAGTTGTATCTCCATGGCTCCTGGATCAACCTGAGAAGTTCAAAAGGCAGAAACTTCAGGGTGTTCATTCAAGTTGGATAGCCCTTCTGACACAACAGAGCCCAAAATGTGGAGGATGAGAACAAAATGCTGGCAGAGTGTAGGCCCACCAGAGCGTCAGAAGGAGGACTGTGGGATTTGCTTTTGTGAAGTCCAAATATCTTTGTGCCCTCCACCCTTGTTTCAAGTTTTGCATTTGGAGCCAAACTGAACCAGACAAATTCCCTCCTCAAAGGGAATTTTCCTTTCAAATGCTTGAAGACAGTGATCACACTCCCTGGAAATGATCTTGCTCAAACTGATCCTACCAATTTCTTTCAACTGATCCCTCACATGGCACCCAGGCCCTTCTATTTCCTGATTGCCATCCTCTGGTTATGAGTTTATCTTGTAGCACCCAGAGTTGAACCTAGTGCTCCAGAAGTGGTCTAACTACGCCTGAGGCGGGGCTGATCACTCTCATTATGCGATACTTTGCATCTTAAGAGGGAGGCAGCTCCCTGGTTGCCTTCACAATTCTGCTTCTGAAACCATCTTTTCTTTTTTAAACAAAAATTGTTGGCTAGTTACACTTTCCTCAACTAGTGCTAAGGAAGCTTCCCTGTGACCCCCACAGGAAGGATTTTAATCCTTATTACATTTCACCTCCTCAGTTTTGGCACATAATCCTGGCTTGTCAAGATATGTTTGGATCCCGACTCCATTTTTGAATCTATTATCTGGGGCTCTCAGATTCATGCCACCTGACAATTTGATAACCTGGCCTTCTATGTCTTTATTTATGTAATTAACAAACATGTTGAGTAACACAGGACTAAGGCACTTCCCCGGGGCACTTCCCCCGGAGATTTCAATTAGAATGACATTGACCCACTAATCAGTGTGCTTTGGCTCATTCATTCAGTTCTGAGACTATATAACAGTACTATTATCTTGCCCAGCCTCTCCAGCGGGTCCCCAAGGGTATCATGGGAGCCTTTGTCAAACTCTTTGCTAAATTCTAAGAAAGATGTATTGATAGCATTCCCTAGTTCAGTTAAACTTGTTACAAAAGGAAATGAGGCCTGTCAGTTGTCACTCATTCTTAATGAAGTCAGCTTGGTTCTTGGTGGTCACTGGTTCCCTTTCTTACACCTACCCATCACCCTTTTAAACATCGAGGGGACAACTATTATTTCATCAGAATATTGTTATTCACTTGTATCAGTAATGACTTGGTGACCCCATTTGGGGTTTTCTTGGCAAAGATACTAGAATGATTTGTCATTTCCTTCATCAGATCATTTTATAGATCTGGAAACTGAAGCAAGCAGGGTTAAGTGACTTGCCCATGGTCACACAGCTAGTGTCTGAAACCAGATTTGAATGATGAGTCTTCCTGATTCCCAGCCCAGGGCTTTGTTCACTACTCCACCTAGTTTGTCTACCATCAGAATACATTGGAAACTACAACTTTTATCACAGATGTGAAACAATCTGTCACTGAGATTGTCAGAGAGTCATCTGCCACATGGAGAAGACCAGTGATTACCCCTCATCATGTAGTAGCTGGCTTTTGTCAGAGGTGGGACTCAAACCCTGGTTTAGAGTCTTCCTGACTCCAAGGCAACTCCCCTGTCAGTTAGACCATGTGGCCTTTTCCCTCTAACCAGTATTCTAGAATTTTGCTGAGTTTTGAAGCCCAGCTCCTTGGTCTATGCTTAACAGACTCTTCCTCCTTCTTTTTGAAAAGCCTAACCTTGTTTGCCCATATGCAATCTTTTGGCACCTCATGTTTGTGTGAGCTGTTAACTGTTCTATCCTTTCTTATTCAGAGATCCTTGGTGGTTGGTACTGAAAGCAGAAGTAAAATATGAATTAAATTGATTTAGCTCCCTTCTCTATGCCATGAATAGATCATACATACAGAGTTTAAAGAGAACTCAGAGACTGTCCTAAAGCCTGTGAGGAACAGAGACAAGACTAGTTTGAAAGGATAGAACAAATCTGATCCATCTTTTTTTCATGGCTGCCCTTTAAATACAGGAATCATATTTTCTCTTTTGTGTGCTAAACTAGGGACAGCTAAGTGGAACAGAGGGGAGAGCACTGGCCTGGAGTCAGAAAGACTCATCTTCATGAGTTCATGTTTGGCTTCAGGCATTTACTAGCTATGTGACCCTGGGCAAGTCATTCTACTCTGCCTCAGTGCCTCATCCATAAAATGAAAAGAAAATGGCAAAACTTTCCAGTATTTCTGCTAAGAAAACCCTAAATAGGGTCATAAAGACTGAACAACAACAGTGCACTGAACAACTGGCCAACAATAATGAGAAACTACTCCAGGTCCTGCAACAGATGTTTGGCTAAGATGGTCATCAGCGCTCTCCCCATCTTGAGCGTGGATGTTCTGAACCTGCCAAAGTCCTCCCTGAATTATTGAAGCAGAGGTCAATATCACGTGAACATTTCCCCAGTGTTGGGAGGAAAAATGGGACCTAAATAATTATTGCTGTAAGATATGATACCAGCTCAACAGAACTTTTGTGGAGGGGGCACAAATGTGATTGATCGCCAAAGGAATTGCACAAACAATGACATGGGAACTCAAAGCAAGGTGAGGTGGTTGTTTTAAAAGCTGCTGATGAGGTTGGATGGGAAAGAGAACCTGGGGAAAATTAACTGACTGTCAGAGGCCAAATGATGGACCAGATAGTATAATTCAGAAATTTTCTCTGGGAGAGAGAGAGAAAGAGACAGAGAGACAGAGAGAGACAAAGACAGAGACAGAGAGAGAAGGCCAACCTGCTGTGTTCTCTGGCTGAACCTGACCACAAATCTTGTAGAGAGGGAATCACATTTTTGGAGGAATGTCTAAATGTGTCCAGGGACGTGAGATCTGAGTGCTGAGATAATGTAAGATGATAGAATTGGAGGACTGTCTGAAAGAACTGGAAATGTTTAACCTGTAGAAGAGATGGCTCAGTAACAGCATCCCAGGACACATTTGAGTTTTGCTTGGTCTCTGCCTTTTGAATTATTGTTTCTTCCCTAATGCTTTTCTCATGTGATGTCATTATTGTTACCACATGGTTGTAGCTTATTGCCCTCTTGGAAAACAAGATCCAAGAGCATACTGTGCTTTCTCTAAACTCTGTGTCCTTTCTCTCCAGTGGCTAGGACACTGTTCTATGGTAGGGAATGTTTAATAAATGTATGAAAAGTTGGCAGAAAAAGGAATAATGGGGATCAGTTACAGAGAGGTGGATGTAGATGTTGGCCCAGTGGGAGGAAACTTCATATCACAGTGGCTTAGGATTTCTGAAGAGTGGAATTACCTTCCTGGCGAAGTTGTGGGCTTGCACTCACTGGAAGTCTTCAAGAGGATTCTGGATGATCACTTGTTAGGGATTCTGTAGAGCAAGAATTCTTAACCTTGGGGCTCTGAATCCCCAAGTGATGTATACCTAGATTTCAAGGTGTGGGGGGGTGTCTGAGAAATAGATTTTTGTTTCAATACAATTGTTTCTGTTTGGAATCATATTCATTTCATTTGATGCACTTACAAACATGACTTCTACAAGGAGTCCACAGGCTTAATCAGCCTGTCTACTCAAGTGGTCCATGGCACAAAAAAAGGTGAAGAATCCCTGAATTAGTGCTATCTGTCATCATATCAAGGATTTAAAGCTGGGCAGGCCCTTAGGGATAATTTACTTTAATCCAGCCATTTTACATATTAGAGAAATGAGTCCCAGAGATGATGAAGAGACTTGCTCAAGGTCACAAAGGTAGTAAGAGTCAGAGATTCTTGGACAGAGAGCCTGTGAACTGGATAAACATTAATCTCAATTTTTTTTTATGCTTCTGTGATTGAACTGAATTTTTAGGAATCATACTTGAACTCAATATAAGGAAGAAGTTTCTAACAACCTGAACTGCCTCCATATAGAATGGATACTGTGGGAGATAAAGAGCAAGCATGTCATGACTGCCTTGGACATGAAGGGGAAGGCTTTGTGAGCTGGAAGGAGTAAGGGAGCAGGAGGGGTGGAGCAGCTGGGCCAGACTTCCTGAGGGAGGTCTGTCCTGGGCCTATCAGAGACTGGGAGAAATGGGTTTGAAATGATGAAAATCACAACACGAACTCCTATGTCTGCTGTGCTTTAAGGTTTACAAAGCATTTTCCTTACAACAACTCGATAATGTTGATTGTGCAGCTATTATGCCCCCTGTCTGATGGAGGAAAAAAGAAACTGAGCCTCAGAGAGATTAAGTAACTGAGGGAAGGTCAAAGAGAGAATTTAGAGAGAGATCATGGAGCCCAAACATCCAATTTTTCAGATAAGGAAACTGAAAGCCAGGAAGGGGAAGGGGCTTGGCCAAGGTTACACAGCTAGCAAGGCGTGGAGGAGGGATCTAAAAGCCACCCTCTCATCATAACTCTGTCCATTGGGTTGTAGCCATCTCTCATAAGAAGAAAGTCAATGTGGTCATAGAAACAAAAGCCAGGACCAATAGCAAGGCAAATGCTTGAGCTGCTGAAATGCTCTCTCAAAACTGACTTTTACAGGAAAAATGAGCTGCCAAGGCTTGTGCAATTAGGTTAGCTCATAATGGCAGTGACAGGACATGAAGTGATTAGACAAAAGTTATCAAAAAGCATAACAGATGTTCACCAGCCCAAGCCACAGCATCTCACAGGGTTAATAATAACAATAACAATGATAATCAGAGTTATCAGGCTGCTGGATCCCATTTCAAGGCTTTGGGGAAATTGTCCACTGTGAGGATAGTATGAATTTAATTAATAAGCTGCATTACTGCCTAATCTGCACTCCCACTAACACATCCATTAGACAATTGCCTCTGTGAGCATATGGTCTGCTCTTTGTGAGCCTTGGTGGGAAAGGGAGGACAAGAGAAGATGGGAATCTCCCAGAGTCAGCTCCCTGGGCTTGACAGCCTGGAGGAAGGCAAAGAAGAACTTGGGCTTGGAAGAAGGAGGCCAGATTTCTAGGCCAGGTTTACCCCAGGATGACTTCACAGGTTTGGTTCCAGTCTCTGAATCTTTTTCCTCCTCTGTATGAATTTTCCCAGTCTACTTCAGAAGACATTGAAAGCACTTGATTTCTAGAATGAAAATATCCCTGAACAAAACAAGAGGAGATCTGGGCTTCAATCCTCGTTCTGTGATTTTGTACCACTTTGACACTGGACAAATCCTGTCACCACACTGAGCTTCAGGCTTCTTATCTGGAAAACAACAGAGTTGGATTTGGTGATTCTGAAGGTTCCTTCAATCTCTGGTAACATATGGTTTAAATGAGTTTTTGTGCATAAAAGACTCTACAAAGTATAATGTGAAATAGCCTCGAGAGTGATTTTCCTTCCCCACCAGCCAGATCTACATTTGCCAGGCAAATCCTGGCAGATCCAATGAATCTTGGGATATTTTTACAATCCAAGTCTCCAGATTGGGCATATATGAGCTTCTGTTTCAGGTTGGTGGAGCAAAACTCCCTGATTTCTCTAGCCAGGCCAGCAATGGCTAAAGCCTTTGTTGGCTCTGAGTTTTTGGATATTTCTTCGATATATCCATGGAGTGAAGGCCATCCAAGAGGATCAATTCTTATCAGACAAGCACAGCTTGGGTTGGGGCACAGAGGGAGGGGTTACTCTTTGGTCAATGCTGGGATAAGCCATGGAAAAAATGGAGAAAGAGACAGGATTTGCCTTCAAAAGAGAAGGCATAGACAGATGTGATAGCCATTAGCAAGCATATAAAGTACTCTCATGTAGAAGCCATGGCCATACCTGTTCTGATTGGGCCTGGAGGGCAGAACAAAGAGGGATAATGGGTGCATGTTGAAGAGAAAGGTAAACTTAAACATGAAATAAGGTGGAGGGGGGGAACTTCCCCACAATGACAGCAGCCTAGTGTGGAATGAGTTGATTTGGAAGTGGGGTCCTCCTCCTCACTGGTTTAACAGGCAGTGAGCTATCGTGGAAACAGTCTTGGATTTGGAGGCTGAGGACTTGAGCTGCTTCCCCTTGATTCCTCTGAGAGAAGAGGCATTCAGCATGCTAGTGCAACCAAGCCGTTCCTGGTCACCCCAGGAAGAATGCTCCTTCTCCAAGACACTAGAAGAAAAAGCTGCTTGAAGGCAGGGCCTGTCTCATTCCTTTTCTATAGCTCAGTCTCTAGCACCAGAGCCTGGCAAAGAGGAAGTGCCTAAGAAATGCTGATTTAGAGATTTATTGGCTCAACAGACTCAACCTGACTTTGATGCTCTGTATGTTGAACAGAAATAGATTCCATGCAGAGAGAAGGCCATGGAATTGAGTGACTGCCCCCCCAACCCCTCATCCTATTGAGGACATAAGAAGCAGAGGAGACGTTTGTCAGTCTCAAGCCAGTCTGGTTGCAGCCATGTCTGGAGTGGTGTCTGAGGTCCGCTTGTGTGCTAAGCCCATGATCGTGGACATGAACAAGAGCTGGGAGAATGTCTGAACTCTCCAGTGGAGGGGCCTGAGGAGAACCTGGAGGGTAAGGCAGGTGCACATGGGCCAATTTATAAAATAAGACCAAACATTTCATGTGTTCATAGCTCAAGGAATGTGACAAATTGTAATTCTCCTGGTTTAATACAGCAGAATCTTTTCTGTGGCCTTGAACTTTACTTTGATTCCTTAACTTCAACTCTACCTTTTCTGCCCACCCCTGATTCCATTACACTTCAGTTATCTCTCCTATTCCCAAACCATTCATTTCCTCAACTGAAAAACCTGGTTCCTGAGACATAATGGCACAGCGGAAAGCATATTGCATCTGGAGTTAGAGTGGCTGGCTCCAAATCCCAGCTCCATCTCTTGCTAGCCATGAGTCTTTTGGCCAATCATTTAACTCCTCTGGGCATTAGGGTCTGTAACATGAAAGGATTAGGCATGATCTCTTTGGTTACTTGTAGATCTAAAGTCAATTATCTTATGGACTTAAATTCTTTTAAGATACTACCATGGCCTGTTCTTCTATAATTCTCTTCCTTGTGCCCCACAGCCATTGCCAGAATGTTCCAGTTGAACACTCCACAGATAGCCATCTGTCGGTCAATGGAATATTCCCAGAGGAAAGTTGTACCCTGCTCAAGTCTGGATCAGAGACTGGCAGGCTAGGCACCCAAGTCTTGCAACTGGACTCAAGTGGGTTGAGGGGTGTCAGCAGGCAATGAAGTAACCCAGTGCCATTGGCTCTCAGTTTCTTGGTGCTTTCTCCAGGGAATGGAGAAGCTGTGCTGGAGACATGGAAAGAGGACAAATAACATTTAAAATGGCACAGGAGAAGAAAAGTAGAGCCTGATCTCTAGCTTTAAATCCATGAATGGTCCTCATGTGCTAGATGGATTAGACCAGGATGGGGAGACCTGCAGCCTCAAGGCCACATGTGGCCCTCTAGGTCCTCAAGTGCAGCCCTTTGACTGAATCCAAACTGAACAGAACAATCTCCTTAATAAAAGGATTTGTCCTGTGAAGTTTGGATTCAGTCAAAGGCCCTCACTTGAGGACCTAGGGGGCTATGGCCACAGATTGCCCACCCCTGGATTAGACTGTTTCTTTGGCTCCATAGGGCAGAATCAGGAACAATATTAGGGAAGGTGGAGAGCCAGGGATGTCAGTTTAACCTAAGAATGAATTTCTTGGCACTGGGAAAGCTATCCAATAATGGAATGAGCTCTCATGGAAAGAAGTGAGTGTCTAGTGTCTGAAAGTGTCCAAGCAGATGCTGGTTGATTCCTTGTCTGCAAAGCTATAGAGGAGATCCTTCTGTGCATGAGAGACTGAACCAGTTCATAGAGGCTACAATGCAGTACAGAACTCTTCAACTCCAGTTAATTTCAGAGTAGACCTTATGGCCACTGGCTCATTGGCTAATACAATCCCCTCATCCTTCCCATTCCTATAATACCTCACACTTCATAAAAGTGCTTTCCTTCCAGCCACCTTTGAGGCAGGCAGGGTGAATATTATTCCCATATGACAGATGAAGAAACTGAGGTTCATCCAGAAGTCACTTAGCCAAGGTCAAACAAATAATACAACAAATATTTCTTCATGGCCTGCCCTGGGAAAATGAACAGGAAAAGAAGTCAGGTCTTCTGAGGTGATTGCCACTTTCCATTTGCACTCTTTTATCTCTCTAAGACCTCCTTACCCTCCAGAGGCGTCTGCCCCCATGTGGTGCTTCCAAAGGCTCTCCCTTCCCTGGACCTGAAGAGTCAGGGCATTTGGGATAATAATAACTAGTAATAACAACCCCCCCTTTTTTTTTCCTGAAGCACCTTCAGCTTCTGTTGCCCTCAGGAATGCCTGAGGCCTGGCAGGTCCCATGGGGGCTTGAACACCTGGGTCAAGAAAAACAGGCTTAAAATGCCAATCAAGCTTCCTTTGAGTCTCTCCTCCTCCTTGAGAAGCTGTGCTGGCTGAAGCTGAGGCTGGGGGAGGGTCGAGGAACACTACCAAACTGGCACCTGCCTGAATAATGAGACTATTATTATTCATTTTTATCAGAGTGACTCTACCGTGATTTATGAGGCACTTTTACCAAGCTGGAAACTTCTTTATGAATCTACAGAAAATAAAATCATGAAAATAATCCCTGGGCTGTGGCTATTACATTTTCCATCCTTAGGCATCACCAGGAGCTCCATCAGTAAGTACTTGCCACATAGATGTTGACTGAACACTCCAGCATGCCTTGGCTGCGTGGACAAAGGGAATAATTAGTAATAATAATAATAACAATAATAACAGCCACATGGGCAATAGGCTAGAGAATTTTAAATATCAAACACAAATAGAAGAATGATTTGGCTCAGGACCATTTTTTATCTGAGTTTCACTGATAAAAACGAAAATATAACAGCAGCAGCAGCAGCAGCAGCAACCAAACATAACAAGAGTAGCCTCTGGTTCTCTGATATATCAAGACCTAGGCAGTGCTTGTTGGGGATTTCCTTGGGGACCCCACTGCCTCATGTAGGAGCAACACCTTCCACGTTTGGACAGCTCTGCTCTCTGCAGCAGCTTCCACCCCCAGCCCCAGACTCTGCCCCATGGTGGCTAAGGGGAAAACATCTACTCTAATGGTGTGTCCCTGTGACAGCCTTTTAAATTCTTAAAGACAGCTCACCTGCCCCCACTCCCCATTTTTAGTTTACTCATGGTTAGGACGTTCACCTCAGCCCTGTTCAGTTTGGGTTTCTGGACTATTCAGGGTTCTCTGCTCTACTGTGACAATGTCCTCATGGCCTTCTTCAAATATAATTCCCAGAACCAGACATAATATTCCAGGTGTGGTCTAACTAAACTGTGGTGGCTCAGACAGGCCACCACACCTGACTATCTGCCTCTTTTAATGGAGCCTGAGATTGCGTTAATACCTATCAACTGGGGAATGGCTGAACAAACTGTAGCATTTGAAAATAAAGGAACATCATTTTGAGCTGAGAAATGACAAAAGGAGTAGTTTCAGGAAAACTTCAGAATACTTTCATGAGCTGATACAGAATGACGTGAAGGGAACTAAGATATTTTACACATTAAAAACATTGTAAAGAAAAACAACTTTGAATGTTCTAAGGATGCTGATCAATGCAATGATCAACAAAGATCCCATAGGATCAATGACCACCTCCTGAAAGAGAGGTGGTGAACCACAGTGTTCCACAGACTATTTCCCAGGTGTAAATTGACAATAATATTTTAAAAATTTCTTTAAATATGCATATTTGTATTTTTGTTAATTGGAAGGAAACATTTTGGGAAAAGAAGAGGCTTAGTAATAAATAAGCAAAACATAGGTCATTAAAAAATCAAGACTTTTAAATATTTTTTTAAATGCACTAACATGGACAGAGAAAAGGCCAGAAGGAATCACAATCAGGATAGCTGGAGAATTATCATGTGGAACATGTGTACTACTTAGCAAGCTGGACAGAAGAGATTGCCACAGTTTCACATGCATTTCTGGTTTTGTGCTCCTTTTTTGGTGTTAAGTTCAGAAATAATAATGATATAACAACAACAACAGTAACAGATTCTGTTAGCCTTTTCTGACTGCCAGAAAATATTGTTGATTTACATTGAGTATACAGTCTACTAATGCTCCCTCTCTTATGTGCCAGCCATCCCTAGCAGCCATCCAAATCTTTGTTTTTCTTCAGATGGCCAGCTGGTAGCCATGTGTAGTAGACTTTGTGAACCCCCAGTATCTCTTCCTTTTTGAGGGTATTCTTTCCTGGAATCATCCCCAAATGGGGAAAATCTCAGCTACTATTTGGTGACATGGAAGCCAGAATTTAAAGAGCTACTTTCTTTTCTCATGGCTACTTTCTAAATAGTGGCAGGGGAGTATCCACAATGTACATTCAGATAAAGCTTAATCAGTCTTGCCTTAGGCCACTTCTCATCAAAGATAAAGAATTTTACCAACCCCTCTTTACAGGAGAGGAAATAGAGGCTCGGGAGAGTGACCACAGGATCTCAAGCAAAAGAGTAAAGAGCTCCAACTGGAAATTAAGGTAAATGGGTCTGTTCCTTGTTTTCATCTTGGACTTCCTGATTTTGTCCCACAGTGTGAAACAGATGTGCATGAACTTGCATCCAGTTCCATGATAGTCTTCATTTCCCAAGGCACACATAAATAGGTGATATTTCTCTTGAGACTGGGCTTGAGGTCTAGACCAAAAGAGAGATATAGACATTCACATAAAAGGTTCAGTTGAAGAAGTCACTGACAGTAGGGGTGCACCTTCCCTCCAGGCTACAGAGCCAGGCTCCAGCATCCTTCCAGTGGGGGTGTTCAGAGATCTCACTCTGAAAATGGCCTTCACCAGCAAGCTTGGCAAAGGGGGCCTAATGGATCAGCAGCATCAGGTCCGTCCCTAAATGTGACTGATATAGACCTGGCCTAAATGTGTCTGGGATGGAGGCAGTGGCAAATGGGGAAGCAGCTGTCTAGCTGCATTCAGGCCCTCCCATCCCCATACTCTGTATGTCTCAGGCTGTCTCAGTCTCTGAAATCTGCTGCCCAGTGAGTGGACTGCCAGTTGAGCCTGGCAAAAGCTATTTACTTCCTGGTGAGCTCCTGAACTTTGGAGCCCCACGGTTTCTCTTCTGGGGACCTGTTTACAAATCCTGAAGTACCTACAGACATGCTTATGTCTTTTCGACAAGCAGGTTCTCTATCTTTGGGTGAAAATCCTACAGGACAGGACTTTTAGTAGCCTAGTGTGGGGCAGAGATGATATCAGAGCCACATTTCTGTTCTACCAGTTTGTGAGCTCCTGGGGGGCAGGTGCCTGCCCTTCTCCTCTCATTTTTCATCTCTCTATCCCCAGAGTTTACAGCAGCATCTAGCATGTAGTGGCCACTTCAAAAATGCAATGAGTTAAACTGATTGAAGGTCACATGGCCTGACTCCTATCTACAACACCCTCAAATAGTCATCCCATTGCATCTGAGAGGGCCTGAGGGACAGGGAACTCACTATCTATGGGAAATTTCCTTGAGACAGATTGAACGTTTAAGGAAGTTCTAGCTTAGAACTCAGGGCTGCCCTCTGTGTCATGTGACCTGCCACTCTAGTGGCTGCATGGGCCTCTCCACTGCCTGGTTTCTCATTAAACATTTATTGAGAGCCTCCTTAGAGTGGTAATGAGAGTTTATTAAGCTCTAAACATCACAAAATTAAGATCTCAAGGCCATTACCAACAGTGCTTCTGTATTGTAAAGGCAACAATTTAATTTTGAAAGGTATAAATTTAAATTTACAGAAACTCCTGTTCCTTTGTTAGCCTCCTAACCCCCGAGCCCTTTTTTTGCATTATTCAGAATGATTCTTTTACCCCTATTGGCAGTATAATAGAAAAAGCTTTTAAGTAGTGATTGCACTGTGTCCATAAAAATACAGAAAGTCAGAGAGGTTCAGAAGCTTCCCCATCCCACTGTAATGGATTCTGGCCCTGTGAGTGCCAAGCAGCCACACTGAGCTCAGCGATCTGGTTAGATTTCCAAACTCCCTTGACCCCAATTTCATGGATTGCTTTGCGGTAGGAAGGTCTGAGGTTGGTTACTCTTATTTCAAGTGACTAGAAACTCTGAACCAATTGAACTGATTGGGAGTATATAGCCTGACAAAGAGAACATTGTTCTGGAGACAAGGGGGAGAGAAATGACAATATGGTTGAATATTTGAAACTGACACGTGAAAGATGTAATAAGCCTCTTTCTGTCTGGTTTTAGGGGCACAACTCAGCAAGAAGGCCTGGGAGTAATGATACTACTTAAACCTTAATGTAATAAAAATAAATGCCAAAGCCAGGTCCCTAACTGTATGAATAGTGAATGTCCAACATTGGCCACTGTGCTGCAGTTATCACCTTCTCTTCACCCTCAGCTTCTAGGCTTGATTTCAACTCCACAAACATCCTGTTTCCCCAGGAGAAGGTGCAGCTGTTGTTATTTACCCTTCATTGTCAAGGAGAACCAATGACATCAGGAGGGTGGCGTCTTGACTTGTGGATTGGATTCAAGTGAATCAGAGCACAAAGTTGTCAGCCTCACTCTCTCCTCCAGTCATCGAAGTCCAGTGGCAGAACACAAGTCAAGACAACTGGCAATGACCTAGCATGCAGTGGGTGACCTTGGCCTTTCTCAATTAAAGTCTTCCCCAGGCCTCCTTTTGACTGAGGCAATGTTCTTTAATGACTTAGGGCTAGACAAGAATTGAGACAAAAGATGGCCTAATTTACAATCACAAAATACCAGTCTGGCAGGGGAAGATGTTTGAATTTTACTGGCAGGTATTTACACTCATTCTAAGTCATCAAACCTAAATAACAAGCCATAGAAGCCTACTTCACCCCCACCCCAGTTATTGTCCTCAGGATAAGCTCGTTACCTGAAATTTCATTATGATGGAGACTGATTCAGCACCCTCATTTGCCAGTCTCCTCCATTGCACCGGTGGAGGATGCAGTGAGAAACTTCTCCCAAAACCTCCCTTTATAAAGGGCTCTGAATGTTCTAGCTAACTTCATTTTGCATCAGTTCTTCTGCTTGGCTTTGACTCCACAAACATCTTCTGCCTAGACCAGGTAACCGCTGATGACACCCTCCCCTTTTCAGCCTTCTTTTGTGTATTTTCTTCCCTCGTTAGATTGTAAGCTCCTTGAGGCCAGGGACTGTCCAACTTTAGCCCTTCCCCTAATTCTACCTCTGACCTAAACCCTAATAACGACTTAAAAATATGTATCTCCATTGCTTACCACGGTGCATGGAACATGGTAAACTAAACTTCATGACTATGAGCTGAATTTAAACTATTCAAAATTGTAACTAACTGAGACATGGTCTTTGGGTTTAGCCTATGGGAAATATGTGGTGCCAATCCAAAAAATGAAACCACTTCCTGGGATTGATTATTTGGACTAAGCGAGACTCGATATAACATACAACTTCTTAATAATTCACAGTGTCTCTAATTAGAATGGACTCCTACAGGAAGAAGCTGGGTTTCCCTGTGCCTTCTTACAACACCCCCACATACACCCCCACACACACACACCTACCACGACAGTCCTTCTAGCAGAGCCTGAACAACCACTGATCAGGTAGGTTGAAGAAGGCATCCTGACCCAGGGACAGGTCATAGGCAAGCTTGTCTTTTCTTCTACCTGTTTGTTCCATAGACTCAACATCAGAGGTGATACAAAGTAGAATTTAAGAATGAAGGTTAATAAAGAAAAGAAAAACATTAGACCACCTCCTGATTACTTTATTCCCCTGTACCCAAGCCTTCAAATCCTCCTCATTGGTAACCACAGTCTGGTTTAGTGGAAACAGGTGTGAACCAGGATTTGGGAGAGTCCAAGGTCCACCTTTGCCGTGGTTCTTTGTGTTCTTCATTTGACAGATAGTCATCTGGTTCCTATTATGGGCAGAGTGCTGTGCTGGGGCTGAGGACATTTGATTTGATCGGATTTTTTTTTTTTAAGAAATGGGGATTATCATCAGTGAATGAGTGAGTGTCTCTTGCCTGCACCTGGTACAAAGAGTCTGTCTTTTTCCCTCCCAGGCAAATATCTGTCATATCTTTGCTGCTGCAATCTCTTTAATAAACCACACCTTGAAAATTACATGAGGGGCTGAGTTTGGTCCAATATTATGAAAGGAGAGCTACTTGATTCTACAGTTTGCAAATGACTTTCCTTGACCAGTCCTGTTAGGTCAGCAGGGAGGCATGGAAAGATCATCCCCACTGACTCTCAGAACAAAGTTAGGAGAGATCTGAGAGGCTGAGCTGAAATTAAGAAGGGGAAGTTGGAGTTTTTCCCAGGAGCTAACACTAGTGTGGGGGGAGGGCGGGGGTGCAGTACACAACATTTCTCCTCTGAAATAGAATGCCAATTACCCTTTCCTGCAATCTGGATTTATTTATGCCTTTGGTTACCCCAAAAGTCCATGAAGAGCTGTGGGAGAAGTGGCCTCAGGAAAGAATGAGGGAGTTGGGTCAAAATCAGAGGAGATTAGGGGAAAAAGGACACAGAGAGGCACCTTGTTTCTAGGACTATACTTGTGCCCCATGCTACCTCAGGGAGCTGGACCTGGGAGGAGAGGGAAGAGGGTCCAGGTCAGGGAGGGTTAGGGGATATCTTCCACACTTTTTTTCACTTCCATATCTGTATCCATTGATGGGTTGTTGCTCTGGCTACGCTCTCCTGCTGGCTTTTCCCCAACCACTATTCTTATCTAGTTCAGCCCCTTCCAAGGCCATGTCCTCCTTTGCTATCTCTTTCCATAATGTCCTCAGGAAAGCATCTCTGTTGTTCACAAACTCCCTTTATCCTAGATTTGACATTCTTTCCATTTTCTGGTGCTCATGAAAAACTCATATTTCTTTTTTCTTGGTTTTTGTTTGTTTGTTTGTTTGTTTTACTTTCAAATCCCCTCCTATCTAGGGCCACTCTCTAAAGCTGTGTATTTCTTTTCTCACATCTCTGATCACCCAGGGCCAGGAGGACTTGGCTTGCTGCTTGGTCCCCAGGTGTATTTTTGGGTCCTCCCTGTGCTATTAATGCTTGGAAGCCACCCTCCCTCCTCTAAAATTCATTGCATTGTATCTTCAACCTTGCTGCTGTTACCTTAGGACCTGCCATATCTTTGTCCTCCTCACCAAGAAATTCAGCAAGTGACTCACAATATTCTTGTCTACCTTGCAGCCTTATAGGTGATCAGTCTTTAGACAAGCTCTTCTTCACCCCAAAATCAGTTGACCTAGGGTCCAGATTCTTAATTATTACTGTTCATCCTACCTTTGCCTAAAAAAAATTCCTCCTACAAGATGGCATCCAGAATCTGTTTGAAGACCCCCAGTGAGGGGATACCCACTACTTCCCAGAGCAGTCCATTCTATTTTGGAAAGGCTCTGAAGGGAGGGGGGAAAGGAAGTGCCACTCTCCCTCCTCCCTCAAACTTATTTTTGCTTCTCTTAAATTTCCACTCACTGGTCTTGGTTCTGCCCTTCAGGACCAAACAGAATAATACCTACCCTTGGCCTATATGACTAGTCTTACATGTAGTCAAATTCTAGAAGATAATGCTCACGCCTCACTTAAATCTAATTCCTCTTCCCGTATGACAAACTTTTTAACACTAGAGAAATGAGAGCTGGCCTTTCTGAGTGTTTTCTTCTCCACTCTAAAGACCCGTGACTCAAGAATCCTTTGGGACCTCACCTATCTGAGCTTCAGTGTCTCATCAGTAAAATAGGGATAATAACATCTTCTCTGACTAACAGCCAAAGATTAATATTAGATAATGTGAGTGTAAACCAGTCTATAACCACAAAACAGAGGTACATTGTTATGTTATTGTTAGGATTAAAGCTGAGGAACTCACCTGTGGCTCTCAGAAACCACAGCATCTGCACAGAGGAGTTAAACCAGGTTGAGAGGAATTGACTGTCAATTGATTCAAACCCATCTGTGAGTTAGGAGAGAGTGCCTACCCCCAGTATGTGGAGACCTTCCCCTGTGGAATTGATAGATGAGAACGATATGTTCCAATGACCATGAAGGAGGCTGAAGCAGGCATTGTGGAGAGCTTGGAGCTTGATCAGATATCAAAGATGCCCTAGGTCATCCACTGGATCCTGGACTACCACCAGGACTTGCACTGAAGGGTCCAAGAAACTGGAGGGTAATCAGGACATTGGAAACCTTGCTATACAAGTATCAACTGAATAAGATGAAGTGTTTGGATGGGGGAAGTGAAGTCTTAGGGCACATTTGTTCTTCTTGGCTCCACAAGTTAGAACTTAGCTCAGTTGGATGAAGTTTCTAGGAAGAAGTTATCAACCAAATGTAACAATCCATCACCATTCAAAATGGAATGGTACTCCAAAGGTGTGGAGTTTTCCAATGTCTGGAAGGCTTCAAGTAGATATTGGGTTACCAATGATCAAAGAATTCACGCTTCATGTGTGAGTTGGTATAATGATCTCTGAGATCTCTTCCAACTCTTTGTTGTGACACCTCAATTTTACAGAATGGGAAACTGAGGCCCAGAGAGGGATTGGGGATTGCCAAAAGCCACATAGTAAGTTAATAGCAGAATATGAACTAGTTGCTCTATGATTGTTCATTTTCTTGAATCTGAGCAGCCCCTAGAGAGAAATAAGAGATATTTTGGGTAAGTAGGGCTCCACTTAATACAGCTTCATTTTCCATGGAACCAAATGCTATCCTGCCCAGAAAATACTCTGCTAGAGATGTTTCTGGTAAATAGAGGATTAAAGGTACTGCCCCAGACTTATTGTTCCAGGGGTTATCAGACAGCACTTTCAGTGTTTTCATTAACTAATGTGTGATAAAGTCAACTGGTTAGTAAGTGACAGTTTACCTAGATAAACAACTCTGAACCCACCCAGCATCCGGGGCCAGGTTTATCTGGCTGGCCACAGCTTGCTCCCCACTACAGAGGAGAGATTGGGAAGGGAGAGGGACTCTTAGGCCTTCCATTGGAGGAAGCACAGGATAAAAAGGAAGTTATGCTTGTACTCTTCCTGACAAGGCACTCGTTTTCAGAGCACGGTTAGTTTATTTTATGGCTAGAAACTCTTTACCAAGAAGGATGAAAAGGCTCAAGCAAATTGAAAGAGAATTGGTATACTCTTAAATCTGCACCAGAAACACTGTGATGGAGTTCCAAGTTGTGGCTTTGCAAGCACATTGATCCTGAAGCTCTTGCCCATGGATTTTTATTCCATCAGTTTCTCAGGATGGCCCAGGGAAGGGGATCTTGGGAGGTGGATCAGTTCTGTTCTTCAGTTATGTTTCCTTCAGACTAAGGGCAAACATCCCACTTACATTCGCTGAAGCTTAATAAAAGTTTGTTCAGTTGAATTGACTTCTGTCAGCGAACTTTCCTTCTGTACGGTAGATATCAAATTTGGACTCTGTCCACAAATTCATTGACTGATAGATTTGGAAGAGACCCAAGGGGTCAGCTTGTCTACCATGACTTTCTGTAAACCATTTAGGAATGAGAATAGCTCTCATTCCTACTGTGTGTACATTAAGATTTAAGCAATACTATATTCACAGTAGCCCATTTCACACATGAAAAAAAAATGAAACTTGGCAAAGGGAAGTGAGTTGAATTTAAGATGTAGCAGAACTCATATGTAAATGACAAAGTAGATCAAGTGCCAGGAAGTAAAGAAGACCTGAGTTCAAATCCAGCTTCAAACATTTACCAGTTGGGTGATCCTGGGCAAGTTACTTAGCTTCTGTCTGCCTCAGTTTCCTCATCTGTAAAATAAGGATAATGATAGTACTAACCTCCCAGGGTTGTTGTGAGGCTCAAATGACATAATAATTGTAAAATGCTTAACTCAATGCCTGGCACCCAGTAAGTGCTATATAAATGCTGACTGTTATTATTATTGACAGGCAGCTAGATGGTTTATTGGATAAAGCACTGGACCTGGAATCCAGAAGACCTGTGTTCGAATCCATTCTCAGACACTCACTCACTAGCTGTGTGACCCTGGGCAAATCATTTAACCTCTATTTGCCTTAATCCATTAGAGAAGGAAATGTCTGAAGTTTGGAGTACAGACAGCATGGCCTAGAGGTGAGTAGGAAATTTATCTTCTGCTCTTTTCTGATGCAAATGTACACAAACTGTACCCATCCAGCTACAGAAAGCCATAGAAATTTTGAAGTCTCTCTTTTGAACTGCTTTTCATTCAGCGATGGTGCCTACTCTCTCAGTCCCAACTCTAAGTTAGGGTGCAGCATTCAATTCAATTCCTTCTTATCCTAGCTCTGATATTTAGCATCTGTGAGATTTGGGGCAAGTCATATCATCTCTTTGGGCTTCTGTTTTTTTCATCCATAGAATGATGAGCCTTCCAGATATCTGTGATTCCCATTAATTAAGGTTATACCTTTAGGTTGCTGACAAGGTCACCATCTTATTTCAGCTACTCCACTTAGTCAAACTCTCAAGGAGCTAGGTGAGGCTGGGGTCACGAGGTTCTTTTCAGCCCCCATGATACCATACAAATCAGCCTGGGAGTGAGAGTAAAAAGGGCTGAAGAAGTTGATGAAGCTGGTGACTTGTGCCCTGTTTCTTCCCAGAAATCAAAATCACTTTGCCCCCTCTGAGGGATTTTTATTTGGACTCTTGGCATGTCTCAGTGGAAAGAAAGCTCAATGGTGATTCAAGAGACTTATGTTGGAATTCTAATTCCATCCCTTCACCTGTATGTGCACCATGCCTGGAAGCTTACCTGACTCATCTCCATCTCATGGCTTTCTTGGCCTCCTTGAAGACTCAGTGAAAACCTCACT